>NC_079509.1:15485201-16126578 GCF_030052815.1 Hevea brasiliensis | reverse complement strand
TGACATTGGGTTATGTATTTTTGTATTAATAAATGAGAAATTTTTATGTTATTTAAATAGTTGTAAATGATGGTATCAGGGTTGAGCCCGGCTCCCCTAACTTTAGTTTCTAATGGTTATCAGGTTTGGTTGATCCAAATAAAAATATAATATTTTATTTTATATGCATATTGAGCCTTAAATTTTGGCCCTAATTATAGATTTGGGAATAGTAAAGCTTACTATGGGCTTTGGAGGTTTTATACTGACCCAGGTCCTAGTGCCGATCTAGCTCGTGGGATCGGATCGTGACATATAAGAATTTTTTTGAACGAGGCATATCTAATGATAACAGTGCTCAAACAATAGTATTTTTGTTGACGTAGTTGTTTCTGAAACTTATTTCATTTTTTCTGCATTGGAAATATATATATATATATATATATATATATATATATATATTTCGCACTAGAATGCAAAAGTTAAAAAGAGAAACAAAATTGTTTTTGATGTGTTTCAAACTTCATTTTTAGATGACAAACTTTGTATTTAAGTGTCATTTTTATGCATTAGAATGCAAAACTTAAGAAAAAGAAATAAAAAGCAAACAACAAAAAATTTGCACAAGAGAGAACGTTCCATGCATTCAAATGCAATTTGCATCTCTTTTTTGTTGATTTCAATTACCATCTACGATTCCAAACTAGCTGTTAAGTTTACGGGCTTTGGAGGCTTTATACTGACCTAGGTTCTAGTGCCGGTCTGGCCCGTGGGATCGGATCATGACATATAAGAATTTTTTTGAACGAGGCATATCTAATGATAATAGTGCTCAAACAATAGTATTTTTGTTGTCGCCGTTGTTTTTGAAACTTATTTCATTTTTTTCTGCATTGGAAATATATATATATATATATATATATATATATATTGCATTAGAATGCAAAAAGTTAAAAAGAGAAACAAAATTGTTTTTGATGTGTTTCAAACTTCATTTTTAGATGACAAACTTTGTATTTAAGTGTCATTTTGATGCAGTAGAATGCAAAACTTAAGAAAAAGAAATAAAAAGCAAACAACAAAAAATTTGCACAAGAGAGAACGTTCCATGCATTCAAATGCAATTTGCATCTCTTTTTTGTTGATTTCAATTACCACCCGCGATTCCAAACTAGCTGTTAAGTCTTGTCAAAGGGATCACGCGAGGTTATCATGGTAATTTTGTCCCAGCTTTCATTATCATTAATTAAATTATTTTACTTAAATAAAAAAAAATAAGAAAGTAAAATTTTCTGAAAAGTTTAAAATTTTTTTTCTATTTGGCTTGTATTATCAAATTGAGAAATAGATCAAGTAACTTATTTACGCAGAACTTTGTAAGTTGCACTTTTCTAATTAAGAATAATGTAATTTATCAATTTATCTTTTAATTTATTACTAAACCTCACCGGATAGTTATTAGATGTTTTCTTTGTTAATATTAGGAAAGAAGCAAATCAATTAACGGACTACTTGGCAAAAGTTGGATACTTCAGAATTGATGATTTTGTTGCATTTATGTAATGTTGTACCCTATTCAAATTATTGCTTGATTGGAGGTAGGGTATTTGCTTGCTTATTCTATGGACTTTGTTTTTGTTCTAGTTGTTGGTTTTGTTAGGCTTTTGGTGTATTATCCTTCCAGGTTTTTTACATTTAACATTACACATTATAGAATTAGGTGTGTGGGTGTATGGGAGAGGTTCGCTCTTTAGGATTTAGGTAATGTGTTGGATTTTTATGAATAAAATTTAAACTTGTTACTATTATAAAAAGTAAATTGAAGTTAATTTATATACCAAACACATTTATATTATACTTATTAAGAAATAAGTTTAGTATACTTCCTTTTTAGAAGTAAATTATTTTGCGCCAAATGAAAGCATAGTCTTAACTGATGTGGACTGATGTGGTCTGAGCAAGGGCAGAATTGCCTTGTCTTGGGTGTGGTCAATTGACTCTACTCAATTTTTTTTCAAATATCTCATATATGTATTATATTAATTGCCCACATAATTTTATTAAAAATTTTTTTATTCCATTAAAACCTTTAAAATGTTATTATATTTGATAATTTTAGATTTATTGTTTTGATAAATATTGTAGTTATATAATTAGCTTTTAGATTAATAAGTATTGTACTTATTGTTTGACAATTGAGATATAATATATGAACAATCTATAATATTAATTAGTTTGTTTGGTTGTGAAATTGTGTTGACATTTCCTATTGTGATTACAAGCGTTGAAATGATATTTTCTGCAATAAAATTATGAAGACTCAATTTTGAAATCGAATTAGACATCATTTGTTGAATGATTATTTGATTATATACATTAAAAGATGTCTTTGATAACGTCGATAATGAAGTGATTTAAAAAACGCTTTCAAAAAATCAAATCTTTTTCAAGAAAAATTGTAAATTTATGATTATATGGTGAATTTATTATTTTATGAAATTATTTTATTTGTCTACTCAATTTTTGTCACACATTGAAAATTTACATGTGTTTTTTTTCTCTCATTAGATAATTTATTATTGCATACAATATTTTCTTTTTCTCTAAATTAAATAAAATATTTTTTATTCCATTAGCTTAAATTTCTGGCTTCGCCCTGAGTATGAGCTATCCTAGGCTTTGTGTGACTTAAGCTTCTGTGCTTTGTTTGCTTCCCCTTTATTCTAAACCAAAAAAAAAAAAAAAAAAAAAAGTATAGTCTAAACTTAGTTCATGTAATATAAATATCCATTTAGAGAAGCATTGAAGGTACATGTTTACCATTCCCCTCATCATTTTCTCTTCTCTTGTTCTTGTGTTCCATTAAGATTGCTCATTTGATCGAGTGCTTAAGTGACAAACCAGATTTGATCTTGGAGGATTTGCCGAGTCACATGCAGGCTTCGGGTGAAGGTGAACAAACCTTTAAAGACAGTAATTTCATTGTTTGCCGTAAATTTGTTCCATCCCTTGCTCTTCATTTTTTTTTTTTTCAAATAACAATTCCAACATAATCAACTTAGTTTTTTTATTCGAACTGAGATCCTTTTTTTTTTAAATAACAATTCTAACATAATCAACTTAGTTTAGTTATTCGAACTGAGATCCTTTTTTTCTTTTTTGCTGATGAACAGTTTAGCATCCGGATTTGGGTTTAAGGAAAATGGAAATATATACGGGTCAGAGGCCAAGTGTGTTTAAACTTTTTGGGAAATTTATGAGAAAAGGGTTATATCGCATCCTAACCCAAGGTCCCATTCCTACTCATCTTGCCTTCATATTGGATGGAAACCGGAGGTTTGCTAAGAAGCATAAAATGAACGAAGCAGAAGGTTATAAGGCAGGATATTTAGCTCTTCTGAAAACACTAACTTATTGCTATGAGTTGGGAGTGAGGTACGTAACTATTTATGCCTTTAGCATTGATAATTTTCGACGGCAACCTCAGGAGGTTCAGTGCGTAATGAATCTTATGATGGAGAAGATTGAAGAGATTATTGTGGAAGAAAGTATCATGAATGCATATGATGTTGGCGTACGTATTGTAGGTAACCTGAAGCTTTTAGATGAGCCAATCAGGATTGCAGCAGAAAAAATTATGAGGGCTACTGCCAATAATTCCAGGTTTGTGCTTCTCATTGCTATAGCCTATAGTTCAACTGATGAGATCGTGCATGCTGTAGAAGAATCCTCCAAAGATAAATTGAACTCCAATGAAGTTTGCAACAATGGGATTGAAGCTGAACAAGAATTTAAGGAGGCAAATGGAACTGGAAACAGTGTGATTCCTGTTCAGAAGACGGAGTCATATTCTGGAATAAATCTTGTAGACCTTGAGAAAAACACCTACGTAAATCCTTATCCTGATGTCCTGATTCGAACTTCTGGGTTGAGCCGTCTAAGTAACTACCTACTTTGGCAGACTAGCAATTGCATACTGTATTCTCCTTTTGCACTGTGGCCAGAGATTGGTCTCGGACACTTGGTATGGACAGTAATGGACTTCCAACGTCATCATTCTTATTTGAAGAAGCACAAGGAATATTTGAAATAATTTGTTTTTGTTCCTATCTCATCCTGCGTTATTTGGGATAGTTAAGCATATCTTTGTGGAATAAACTCGGAAACTCAAGCATGGGATTAATCATTGTTTTGTAGAAATTTCCGAGATGTTAAAATTTTGTTATGCTTTTGGTTTGTTTCAATTCAGAGCTGTAACTAAACTTTGCTTTAGCATGGAGTCACAAGGGGAAGCGTGTACGAATAATAAAAGTTGATGGTACTTTTCCAATCTTTTATGTGTTCTGATCGAGATATGTTTCTTTGTAAGCTGATGTTGCTACTGCTGGGCTAGCTCTTCACCAAGATTTTGGGTCTTGTTATCAAGTTAGCTCTTTTGTTATGTTAATGTTGTTCCATTTGTTTGTTCACCCTGGCTACATTTTGTTTGCTTTTATCAACACTTGGCTGTTATATTTTGTGATCTTGTCTAACTATGCCAAATTCGTCATATTTTAATTTACATGTTTGATGTTCTTGTGTTTTACATCAATTGGTGTTTTACATAATCTAGTTGCTTTTCAATGAAATTGCTTTAGGAACTAGATGTGAAGCTCTACATTTGTTATCGGTGGGCTTGAGGAAGATCAAATTTTAAATTCATAAAAATAAATTGGAGTACAGTCTAGATGGAATCACCCAACTCTGTATTTTCTGGCTTGCAAAGTTTGTACTTTGGGTAATTTGTTATTAGGCATCCTCAGTAATCTTATGGTCTATGCATCATACTGTAGCTTAAAACTTATTGAAATATGAAAATCCAGTTATGATATTGCACTAATCAAGTAATTAATTGTTATATAACTAAATCGGATGAATTATGTCATACCTCGACAATCATGTCAGATGATGACTAAAATCTGCGTATTTTATTGAATAAGGTTTCAATACAAATTAGTTAGAAATGGTCAAGGGATCATGATCCGTATTTAATGTTCATCAATGGGGTTTTTTTTTTTTTTTTTTTTATTAGCATAGAGTATTATTAGATAGGAATAAATGCGGAAGAGAGGGGAAGTTCCAATTTCAACCCATGCAACTAGACATACCGTTTACACCCAATCCTAAGGAACAAACGCCACCCAACAATTACATGAAAACTACAGAACAAAAGCAAAAACAATATGGAATGCTTTATTTAACCTTTCTATATTTGGAAGCAAAGTTTCCTTCTACTCTACACTATTCTCTCTTTTTACAACTTTTCTCCAACTATATTTATTAGCTAGAATAATGCCTATATCATGCATTGATAATTTATAATTTTTATTATTTAATTTAATTTTTAATTACATTCTAAATAAGATAAATTATTCCTATTAAATTAATTTTTAATTAAAACTTCTCTTATTTAATTTAATTTGAAAACATTTTTATCTATTATAATAACAAAATTTTAATTAATTTATATTGTAATTAATTAAATTACATATTTAATTCTTTTTATACATATATTAAAAGTAGTTTCTATGATTTCTTTGTTTAAAATGTAACAAAATTACTTTATTAAAAAAATTTTATATTTTATCTCATAATTTATGTAAATCATATTTTTTTTAGATTACAGAAAATAAATTATATTAATGAAAAAATAATATATTTTAAAAAATATATAAATATAATATTTTTTGTTATTAATAGAATAAAAAATATATTAAATTACTAATAATGAATTGAATTATTTAATTTCAACAATAATAAAAATATATAACATTATTATTAATTAAAAATAACATTTTATTATATTATTTTTTAAAATACCATATCTTTAAATTTTATAAAGTATAATTTTTTTATTAATCTGATATATTTTTTATAAAATTAGTTTTTCACACAAATGATCATCGTTTTATATAAATTTATGATATAAGATAAAAACATTTTATAAAAATTAAATTTTAACATATTATCATTTTCTATTAATATAATAAATGTTAAAAATATATATTATTTTTTAAAAACATATTTCATAATTTTGATATTGTAACTTTATTTTTTTTTAATTATCTTTACTTGTAGCTAAATTTTCAATGTAATCATATTCACAATCTATCATTGAAATTATACTTCTATATAAAAATATAGTTGAGAGATAATTTATATATAAAATATAGATATTTAATTAAAATTTAAAAATAATTAAGTTGAAAATTAATGATAATAAAATATAGATAATCAAAATAGTAGTTATAATTGTATTCGATATATAATTATAATGAAATAAAATATTAAAAAATTTAAGAGATATTAAATAAGAAATTTATAAAAACAAGTTAGTAATTAAATAAATATTAATTAAATATATGTAAATAAATAAATTTTGAGAAGGATAACCAATAACTTTTAAAAGAAATAATAAAAAAAGAGTAAATTAGAAAAAAAGTTTGAGAGTAATTAGGTGAAATGAAAGTACTTGGTGAGAGGAGAGTAGTTGATATTTATAAAATATCTCATATGACGTACTATATACAGACAATCAAATGGAAACTATTTAAATAAAAATTTAATTTTATAATTAAATATTATTTAATTAAAAAATGATAACAAAGTATTTAAATTTAATTTTTATAACAGTAAAATGTTTCCTATTTACTTAATCATTTAAATTCAATGGCTATAAATTGGCTATAACAATAATAATAATAAGTATTAATTAATCTTAGGAAAGTGAAATAAAAAGAATATTAAATTATTAACATAAAAAATAATAGGATAAATTTCAACAACTGTTCTTGAATTTATATAGTCATAACACTACAGTCTTTTAACTTTAAAATGTAACATAAAACCCTCTAAACTTTCAAATTTTGCACAGTAAAATGTTTCTGACTTTCAATTATTGATTTTTCAATTAGAAATTGATGTGAATAACTCCCGTATGGTGCTTAGTCAACATTTCTCTCTCATCTCTTACGCAAAGTGTAAAATTATTTTATTTACGCATGAAAAATTATTTTGTCTATGGAAAGAAGAATGATTCAATTTACACATGGTTTGAGAGAGAAAAGAGAAATACTGACTAACCTCCATGCTAGAACTGTCCAGGTTAGCGTCTTGATTCAATTTACATATGGTTTGAGAGAGAAAAGAGAAATACTGACTCCATGCTAGAACTGTCAGGTCAGTGTCTAACTGAAAAACTGATAATTGAATGTTAGAGGGATTTTACTGTGCAAAATTAAAAAGTTGATGGGGTTTTATGTTACATTTTTAAGTTGAGAGACTGTAATGTTACAACTAGATAAGTTCAAAGATAATTGTCAAAATTTATCCAAAAATAATACATACTAATTATAAAAAAGTCAAATCTTTATATATTATTTTAATAACTTTTTATGTATGCTATATTTTTTGTCTCTCAAATTTTTTAATAAAGATTTTATAATAAAAATAATAGAAAATATAACAATATAATAAAAATATTTATTAAATATATGAAATAATTTAAGGTTGATTAAATTATATGATAGTTGATTATGAGATTATAAATTGATGACCTTTTTTTTCTAATTAATGGCCATCAGTAACATTTTATTATTATTATTGTTGTTGTTATTGTTATCATATTTTAAATTATTTTTTATTTTAATCCATTATTATTATTATTATGAAAGGTGACATGTGGTAAATAATATTTTTATATAAATGAATTTATAAAAAAATAATATAAATAATTTTTAAATATTGTATTTAATCACAAAGTTCTTAATTTTTAAAAATTAATTTTTTTAAAAAAATAATAATTTAAATTATAAATATTAAGGTAATATTGTAAATAATAATGATAATTAAAAGAGAAATAAAAGAGAATTAAATAATAATTAGTATAAAAGAGAATTATTAATGGAATGTGATACGTGGTAAACACTTCAAGGAGAGTATCACGTGGTATTTTCTTGGGAATACTTTCCTACTTTATATATATATATATATATAAATTTTCCTTTTTTACTAAATAATAAAAAATTATGTTTTTATTTTCAAGAAAAAAAATTTTCAAAAAAAAATTAATACGTAATATTGGAATTTTAATTTTGAATAGCTATTTTAATTAATTAATTAATTAATTAATCTCCATGGTTGATATTTTCGTTCAGACTTGAGCCAATAATATAATGCTGAATTCTGTCCCTAAGAGTTGGGATAAATTTCAATAACTATCCCTGAACTTATATAGTTATAATACTACAGTCTTTCAACTTTAAAATGTAGCATAAAACCTTCTAAACTTTTAAATTTTGCACAGTAGAAATCCTTCTGACTTTCAATTACTAATTTTTCAGTTAAAAACTGAAATGAATAGCTCCCGTATGGCGCTTAGTTAACATTTCTCTCTTATCTCTTATGCAAAGTGTAAAACTATTCTCTTTACGCATGAAAAATTATTCTGTCTATAAAGAGAAGAAGGATTCAATTCATACATGGTTTGAGAGAAAAAAGAGAAATACTGACTAAATTCCATGTTGAAACTGTCCAGGTCAGCGTCTAACTGAAAAACCAGTAATTAGATGTTAGAGGGATTTTATTGTGCAAAATTTAAAAGTTGATGGGATTTAATGTTACATTTTTAAGTTGAAAGACTATAATGTTATAACTAGATAAGTTCAGGGACAGTTGTCAAAATTTGTCCCTAAGTGTTGAGTGTGTGCATTCTATCGATAAAAAAAAAAAATCTCATCACTTTCTTGTATACTTCAAATTGAAGTTGATATCGTCCGTGCAAGTTCGCCTGGTAACATAGTAATTGTAACATAATATTGAAGCAAAATAAATCACATTGTATATAGAGAGTTTACATTATATATGCCTTTAATTATGTAAATTGAATTAATTTGAGTTTGTAATATGCCACATTAATTATATATTTTAATTAATTGAGTTCTTAATTTAGTAAATTAAATCAATTAATTATATATAATGTTACATTGACCATATATATTTGAGTCAATTATAATAATTATCATTTAATTGATTCAAATGAATATATATTTGAGTCAATGAATTAATCTGAGTGTGTGATGCATTATATTGATCATACATTTTAGTCAATTGAGTTTTTAATAAAAAAAATTGAATCAATTTATATGTGTAATATCATATTGATCATATATATTTTTGTCAATTGTGATAATTATCATTTAATTGAATCAATTGAATATATATTTGAGGCAATTGAATTAATTTAAGTATGTGACATGTCATATTAATCATTTATTTTAGTTAATTGATTATTTAATTGAGTAAATTGAATCAAATTATTATGTGCAATGTCATATATATTTTGGGTCAATTGTGACAATTATCATCTAAATAATTCAATTGAATATATATATATTTAAGGGTGTTTAGTTTAACTATTGGATGCAGCTGATAGCTGATGGGTATCTAAAAAGTTGAACCTATGTGTTTAACAAATATTCCAAAAAATTAAAGGATTCCTGATTGGTGGCTGATGGGATTTGTATCAACTCTAAAATAAGAGCTGATTGAGAACTGCTATATTTTTTTCTTTTGACAAAACAATCCCTACTCTAACATTCTCTTCTACCTTATTTTCATTTTTATTTTCTTGCTCCTATTTTAGTGAAAACACTGATTTCTTCTATCTTTATTTTTGTTATTTTATTTTCTCTCCTATTCTAATCAGAACTCTCATTTTTTCTCAAGCACATTTAGATAAAATATTATTTTAAAATATTTAATTTTTATTTATATAGTTTAATGATAAAATAAATTATTGAAATAATAAATTAATAATTATATATTTATTTTAATAATAAAATAATTTATAATATATAATAAATAATAATTATATAATTATTTTGATAATAAAATAAATTATATGATATATATCATCATTAGTCATTTTACATATTAACAACAACAGCTAACATAATTTTACCAAATACTTAACATAAATCAGTTACCATCAGTTATCAGTTATTAGCTAACAATAACAACTATTAGCTAACAGTCATCAGTTACACTTAACAGTTAAATCAAACAGGCCCTTCGTCAATTGAATCAATTGAGTATATGATATGTTGCATTAATCATATGTTTTAGTCAATTGAATTTTTAATTAAGTCAATTAAATAAAAATATACTATTTATTTATATGAAATAAAATTATTTTTAATTAATTTAATTGAATTCATTTAAATTATAATATTTATTAATTATTTATTATCATATATACACTATTTGAGTCAATTTAATCATTTTAAATTCAGATCAATCATTTATTCAAATATAATAATGTAATGTCTTGTATTTTTTTTTTAATATCAATTGACACATTTAAATAAAAATATATTATTTATTTTTATTTTTATTTTTAAATTGTTTTTTAATTTACGTAAATAAATTTTTTTCTAATTGTAAAAACTTAATTTAAAATAAAAAAGGTTATGTGATTAAAGAAAAGAGGGCCTTTGCTATTGGGAGCTGCATTCAAAAACCAGAATGAGTGATGCATTTGATTACTCTTTCCAGGAAAAGATAAAATGAGCACTTTCCTTTTCATAAAGGAGCTAGGGCATGAAAAGGCTGGCACCAAGGGCTTCGTGATAATTCTCTCTCTATCTCTTAAGATCTTATTATGCTAAGATTACCTTAATTTATGATTGTTTAAAATTATACGATCAATGTAATAACATCCACCAATTATTAATATCCAATTATATAATAATAATAATAATAATAATAATAATAATAATAATAATAATAATAATAATAATAATAATAATAATAAAATATTAAAACTTGTATTTATAATAAATGTGGTAACATAATTTAAAATTTAAATTTCAAATCTTTATTTTCTCTAAAGAATATTTTAGTAAAATAAATTAATTTTTATACATGAAATAGCTTTATTGTCTCCATTAATCATATTAAATGCGTTCCTCAATCATAAATCTCAAGTAAAATGAATGGGCAATAGATTTAGAGGAAAAAAAAAGTGGAAACAGAATTAGTGACAGTTTTCTTTCGGTGGTAAAATAACTAACGTTATACAACAAAGAAACCACACTAGGTTATACAATTAAAGATTATTTTTGCCTATTTTCTTTGTTTTTTAATTAATTTTATTGCTATTATGATAATTAATTTTTATGATGTGTTAATAATATTATTTTTTTATTTGTGAATAATATTATAGGATTTGGATTTCCTGTCCACAATCAATTGATAACACTCTTACTAGTGAGTCATTCACTATGGAAGACTTGATAACAATTCAGGTATATATCGGTAACTTTGAGATTGATCTTTGACGATTGTTAAATCCTTTCTCATTTTCTGTACTTCATCGGTTATTCCTATTAATTATTGAATTAATTTCTTCATTTGCTTTTATTAAGCAGAAATCATTGAATTAATTTCTTAGGTCACCGGATTGAGATTGTGAATTTTAAATCATCAAAATCTCTCTCTCTCTCTCTCTCTGAATTGTTAAAATTGTTTTTCATAACACTAGCCCTGGACAAAGGGAACATTAATAAATCTCTCATTCATCTGATATGCTTTTGTATTTAAATTTACACACCACTTATGTATATATACTTTTGCTTGGATGAATGGTATGTGCATGAAGTAGTACACCTGCAATCTCTTTGACTCATGTCCTGAATTTATTATAGCATGCACAATACTATATATGGTCACAAGAAAGGAGAAAGATAATAAAAATGGATACTAGAGAGTGGAAATAGTGTGCAGAATATGAATCCTACTAGTTTCATTGTATACACCTAAATTTATTATACTGGTTATCCTATTACAATTTGTTTCCTTTTGCATCTTCTTTTTGTTGCTTTTCAGGCCTTACTTGAGAAAAATCCATTTATTTATCAATCATCCAATGGTATATTGTAAACATTTGGGCACATCTCAAAGTGCTTATGGAATTGTTTAATTCTTTCAAGTGTATGTTATGTTAAATGCTGTAGTTGCCCCTTATTGTAGTAATTCTATATTGACTTGTAATATGCTAGGTGATTATATCAGTGATCTGCAATTGCAATTTTGCTGCAAGGCTGGTTGATGTACAATTAGGTTTAATAAATTAACAAAAACTCCTAAATAAGTAAAATGCTGCTACTAAATTAGATTTCCTAAATTTCTGTCTAAAATACACGACTTAAAATCTCTGGTAGAAGGCCCTTCATCGCTAGTCCCCTGTTTAAATATATCTAAAGTTATGATTTTGCCACAATAAAATTTGTCCATAAATCAAGATAAATTTTCATTTTTTTATTAGGTTTTCCCCCTTTTATTGTGCTGTAATTTTATGTTGAAAAGAAATTATTGATTGTTTGTTTCATCATTCAAGTCTATTAATACTCATTCAAATGATTAATAATAGCAATTTGTTTTTTCCCCCTAAATTTAAACTATTATATTATTTTGTTATGAACAGGTCAATGACAATGTAAGTGCTCATGATGATTGTCCATCTCCAAATAACATTTCCTTGCATTTAAATCATGAGCCATGGAAACAATGTACGGATCGTTTGAGACTTCATTTTAGTCTAGTATTCATATTTTTCTTTATTAAAAGGTTGGATATTTTTTATTTTTTGCAAGTTTTTGAGACTAGTTCTTCGAAATTGATATTGGATGGTTAGAATAATTTGCATGGAATTGATTGACTTCTATATATTTAATATGTTTATGGATGATTAATCTGTTCAATGCAATCCTTTTTGTTTTAGTAGGTTTCAATTAATTTTTAATGATAAAGAAATTACTGTATTAATTTTCACAAAAATAATTTAGTTGCAACTCAAATTGGACATAAGTAAAAGGATCATTTGAATAATCTTTTTTTTTAAGAAAAAGAAATTTGCACAGGCAATAAAGCCTTCATAAGTACAACCTCCCTACAATTAATAATTAATAATTTTTTTTTTTCAAATTAAAAATCCGAAGGGCGATTTTAATCGCCTTTAGAGATGGCAAGAGAATGCCCTAACAATTTTGAAAATGGCAGGCATGGATGCAGTAGGGGTAGTTTAAATAGCCCCAAAAGATGGTGGAAGAGTGACCCAAAAATCTTGGAAGTGGCGGGTGTGGATGGAATTGGGACGATTAAAATTGCCACTATAAACCACCTCAGCCTACTCCAGCGATTTGAATAATTGCCCTACGTAGTAGAGACGGTGTCATTGACGACACTGTTGCAGCGGCTTCAACAACCGCACCAAATGTCTCTAGGGGCAGTTTGAACTGCCGCTACCCCTAAAAAAAATTCCTCCATACGTTGGTGTTCTTTCTTGTATATATTTATCTCTATGTCTAGAGAAAAATAAATATTTATCGTATTTATTGATGTATTTAAATATAATTAGTGACATAAATATAAATAAATTTATATTTGATGCTATTTAATTTTTAAAAATAAATATATTTATCTGTAAAACTAGCTTCATAGAGATAAAAAATTTCTCTCCATATATTTTTACAAATTATATTATTTGCCCTTAAAGTTATTTTTAGAGACAAATTTTTTTTTTTATTTTTAAATCTATATTTAGAATTTTTCTATAATAATGTTTTAGAGACAAATTATTTTGTCTTCGCATATTAATTCCTTTATATCACTAATTACTAAAAACATTACATCTATTTATTTTTAATATTATGTCATTGATTTTAATTTAAATATACTTAAAACATTATTTAAAATAAATATAATTTAATAAAAAATAATTAGTTAGTAATTAACCGAGTAAATAATTTATTGGTAGTTACCGATCATCATGCATTTAATAGATAAAATTAAAATGAATATAAAAAATAAAATTTTGAAATACTAAAACAATATACCGATCACACAAGATAGTTGATAAATTACCAACTATGGTTTTAGTAGATAAAATTAAACAGAAAATAAAAAATAATTTTAAAATGCCAAAAAAAAAACTATACCAACTACTAGTGATGGTAGGTAACTATCGAACCTAATGAGTTTGGTAGGTAAAATAAAACAAAAAAAATAAAAAAATAAAATTTTAAATTGTCAAAATACATATATAGACTATTATAAATGATTGGTAAATGAAATTACCAACTAAAATTCTTCTAAAATAATTGATAATATTAGTAGCTATATTTTAAATTTCTTGCAGTGAACTCCAATCTTCTAAACTTAATTATTATTAGTTATTATTTTTCCTTTTTTTATATTTTATTAAAAAAAATGCAATATAATAAATTTTCTATATTAATAGAGACATTAAAATATTATTTTCCTGATAATATTTATCATAAAAAATAAATTGAATTAATAATGATAATAATAATAATCATTGTGTATCAATATTTTTTTCTTTCATAAAAATTTTTATAAGGATACATTTTTAAAAATTTAGAAACACATTTGCAAAAAGAAATCAACAATAAACACATTTGCATCTGGCTTTGGTTGGGTCAGCTGGTTATTTGGCTTCTAGTCTTGTCCTTTTGGCGTTTGCATTTTTCCTTTTGGATCTTCTCTTAGCATGTTCTCTTTTGGTGTAGCCTGAGAGTTCACGTTTCTTGTTCTCTTTTCTAATTTTCTATAAATTTTACTTATAAAAAAAAAAATAAACAGAAGAGAACATTAAAAAAAGAACAAAAAAATCTCGGGACAAAAATATTTTTATTAATTGTTTGAATTTTTTTAATTAAAAACCTATTTTATTTTCCAATTAAAATAGATTTAACTTTTAAACATGTTAATCCATATATATATGACACATGACATTTTATTTTATAGTATTATTATGTGACTAATTTATATATATATTAAAACTAAAATTATATATTACAATTAAAAATTTACAATTATTAATAACTACATACATTAGCATAATAATTATTTAATTATCTTATAAGAATGATGGAATAAGTCAAACAATTATTGCGTTAATCCCTGTCTCTTATTAAATTCAACGGCAAGAGAAGCACTTCGCATATGCCAACATGCTTCTAGAGCCTAACTTTTTCTATTATTAGATTTTTATAATAAAATTAAAAAAATAAAACTAATTTTAAAAAGCAAAACCTAATTATATATGAGAATTTCTTTAAAAAGTACTATTTATTTAAATAACATATCTAATATAACAATGCTCTAACATTAAAATAAGTATATATTTTTACTATTGAGCTTTAGCTCAGTGTTATTGAGTGGTCTTCAGGGCTGCTGCAAGATCTTGAGTTCTTGTAAGACTTAATTACATATAAAAAAAGAGTATATCTTGTTGTTGTAGTTGTTTTTGGTGTGTTTGAAATTTATTTCATTTTTCATGTAGGCCCAGTAAGCTACAATAAGTTTAGTTTTGATGATAACAAAGCTTAATAAAATATACTTTAACCCTTTGTGTATAGTATTTGAAGTGATCTTATAGGTTATAATGTGTAAATACATTGATGGAATGACTATTTTATTGAAATGACTGATCTAAAAGGAGATTGTCATCTTATATAGCACAAGATGAATCAAAGTCCATGAAGAAATATGATAGAAATTAAGTTCTTAGGCATATTGTACAAGATTGGAGAGATTATGCCATTTAAGACCTAAAATCAATTTTGTTTTTAGATTTAAGTGTTTAGAAAGTATTTTTACATCATTCTTAAGGTTTTTGAATGATCAAAATAATTTTTATAACTTTCCTTCAAAAAATAAGATTTTTAAAATTCAAGTCAGACAGTAGTTAAATTAGTTAATTAGTTTTGTTGGCTAAATTTTCTATCTTACGAAACTAGTTAACCTGTAAAAATTTTAGTTAACTATTTTTATGCTTTGACCTGACACAACTTTGCTGCACGATTTTTAATAAACTAACAGCTAGTTTTTTAAAATTTAAAGAGCCATTAGGCACACTCTCTAGTAGATATTTTTGGCCATGAAAAGCACCTATAAAAGGCTTCATTTACTACTATTTCACCTAATAAAAGTGCTTTTATATATTGAGAATTTATTGTGCTAAGTTTACAAAGCTTTCATTCAATACTCTTGAGCTTAAATGACAAATCTTCTCTCTCAATCTTTTAGCATTTATTTTTGTATTTAAGAGTTATTGAGAGTGATTTCATCTATACCAAAATCTATTTAAGGTTGTATAAGTGAGGGAACACTTGTGAAAGGTTTTCAAGCACCTAGTGAAGCTTGTGAGTCATTTGTGGGAAGCAAAGACATTATAAAGGTTTCAAGCACCAGGGAAGCTTATTGAGATTGTAAAGGCTTTGAATCTTGCCAATTGAAAAAGATCAAATAGTAGTGTGACTCTCAAAGTGGGACTTTAAGAAAAGTGGATGTAGGCCAAGAAAGCCGAACCACTATAAACATTACGTTTGATAATCTTCTTCCCTTAACTCTTTAATTTCCAACACTTTATTACTCTGTTATATACTGAATGTGTTGAGAATTTATTTTTTTGAGTTAATATTGAGCTTAGACAATCAGACCTGCATATTTTAAACTATATGTGAATAGAAATACTTGATATTAAGTTATTATCTTTTGATTCAGCTGTTGTTTGTGCAAAACTTGTTAGGTCACTTAGATTACACTTTAAAAATAGAGTTATACACATTTTTTTAAGTGCTCAGCCATAATTTTTTACTAAGTCTTGAACAAGGACTAAAAAATTATCTAAAATGTCCAATTCACCCCCCTCTTGGTCATTTTCTTTAAGATAACAAATTGGTATCAGAGTGACAACTCAAGTGATAGCTCAAGTGACAAGGAGAAGAATTCAAAGGACAAGAGCAAAAAAGTATTAGTTGCTGGCTAGAAGGATAGTGATGACTCCTCAAGTGACAAGGAGGTTGCACACATTTGTCTCATAGCTCTAGAAAAGAACAAGCCAGAAAGTTCTCACTAAGAGAAAGCAACAATGAGGTAAATAATTCTGAATCTCTTAATATTGAAGAATATGAAGATCCATTTGCCAAAGTATATGAAGAATACAAAGTTTATAAGAAAAGATGTTATTCTTTAAACAAAGAACTTATTTCTTTAAATCAGAAAATATCTCTATGATTATTGCTATGCAAGAAAACAAGTTTTATAAAAATCAAATGCTTTTGTTTGATGAGTTGAAAAAGGAGTTAGAGGATTCAAAAACTACTTTTGAAAAACTCATTAAGAAAAACAAGATTTTGGAAGCCAAGATAGAATCTTTGATAAATGATTTAGCTAAATTCACCAATGATACACAAATTCTTGATATTTTACCTGGTTCTCAAAGATTATCAAATAAAAAATCTGGTCTTGGTTATGATGGATTCATGCATTATGGCAAATACAAAAATTCCTTTGTGAAAGCTTCATATTCTTCATTACCAAATATTATTTGCTTCTATTGTAATCAAAATGGTCATATGGTTTGTCATTGTCCCATAAAGAAAGGTTCCTTAAAGGTGAAAAAGATTTGGATATCTAAAGAAATAGTTTTTAATTTCTTTAATCCCCAAGGACCCAAATTTGCTTGGGTACCTAAGAAATAGTCAACTAATTACAAGTATGCCTTTGAAGTAAGCAAGAGTGTGAATAGTGGCATGTTGATAGTGTTTGCTCAAGGCACATGACTGGAGACAAAGAAAAATTCTCAAACCTTACCATGGATAGTGGTGGACATGTGATATTTGGTGACAAAGGCAAAGTTTGCATCATTAAAAGTGACTTCATTGGGAAGAATCCAAGCATAAAAGATGTTACCCTAGTTAAAGGTTTGAAATTCAATCTTTTTAGTGTAAGTCAACAATGTGATAAATGTTACAAAGTTATTTTTAATTCTTCACATTGTGAGATTAGGAGTTTGGATGATGATCATACATTATTCATTGCACCTAAAAGTGAAAATGTATATTTGCTTAATTTGAATGATAATGAAAATGGAAATGAAAGGTGTCTTGTATCTCTTAAAGAAGATAGTTGGTTGTGGCATAGAAGACTTGGTAATGCTAGTATGCATGTGATTTCAAAACTTGTAAGATGTGATCTTATTAAAGGTTTGCAAAAAATTAATTTTGAAAAAGATTATGTTTGCAAGCCTTATTCTCTTGGAAAACAAACCAAAGTTTCTTTCAAACCAAAGAATGTTGTTTCTACATCCAAACCTCTTGAGTTATTGCATCTTGATTTATTGGTCCTATTACACCTATAAGTCTTGGTGGTAAAGCACATGCATCAGTAATAGTAAATGATTACACTAGGTATACGTGAATTTATTTTCTTGCACACAAGGATGAAACTTTTGATGTATTAACACCCTTTTACAAGAAAGTACAAAGTGAAAAAGGCTTACTCATTTCCTCCATTAGAAGTGACAATGGGAGAGAGTTTAAAAACCAATCTTTCAATGAATTTTGTTTAAACTATGGCATTTCCATAACTTTTCAGCTCCTAGAACTCCACAACAAAATGGAGTTGTAGAGAGAAAAAATAGTACTTTACAAGAAATAGTAAGAATAATGTTTAGTGAAAACAATCTTCCCAAATATTTTTGGGCGAAAGCTGTAAACACGGCTTGTTATATTTTGAATAAAGCAATGGTTATACCAATCTTAAAGAAAATCTCCTATGAGTCATGGAAAGGGAGAAAGCCTAACATTTCTTACTTTCATGCAATTAATTGTAACCGTTACATTTTGAATAACAAGAAGGATAACCTTAAAAAGTTTGATGTGAAATCGGATGAGGGTATTTTTCTTGGTTATTCCATACATAGCAAAGCATATAGAGTCTTTGATAGGAAAACTTTGATAGTTGAAGAAACTATTCATGTTTTATTTGATGAAACTAACAACTCCTTGGAAAGAAAGACTATTTGTGATGATGATGAACTAGGTGAAACTTTTGGAACAAAAAGGGATAAAACTCAAAAGCAACAAAGTCAACCTATTGATGAACCTTAAAGTGCAAATGTAGATGCAATTGTCAATGAAAATGCAAATGAGAAAGATCAAGAAGGTAATCAAGAAGTATTGCCCAATATTGAAGAGCTCCAAATTGATGAACCACAACATGATGATCTACCTCAAGAATGTAGATATCATAGAGATCATCGAAAGGAGGATATCATTGATAACCCTTCACAAAAGATGATGACAAGAGCTCAACTTCAAAAATACTTTGGTAATGTTGCATTTGTTTCTCAATTAGAACCAAAGTCTTATGATGAAGCTCATAGTGATGAGAGTTGGATTCTTGCTATGCAAGAAGAACTCAATCAATTTAAGAGAAATAAAGTATGGAAACTTATTCTTAGGCCTAGAAATCATTCTATCATTGGTACTTAGAGGAAGGTATTGATTTTGATGAGATATTTGCTCTGGTTACTAGAACTGAAGCTATTAGGATGTTATGTGCATTTGCATATTATAAGAATTTTATGTTATATCAAATGGATGTTAATAGTGCATTCTTGAATGGTTATATTGATGAAGAAGTTTATGTTGAACAACCACCAGGTTTTAAAAACTGTGAATTTCCTAATCATGTTTATAAACTCACTAAGGCCTTATATGGATTGAAACAAACCCCTAGAGCTTGGTATGAGAGGATTAATAAGTTTCTTTTAGAAAATGGTTTTCAAAGAGGAAAAGTAGATAACACATTTTTCTCAAAGATACACAAACATGATATGCTTATTGTTCAAATTTATGTTGATGATATTATTTTTAGTGCTACTAATGCTTCTTTATGCAAAAGCTTTTCAAAGATGATGCAAAATGAATTTGAAATGAGTATGATGGGTGAATTCACCTTTTTCCTTGGACTACAAATTAAGCAACACAACGATGGTATCTTCATTAATCAATCCAAGTACATCAAAGAAATGCTTAAAAAGTTCAAGATGAATGATTTGAAGAGTATTGGAACTCCTATGAGCTCTACCATCAAGTTGGAAAAGGATGAAAAAGGTAAAAATGTTGATCAAAAGCTATATAGAGGTATGATTGGCTCACTTTTGTATTTAACTGCATCTAAGAATGACATTCATTTTAGTGTGTGTTTGTGTGCTTGGTTTTAATCATGTCACAAGAAATCTCATCTAATTGCTGTTAAAAGGATTTTCAAATACCTCATTGGCACACACTTAATTGGTTTATGGTATCTTAAGTGTAACACATTTGATCTAGTTAGTTATAGTGATTTTGACTTTGCTGGAAGTAGATTGGATAGAAAGAGTACTTTGGGTACTTGCTAATTCCTAAGTCATGCCCTAGTGTCTTGGCATAGCAAGAAATAAACTTTTGTAGCTCTTTCTACTGCTGAACCAGAATACATTGTTGCAGGAAGTTATGTTGCCCAAATCCTATGGATGAAAAGATTTTGGTATAAAGGTTGATCATGTTCCTATAAAGTGTGATAACACTTGTGCCATCAACCTAACTAAAAATCCAGTCCAGCACTCTAGATCAAAGCACATAGAGATTAGACATCACTTTATTAGAGATCATGTTCACAATGATGACATTGAGTTGGAGTTTATTCCTCCAGAACAATAACTTGCAGACATTTTTACAAAATCACTCAATGAGGAAAACTTTTGTAGGATTAGAAGGGAACTTGGCATAAGTGAAGCTATTGAATGATATTTGTTGCCTTTGATATGAATTTGCTGCTTAATTTGGTTGAATATTTGTTTAGTGTTGTATTATCTGTACATGTATTTTTAGTTAACTACTTTCTCACTGCAGTTGTCTAGTTTTATACCTATATAAAATTTAACCAACTAGGTTTCAAAATTAGTTAACTAATTATACTTCTGTGTATATTTGAGAAAACACGTTAAAAACGGTGGGATAGCCTATAATCTTGACCCGGTTCTGAAATGGTTCCAGCAGCTTATCTGCTCAGCCCGAAATTGCAGATCTGAGCGACGATCGAATTTTTACGAAATGAAAGTACATACACGAAGTCCACAATACTAGAGTTAGAATAAAACATATATATATATATAATAATAATAATAATAATAATAATAATAATAATAATAATTATAATAATAATAATAATAATAATAATAATAATAATTATTATTATTATTATTATTATTATTATTATTATTTGAGAATTAGGGATGTTACATAAATATTTGAGAACTTTAAAGGCTGCATGTAGATGAGATTCAGAAGGCTTGTCCATGAACTGAGACAAAACATGAACACCATATGCTATGTCTGGCCTTGTTAAGGCAACATACATCAATTTGCCCACCAATTGCCTATAGTTATTAGGATTTGCAAGTAATCTGTCTTCTGAATGAACTAATTTTAGATTAACTTCCATAGGAATAGAACTTGGCTTGGATCCAAGAGTGCCATACTCTTCTAGCATCTCCAAAACAAATTTCCTTTGAGATACCACAATTCCCTTACTAGATCTTGCAATTTCCAAACCTAGAAAATACTGTAGATTTCCCAAAGCCTTCAATTTAAAATATGAACTCAAATTAGACTTCAACTGGTCAACCAAGTCTTTGTTACTACTTCCAATTATGATGTCATCCACATACACAAGTAAAGCAATAAATCCTTCTTTTGATTGTTTAGTAAACAAAGAATAATCTGACTTTGACTGGTGAAACCCTTCCTTCAACAAGCTTTTAGTAAACTTTATATTCCATTGTTTGGAAGCCTTTTTTAGTCCATATAAGGACTTCTGAAGCTTGCAAACCAGATTAGATGTATCCCCATACTCCCCTGAAGCTTATACCTAGGTGGAATTTCCATATAGACTTCCTCTACCAAATCGCCATTCAGAAAAGCATTATTAACATCTAATTGTGATAAATGCCAACCATACATAGTTGCAAGTGCAAGGAATGTTCTAACAATAGTATGCTTGGCTACAGGGCTAAAGGTTTCTTGATAATCAAACCCTGCTCTTTGGGTGTATCCTTTAGCCACAAACCTAGCCTTATACCTCTTAATAGTTCCATCTGCCCAAAATTTCACCTTATAGACCCATTTGCATCCAACAGCTTTAGCCCCTGGAGGTAGTGAAGTAATAACCCAAGTCTGATTTGACTTTAAGGCATCAAGTTCACTTTGCATTGCCTCTTGCTAATGATCAAACTTAACAGCTTGGTGGTAAGTATTAGGTTCAAAAGTAGAGGAAACATTTAAAATAAAAGAACGATATGAGGGTGAAAGTTTATCATAAGAAATATAATTGTGGAGAGGATAAGAAATGCTACATGAAATAAAAGGATTAGAATGATGATGCTTAAGATTCAAATGATAAACATGAAGATATGAGGGCAATCTGATTTGTCTATTACTTTTTCTTAAAACTGGAAGAGAGCCAATAGGTTGAGATTGATCAAGATTAGGTGAAACAGTAGATGGAGACTGACTTGGAGACATAGGAGGAGACTGAATAGGAATGCCAGATGAAGAAGACTCAATAGGCGAAGGAGACTCCGTAGGTGAAAAAGAGAATAATGAAGAATTAGGAACAGTAGGTAAAACAAGATTTGGAACATCAAAAGTATTAGTAGAAGGGGTAAGGACAGAAGAACAAAAGAAAGGAAAGACATGTTCATGAAAGATAACATCTCTTGAAGCAAAACATGTTTTAATATCCAAGTCATACAAGTAATATCCTTTAATACCAGTAGGGTACCCAAGAAAAACACATCTTCTAGACCTAGAATCAAATTTAGTTTTGTGAGCTAGAAGGTTTGAAGCAAAACACAAATAACTAAAAGATCTTAGATGACGGTAGGAGGGAACTTTATGATATAACAAATCAAATGGAGACTTGTTATTATACTTATGCATAGGTATTCTATTAATGAGATAAGTAGCTGTGAGAATAGCAAGACCCCAAAATAAAAGAGGCATATGAGAATGAAATAACAAGGCTCTGGCTACATTGAGAATATGCTGATGTTTCCTCTCAATAGTGTCATTTTGTTGAGGGGTATAGATACAACTGGTTTGATGCAAAACACCATGAGAAGCAAAAAAAGAATTTAAAAAAACTCAGTGCCATTATCTGTTTTGATTCGTTTGATTGGACATTGAAACTGAGTTTGGACAAATTGATAAAATTGGGGAACAAGAAAAGAGACTTCAGCCTTGGATTTCATAAGAAAAGTCCAAACACACATTGTAAAATCATCAACAATGGTAAGAAAATAATGGTTTCCATTAATATCTTTTTGTGAGTAAGGGCCCCATACATCCATATGCACAAGCTCAAATGGAGAAAAAGTAATAGAAATGTGTTTAGGAAAAGGAAGCCTCTTTATTTGGCTCAAGGACAAGTATAACAAGGATGATGTGACTTATTTATGGAAAAAGAAAGCAAAGACTGTAAAATAGCTAATCTTTCATCAGCAGGATGACCTAACTTATGATGCCAAGTATCAAAAGAAACATTAGGAGACTGCACAGTGGAGCAATTACTGGGAGAGATAGTATTGGGAGAGATAGTATATTGTTGCAACAAGTAAAACAATCCATCCTTTTGCTTAGCTAGTCCAATCGTCATCCATGATGAAAGGACCTGGATAAAGCAATAATTGGAAAGAATTATACAACATATCTGATTGGAATGAATGAGTCTACTTATGGACAACAAATTGAAATTAAAAGAAGGAACTAAAAGAATATTAGTAAGAACAAGATAAGGATTAAGCTTAACAGTACCAACAGCTATGACTTGGACTTTGACTCCATTAGGTAAAGAAAGAAATGAATCATCAACTGAAACAGAAGTGTGAAAAAGAGAACTATTGCATATTATATGATCTGTGGCACCACTATCCACAATCCATGGTGGTTGAATAAAATCAGTGAGGAGAATTTTATGAAAAATTAAATGTGATGCAGCAGAAAGAACAAAAGAATGTATACCTACAGTATTCACTTGTGAGACATTTTGATTTGGAGATGAAAATGAAACAGGGTTAGGGACAGTGATATTAGCTTGATCATTGAGAAGTGACATTAGCTTGTTCACTTATTCCTTAGAGAGATTCAACTTAGGAATATTATCAACCACAACATCAACAGAACACTTGCCTGTGACTTGCTATGCAGATGCTTGCTTAGAATTTGCAAAAGAACTACCAAATCCTACCTTGGATTTTGAGAATTTGAAATTAGGAGGAAACCTTATCAGTCGAAAACAATTGGCCTTAACATGTCCAGGCTGGCCACAATGAAAGCAAGTTACATCAGGTTTGGACCTTTTAACAACCATAGCAGAAGTTTCTGAAAAACTCTGAGTCTGAATCATGAGAGATCTTTGTGTTTCCTCGCGCAAAAGCATATTATAGACTTGATCCAAGGTAGGAAAAGGCTTCATCAATATGATTTGTGATCTTAAACCTTGATGAGTCTCATTTAACCCGTTAAGAAACTTAAACACATAATCTCTTTGCTGAACCTCCACAAATCTTTGAAAACATTCTTGATTGCATTTACCACAAGAACAATGCAGAAAAGGCCTAAAATTCCTTAATTCTTTCCAAACACCATTTAATTCAGTAAAATATGCATCCACAGATTTTGTACCTTGGGTAATGGTACACAACAAATGTTGAAGGTGACAGATTCTAGAATCATCAGGTTGTGAAAACCTTTAGTGTAATTTCTCCCAGATCTACTTCGCATCTTCCATATAAAACACTATTGATGCAATTGGAGGTGAGATTGATCTCAAGAGCCATGCCACAATGAGATTGTTGCACCTTATCCATGGTAGATATGTTGAGTCTTATGGTGAGGGTTTAACAATGGATCCATCAAGAAACCCTTGTTTATTACGTATAGAAACTGCCAAGAGAAAGGACCTTTTCCAAGATGGAAAATTTGTTAAAGTGAGTTCTGGAGTAACAATTATTGAACTACGATTCTTAGAATGATGAAGAAAAAATGGAGAAGTAGTGTCTTCCACAGGATTGACATTAGATCCAGAAGCAACATCTTGCTGAAATGAGCTTGAATCTGCCATTAATGAACCAGAAAACTTGAAAAAGTGACAAGAAGAAATGAGAAGAATCGTAAAGGAGAAGCCAAAGAGAAAATAACTGCCTCAAATCTAGCGTTGCTCTGATACCATATTACAGAGTAAACAGTCAAGAAAAATGTGAATCTCATATATTGCAATTAATGAATACAGTGTTTATATACACATCAAAGAAAAGTGTCCAGTTGTATTATAGCTGAGCTGGCAAAACTAAAAGAATAAAATAAATATTAAACTAAAGTATTTCTTTTCCTAATCAACTTCTCTGCTGCAACTCTTTGCAAGCTCTTCTTGCTGCTTTGATTGATAATTTGTCTACTTAATTATGGAATGAGACGTTTTAATGAGCTGATCTCAAGTAGTTTGGATCATTTTACATCCCAGGTTCTTGGTTTATTTTTTAATCTTGGCTCAGGCAACCCACGTTTAATGGAAATTGAATAAACTGAAAAATTGTTTGATTTTGTTGACATTCTCTTAACATTTAGCTTCAAATACAATAAATACTAAAGAGTTATTAGATATCTGGTAATTGAGCATTATTCTTCCTCTTTTTCTTTATCAAAGCACACAATCAAACTTATCTTTTGAGACATTGCAGCTCTCCGGTAGCCTTCTTAAGAAATTTTCATGTTCAGTCTACTAGCTCCTAGGACGTGCTTTCTTTGCAAGTGGACAAGCAGTTTTCTCTTTTCTTCTCTCTTGTGAAGCAAATTTTTCATAAACTTCAAAGAGATTGTCACACTCCGGAAATTCTAATTCTACTGTGCAGATAAAATTAACGGTGAACGAAATGCTTGTAGTATATGGTTTTCTCCTTTTAATATCGTTGCTTCGCTTGCTGAGCCTCCTCTCACCTCCACCGTCCATGCAGCCCCTGTGGAATCGTCCTCCGTTCCCAACGTCAATCAGCCCCTTGAGGGCGCGGCAGGTGAATCTGGACCACGTTGATGGTTGTCCTCATATTAACTTAGAGCCTTCTGGGCTTGAGCCCATTGTTCACAATGTGCCTAATCCCCCGCTGGGCCAAGTAGACTAGCCCTTCTGCCCTACATTGGATAGTGGTATACCTTTGGCATCACTAAAGACCTCAAGAATATCTAAGCGGCGAAAACATGGCAAACCGATTGCTGAGCTTTCGGGGTTTTCTTCAAAAGCATCAGGAGGGAAATTAAAAATTAAAAAGAAGGCTTCAAGGAATGTTTCTAACCCCATCTACAGTGACATTCGTTGAATGAACAAGCTGCTCTCATCTAACTCAGGTAACAACGTTTCTTCTTGCCCCTCAAATGAAGCTTCGGATACTGTAGGTTTGGGTAAGGAACTAGGTATTGCATTTGATGGGGAAGAGGGCTCTGTTATTAACCATTTTGTGAAGCAAATCAAAGGAGATATGCACCTCTGCGATTCTAAGAAGTTAGTTCAGTTTGCCATCTCCAAGGTGCATTATGGCTACTGTTTTGTCTCGGAACTGTCGAGGGCTTGGAGGATGTTCCAAAATCTCATCTAAGGAAAGCATATTAGGAAATCAAATCCTGATTTATTAGCTATTCTGGAAACCAAGTTTGAAGTGATGAATTTTTCTGTAATTAGGAGGCTGGGTGGTATGGTTAATTCGGACCGGACTTCTTCTAGTTCTGATGGTAGGTCGGGTGGTATTTTAGCTATTTGGAACAAAGATTCAGTTATGGTTTCTGAGGTTCGGGTCTTCAATAATTGGATTTTGTTAAATGAGCAATTTATGAAATGTGAGTTTCAATCTCTGGTTGGTTTGATCTATGCTCCTTGTGAGGTTGGTCAGCAGGAATCCTTTTGGCAGCATGTAGCCCAGACGCCAGAGGCAACTAATTCCCCAATCCTTGTGAACGGCGATTTTAATCAGGTCTTGAGTAATAGAGAAAGAAGCAGTGGCAGTGCCTCACTTGTTGGTCACGAAAATTTTTGAAACTTTTGTTAACATTTTGAATTTATCTGACCTTGGAAAATTTTTTACTTGGACAAATTCTCAGTCGAAAAGCAGAATTGACAGAGCACTTGTTTCTCCACAATGGCTCGTCTCTTTTCCCAATTTGTTCCTTATGCTTTGCTTTGGGGTGAGGAAAGGGTAAATAAAAGTAAAGATAAGAGTAAGTAAGGATAAAATTTACTCTCTCTTACTATTTAGTTTGGGGGTTAAGCAAGAAGATGAAAGAGATGAAAATTATTTTTTTTTATTTTTTTATTATATTTTTAATTTTTTATTAAAAATTTAATTATACTCATTAAAAGTAAACTTAACATATCATTATAAATAAATGTTTTTTTCTCAAGTGATTATATATAAATTTTTTGTTTTCAATCATTTATCTTTAAATAATTTATAGCAATTATTATACTTCAATTATTATTATTTTATTTATTCTTTTAATAGTTTATTTTAATTATTATCTTTTAATTATTATTTTTTTTAAATAATTTATTTTTTATTCAATCTTTATTAAATTTATATATTATTATTTTAATTTATTAATTTTATAATTTATTTATAATAAATCATTATTATTTATAAATTTAAAATTTATCATAATAAATTTATCATTTAATAAATTATTTAATAAAAAATTAATATATTTATACTTTTATTACATTTCTTTATCTTTCCTCACCCCGTCCATCCAAACAGAGTAACCGTCCAAACAGAATAAGGGGTTTGCCAAGAGGTCCATCTGACCACAACCCCTGCTCCTTAGCTCTGAAGTCATCGATTGGGGCCCTAAGCCAGTTCGATTTTTGGATTCCTGGTGGTTATGGCCTGGTTTTCCGGGTTTCCTAAAAGATCTGTGGGATGAAATATGTAGAAAATCTCCATCGTCCTCTTTGCCAGTTAAGCTTGAGCTTCTTCGTATTAAGCTCAGGGATTGGAATAAGAATGTCTTTGGGCATATTGACTCTAAATTCAGTGAAACAATGAAGCTTCTTGATCAATGGGAAAGCACAGCTGAAGTGAGATCTTTATCACCGCAAGAGCAGCAGTATGTTCAAGAACTATCCAAGGAAAAGCAATTATGGGCTTCTCGCACTGAGTGCTTCTGGAGACAAAAATCCAGGATGCTGTGGTGTATGCTAGGGGATAGGAACATGAAATTTTTCCACATTCAGTGTTCCAACTGTTGGAGGAAAAACTCTATAACTCAAATTGTGGCGGATGGGCAATTACTTTCAGAAAAGGAAGATGTTCGTGGTGTTATTTTGACCATTTCACGGCAAGCTTCTGCCAAGATTACGAGATTTTTGGTCTTGCCTTAAGCCTAAATTACCTGCGTCTAATTAGTTCGGAGGCTCAAGCTTTGGAAGCTCCTTTTGCTCTTGACGAAATTAAGGGAGCTGTTTGGAATTGTAATTCAAGGAAAGCATCAGGCTTGGATGGAGCTAATTTTAATTTTTATAAGCGAGCCTGGCCACTCATTCAGGATGAATTGTTGAATTTAATGGATATTTTCTTCCGAAATTCTTCTCTTCCCCATGCTATCCACTCATCCTTTGTTGCATTAATTTCAAAAGTGGCAGGTGCTTCAAGAGTCCAAGATTTCAGGCCCATAAGATTTAAGGTTCTCTCTTTGCGGCTTAAGTGTGTTATATCTTCTGTTATTAGCCAACAGCAAAGTGCTTTTATCAGTGGCCTTCAAATCTTGGATTCCTTCCTCATTGCGAGCGAAGCTATTGACTATTATAGGAGGAATAAACTGAGTTGCCATGTGTTTAAAGTGGATTTTGAAGACTTTCGATTCTGTAAAATGGAAGCATATAGACAAGACCTTGGAATTCATGGGATTTGGGTGTAAATGGCATTCATGGATCTCCACCTGCAATTCACATTGCCGAATCTCCATCCTCATCAATGGTTGCCCTTCGGCCGGATTCAAAATGCGAAATGGTCTTCGCCAAGGGAATCCACTCTCCCCTTTTCTCTTCAATGTAGCTGTGGAACCCCTAAGTCTTTTAATCTCCAAGGCTTGTGAGTTAGGGAAACTTCAGGGTATATCGATTGGTACTGGTGGAGCAACTGTCTTGCATCTTCAGTTTGCTGATGACACCATATTCCTTTCCCCTCCCCAGCTGGAGTTCGCTAGTAATATTGCAAGGATCTTGCGGTGTTTCTATGCAATTTCTGGGCTTAATTTCCACAAAAGTCAAGTTTTTGGGATAAACATTGACAGTCAGACTGCTTCACATACTGCACATCTTTGTTGCTACCAGATTAGAGTGCTACCTACTAAGTATTTGGGGTTCTCGCTTGGTGCCAACATGAAAAGGTCTGCGGCCTGGGCACTTGTTGTTCGGAAGGTGGAAAATAGACTTTCTTTTTGGAAAGGTAAAGTTCTCTCTATGTCTAGCTGGCTCACACTAATTAAGTCTTGCCTCCAATCTACATTGTATTATCTATCAGTTTCAAAATGCCCAAGATGGTTGCCCAAAAACTTGAACTAATGAGATCGTTTTTTTTTTTTTTTTTTTTTTTTGGGGGGGGGGGGGTGGTGGTGGGGGGCGGGGAGTTGATAGGAAGAAGCTTCATTTGTTGAAATAGGAAATCTTGACATTGCCGAAGTCCAAAGGGGGCCTAGGGATTACTAATTTGTTATTGCATAATCAATCCCTTCTATTTAAATGGCTTTGGAGACTTTAGAATCAGTCTAATTCAGCTTGGGGCACTCTGTTATAGTCCAAATATCATTTCCAGTTGGAGAATGGTATTCTTTTGGCTGCTAGTTCATCTTTATCTTCTCTCTGGAGGGACATTCAGCTTTCGGGTTCTTCTCCATCATCAAGTTTCTTAATTATGGAGAACTTAATGATCCTTGTTGGGGATGGATTCTCCACTAAGTTCTGGCATGATAATTGGGCCGTTGGTGGCGCTATGAAATTTCAATTTGCGCGTTTGTTTTCTATTTCTAACAGCCCAGATGCCACAGTAAGTGAAATGGGCTCTTGGGTTGGCAATACGTGGACTTGGAATTTTTCATGGAGAAGGGATCTTTTTTCTTGGGAATTGGCCTCTGTACATAATTTGTTGGATATTATTAATTCATCTCCATTGTGCCCTAAGGATCATCTGATATGGAAGTTAACCACGAATGTTGCTTTCTCAGTTCACTCATTGTACCTTGAACTGCTTGATGCTTGTTCATAAGGGCACACTAATTTTCCTTTTGTCTGGCAAGGTCTTGCACCTCCTAAAATCGAAATTCTAGTTTGGTTAATTTGTCAGGGTTGACTTACCACGAAAGATTGGCTATGTTATTTAAATATCATTCCCATTAGTGAAGCCTTTTGCCCCCCTTTGTGGCATTGTTGAGGAGTCTATCGATCACATCTTTGTTGAATGTCAATCCTTTTGGCGTATTTGGTTGTGGTTTCTTAATTGGTAGGGCATCCATCTTGTTTGCTGTCAAATGTTAAGGATCTTTTGGCACAATGGAAGTCGCTTGTATGTGGTTGTTTTCAACAAAAATTTTGAGTCATTTTGTTTTATGCCATTGTGCGGTCTATTTGGATTGCGCAGAATCAAAAAATCTTTAAGAATATTGATCTGGCACATGTCTCATTGTGCTCAACAATTTTGTTTAGAGTATCAGTTTAGTTAAAGTCTATTGATCTGGACTTCCCCTATTCAGGCTTAGACCTTCTTTCTTCTGCTGATTCAATCAAATGCTGGTCTAATCAAGTGTCTCAGCGTTCAGCTTTTTCTTGGGTTGCCCCTCATACCAATTCAATTGAATGGAATGTTGATGGATCTTCCTTGGGTAAGCCGGGACGTAGTGCAATGGGTGGAATTCTTAGAGACTCTAATGGTTCTTTACTGGGTATGTTTTCATTCTTCACAGGTGTCTTAGACTCGAATATTGCTGAACTTAAAGCAATTCATAAAGCATTGGAGTTACTAGTTTCCAATTCTCAAGTGTTAATGGGTGTAAGTGATGTTATTATCGAATCAGATTCTGGAATTGCTCTTCTTGGGTCTCTCATCCAGACAAAGCTCCTTGGAGAGTTAATGGAATGCTGAATTTAATTCTCAATTGCTTGCTTGCTTTACCTCATACGATTTTCTCTGATACTTTTAGAGAAGCGAACTCCACTGCAGATTTGTTGGCTAAGCAAGGATTATCTTGAAGTGAGGACTTTGTGGCTTGGCTGTAGGTGATTGCTTGGGTTTTTCTTATTACTGTTTGTTTTGCCTTTCACTTTTAGATTTAGATTTAGATTCAGCTGCTGGTTGAGTTCTTGTCTTTGTGGGTGTATAGTTGTACTGCTTCCTTATATTAGTTTTGATTTTTTCAGGTTTGTTTGGGTTCGCTTTCTGGTTGCTAGTTCTTTATGATTTTGGTCTTTGGTCATGTTGCATATTTGGTTTTGGTCAGTGTTTGCTTTGACTTGTGTTTGATTGCCTTTCATCTAGTTTGGCTTGGTTTCTTTTGTTCATGGTGTCTGTGCTGTTGGTCAGGTTTTTTCACTTACCTTGCACTCCTCTAAGTTGGTTTCTTTGGGGAGGCCTATCGATCAGGTTTTAGTTGAGGGATGTAAGTTGAGTTTTTCCTTACTTTTTATTAATAAAATCTCTCTATTGCTTATCACAAAAAGAAAAGAAAAGAAAAGAAAACTTACAATAAAGGCTAAGAATCAAATGATCAAGAGATGGGAGGAGTAAAAGGGGAATTCTTATTCTCCATCCCTATTCTGAGAAAAAAAAAAGGCGAGTGGATATTTTCAGCCAAGAAAGAAGACTCCACCATTGGTTCTTCTTTTCCTTCTCCTTATCACCATTTTCTTTTCCCACATTCATCAGCATCTCTTATCTCCTTCATCACCATGGGATTCTTCATCTACATAATCATCCATTTTCCTTTTTTTCCTCCTCCAAGATTTCTCCATCATTTCTTTGTAGATAGCAAGCTAGTGAAGTAAAATGAAAACTTCAGTAGTGAGAGGTGGGCAAAACAGGGACTTAGAAGGAAGAGAGTGGCACCCATGGCAGCTAGAAGAAGAAGAAGGAGGCCATCATAGGTTGGATCAAACACTAGGATTGGAAAATTAAAGTTGGGGAAAAAGGTTATGTATACGTAGCTTCTTTAAGGTTAAATTTATTCATTTTAACTATTATAAAAGTGTGAATGATTTATGATTGAACTAAGTGGTGAATAGGTTAAAATGTTGATTGGAAGTGAATGAGCTATGAGTGAGTCTCATTAGTTTTCAGGGGCTTTTGCCATGTATTTCTTTCCTAAGGGTAATTGATGTGATATTGGTGGTATTTGTGCTTATCCAGTCCCTGAAACTTGTTGCTTAGTATGTTTGGTTCATTTCAGTGTCGTTGTTCTAAGGAATGTAGATATCAATGGCTGTTTCTTAAGCATTTTGTAGGAGTTTCTACTGTCTATGTTTATTTTGTTATTGTGGATTGGGGGCCTTCTCCTAAAGGTGGCTGTTTTGTAGACACAAATATGAGGAGCAGAGAATATCCAATTTAGTTATTGTAAAATGAAGGAAAGGGGGCTGGGATGGAGGGTAATAAGGAACTTGCAACAAAATGTAAACTGTTGTGAAAAATCACACCCACACAAAATAAAGAACACAAAATTTTAACATAATTTGATGTAAACTTACTCCACCAAACAAATTCATTATCAAGGAAAAATAATTACAACTACTAATTATTTTTCTCACTCTCATAAATCACTCAAATAAAACACACGAAATTCGACACACCTTTTCATTTCGTGAGTTCTCTATAATACATCCAATATAATGGCTAACCAACTATTCATATATATAGGCCGCTAAAACTTAGTCTTTTAGGACTCTAATTATTAAAATTTACTATTTAAATTCTATAAATTTCTTATTTTATCTAATTTCTTAATTCTAATTGAACTTGGACTCTAACAATCTCCATCTCCAAGTCAAATAGAATTAGTTTTCATAATTTCTGTAAAAGTCAATTTTTTCTGAAATACTTTCTTGCACTTTTGATTGTCAATGTTGCCTCTTGCCTCAACTTACATTTTTTCAATTAATATGCTTCTTTTCAATTTGTAGTAATTCTTTGCACCAATATTTTTACTCTTTATGATCACAAGAATACCTCAGCTAACTCTCATGATTCCATCATGAATTGAACACTCATAACCCAAAGAATCCAACTTATCTAAGAAAATTAAGTTTCTTTCAAATTTAGGAATATACCTCAGTTCATCTCACAATTTTACACGATCACCATGTAATTTGATCTTCATTTTAGCAACACCTTCGACTTCCATCATATTCCCATTGGCTAGCTCCACTTTCTCTCCTTTCTTCTCTTCAATCATATCAAACCATTCCTTTGAGTAAACATGGAATGTGCAAGTAGAATCCATTAACCACTCATCTTATAATGGATCTTTTGACTATTTCTTATCATCATCCACATTCAAACATTCACTGTTAATATCATCATCAATTGTAATTGCAGCAATTCTTTCTTTTTCTTGAATTATTTAAACTCTGCAAGATCTTTCTTCATCTTTCTACAAAAGCATTGAATGTGGCCCTTCTTATGACAGTAGTAGCATTTTCTATCTTTAGTGTTGTAAAAGGCGAGAAGAGGTGCGAGGCGAGGTGAGGCGAGCATGCTGCGACTCCTTAGGCCAAGGCGAGGCGACTTCAAAGAGGCGGCCGGCTCGAAGCCAAGAGGCGACCAAGCGACGTGGCCACGAGGCGCCTCCTCGTGAAAGTGATGGGATTTAAAAATTTTTTTTTTTTTATTCTTAATAGCTGAGAAATAAATGAAACCCTAAACCTATTATCACTTATCTAATTGCAAGAAGCCAGCAAGCCAGCGAGCCACTAAGACGATCCTTCCCAGTTACTGCAAGAAAATGAAGAACAGAGCATCACGCACCACAGTAATCAGGTATGTTGTCCCTCTCTCTCTCTCTCTCTCTCTCTCTCTCTCTCTCTCTCATCTCCACTTCTCCTTTCACTGCTGCCATCAATCTACTCCTCTCATTGTTGCAATCAATCTGCTCTTCTTCATCTTTTTTTTTTTCCCCCTTTTCTGCTGTGCTCCATGCCTCCATCACATGCCATTGTGCTGCCGGATTTATTACAAGGTTCACATTTTTTTTTGGTTAAGTACTTAAATTTATTAAAAATTTAGTGTGATGTAATTTTATTATTAAATGGATATTATGTGATATATTAATTAAATGGGTATTGTGATTGTGATTATGTGATATGTTTTTATTAAATGAGTATTAATGCTCTTGATGTGTAAATTGTAATTTCTTATTATGAAAATTATTGTTTATTTATTAAATGTTTAACATTTTAATTTTTTATTTGCTTGAATTGGGAGTTTGGGGGAGAATTGAGAATTATTTCTTTAATTAATTAATTTGTAATTTGCTTCTTTATGTTGTATTATTGTTATTATTAAAAATGCTTTTGAAATATACCAATATAGCATGATCTATAATTATGCAAATTATTGAAAAAAATCAAATGTTTAATATTTTAATTTGTTATTTGCTTGAATTGGGAGTTTGGAGAAGAATTGAGAATTATTGATTTAATTAATTAATTTGTAATTTACTTTTCTATGTTGATTATTGTTAGTATTATAAATGCTTTTGAAATATACCAATATAGCATGATATATAATTATGCAAATTTATGAAAAAAAATCAAATGTTTAATATTTTAATTTCTTATTTGCTTGAATTGGGAGTTTGGGAAAGTATTGAGAATTATTACTTAATTAATTAATTTGTAATTTGCTTCTCTATGTTGATTATTGTTAGTATTATAAATGCTTTTAAAATATATCAATATAGCATGATGTATAATTATGCAAATTATTGAAAAAAAAATCAAATGTCCAATATTTTCATTTCTTATTTGCTTGAATTTATCGTTGTTGCTTTAATTTCTTATTTTCTTATATTTATTGCTTTTGTTGCTAGTATTGAATGGAGATAGCACAATCTTTATAGTGTTGTTTCACTTTTTAATTATATTACTTTTTATCTTCTTTTTTTGTTAGATCATGGGTAATAAGTGTAATACAATTGGATCTTCTACTAGCAGTAAAAGAATGGACCCAAGATGGGTACATGTGATTCAAGTTAATGAAAATAATACGAATGATCTTTAGTGCATTTATTGTATGAAAGTTTATAAAGGGGGAGTCAATAGAATCAAGCAACACCTTGCTGGATGTTATAAAAATGTGGTTCGTTGTTTAAAATGTCCATAAGATGTGAGAAGTCAAATGCAAGACTTCATTAGTAAAAAAAGAGAGTAAAAATCAATCATGAATATGGAAAGATTGTCTAAATTTGTGAATGTTGAAACCCTAGGAATTGATGAAAATGAGGAAGTGGATGATGTGGTACAAGAAATTGATAGTGGAAAACAAAGGGAAACAATTCATGGTAGTGGTACTAGTGCTTCAAAAAGAGTAAAAGTTCTACAATAACAAAGTAACAAAGGGCCTATTGATGCTTATTTTCCCCCCAATTTATGGGAAAAAAATGTGAGACAAACTACTATTGATGAAAATAATTCAGCTAAGAAGGAGTTAAGGGAGCGTGCTTGTGTTGCCATAGCACGATAGATGTATGATGTAGGAATAACTTTTAATGCAGTGAATTATGATAGTTTTGGAGAAATGATTCGAGCTATAGGAAATTATGGAAGAGAAATGAAACCTTAGGTTACTTAACAAGGAAGCACAGACCACAAATGAACTTCTTTAGTCTCGTAAAGAAGAATGGACAAATTAAGGATGTTCATTGTTGTGTGATGGCTGGATGGATAGAAAAGGAGAACATTGATTAATTTCTTAGTTAATAGCTCAAAAGGAAGTGTGTTTATTAAATCAGTTGATGCTAGTGATGAATCAAAGACAGCAGCATTGTTGACCAGTTTGATTGAGAAAGAACTGATGGAAATTAGTCCTGAAAAAGTGGATCAAGTTGTTACAGATAATGCATCAAATAATGTTGCAGTAGGTAAAGTTTTTATTTAATATTATCTATTAAAGAAAAATCTATTTGTTTATTTATTTTTATTATTAATAAAATGAATTATCCATTTGTTTACGACAGGAAGAATATTGGAAGTAAATTTTGTCCATCTATACTGGACTTCATGTGCAGCCTATTGTATAGATTTGATGTTGGAAGATATTTTTAAGATAAGGGTTTTCAAAGAAATATTCCGTAAAGCTGTTGCGCTTATTGGTTTCATATACGGCTCTTCAAGAGTTCTGAATATGTTGTGGAATTTTACTAAAGGAGTAGAATTGCTAAGGCCAGAGCAAACTAGATTTGCTACTGCTTTTATTACATTGGGAAGGATTTACCTGCAGAAGGCCAACATTAGAAAAATGTTTACTTCAGAGAACTGGGCAACTAGTAAATGGGCTAAAGAAATGAAAGGCAAAAAGTGTGAAAGAATAATTGAGTCCTGCCTTTTGGAATCATGTTGTATATGCTTTTAAAGTCTCTGGTCCTCTTGTTGGTGTGCTTCAACTGGTTGATAATTAAAAGAAACCAGCCATGGGATATATTTATGAAGCTATGGATAGGGCTAAATAAACCATTGCCAACTCATGATAGGTTCAGGAGTATATTTCGGTGTGGCCAGCCTGGTCACTTTGCTAGAGAATGTCCAGTGTTCAGCGAACCACAGATGGGGTCACAAGGTTCTGTTGCAAATGTTTCTCGTCAATTATATCCTGGTGCTTCCAGCATGACAGGCAGTCAGTTCAGCGGCCAACAGGGCTATGGACAAGGAGGACGTAGATTTGGAGGCAGGTCAGGGGGTAGAAGTCAATTTCAGAGTTCTGCAATGCAGGGTAGGGGTCAAGCTCGGGTTTTCACATTGACCCACCAGGATGCTCAGGCTTCCAATGTAGTTGTGGCAGGTATTCTTTTAGTTTGTTCCTATGAGGCTCGTGTTTTGATAGATTCCGGTGCTACACACTCATTTGTCTCTCCAGTTTTTGCCATGAGATTGGGTAGGAGCCCTACAACTTTAGAATGCCCTTTGTCTGTAACTACCCCGCTTAGTGACAACATAGATGTGGATATGGTTTTTCCGGGTAGCCTAGTAGTAGTGGATGGAAGGATCTTCCCAGCAGACTTGGTTCCTCTACCAGTAATGAATTTCGATGTAATTTTGAGAATTGATTGGTTGGCAACTCATTATGCCACTTCAAATTACAGGAACAAAAATGTGTACTTTCATATACCTAGTGTAGAAGAGTTTAGCTTTGATGGTAAGAGATACATTTCTAGAAGGTGTTAACATTGAAAATGTTCCTGTTGTCAGAGAATTTATGGATGTCTTCCCTGAGGAGCTTCCAGGGTTGCCACCAGGAAGAAAATAGAGTTCTGCATTGATGTTGTGCCGGGTACAAACCTCATATCAATGCCGCCTTACAGGATGGCACCAGCAGAATTGAAAGAGCTAAAGAAACAACTACATGAGATTTTGGACAAGGGTTTCATACGTCCGAGCACTTCATCCTGGGGCGTTCCTGTTCTATTTGTGAGAAAGAAAGATGGGTTCTTGAGGTTATGTATTGATTATAGATAGCTGAACAAAGTGACTGTGAAGAACAAGTATCCACTTCATTAGATCGATAATCTGTTTGATTAGCTCCAAGGGGTTAGATTCTTTTCCAAAATAGACCTACGATTAGGCTACCATCAGTTGAGAATTAGGAATGAGGATGTGTCCAAGACAGCATTCAGGAAAAGATATGGTCATTATGAGTTTTTGGTAATGTCTTTTGGACTTACTAATGTACCAGTGGCCTTTATGGACTTGATGAACAGGGTATTCAGGCCATTCCTGGACCGTTTTGTCATTGTATTCATAGATGGCATTTTGGTATACTCTCGAACCGAGTAAGAACACGTGTGGCATCTGAGGATGGTGTTGCAAACTTTGAGGGAGCACCAGCTATATGCCAAATTTTTAAAATGTGAATTTTGGCTAAAAAGCATCTCATTCTTGGGACACGTGATTTCTAGTGAAGGCATTTAAGTGGATTCCAAGAAAATTGAGGCTGTAACTGATTGACTTAGGACTACAACAGTCACTGAGGTGCGAAGTTTTTTGGGTCTAGCTGGCTACTATAGATGCTTTGTACAGGATTTCTCCAGGATAGCAGCTCCCCTAACTAAGTTAACTCGGAAGAATATTCCGTTCATTTGGACAGATGATTGTGAGGAGAGCTTTCAGAAGCTTAAGGAGTGTCTAGCTACTGCCTTTGTGTTGACATTACCGATGAGTGGTGAAGGATATACCGTGTACTGTGATGCCTCCAGAGTTGGCTTAGGGTGTGTTTTGATGTAGAATGGAAAAGTAATGGCTTATGCTTCAAGGCAGTTAAAGAGGCATGAACAGAACTACCCCACCCATGATTTGGAAATGGCGACTGTAGTCTTTGTATTAAAAATCTGAAAATACTACCTGTATGGTCAAGTGTACGAGATATACACCGACCACAAGAGTTTGAAGTACATCTTCCAACAGAGGGATTTAAATTTGAGACAGAGGAGATGGATGGAGCTTCTGAAGGACCATGATTGTACCATCCAGTAACACCCTAGGAATGCCAATGTAGTAGCAGATGTTTTGAGTTAGAAAATTTTCTGGCCGCTTGGCGCACATATCAGCGAAGAAGAGATCGTTGATTCAGGAAGTACATGAGTTGATGGATCAAGGTCTGATATTAGATCTTTCAGATGAGGGGGTATTATTGGCCCATTTTTCAGTGAGAACAGACCTGCGAGACAGAGTCAGAGTTTTTCAGCACAGAGACCAACAATTGATGAAGATCATAGAAAGAGTACAGCAGGGTGAAGGTGGTGAGTTTGGATTTGCCAATAATGGCGCCCTTATGCAAGGTTTCAGAATATGTGTGCTCGACGTGGACAATCTCAGAAATGAAATAATGCGAGAGGCACACTATATACTGTACAATATCCACCCAGGCTCCACCAAGATGTACCATGATGTGAAAGATAACTGCTGGTGGAATGACATGAAGAGAGACATAGCAGACTTTGTGTCCAAGTGCTTGACTTGTTAGAAGGTAAAGTTTGAACACCAGAGGCCGTCAGGAAAGCTGCAAGAGCTCCCTATCCCAGAATGGAAGTGGGAAATGATCACTATGGATTTTGTAACTGGATTGCCTCGTACCACGCGGGGATAGGATTCGATATGCGTAATTGTAGATCGTCTGACTAAATCAGCTCATTTCTTGCCTGTGAAAAATATATATTCTGTTGCACAGTACACCCGGCTTTATGTTCGAGAAATAGTCAGATTGCATGGAGTTCCTACTTCCATAATATTTGACAGAGGGCCCCAATTCACATCTAGGTTTTGGAGAAAGCTACAAGAGGCACTTGGCACGCAATTAAACTTTAGTATTGCTTTTCACCCTCAGACAGACGGGCAGTTTGAAAGGATAATCCAAACACTGAAAAACATGCTTCGCATGTGTATTTTAGATTTTGGAGGTCAATAGGATGATCAGCTACCCTGGTGGAGTTTGCCCACAACAACAGTTATCATTCCAGCATAGGGATGGTACCCTATGAGGCGCTATATGGTAGAAAGTGTAGGTCTCCTCTGTGTTGGATGAAAATGGGAGAAGCGAAGGTGCATGATGTAAACCTAGTGTAGTACACTTCAGAGATGGTTTCTTTAATTAGGGAACGATTGAAAATAGCTTTTAGTAGGCAGAAGAGTTATGCAGATCCCAGACGGAGGGATATAGAGTTTGCAGTAGGCGATTACGTATTCCTGAAGGTTTCTCCGATGAAGGGAGTTATGAGATTTAGAAAGAAGGGCAAGTTGGCACCTCGATATATTGGACCTTTTGAGGTTATTGATAGAGTTGGAATTGTTGCTTATCGGTTGGAGTTACCCACCAACTTTTCTCATGTTCATCCAGTATTTTACATCTCCATGCTCAGAAAATACATACCTGATCTTTCTCATGTGTTACAGCCGGATGCAGTAGAGTTGAAGGAGGACTTGATGTTTGAGGAGCAACCTGTAGCCATAGTGGACTACCAAGTGAGGCAGCTAAGATCAAAATAGATCCCTATTGTTAAGGTTTTGTGAAGGAGGCAGTCATTGGAAGAGTGCACCTGGGAGTCAGAGCGAGACATGCATGGCAAGTACCCTTATTTATTCAATGTGTAATTCTGATATTTTATTCTGTCTTGTGTAAAATTCGAGGACGAATTTTCTGTAAGGGGGAAAGAATGTAACACCCCTAATTTTTAAATTAATTATTTTATGGGTAGATGTTAATATTTTATTTTATTTAAATTTTAGGAAATTATTTGAAATTTTTCAGATTTTAGAAATCGGGTTCAATTTTCTGAAAATATAAAACTTTGATGATTTTTAAAAATTAATTTAAAGACCACGTGACAAAACTAAAAATATATTTAGACTCTATGAATTTTTTCGAGTTTTCTAGAATTTTTTTGAAATTTTTGGGCCTCGTTTTTGATCCCAAGGCAGAGTACAAATTCAAATTTTTGTATCATGAATCGGACTGGTCGAATTGAACTGGACTGGGTCAGACCGGTCTAATCGGACCGGCCCTTTTCTTTTTTCCTTCCCCTTCCCCTTCCCCTTCCCCCTCCCCCGCGCGTCCCGACCTCTCCCCTTCTCTCCTCATTTTCTCTTTCTTCCCTTCGCCTCTCGCCGGCCCAAAAACTTGGTTGCGTACTCCGCAAGTATACGAGTCGTTCAAATAGTAAAGAAAAGATATCGTCCCTCAGAGATTTGTTGTTTGAGTACCAAACTATAAAAGTTATAATTATTTAGGCTATCGATAATTTGTGCCAAAAATAGAGTAAGAAATACAGCAAATTAAATTGGAAAAAATAAGGAAATTATAATGAATTAAGCAATTGAAATTTTAAGCACTGTATTAATTTACTAAAATTTCAGCAAGTGACAAGATTTAATTAATTAATGGTAAAAATTGATTTCAGAGTTGAGGTTCATGAAGTAAATTTCATTGGGATTTGAATAGGCAAAGCCAAGATTAAGGGAAATACAAGTTTGAAGGAAATTGATTCTGATTTCCTTTAATTTCTCTTTCAAGCAAACTAAAGAGTGTTTTAAAGAAAACTAAACCCCATTCTCACGCGATGTTTAATTACCCAAAACCCTGTAAGCATTTTAATAAACTTGAAATTCCTCTTAACCCACTAGTTTATTTATAACACTAGGTGATTAAGTGCATTATCTTGATTATTTATCATATATTTTCACTTCTCGGTTCTTAAATCTAAGATTAAGAACAAAACTCAAAGGATACCAACAATGGGTATGTAAATAAGCACACAAGATAAGAATCAAAGCTTATATACTAAAAATCTCTTTAAAACCAGTTCAAATTCACAAATAAAACTTAAATCATTACACCTAACTCTGAAATCTTAAGTATCTACTCACTCATGCTTATATTTACAAGTAGAAAATATGAAATAGAGCAAAAAAACATAAAAATAAAACTAAAAATAAAAGAACTCAGAAGAAGAAGAAGATCCAAATCTCTGAAAATGGAAGCCGTAAAACGTCACTCTACAGGTGTTCTTCTTCCAAAAATGGCGTGATTCTCTCTTTTCTCTCTCTTTTGATTTTTCTCTCTCTTTCTTCTTATGGTAAAAATGAGAATATGATGCTTATATATCCCTTCAAGGTTTGCCTTAAAAATAGTCTCTAAAGGGATAAAGACAAAAGGTGTAAAATGTGGGAAAAGATAAAATTTTTTCATGTCAGCAAATCTGCCATTGCCATCCCACATGCCTCATGTTGATTCAAGTTATTTTCAACATGCCTCATGTTGATTCAGAGGAGGAGCCTTTAGATTCTGCACGACCAACTACACGGGGCATGTGGGAGTCCTTGAAACTTTCGGCGTGTTTTGCTCCAAAATCTTTGTTTACACGACCCGCCACACGAGGCATGTTAAGTCCATGAAACTTTCGGTGAGTTTTGTTCCGAAATCTCTGTTTACATGACCCAGTGTGAATTTACATGCCTTATGTAGATTCCTGTTGGTTAACTCTTATCTTCACATAACTCTCAACACGGGGCATATTGAGGCCCTTGAAAGTCTCGGCTGGTATTCTCCTTTAAGCGAATTTTTTTCACTTTTTACACTACTTTAAGCTTCCAAATCACTTTGAATTTCTTCTATATGGACCTTTTTGCCTTTAGACCTTATTAAAACCTATCAAAAATATTAAAATTCCAAAAATCAAATATAATGAAACTAAAATTAACAAATTAACTAAAATAAGCATTAAGAGCATAAAATTACTAAACTAAAAAGGCAAAATGGATGCAAAACTACCCTAAAATACTTATATAAAATGATTTTATCAAATTCCCCCAAACTCAAATCTTTGTTTGTTCTTAAGCAAATTAAAAACAATTATTTGCAATTGGGGTACCTTTTCTTAAATTCACGAAAATCACTCATTCAAGCTTTCAAACTTACCTCTAGCCACCAACAAATCATATACCCGCCTTCAAGATATAAGGAATTTAATTCTCACCAAAGTTATCACCGCTTAGCTTTGGGTCAATTATTCATTCCATCAAACTCAAACCAATCAATTACATAGACAAATCATGCTAAAATAGACTCTAAAACAATCCATAAACTAATGTGTCTCAAATGATGATGAAAATAATTTAAATGGATGAATAATGTGCCAATCCCTTAGGCAAACCAACTAATCCAATCTCCACTAATGTAGCAAAACACAATCAAGAGATCAAAATGACTTTTAATGGTTGTAATGAGGCTAAGGGGTAATAATGTGGCTAACAAAGAGAAGGCAAAAGAGAAGCAAAATATGAGAATAATTAAATTGTTAAAAAGATCAAGATACACTTATTTTTTATTTTTATTTTTATCATTATTTTTTTTTTGTTTTAAAAATCAAATGGGAGGAAGAACTTTACAATAAATCACCAATGCTAGTATACAATTTTTACAACTCTTTTAAGGACTACATAAATAACATTGAATTTTGCATTGCAATTGTCTTTTTTTAATCCACTCCAAAAACTCATTTCTTTGTATACTTGGGTGGTAAATAATTTAAATTTTTTTTCGCAACATGATATGATTACTAGCCAATTTTACGTTAATACTTCTCCCACTTGATTATTATATACCATTTTTTTTTCATATCTATCACTTAAACAAATTATTCTCACGAAGGGTAGGTAAGTGTTTAGGTTTATGGCTAGGTAAATTAAGGGTGCCAAGGAAATAAGAGGTATAAATGAAGGCTCAAATTGGTTTCAAAGGGAAAATTTTAAAGTGAGGTTGGTTAAGGCTAAAAATGTGGGTTTAAAATTCGAAGAATGCCTTAATCATTTCTCTTTTCAAGTGAATGCTAAAATATCGCCTTGAAAGGTCTAGAAGGCTTGTTCTAGGATTGGTGAGACACAATTAGTTATTTTTTACTTTAGAGTTTTCTTTAAGTACTCAAAACTCAATGTAATTAATTGGGTGGCCCTTGGTTAAGAAAATATAAACCTAGATATGAATCTTATAGCCTTATACCAATCCGGAACTTTCAATCCATCAAACACATCTAGAGGCAAGTTCAATTGTTTTTCAAAATGATTCTCAATCTTCTAAGAATTAGGTAAAAATTTATATATATATATATATATATATATATATATATATATATATATATATATATATGATTCTTAAATGAATGCAAAAATTAAATAAAATAAAAAAAATTGAAATAAAAACTATACATGATCTATATGATATCTATATGCAAGTGTATATATTTACATGGTGTAGGTGTATGGTGTATGTGAACTAAGTAACTAAATATAAATGAAATGCAATGAAATGCAATTTAAGTAATGTAAATAAAAAGGATTAAAAATTTTGCAAAAATTTTACCCTCTCACGAACTCAAATTAGACAATGTTCTCATTGGCTTAAATGAATGCAAAGATGGACAAACAGTAAATAAACTAATCAGCTCATACAATATGTACAATTGGGAATTAAAGCTAAATAAGAACAATTAATTCAAAATTAAGCTCAAAATAATATGAACAATGTAGCTCGAAGAAAATATGTGTAAAAGTGTTCCAATTATATCAAATTAAATAGAAGTGAGTGAGGTGAAAAAGAGAAAAGTGAATTGGAAAATTTTAGATTTTTTCGTTTTTAGGTGAACATGTGTGCTGATTAAGTAGCATGAGGCATGTTGAAGTAAAGGTAAATTGGCATGCCCTGTGCTGAATGTTGATCAACTGACACTGGGTACTGACATGAGGCATGTCATGCCCCTTGAAAATTTCGGTGGATTTCAAAAATTTTGCAATTTTAAGCAATTCAAATAGCTCACATGATAGCATAACCCTTAATATGAGGCATGTCATAGTCAATGCTATCAGACCTGATATAAAACTCAAGATTTCACTCTAAAAACCCAAAATTCTAAAAATACTCTACCAAAGAACAATCAAATTAGTATGAATTATTTTTCAAAACACTTCAAAATATATCTCAACCATAGTTCACACCTCAAAACACAAAAGTTTAACTCAATATCATGTAATGTCAACCCATATACTCATACTATCAAAGCATATTCAATATATTCAATAAAAGTCAAGAAAGTACTATTCACACGAAAAAAATATATAGCAAACTCAATCTTTAATGCATGCTTGACACTCAAAATAACAAAAATCAATACATTGACACTTTATATTAAATTTTCACCAAATTAACACTTCAAAACACATATATCAACCAAACTTCCTCATTTCATCAAAGTATATTCAACCTAATAGCAATTTGGCATTAAAAAAAAAAATACTGTTCACAATGAGATAAAAGTGCATAATACTTCCCCAAACAGCAGTTACCCTTCCTTCTTGTAGCATATTACTAACTCCAAATTATAGCAATCATCCCTTCAAGATTAACAAATTTAAAATAAGCTGAATTGGTCAAACTAACACATATAAACATAGTTAAAACACTGAAATAAGCCAAAATTAAATATAAACATGTTAAGCATCATTGCACAATCCTAGAGCAAAATTTAATCCTTATCATCAATTTCTCTCAACTAAATTTTTTGATTTCATTCTAGCTTAAGCAACACATCATCATGGCAAAAAATTTACTGTTTACCAACAAATTAAAAGAAACACAAAAAACTTCCCCTAAATAAGCAATATAGTTTTCTTTCCAGCAATTTCCAAAACATCCAATCTTTGCATTTTGCCTACAAACCAAAAATTAGACAAATATCAAAATTTGAGTTATAAGGGATGAAATAAGAAAAAGAAAATTAACAAACTACTAAAAATAAACTTGGGTTGTCTTCCAAGAAGTGCTAATTTAAGGTCATTAGCTTGACCCCTTTTCAGTTCATGGTGGTTGGAATTGGAAAGTGTTACCTCCCTTCTCAACAGGTGATGCAATAAATTTGTACTTCAACTTTTTCTCATTGACTATGAAAACACTTGTTGCTTTGTTTAGAATCCCAACCATACCTTGCAAATTACTCTTACAAACTTGATATGAACCTTTTGCTTTGAGTTGTTTAGATGGAGCCTTAAGTTTTACTCTTGGAGTTTCATTCTTATCAAAAGGAAGTGGCAAAGGAGACTTTTTCTTTCGCACTGTATGCTAATTAGACTGAGAATGAAGAGTAATTTGACTTTTCTCCAACTTAATATCTTCCATTCTAGTATAATCTTCTATAACATCCACCCTATAGCAAGAATTTACCATAGCCGATTCCTTGTAATCTTGGAATAAATTGAATTCTATTTCCTCTTCTCCCACTTTCAACTTTAATTTCCCATTCTTTACATCTATATTAGCTCTTGCAGTAGCCAAAAATGGTCTTCAAAGTATAATGGGTGTTCTTACATCCTCCTCCATCTCTAGAACGACAAAATCCACAGGAATAAAAAATTGTCCAACCTTCAATGGCACATTCTCCAAAATTTCCACTGGATATTTGATAGATCTAATAGCTAGTTGCAAAGAAATGGTGGTAGGTTTCAAATCTCCTACCTTCAACTTTTCACAAATGGAGAGTGGCATCAAACTTACACTAGCTCCAAGATCACACAATGCCTTTTCAATCTTGTCTCTCCAATGTGACATGGAATTGAGAAACTTCCTGGATCTTTAAGCTTAGGGGGAAGCTTATTCTGTAATATAGCACTGCATTCTTCAGTAAGTGCAACAGTTTCATAATCCTCCAATTTTTTCTTGTTTGACAAGATTTCCTTTAGGAACTTAGCATATGAGGGCATTTGAGAAATTGCATCTGTAAATGGAATGTTGATGTATAACTTCTTCAAAACTTCCAAAAATTTTTCAAACTACTTATCTAGCTTTGCTTTCTGAAACCTTTGAGGATATGGCAATGGTGGCTTGTATGGTGGTGGAGGCACATACTTTTCCTCTTCTTCTTTTTCAACTTCCTTCTTCTTGTTTGCTTCCTCATTAACTTCATCATGATTCGAAGTGAATTCATTCTTGTCTTCATCTTCTTTCTTCTTTTCCTCTTCTACCTCATCTTTCTCTTCTTCTCCCACAGTTTTCCCACTCCTTAGGATCACTGCGTTCCAATATTCTCTAGGATTCTCTGGTTGACGAAGTTTTCCTTATGCTTTACTAGAAGAACTTGCTTGTTGAGCTATTTGGTTTTCCAACATCCTGTTATGAGTGGCAAGCTGGTATATCCTTGAAGTTAATTGTTGAATTATTTCTCCTTGTTTTTGTTGAGCAGTTAAGAAATTCTCCATCATAGACTTAAAAATTGAATCTTGGTCTGAAGATTGAATTGGTGGTTGTGGAATAGGTGCATTTTGATTCCTTTGTGGTGAAAATCCAGGTGGTACTCTGTTTTGCTGAAAATTCTGCTGCTGTTGCTGAAAATTAGGAGTTTGTTGATAATTCTGTTGCTGCCCTTGTCGACCTCCCTAAGAAAAGTTAGGGTGGTTCCTCCATGCTGGATTATATGTAGCAGAAAAATGATTACCAACTGGTTTCTGATTGTAATTCTCAATAAAATCAACTTGCTCATTTTCAAACTCTTGCCCATAGGAAGGAAAATCATTGATACAATGCATATTTCCCGTACCAACATCTTCTGTATGACTAGATCCTCCAATTGATGAGTCAACCTTCATGCTTAACTTATCCATTTTTCTCGTCAAAGCATCAAATTTGGCATTGAACATACTCATGGCATCTAATTCATATACACCAGCTGGTGGCTTTTTCATTTCATTTCTTTCACAGCTCCATTGATAATTGTTGTAAGCAATTTTATCCAATGCTGAATAAGCTTCATCTTCTGACTTTTCCATAAGATTACCTCCTGAAGATGCATTAATTATACTTCTAATTGCTGGAGAAACACCATTGTAGAAATGTTGAACTAGCATCTATTTAGGGATTCCATGGTGTGGACATCTCCTTTGCAGATCCTTATATCTCTCCCAAGTTTCGTAGAGACTCTCATCATCCCTTGGTCTAAAAGAAGTTAATTCATTTCTCAATTTTACAGTCTTGCTAGGAGGAAAGTATTGAGCCAAGAAAGCTTATGACAACTCATCCCAAGTAGTTATTGAACCCGGAGGTAATGAATGCAACCACTCCCTAGCACGATCCTTCAAAGAAAAAGAAAATAATCTCAGTCGGATGACATCATCTGACACTCCATTTATCTTTAGCATGTCACTAATTTCAAGAAATTGTGCAAGGTGCACATGTGGACTCTCAGTAGGACCTCCCCCAAACTGTGACTGTTGAACCATTTGACAAAGTGAGGGCTTCAACTCAAAGTTGTTTGCTTCCACTCTAGGCCTTGTAATACTCGATCTAAAATCTCCAAAATTAGGAAAAGCATGATCCTTAATTGATCTGTTATTGTTGTTTGCCATAGCTTCTATCACTTGTTGCTCTTGATGTTGCTCTTGCTGTCTTTAAATTCTGAGTTTAGCTTTTCTTCTTTTAGACTCTGCTCTTAAAGCTTTAGCTGTCTTTTCAATCTCAGGATCAAAAATTAAATCAATTTCTGCACTTTTTGTTCTTCTTATAGAAAAGATATGTACCTGAAAAACCAAAATAAGAAAATCTCAAAGTAAAATGATAAAGAAGAGAAATTAAAATAAAAAATAAAATGCCCAAAGTAACCAAACAATCAATCGTCTAATATCAAACAAAACAAATCCCCGGCAACGGTGCCAAAAATTTGGTTGCGTACTCCGCAAGTATACGGGTTGTTCAAGTTTCCCACAGAGATTTGTTTTTTGAGTATCAAACTATAAAAGTTATGACTATTTGGGCTATCGATAATTTGTGCCAAAAATAGAGTAAGAGATGCAACAAATTAAATTGGAAAAAACAAGGAAATTATAATGAATTAAGTAATTATAATTCTAAGCACTATACTAATTTACTAAAATTTCAGCAAGTGACAAAAGATTTAATTAATTAATGGTAAAAATTGATTCCAGAATTGAGGTTCATGAAGTAAATTTCATTGGGATTTGGATAGGCAAAGCCAAGATTAAGGGAAATACAAGTTCGAAGGAAGTTGATTTTGATTTCCTTTAATTTCTCTTTCAAGCAAACTAAAGAGTGTTTTAAAGGAAACTAAACCTTATTCTCATGCGATGTTTAATTACCCAAAATCCTTTAAGCATTTTAATCAACTTGAAATTCCTCTTAACCCACTAGTTTATTTCTAACACTAGGTGATTAAGTTCATTATCTTGATTATCTATCATAGATTTTCATCTCTCGGTCTTTCAATCTAACATTAATAATAAAACCCAAAGGGTACCAATAATGGGTATGTAAATAAGCACACAAGATAAGAATTAAAGCTTATATATACTAAAAATCTGGTTAAAACCAGTCCAAATTCACAAATAAAACTTAAATCATTACACCTAACTCTGAAATCTTAAGTATCTACTCACTTATTCTTGTATTTACAAGTAGAAAATATGAAATAGAGCAAGAAAACATGACAATAAAACTAAAAATAAAAGAACCCAGAAGAAGAAGATCCAAATCTCTGAAAATGGAAGCTGGAAAACGTCACTGTGTAGGTGTTCTTCCTCCAAAAATGGCGTGATTCCCTCTTTCCTCTCTCTTTTGATTTTTCTCTCTCTCCTTATGGTAAAAATGAGAATATGATGCTTATATATCCCCTCAAGGTTTGCCCTAAAAATAGTCTCTAAAGGGATAAAAACAAAAGGTGTAAAATGCATGAAAAGATAAAATTTTTTCATGTCAGCAAATCTGCCAGCGCCATCCCACATGCCTCATGTTGATTCAAGTTATTTTCAACATGCATCATGTTGATTCAGAGGAGGAGCCTTTAGATTTTGCACGATCAGCTACACGGCGCATGTGGGAGTCCCTGAAACTTTCGGCTTTTTTTGCTCCAAAATCTCTGTTTACACGACCCGCCACACGGGACATGTTAAAGTCCATGAAATTTTCGGGGTGTTTTGCTCCAAAATCTCTGTTTACGCAACCTGTCACACGGGGCATGTTAAAGTCCATGAAACTTTCGGCGTGTTTTGTTTCGAAATCTCTGTTTACACGACCCAGTGTGAATTTACATGCCTTATGTGGATTCCTGCTGGTTAACTCTTATCTTCACATGACCCTTAACACGGGGCATGTTGAGGCCCTTAAAAGTCTCGGCTGGTCTTCTTCTTTAAGCGAATTTTCTTCACTTTTCACACTACTTTAAGCTTTCAAATCACTTTGAATTTCTTCTATATGGACCTTTTTGCCTTTAAACCTTATTAAAACCTATCAAAAACATTAAAATTTCAAAAATTAAATATAATGAAATTAAAATTAACAAATTAACTAAAATAAGCATTAAGAGCATAAAATTACTAAACTAAAAAAGCAAAATGGATGCAAAACTACCATAAAATACTTATATAAAATGAGTTTATCACCTCTCGCCGGTCAGCCGCCGCCTCAACCTCCCCAGCTCACCGGCGCACCTCCCTTGCCACTCCCCTGCCGTCGGCAAGCCTCCAGGCACCTGGAAATGTCGCGTTAAACCCACCTAGCACACGCGCGCTGTTTTGCCTTTCCGGCCAAAATTCGGTCTTTCCGGCCACCGATTGGATTGGGTCTGGTGTCAAAACCCATCTACACCTCGAAAGCTTTCCATAGACACCAAGAACACCAAAATACATTGAGTGGTTTGTCCAATTTTTGTCCGAGAAGTTTTAGCCCATTTTGACTTTCGGGCTAGATATCTCGAAAATCGTAAACCCCATAAAAAATTCGAGAGTACCGGAGTGCTCCACTCGTTGAGAGCTTCGGGCAATACCCATTTCAAATTTTTCTGACACAATTTTTCGGTGGGTCCCATAAGACTTAACAGTGTTTTTTCGAATATTAAATGAGCTTAGAAAATTCCATAAAAATTATATACTAATCCCCGCGTTGTGGGCTTCGCGTAGGTACCTTCAATTCGCAGAAATTCAACAGTTGCTCGGGTTTGTAATTTCGGGCCGGGCAGACAGGCTACCGAAAAAGTCTTCGAATTGGGTCGAGGTTCTAGGCTATTCAACCGTTTTCAGAAGTCCCGGACGTGCCTCCAGGGTCGGAATCGGCATAGGTAAACCCGAACCTTACTTTTTCTTAATTATCTAGTGCTTGAATTCGATTAAAAATCTATAAAATATTCGTAGTAGTTTAAAAAATTATAATTCATTTTGCATTAGCTTAGTAATATTGCTAAGGACCGCAGGGAAAAGTTTTAGAATTTTTAGAGCTTATATGGGTAATTTTTGCAAAAGGGGTTAATTATAAGGACTAAACTGTAATTTTTCATATTGTGATTGTTGATTGTTTGGATGGGCCTAGGAGGGGCCATGTGATGTGATTGAGTTGTGGATGTGAGATTTGTGGATATAGAAGTGTATTTTGAACCCTTTTGCAAGTTGAGTAGGTCCTAGGTATAGAGGAGACTTTGTCAGATTTTCGGCATTACCTAGGGTGTCTTTGGTCTTTTCCAAGCTTGTATCGAGTCAAATATATTAAATAATTGCTATGAAATTGTCAGGTGAGCCGGGACAACTTTTCTCTTCTGTCCAGCCGCCGCAGTGACTTCGGTTAAGTCTGTGAGTAAAATATTAATTTTAATTATAATTTCAATATTGTTATATGTTTAAGCATACCCATGCATCACTTATAAATATATATCTATGTAGTTAAATACTAGGCATGATTTATATTGCATTTTAAATTGATGAAGTTTTATGGATGTTTGTGGTAATTTGGAGCAGTGTGTGTATATTGGCGTGCGTGTGGTATGGTATTGGATATGAACAGGGCAGGTAGACACAGCTTAAGAGACACTCGCTGGGACCCAGTCCTTTATGGATAAGTCGGGGTAGACACGACTTGAGAGATACTTGCTGGGACCCCGCATTTGGATTATTAAGCGAAAGTTCGACATGAGAGACACTCGCTGGCAGAGATTGGATTAAGAGGGTTGTATAGGGGATCAGCTCCCATATATGTATTGCTTTACAGTGTTGAGTATGTGAGTGTTCTAAATTGCCTTTTTGCTGTTATAATATGAATTGTATAAAAATTTTGACGGCGTTGCATTTCACTCCACAGGGTGCATTAGCTTTAGATAGCTATAGAGATTATGGTTAAAATTGGTATTTTACTCTCTGAGTCGAACGCTCACTCCTGTTTATCTATTTTTTCAGGCTACAGAAGGATTATTTGTTGTGGCTAACCTGCTCTTCTTCTTCGTAGGTTCATTAATAGTATTTAATGTATTTTATCTAATTGAGTTAAATTTTAGACTCCGCATGTGTTAGAAGTACTTATTTTTATTTTGGGCCTATATTATAAAAGTTATGTTGGACTTGTAAAATTATTAACTGTATGCATGATGGTATTGAATTAAGGAGCTGACTTCCCATTTGAGTTGTGGTATTTTGATTATGTGGAGGGTGGGCTGAGCTCCCCAATTTATTATATATTGTGTTTACAGGTCGAGCGAGTAAAAAACTTCCCGTTGAATGGTCCATTTTATGGTCGAACTCTGTCCGGTTGAATTCTTAAAATTGGGCCCAAATGGGCCTTAGAATTGGGTTGAGAAATAGTAAGGCTTACTACGGGCCTCGGGGGCTTTAGGCTGGCCCAGGTCCTAGTGCCGGTCTGGCCCATAGGTTGGGTCGTGACAATAACACTGTCTATCTTCAAGGTCTACTTGTGCTTTTAAGCTCGATCTACTATTTATTTGCCAATTATTTTCACGTAGATTGCTTCTATCACGACTAGAACCAGTAACAAAAGCTCCATCTTCATTGCCACCACTTGTCTTCTTGAACTTCTTATTATCCAAAATAACTATGGTAACTTCTTCTACCTTCAAAGTCTCTTTTCCAACTGTTACGGCTATCACCAAACTTTTATAAGATTGTGAGAGAGGTTAGAAGTAAGAATGCTTTATCTTTATCTTTCTTCAAGTACAAGCAATTTGTGAGTGACTTTGACACGTGCAATCTTTTTGATTTCTTCCATAGAATAACTGGCGAAGTTTCCTTCAAAATATTGTACTTCAAATTAGGGGCTAGCATCAATCTAATCGTATTCATCGCACTTTATTGAAGCTCCTCCCAGTCATCATCTTTCATGGTCTCCGGTTGCTTTTCATTCAATCTTTGATTAATCTTTGTTGCACAAATACATCCTTTATGGTGCTTTGCTACAGACTAAAATTATTTTTCCCATTGAATAGCTCCACTTCAAAATTTGTGCTTGCCATCTTTGACATCTCGAACCACAGCTCTGATACTACTTGTTATGAAAAACAATACCTACAGAAAATAAAGAATACAAAATTTAACATGATTCGATATAAGCCTACTTCACCAAATAAATTCACTGTCAAGGTAAAATAATTATAACTAATAATTATTTTTCTCACCCTCACAAATCACTCAAACAGAACTCATGAAATTTGACACATCTCTCCACTTCATGAGCTCTCTACAATACATTCAATATAATGGCCAATCAACTATATATATATATAGACCACTAAAATGTAATTCTTTTGGGACTCTAATTATTAAACTTCACAATTTAAAATTTTATCTACTTTTCTAATTCTAATTGAACTTGGACTTTAACATAAACTAAAACAAAGAGAAGTAACTGGGTAATTGGGGAACTAACTATCACCAGTTGCTTCGAGTTTGGCAAGGAATTCGACTAGCCTGGCTTTAATATTTAGTCATGGGACATTCTTTTGTTATGGTTATAAGTAATAACAAATTCGTTCATCATAAGTTCTTTTACAATAACCCCAAGAACTTCCATCCTCACCACACCTTGCTAAGTAGGTATTATGTGTTTTAAATTCTGTTTCTAACTGGTAGTACATGAGAATTGCTTTTACTAATTAATGAAAATCAAACACACAGAGCAAAGCAACTAATTCTGATATTTGTAGAATTTGTCAAATGTATATTTAGCCCTAAATAGTTGTTAGAAAATATATATAATTTAATTTAATCTAATTATGCACATGTGAGCACATATGTGTATGAATTATGGCTCAACTCTGTGTAAACTGTATTTGATTCCTGAGAGTGACACCCTTATGCTCTCTCTCTCTCTCTCTCTCTCTCTCTCTCTCTCTCTCTTAATTGCTTCAATCTTGGCTTAGCTCTAATTTTTATGAAACCAGGCTTTTAAATATTCACTGATTTTCACTTTCCTTACTTCGTTTTTGAAGTGCTCTTCCAATCAAAATTTAGCTATGCTCTATCAACTTTGCAGATTTTCTTGTTGACTGAGGTGGACTAGTTAGCTTGAGCTTGGACAGATGTGCTTCTTGTTTGTACATAAGGTAGGAAAGTTAGAATCAAATTAATTACTCCTGCTTGTTATTCATGATATGGCTTTTTATTCATATCATCCCATGTTTCTTAGTATCATAACATGCGTATGGCATGCTATAATATGCTATCCAGATCATTTTATGATATGCATTAGCCTTTTGTCCCCTAACATGACTGTAACCATTTGAAGGCTTACATAGGATGGCTAGTGTAACAACAATTATAATCACTCTATGGTTGCACATGAAGCATTTGTCAGTCACATTCCCTTTTCTATATATTGCCATGAAATTACCGTAAAATCTGATGTCATAAAATTATTTTTTCCTGCATAACTATGATAGCTTTGTTTCTGTTGACAGTTAACACTTTTAAATCAAATCTCAAAATCTGATTATTTTGATTTCTTTTGTTTAACTTGTTTGTCAGTTACAAGTATGGGTCAGAATTGTCTTGTTAATCTACTTTTGTACTTCTGGAAGTAAGGGGAGGCATGCTTTCTGAAAAGTTGTTTTGCAACCATGCTTAATTGGTATAAGCCATTGAGAAACTTGTATCTTTAAATATGATTATGTAATAGCAATGTTAGCACTCTTTGAACCAATTATCTTTAGCAGAACTTCTTTCCTCTGTTTTAGAAAAATTTCTCTGTTTACCTCCAACAGTTTCTTCCCATAACTCCTTCCTTATCACAATGGGATTTGAACCTAAGGTGGTAGAAATGCTAAGCATTTAGCTGTGTTGGGGACATAAAAATTGTTTAGTCAACAGTGCTTTACCAATTGTCCGTAATTTACATTTTTGTTAATTGTATATCTGCTTTATCATATAAGATGTCACATGCACTTCTTGCTCATCAAGAACTTGTATGAAGAAACACTATTCTCTGTTCTCTTTATGGCATTTTTTTTGGATTTTTTTTATAATGGAAGAACTAACATTGTTTTTTCTCTTTTGTGAGATGTATTTCTGGTCATCGCCATACAAAAATGCAGATATTGAGCTTGTTTTTATATATGAATGGACCGTAAAAAATTCATCTAGTTAAATTGGTTGAGGAGAAAAAGAAGAAAGCTTTGGAGAAGAAAGAAGCCCCTCTGAAATGGGAGCAAAAATTAGAAGTTGCTGCGAAGGCAAAGGCTGATGCTGAAGCCAAAGAGAGGAAGCGGAAGGTGGCAAAACATAAAAGATCTATTTCAAAGTCTGACATTGACAGTGATGGTGATAGCAAAGATGGGAAAAAGTCCCGCAAAAGTACCCATAAAAAACACAGAAAGCATGCTAATTTTGATTCAGGTGACAATGAGAAAAGGAGCGAAAAGAAATCCAAGCGAAAGCCAAAAAGGCGATCCTCAGACTCCAATGACGTTATCGGTGATGGTTTTGAGAGCGACTCTGAAGAAGAAAGGAGGAAGAAGAGAAACCATAGAAGACATAGGCATCACAATGCAAGATCAAATTCCAGTGCTTCTGATTCTTCAAATGAAGATAATGATGATGAAGTGATCAAAGGAAGAAGCCATGCAATGCATCGCCGATGCCTCAGGCAATCACAATCCGGTACTTCTGATTCTTCAAGTGATGATGACAATGGTACAATCAAGAGGAGAAGTTATTCAAAGCATCACGAGCGTCACTGCAGGTCAGAGTCGAGTGATTTAGATTTCTCAAGTGATGAGGACAGCAGAAGCCATGCAAAGCATCGTAAACGTCGTAGGCGATCCCATAGCACGCACTTGTGGTCATTGGATTCTGATGATCGCAGGAATGACCACTGGCTTGACGCACTACAAAATTAGTAAGAATAAGGGACCATATTAGGGGACAAGTTAAAATTAATAGTTTCTTAAATAATTGTGGACAATTTTCTTTATCGTCCCCTATTAATAATATTTAGGGAGGATAAAAAATAAATGATCCCCAAAAATATATTGTGGGAACAATAAAAGAGGATCACTTAAAAATTGTCTCTAATGATACAAATCTCATATACAAGGGAAACATATATGTATGTCATCCTAAATATTGTAAAAATTGACTGTAGGGGATGATTTTTTGTTGTCCCTATTAAATATATTAGGAGACCAAATTTGTAATTGAAAAAAAATATATATATTTAATAAATTAGTATTAAAGTATTAAGGTCAATTTTTAGCTAATTAGGAGATGTACAATTTTCATTTGCTATTACTTTTTAACTAAAATTTAATCATATGTAGAATTTAATCTCACATTTTTTTTCTTATAAAAAATAATCACTAATAAAAGATGAAAATAAAATTGTTCATAGAGGAACATGAATTCTTCATATTTTGATACATTCTTATGATTTTCAAATTGTAACTCGTATGGTAGAATTCAAAATGAATATTTTATGAGGTTTATAGTTATGATAGAGATTTAGTGACTATAAAAAAAATTACTGAAATAAGGGAAAAAAAATAGGAGACCAATTATTTTTGTGGTTCCTGTTAAATAATATTAAATACAATAGGAGCACAATATTTTATTATTTCAATTTCTATGAAACTAAGAGTTGGATACCAAATTTATAATTTAAAAGGATATGCTATGTGTAATATTTAATTAAACTAATGAAAATAATTATCTCTGTTGTAACAACTCAATTTTTTAAATAAATATATTTTTATTTTTTTTCTTTTATTGAGTTAATAATTTATTAATATTTTATTCATGGATGTAAATTAATATTTTTACAATAATTATTTTAGTTAAATGGGTATTATTTTTACATGTATAATAATAATAATAATAATAATAATTATTATTATTATTATTATTATTATTATTATTATTATTATTATTATTATATGACTAGTTTTAAACATCCATATTAAATGTTTAATAAAATATTATTTTATATTATTAATAATTGATTTAGTGGTCATTTATTATTATTATTATTATTATTATTATTATTATTATTATTATTATTATTATCAATTTAAATGTATTAAAGAAATATTAGGGACCTATGTGAACAAACAAGAAAAGTTTAGGGATTTCAATAAAATCAAAAGTTAAAAAAAAAAGAAAGAAATCCAAAACGCAGTGCATAGGCCCTCTCCCCCTCGCCCCCCACACCACCCCACCCCCCCTTTTTTTCGCTTTCCTTTCTCCCCAATGCTCTCTCCTCCCCCCCCGTTTTTCTTCTTGTCGGCGAGAGATCCCCTGTCGGTGACCACCTCAGCGGCTTCAACGTCGACCAGTCCAACTCCAGTAGCCATAAACACCGACTAAAGCTCCTCCAGCCACCGGAATGAAGAGAGAAAGGAGAGGAACCCATGCGATGGGGAGAGGGCCATTTAATACCGTTTCCGGCCATCTTCGATGACGGGAAGACAGGGGACGCTGGCAGCGAGCTTCTGGCAGCACTGGGTTCCTCCTCCAACCAAGACTCGCCAGTTTTAATGGAGTTTTCCAGCGAGTTGAAGATAGAGAAAGGGGAGAGAGAAAGTTGAGGTAGTGGACTTTCAAGCCATTTTCCCCGCGATTCGACCATCGGATCAAAAATCCGAGACCATCGATGGACTTAGGACAGCGAAATCTTCAAGATAGGACTGGCCCCACTCTAATCAGACACCGTTTGAAAAAGGCGATCATCGAACGGTCCAGATCGCTTGTGAGAATTCGAGCTTTTTTAACTGTGAAAAATTTAGAAATAATTTGATGATAATTATTGATAATTTTTGGGCATCATGTAGGTGCGATTGGATCGATAACAGCTCACCGGCCTCAGGACTAAGTTTTCGGACAGACCCGGCTGCCTGATGGCCGGTCCCGGAACGTAGTCAATATTATAGTCGATTCTAGCATTTTCAGACGTTCTGGACGTGTTCTAGGTGTTAGATTTAGCATAGGTAAACTCGAACTCTAAGTTATTCATTTTTGCTTAATACATGGTTGAAGATAAAAAATCTATAAAATATTCATAGGTAGTTAGAAAATTATAATTTCTTTTGTATTAGCTTTATAATATTGCTAAGGACTGCGGAACAAAATTTTAGAATTTTTAGAGCTAGCTAAAATGACTTTTGCAAAATATATATGTTAAACCTTATAATTGAATTGTTAGATTATGTGAGATTTATTTGAGTTGGAGGGCCCAGGAGGGGCCATATGTTGTCATTGAGATGATGTGTGGCTTTAGAAGTGTGATTTGAATTGCTTTGCAAGTTGGGTAAGTCTTAGGTACAGGGGAGGCTCTGCCGGATTTCTGGCATAAATTAGGGTATCCTTATTTCTTTAAAATTTTGATTTGGGATAGCATTAATAAATTTATAACATAATTATCTAGGTGATCAAGGTCATCCATCTTCTCTTCTCTTCTCAGCCACCGTAGCAGTTTATGATCAATCAGTGAGTAGATATTTATTTTATTTACAATTTCAATATTATTATATTTATCAGATGCTCATGCATCACTTATACTTATATTTATATAGTTAAATATTAGGCATGCCTTGTTTTGCATTTATACATGATGATATTACTTTGGTTGTTGTGTTTTGATAATCGGAAGCTGTGTGTGTGAATTGGTGTGTATGTGGAGTATATGAATATGGGCAGGACGGATAGACGCGGTTGGAGCTTGACTCGCTGAGACCTGATCCTTATTATGGATAAGTCGGGGTAGGCATAGCTTTGAGTTGATCTCGCTAGCCTCCGCATATGGATTTATTAAGCAAAAATTAGGCTCGAGTTGATTTTGCTGGCAGGCATTAGATTAAGAGAGCTGGGTAGGGAAATCAGCTCTCCATATATATATGCGTAAGTATAGACTTGACACGGGTGCATGAGTGCTCCAAATTATCTTTAATGTGACTCAATATGATTTGTTTGACTTTGTATGAGGATGCATTTCATTTCCAAAGATGCATTAGATTTAGATAGTTATAGAAATTGTATGTAAAATAAATATTTAAATTGTATATAAAATAAATATTTACTCTCTGAGTCGAACGCTCTCTCCTGTTAATCATTTTTCCAGGCTACAGGAGGAGTTCTTTTTCAGAGTAATCTGTTTTCTTCCTCGCAGGTTTAACATTAGTTATTTATTTGTTTTATTATTTTCAAAATTTAAAATCTAAAGCTCTGCATGTATTAGTAGTAGCATGGGCCTTGTTGGATACTATATTAATTTAAGTTTTGATATTAATAAATGAAATGTTTATGATATTTATATAGTTTATAATTGATTGATTAAGGGTTGAGCTGGGCTCCCTTGGCTTTAGATTTGAATAGTTATCGGGTTGGTTTGACCTAAATTAAACTATAATATAATATTTTATCTTATTTTATTTACATAATGGGCCTCAAATTTTGGGCCCTGATTATCGATGTAGGATTAATAAGGCTTACTACGGGCTTCGAGGGTTTGATGTCGGCTCTGATACTAGTGTCGATCAGGCCTGTGGGTTCAAGACGTGACATCTATTGGCTCTTAAATTAAAATTTAATCATATGTTTAATTTAGTTGACCTTTTATGAGAAGGTAGTAATTAATAATAATAAAAAAAAGATAAAAAAGAACCAAGTAAGAAGACTTTTGCAATGTGTTCCAAATTAGACTTTTTTTTTTCTGTAATTTATAATTTGATACAAAATATGGTAAACACAAAATTTATTGTAAAAACAACAGTTATAAATGTTATAAATTTTTCCCTAATTACCAAAGCCCATTTCTAATATCTTACCTATTATATAATGAAACAACGAAAAAAAACAAAAAAAAAAAGAGACTATCCTGAATTGAAAACTCATCTATTTGAAAAGACCTAATCAAGGAAGGAGACTATTTTATCATACATCAAACAAGAATCAAGGAAGGAGAATTTAGGAAAGTTTTAAATATTAAAAAAAAAATAAATGCGATAGGGGATTTCTTCTTAGAAAATATTCACATCTTATTATTTATTGAAAGAGAGAATTCGGAAAAAGAAAAAAAAATTATCTTATTAAAGTGTATAAAATTTATATATTAAAAAAATAAAAGATATTCTTATAATATTATATTGATTAAAATATTTTAAAATTATTATTCTTAATTTTTTTTTATTGGAGAAAACAATGAGAAATGGTTATAATCTATCTTTGAAATTTATCTTAAAATTTTTAGTAAAGTAATATTACAAAGGTTAATATTTAAAATTAATATTATTATCAATTACAAATAATCAATTAACGTTGAAGTTAAAATATCTTTTTGGCAAAAGTTTTGTATCTATTATTATATTTCTATAAAAACAAAACAATTAATTTTTTAAGCAATCAAAACAATTAGTTTTTAACATTGAATTTGCATAATAAAATCCCTAAATTTTTTCTTTTATTCTCACTTTTCACTTTTACCTCTTTCATGTTTTCCACCATTTGTTGTTTACTTTCTCTCTTCTCTCTCTGTCATCCATTCACCTTCACTCCTCATTGTCATCTATTTATTATCACATCTCTTTTATTTTGACTGTCTGGTGGCATAAAAAAAAAAAATTCAGAAGAAAATGGGGTAGAGGGAAGAAACAAAGAGAGGGGGAGAGATAAGACATGATAGAGATTATATTTTCCAATGAGCAAGGACTAACTACATTAGAGTTGGTGAGGTTCCAATGAGAACTTTACAACACTTTAAACTGCCAAAGAAAGCTTAGGTCAGTTTCTCTTCTTCTTCTTCATTATATTAATTATTTTATTTTTTTTCTTTTTACTTATTTGCAATGCAAACAATCTATTGGCATTTACTTGTGCTATGAATCTTGCATTTCAATCTTTCATGACTTGAGTGAACTGCTAGAATCTGGCAAGGTAATGTATTACCCTTTCTTTGTGTTGGTATGGAGAAATCTTCTACAACAGTAACCATCTCTATGTTCGTAGATTTTTATGACTATATTTTATGTGAAGGCACTTAAGTTGTAAACCTCTAGTGTATATGGCTCTCTTTTGTAATTAGTGTAGATGCATTGTGTTATCCCATTTATCATATGAGAATATTTCTTTTTTGATACTATTTTTCGATAATTGTAATCTTTTAAATATCTCATTAATAAATATTTAGTTTGTTAAATATATAATTTTTTTTTATTCAATTACAAGTGACTACGTCTAATAACAATTGTGATTGTATGAATGATTACTCTTACCTCAATGCCAAACATATAGTAAATTAAAATAAAATTTAATATAATATTCATGTTTATATTTGACGACAACAATGATCCTTTATCGATTAACATTAACGCCAGTATTCATGCCCAATTTATTAAATTAACATTAAATTTAGAGATAATTAAATCTAGTTGTCTCCTATAATATGATATATGGGGAAGACAGTAGTCCTTTCCTTCGAGAAGATTCATCCTTATAAATTAGGGATGCTAATTGTCCCTTACAGAATTGGAATGAATATCATCCCTATAACATGGAGACGACTTTAGTCTCCATCTTAGGTGACGTAATCGTCTCCAAAAATGAGACTATCATTGTTCCTTAATATGGGATGACTTTAATCTTTATGTTTGGGGACGATAATTGTCCCTAAAAATGGGGATAGGTCTCCATATTAAGTGACGATAGTTGTCCCCAAATATGGAGATGATTATTGTCCCCTTAGTATGGGGACGACTATAGTCCCTATGTTAGGGGATGATAATCGTCTCCAAGACGCTCGTCCCTAAAAATGGAGATGACAACAGTCTCCATACTAGGGGATGATAATTGTCTCCAAAAATGGGGACGACTCTCTAAAGTTGTCCCCTAAAGAAATGGGGATGCTTACTAAGGGGAAAAATATTGGGTGTAACACCCTTAATTTTTAAATTTATTATTTTATGGGTAAATATTAATATATTATTTTATTTTAATTTTTGGGAAATTATTTGAAATTTTTCGGATTTTAGAAATTGGTTCGATTTTTCGAAAATATAAAACTTTGATGATTTTTAAAAATCAATTTAAAGACCACGTAGTAAAACTAAAAATATATTTGGACTCTACAAATTTTTCTGAGTTTTATAGAATTTTTTCAAAATTTTTGGGCCTCGTTTTCAGTCCCAAGGCAGAGTAAAAAATTCAAAATTTTGTATCTTGAATCGGACTGACCGAATCAAACCAGATCGGATCGGACTGATCGAATCGGACCGGCCTTCTTCTTCTTTTCTTCCCTGTCCCGTGCGTTCCCGTCTCTCTCTCTCTCTCTCCCCCCCATTTTCTCTCTCCTCCCTCCTCCCCAAGCCGTGCCGCCGCCACCCAGCCCTCCCCACCTCGCCAGTGATGGCGCCGTTATGCAAGGATCCAGGATATGTGTGCCCAATGTGGACAATCTCAGAAATGAAATCATGCGAGAGGCACACTATACACTGTACAATGTCTACCTAGGCTCCACCAAGATGTACCATGATATGAAAGATAGCTATTGGTGGAATGGCATGAAGAGAGACATAGCAAACTTTGTGTCCAAATGCTTGACTTGTCAGAAGTTGAAGTTTGAACACTAGAGGCCATTAGGGAAGCTGCAAGAGCTCCCTATCCCAGAATGGAAGTGGAAAATGATTACTATGAATTTTGTGACTGGGTTGCCTCGTACCACGCAGAGATATAATTCGATATAGGTAATTGCAGACCGTCTGACTAAATCAGCTCATTTCTTACCTGTGAAGACCACATATTCTGTTGCACAGTAAGATCGGCTCTATATTCGAGAAATAGTCAGATTGCATGGAGTTTTTGCTTCCATAATATCTGACAGAGGGCCCTAGTTCACTTCTAGATTTTGGAGAAAGTTACAGGAGGCACTTGGCAAGCAATTGAACTTTAGTACCACTTTCCACCCTCAGACAGATGGACAATCCGAAAAGGACAATCCAAACACTGGAAAACATACTTCGCACGAGTGTTTTGGATTTGGGAGGTCAATGGGATGATCAGCTACCTTTGGTGGAGTTTGCCTACAACAATAGTTATCATTCTAGCATAGGGATGGCACCCTATGAGGCACTATATGGCAGAAAGTGTAGGTCTCCTCTATGTTGGATGGAAATGGGAGAAGCAAAGGTACATGATGTAGACCTAGTGTAGTACACTTCAGAGATAGTTTCTTTAATCAAGGAATGATTGAAAACAGCTTTCAGTAGGCAGAAGAGTTATGTAGACCCCAGACGGAGGGATGTAGAGTTTGCAGTAAGCGATTACGTATTCCTGAAGGTTTCTCTGATGAAGGGAGTCATGAGATTTGAAAAGAAGGGCAAGTTGGCACCTCGGTATATTGGACCTTTTGAGGTTACTGATAGAGTTAGAGCAATTGCCTACCGGTTGGAGTTACCACCCAACCTTTCTCATGTTCATCTTGTATTTCACATCTCCATGCTTAGAAAATACATACTTGATCCTTCTCATGTGCTACAGTCGGATGTAGTAGAGCTAAAAGAAAACTTAACGTTTGAGGAGCAACCTGTGGCCATAGTGGACTACCAAGTGAGGCAGCTAAGATCAAAACAGATCCTATGGTTAAGGTTTTGTGGAGGAGCCAGTCAGTGGAAGAGTGCACCTGAGAGTTAGAGCGGGACAAACATAGCAAGTACCCTTATCTATTCAATGTGTAATTCTATACTTTATTCTACCTTGTATAAAATTCGAGAACGAATTTTCTGTAAGGGGGGAAGAATGTAACACACCTAATATTTAAATTTATTATTTTGTGGGTAAATATTAATATATTATTTTATTTTAATTTTTGGGGAATTATTTGAAATTTTTCAGATTTTAGAAATCGGGTTTGATTTTCCGAAAATGTAAAACTTTGATGATTTTTAAAATTTAATTTAAAAACCACGTGGCAAAACTAAAAATATATTTAGACTCTACAAATTTTTTTGAGTTTTTTAGAATTTTTTTCGGAATTTTTAGGCCTCGTTTTCGGTCTCAAGGGAAAGTAAAAAATTCAAAATTTTGTATCTTGAATCGGACCGGCCGAAACAAACTGGACCGGATCGGACCGGTTGAATCGAATTGGCCTTCTTCTTCTTTTGTTCCCTTCCCTGCGTATTTCTATCTGTCTCTCTCTCTCTCTCGTTTTCTCTCTCCTCCCTCCTCCCCAGGCCGCGCTGCCGCCACCCAGCCCTCCCCACCTCGCCGGGGCGCCTCCCCAATGGCTCCCCACGGCCGGCCAACGTCCTAGGCGGCTGAAAAACGCACGTGAAATCCCACCTACATGCACGCGCATTTGGGCCGGGTCTTGTGTCTAAACTCATCTACACCTCGAGAGCTTTCTATAGACACCAAGAACACCAAAATCTATCTAGCGGTTTGCCCAATTTTTGTCCAGGAAGTTTTAGCCAATTTCGAATTTTGGGCTAGATTTCTTGCAAACCATGAATCCCATGAGAAAACTGAGAGTATTAGAGCGCTCCACTTATCGAGAGCTTCGCGGCAATATAAATTTCAAAATTTTTCGACATCGTTTTTCGGTGGGTCCCACAAAACTTCGTAGTATTTTTCTGAGCACTAAATGAGCTTAGAAAATTTCGTAAAAATAATGTAGTAACCCCCATGTTGTGGGCTTCGTGTAGGTACCTTCAATTTACGAAAATATGATGGTTGCCTGGGTCTGTGAGTTTCCGGCGAGACAGACAGGCTACCGAAAAAGTCTTAGAATTGGCTCGAAATTTTAGCTACTCCACCGTTATCAGACGTTCCGAGTGTGTCCTCGGAGTCGGAATCGGCATAGGTAAACCCGAACCTTACTTTTTCTTAATTTTCTAGTGCTTGAATTGGATTAAAAATTTATAAAATATTCGTGGTAGCTCAAAAAATTATAATTCCTTTTGCATTAGCTTAGTAATGATGCTAAGGACAACGGGGCAAAGTTTTCAAAATTTTAGAACTCATTTGGATAGTTTTTGCAAAAGGGTTAAATTATGAGGATTAAACTGTAATTTTACATATTGTGATTGATGAATGTTTGGATGGGCCCAGGAGGGGGATGTGATTGAGTTGTGGGTATATGGTTTGTGGATATAGAAGTGCGTTTTAAGTCCTTTTGCAGGTTGAGTAGGTTCTAGGTATAGGGGAGACTCTGTCGGATTTTCGGCACGACTTAGGACATCTTTGGTCTTTTTCTTAGCTTGTATTGAGTCAAATGTACTAAATAATTGTAATAAAAATTTTCAGGTGAGCTGGGACAGCCTTTCTCCTCCACCCAGCCACCACAGTGACTGCAATTAAGTCTGTGAGTAAAATATTAATTTTAATTGTAATTTCGATATTATTATATGTTCAAGCATGCCCATGCATCACTTATATGTATGTATCTATGTAGTTAAACACTAGGCACATTTTACATTGCATTTATAAATGTTGAAGTGCCATAGATGTTGTTTGTAGTAATTTAGAGCAGTGTGTGTGCGTTGGCATGCGTGTGGTATAGTGTTGGGTATGGATAGGACGGGTAGACACGACTTGAGATCTTCGCTAGGACCCAGTCCTTCGGGGTAGACATGGCTTGAGTTCTTCGCTGGGACTCTATATTGGTTTATTAAGCGAAAGTCTGGCTTGAGATTTTCGCTGGCAGAGGTTGGATTAAGATGGTTGTATAGGGGATCAGCTCCCATATATGTATTGTTTGACAGTGTTGGGTGTGTGAGTGCTCCAAATTGCCTTTTTGATGTAATTTGTATGAAAATTATGGTGGTGTTGCATTTCACTTTACAGGGTGCATTAGTTTTAGATAGCTATAGAGATTATTTATTAATGTTTGTAATATTTGTATAATTCTGTTAACTCCTAGAATTTTCGCATGTATTAGAAATATTTATTTGATTTGGGTCTGTAATATAATTTGCCATGTTGGACCTGTAAACTTATTATATGCATGTATGTTGGACTAGATGAGGGAGCTGAGCTCCCATTTGACGTTATGTTATTATGAGTATGTGGAGGGTGAGTTGAGCTCCCTAATTGATTACATATTATGTTTACAGGTCGGATGAGTCAAAAACTCCCCGTTAAAAAGTCCATTTTATAGCCGGACTCTGTCCTATCGAATTCTTGAAATTAGGCCCAAATGGGCCTTAGAGTTAAGTTGATGAATAGTTAGGCTTACTACGGGCCTCGGGAGCTTTAACGCCCAGGTCCTAGTGCCGGTCCGGCTCATAGGTTGGGTCGTGACATTGGGGATGATTTTTGTCGTCCCCTAAAGTTTAGGGGACCATTTTTAAGGTTTTAGGGGACGATTTTGATAGTCCCCTAATCTCTTTTTTTTTTTTTTTTGTTTTTTTTTGTAGTGACGGAAAAGTGTTTATGTTCACTAGCATTACAAAATGCACATGTAATTATTTCTTAAATAGATATAGTTGTAAAGTATTTATACATGCATTTTTGTTTAATTTTTCTTGTTAAGTTAGGCTATATTGATAAATTTTATTAATATATTATAATTTAGGCTAAAAATTAAAAAAATATAGTAGATTATAAAATATTATAAAGTTATTTTTTTTGGTTATTAGCCAACTTTTTTAATAAGAGGTAAATTAAAGAATAAATTAATTTGTTGTCCCATAAAATAATTTTTTTATATATAGAAATGAAAAACATTTCATTAATTAAAAATAGAGTGCAAAGGAGATACAAATCAACATATTATATTTTTAATAAATAAAATTAATCACTCATATAAAAAATAATATTAAAAATTTGAAAGATCTAACAGGTCTTTTTACGAGCTCATTAAATAACCTTCAAATTTTGAGTTCTTATTGAATGAAAAAAATCTGCATTTCTAAGAATACTATTCTAAAAAAAAAAAAAACAAAATATCCCAATAACAAAACATATAATAATTCCATTAAAGTAGAGAAAATACCCTAAAAACTCAGGATGTGCCAATAATGAACATAACAAATAATCTTAGCAGATTACTCAAACACATGCAACGGCAACTAGCTTAAATACTTCTTTGAGTCATTAAAAGCAGGAAAGAACAAAGATGATTTTTATATAACTATACTTTGCAACCTTTTGCAACATTTTATATGTTTTGGTTGGTGTTTTAGAAGCCTCTCAACTCATTTGCCTATGGAAATCAATAAATTTGTTTTTCAAGGATGAAAACCCTTCAAATTAAAGAAAAAATTTTCATGCTTTCATGCCTTTAAAGCAAGATAAACAATGGCTTTTATAGATGAGTTCGTAAACCAGCTATTAGACCGAGAAAAGATAGTCAACAAACTTTAACAAATTAAATATTGCTGTTATTTTGTCTTTTAGCGTTAACACTCATATCCCAAAAATTTCTATTCATAACAATATCATTCAGATCAAAATTCTCTTATTTCGTTGATTCCTAAAGTAGACACTGATTTATTTTTTTTATTTATTAATCAGGTCATTTTAATTTAGGTAGTGAGACTATACTGCAAGGCTTGTATCTTGGTTGTCCGCAAAATTTGCATCCGGTTAAAGTACTACCTTCCTCCCAATATATCATACAATCAAGTTTGCAGCAGTCAATTTTTCCACAGGTAGACCCAACCCTCGTACAAGCTTTTTTTGTCTTGCAAAAACTGTCAACAAACTAATTTTCATATGGTAATACTTCATTTACAAAATTCACAATTTGGTGGTAGCATTTTTCGGACAAATGATTTTTCGACTTAATATGCAATCCGAGCTACGGCAGACAATTGTGAATGCATCTCACAACCAGACCACAATTCCTCTTTAGCTGCTTTTAGCATGTCATAAAATTTTTGTGCTTTTAGATTCGATAGGTCTTCCATATTATTTCAGAGAAGGAGCATCAGCTGCAATGTTTTCAAAATGAGGACCAACAACATCAAACACCATAGTACGGTATGGGTTATTGTCTCCTTGGAAATGTTCTTGCCTTGGTACATTGACCTCAATAGCATATGTTGAAGAACTCAATGATTCACCTTGTGCACTCCATTCTAGATAATTCAGTCTAAACCCCTTGCTAACAAAATGAAATTTAACATCATCCACAAGTAGGTACTTTTAATTTATGCACTTTGTACACGACATAGTTATTAAAGGCTTAAGGCGCACTAAGACACCAAAGTATTCTGGAGCCTGGGCGCAAGCCTCAGGCGCACCTCCAAGCGAGGTAAGGCGCAAAAATTTAAAAAAATTATAAATATTCTATCACACTTTAAGTAACATAAAACTACATAATAATAACTAATAAGCATTTAGGTAATAATAATTTTGCAATCCAAAAAAGGTAAAAATAAATTACTAAAAGTTAAAGACACTAATAAATTACTTAAAAGGTAAAGTTTAATAAACTAGTAAACTAGAGACAAGGAAATTAATAATTTATAATAATATAAACCATATTTACCTAATATCAAGTAGCAATAATGCAATATACAAACTAATTTATAATACCATAATTAACTATAATAATAGATATTAATAATTTCGATAACAAATTCATAACTCAATTATAATATTTTTAACAATTTATAATAAGACCTAATAGCAAGTAGCAGTAAGAAAATGAACCCAATTTAAATCAATCATAAAACTAAAAGCTAATAACTAATAAGAAATTTAGAGTAATGGAAATTGCGTCTCAAGTCTCAACAAATGGACATCACATGCCAAATTGTCAAAATTCTTTCAAATTCACACTAAACAAAATCACAAATTTAGATAATAAAAAGAAAACCAGCATTGGCATATTAACATGACAGAAGAAAAAAAAAAGAGCACAACTGCTGGGATTTGGTTGAACAGAGAGATAGAGAGAGAGAGAGAGAGAGAGAGAGAGGGGGGGGGGGCATATGGGACGAAGAGAGCATGACAGAAAAAAAAAGTGTAGTAGTGCATTGACAAAACAGAGAGAGAAAGAGAGAGAGAGAGAGAGAGAGAGAGAGAGAGAAGAAGGCCCTACCATGGACGAGAGAGAGTGGTAGAGAGAGAGAGAGAGAGAAGAAGAAGAAGAAGAAGAAGAAACAAGCAAAATTAAAACATACTTGGCTGGAGCTGCTGGAAATCATAGGTTTGGGTTGTCTCCTCCTCCTCCTCCTCTTCTTCTTCTTCTTCTTCTTCTTCTCCTCTTTCTTTGGTATTGCTGATAGACTTTTAAAAGAAACCCTAGAATCCCTCTTATATATATATATATATATATATATATATATATATATATATATATATATATATATATATATTTCCTGTGCCTGGTCTCGTTAGGGCGACCCTTGGTGCTCCTTAGTGAGATGTTGCGCCTTTCTTCCCTTCAGGTGATGCTTGCTGCGCCCTGCACCTGAGGCGCGCCTTTGATAACAATGGTACACGGACATCTTATTTTACCACCGACCATAATTTTGGCTTACTACAAGAAAAATTGATATATATATATATATATATATATTTCCTGTGCCTGGTCTCGTTAGGGCGACCCTTGGTGCTCCTTAGTGAGATGTTGCGCCTTTCTTCCCTTCAGGTGATGCTTGCTGCGCCCTGCACCTGAGGCGCGCCTTTGATAACAATGGTACACGGACATCTTATTTTACCACCGACCATAATTTTGGCTTACTACAAGAAAAATTGATAAATGCTTCCAAACCACGAACAAACTCCTAGTTCAATAGTCCATCTGGCAACTTCCTAGTATACATCCAACTCCTGGGGGTATCCATATTCTATAAAAATATTTAAATATGTTGCAATGGAAACATTTAGTATAAGTTTATTCCATGCAATCAAAGCAACAAATTCTTGATATGAATAAACAAAATAGCAACATGCCTTTATAAATAACTCCATATAAGGGTTCATAAAATTCCTTATATCTCTATTTTTCCATTGAAAAGGTTCGAACCTAGCCTATTCAGAATGGATAATGTTTCTCCATATATTTGTACAAATTCAGATAGCGTTTTCCCATAGTTCTCCGAGTGTACTATACGAAACATGCACCTAGAGAACAAAGGGAGACACCATACAGAATATACATAAATATTTGGAGAAACATTGCTATCCACACCATTTACCAGTAGAGAATGCAAATCCAAACTCTCTACAAGGACAATTCACTGCCCTTTCGCATCAAATGTGAGTAAGGCAATGAACGGGTTTGTAACGATCGGGCTCCAACCACTAGAGGAATTATCCACTTTGGCCATAAGCCTCACGGTTTTGTCCCATAGGTGGAATGGAGAACTTCCCAGGAGGTCACCCATCCTTGGATTTCTCTCAAGCGAGCACGCTTAACCCTGGAGTTCTTCCAACTCTTCAGGCCATTTCACCAAAAGGTGCCTCTAGTGATTAGTTCCCCCATCTTATATATCATTATTTTTTGAACCCAACACCATCTCCGTGCTTTGCCAATGTGGGATTTGCCTAAAGGACTTTTCTCCCCCCACATCGGCAAAGCACGGAGATGGTCTTGGGTTAAAAAAGTAATGATATATGAAATAGGGAAACTAATCACTAGAGGTGCCTTTTGGTGGAATGGCCTGAAGAGTTGGAAGAACTCCAGGGTTAAGCGTGCTCGCTTGAGAGAAATCCTAGGATGGGTGACCTCCTGGGAAGTTCTGCATTCTACCTATGGGACAAAACCGTGAGGCTTACGGCCAAAGTGGACAATTCCTCTAGTGGTTGGAGCCCAATCGTTACAATTGGTATCAGAGCCGCTCGCATGTTCTCTTGGGCGATGGTGGGGCAAACTTCAGCGAGGACGCTGATTCCCAAAAGGGGGGGAGAAAGGTCCCTTAGGCAAATACCACATCGGCAAAGCATGGAGATGGTTTTGGGTTCACAAAGTAATGATATATAAGATGGGGAACTAATCACTAAAGGCGCCTTTTGGTGGAATGGCCTAGAGAGTTGGAAGAACTCCAGGGTTAAGCGTGCTCGCTTGAGAGAAATTCTAGGGTGGGTGACCTACTGGGAAGTTCTCCATTCCACCTATGGGACAAAACTGTAAGGCTTATGGCCAAAGCAGACAATTCCTCTAGTGGTTGGAGCCCAATCGTTACAATTGGTATCAGAGCTGGTCGCGTGTCCTCTTGGGAGATGGTGGGGCAAACCTCAGCGAGGATGCTAAGTCCCGAAAGGGGAGGGAGAAAGGTCCCTTAGGCAAATCCCACATCGGCAAAGCACGGAGATGGTCTTGGGTTCAAAAAGTAATGATATATGAAATAAGAAAACTAATTATTAGAGGCACCTTTTGGTGGAATGGCCTGGAGAGTTGGAAGAACTCCAGGGTTAAACGTGCTCGCTTGAGAGAAATCCTAGAATGGGTGACCTCCTGGGAAGTTCTCCATTCTACCTATGGGACAAAACAGTGAGGCTTACGACCAAAGCGGACAATTCCTCTAGTGATTGGAACCCAATCGTTATAGGGTTTCTATAGTTAACTAGCATATCTAATAATTCAACCGAAAATCCAGTGGAATCTTCCCTAAATTTTGGCCATATCTCAATATATCAAATACAAAACTTGAATGAAAAACAACCTGCATAGCTATTATATGCAATTCTTTTTTACAACTCATACATCAAAAAGTAAAAAAATCATAAAAAGATTATCAATACACCAATTAAAAGAATTATCAATACACCAGTTAAAAAATCACAATATAATTATCAATGCACTAATTCTAAACAATGAAATTCCTAAACAATTAAAATAGTACTTATTAACAGAATTCAACAAATGTATGTAATCTCAAACTTGATGTTCATATTAGGTTTTTAGTAACCTTATTTATTATTTATTTATTTATTTTATTATTATTATTATTATTATTATTATTATTATTATTATTATTATTATTATTATTTGTAAATGAGTATATCATATTATCATTTACACTTGCAGGACTTAACAACTAAAATTAAAGTTAATTTTATACATATACTCTTTAATTATCAATAAATATTCCATCTGTGAGAAGCAAAGAGATAATTAGGGATGAAAATAAATAATTCTCACAAAGAAATAATTGTGTTTTGGAGGTGTAGATAATTCATTTTAGAAAATGGACGTTAAGATGTGGCTGTAAAATAAGTGGCTCACTGTAAATTTGTCGTCTAATGTTTTGTCTGTACAGGTCAGGGTTAGTGTGTCCTAGAATGGAAGATATAGCTAATAGATTTCATTGATAGGTCTTTAAACATTGTCTGCAGTGCTTTCTGATATTTTCTTATATATTGCAGTCAGATGAGGATTGTTGCAATTCTTGTGAGGAAGTTCGTGAAGCATATCGAAAAAAAGGTTGGGCACTGTCAAATCCGGATTTGATTGACGAGGTCGGTTGGCTTGTTTTTCAATTTGTTTTGTTTTTTGGAGCTAAGCAACTTTTAGATTAGATGTGGTCATGCTATTACTAGATTATATTTGGGAGAACATGATTGGATGAAAGTGACAAGCATATTGATGTTCAGTGCAAAAGGGAACGTTTTCTACAAAAGATTAAGGATGGGGAAGGTAAGGATGCAATATTTATGGATTTTTGGAAGTTAATAAGGTGGCTAGTAATTTTCAATTCGCAACCGGTAAGAGTTTTCAACAATCAAATGTTCATGTGCACGATCTGCTGGCGTTTCAAAAGGACAGCTTTAATGCAAGAGATAATCTATGCTTTTAGCCTAGCAGGAGATTAGACATCTATTATTGGAAATTGTGCAAAAAAAATAAAAAAGAAATTATTAAATTGGTTGTAATCTAGTTATCATGTTTTGTTGGACAAGCCATATGACTAATTTAACTGTGATACAGATAAGTCATAAGATTAATAGGCTAGCTTTTGGAGAATATTTTCCTGGTGCTGTAAATCCTCTTGATGGGTGATTGTCTATCCTTGCAATCTGTTTTCTAAATCTATCTATTTTGCTTCAAGTGTGTACTATTTATATTCTTAACCTAATATGACACTATATATTGCATTCTCTAATTCTTTTTCGACTTTCAGTGTGCACTGGACACAAGAAACTCCAAGTGGGATGTACTAGTATTTTATCAAGGTCATTGTCCTGGATGAATGCATTTGTAGTTACTTTTTATCACTTACCCGCTTGATATGGAGTGTGGACAAATATCTCATCTATTCCATAGAGCTCAAAATAAAAACTGAATATAGCTAATCCAAGAAGGGTAATTGCATAATTCCTCAAAAGTAATATGCCTCAATAATAACTAATTACTGATTATTTTGAAGTCCAGAATCAACTAGAAAACTGAGATCCTTTTAGGTAACAGAATATCTACGTTCTTTTCCTATTTTGCAATCATTTCTCCTAAGTGTACAACTGCAACGAGAATGCCCATATCTTTACTCATAATAATAAGCTCATAAAGGATTGGAACTGCTATTTTAAATAAACAAACACTAAACCAATCTAACTAGGAAAATAAAACCAACACTATCTAGGAAATTCTGAACAAAAGAATTCCTAAATAATTAAAATACCACTTCCCAATTAAATTTCCTAAATAATAGAAACTGAAGGCATCATAAATACATGTGTGTGTTTCTCAAAAACACCATCAACAACCCTAGGAGTTTATATAATCTAAGTGCAAACATGCCATCGCATATCTAGTAAAAGGATTAGCATTAGTTAATAGAAGCAAAGCATCAAACAATCAAGAACTAATACTAGACAAAGGAGAAGATAGGTGACAAACCTTAATAAATTTAGCAGCTTTTGGTCCGTTATCCACGTCAAAACTGTATTCCAGAGGATGAAAAACTAAACACTTTTCAAAATTACAAAGCAGAATACATGGAGAAAAAGAGTTGTCAAAATGCCAAGACTGAAATCATTTTATTTCCTGAGATATTTAATTCCTATTGAACAAGTAACATTAAGTTTCCGAACAAGTCACTCTAAAGAAAGCATCACTAATTTGTTTTAGAAAAGTAACATGAATTAATAATTAATCTGCCGTAGAGTACATAAAAAATAGATGTTTGAAGACAAATGTCAACATGAATTCTGATGGTTCGCATTAAGCATCTGCTACTTTTAATTTCTCAAACATGTTTCAGTTATTTATAAATATATTCAGAAAATATATGATTTATGAACAGAAAATATATTCAGATAGTTTTACCATGTGTCATATTGCATTTCACGTTAATAATTGTGATAATCACTGAAACATGACCAATAAGAAAGGCAATTTAGCAAGCCACAGCAAGAAAATATACCCTTCTTGAACCTTCAATTATGTGCAGCTTTAATGCAATACATTCAGTTATTAAAGGTTCACTACTTATACTTCCTGGGTTGAAAGTGAAAGTTTACAAAGGATGTTTTGTCAAAATTGGCCAATGATTTGATATAAAAGTCCACTGTAATTGGTACAAACAAAGTTTGCCAAAAATTCTGAAGGGTAACCCTTCTTTCTTTCCTTTCTCTCGTCTCCTTTCTTCAAAATATATCTAAGTAATTTTTTTACAAACGTTGGCATAAAGGTTAAATTTTAAAATAATAAAAATTTGAAAATGTTGCAATGAGGGAAAAATGACAATAAATGGAAATGTTAATCACATCAAACCAATAACCATATGATCCATCAAATTCAGGCACATAATCACCAACTCAGCAAAATGTTCAGCCAAGTATGAAGATTTATTGGTCTTATTCGGTCAAACATCAAGCTAATTAATAAAAGACGAGAACTTGTATAACCAATGTGGCAATAGAAAAGGTAAACCTTATATCAAATGAAACCCCACTTTGTCTTTTTATGAATTTGACAAGTGGCACACTAGCCTTTGCAATCACCTAAGACATTAAAGAAAGAACATAAGACAATGTCTTGTTTTCTTTCATAATAATATTCCAATCATAAGAGGATCCATTCTTGTATCTTCTTTGCGATACCCTTTTGAGACAATGCCCTTGAAAGACCCCGCAAACCAATTTGAGCGTATTTTATACCCGACCCAAGAATCACAACCTACAATTAATAGAAAAAAGTCAAATGCTTCAATTCAGTTGGTTATTTGTCAAAACATGAGGAGTACTTTTAGCTAATTTCATCATACTCGCATTTGAAAGGAGAAGAGATTCGTGGAGTTTGGGTTGACAGCTATCAATGTAACGTCATCACGGTGGTGTCGAAGAATCCTGGGCACATCTGAAAGGAGAAGAGAGTCGTGGATGCAAGTGATTTTAGGAGCAGAAGGAATTTGAGACGAATGATGTTAAAGAGGAATTTGGGGCAGAAGGAATTTGGGACGAATGATGAACGAAATTGGGGAGACAGAGAGAGAGAGAGAGAGAGTGAGAGAGAGAGAGAGATAATTGGGGAGTGTGAAATTGGGGCAAAACGAAATTTGGGAAGGGAAGGAGGGAATTTCAATTTTTTTATGATTGGGAAACAAAATTGGGGATTGTAAAACAATTTTATAACGTTTTTTTTTAAATATAATTTTATTAAGTTATATAATATGTATTTTATTTAATTAGTAAAGAAATGTACAATTTAAAAAAAGTGAGTTTTTAAAAAAATTAAACAATAAAAATTTTATTCAAAATGATGTAAAAATATTAAAACAATTCATAAATCATTCAAAAATAAATTGTAAATTTTATATATACTTTGAGTCTAGCAAAATAAGTAGAGATTAAATAAAATCTATAATATATATAACTATATATCAAAAATAAAACTATATATATACAATTCCAAAATAGACAAGATATATAATCTAAGTCTTGTAAGATAAACATAAATCAAAAGTCCAACGTAAGGCTAGAAACAAGCCCAAGATGCTTCAATGAATCTTCAGGCTTAGGTAAAGCACAAGGTATATGATCCTAGCATTCAATTGATGTGTTTACTAAAGATGTCTTTATATGAGCAAAAGCATCACCCACATAGTGACATTACTAGTCATTACATTGCTTGTGTAATTAGAAATACAACTTATATTTTGATAGTTTCCTTCTTTACATAACCAAAAGTACTGTTGTGTTAGTGCTAGCGTGATTTTCTACTTTACTAAAACTTAAAATTCTCACTGTTTTTAAGCTCTCTCACCCCTATATCAGCATGAAATTCTTTTTATCATTGCTATTAGCGCTTTTTGACCATAATTTAACCTAAAATGCAAAAAAAAAAAAAAAGTTAATTATAAAATTATAAAACTAAACTAAATTAAACAAAAATATTACTAAAAAGATATACAAATAACTATTTATAAGGACAAAATATATGCAAAACATATTTTAAAAACCTATAAATATGAATGCATTGTGAAGTTTAAAGGTTTATAAGAGAGATGATGTCCCAAAATATGTCCAAGAGGGGGGGTGAATTGGACTTTAAAAATAATTTTCGGTTCTTGCTCAAAACCTTTGAAAATTGCAGCTAGGTTCAACTAAATTAACTAATGTGAAAAATGAACAATATAGCTCTATTGACAAGTTGACTCAAGGTTAAGCTGTATGCAATCAGTATACTGATATAACAGACTATATAAGCATTCAGTAAATATATCAGTAATCTGAATACGTTTTTAACACAGCAACCAGAGCAGTATACCAAATATTCCAGCTGACAGCAAATCAAACAGCATGCAGATTAAATCAGATATCAGCAGTTTTACCAGTAAAAGCAGATTTAGCAGTAAACTAATTTTCTCAGTTAGCAGCAAGATCAACAGCATATGATATCAATTTTCAAATCAGCAAAAGCATATCAATCATAAAGCTAAATTGCATAAATGTAAAGAGCAAGGGTTGAGAAAATGAACACTGGAATTTTTATAGTGGTTCGGCTTTAACTAGCCTACATCCACTCTCTCAAAGATCCCACTTTGAGTCTTCACTCCTCTATTCTTCTCTTTTCAAGGCAAGAGACAAAGCCCTTTACAAATCTTTTCAACAAAGCTTTTACAAGTAGCTTCACACTTCTACCAAGTGTTATCCCAAACACTTATCACAACCAAACTTCAATAGGTGCTTGAATGACCTCTCACAAATGATAATAATGTGTTTAAAACTCACTCTCACTCAATACAACAGAATCTATAAAAGAAGAGTTGAGTAAATAAGCCAATGAAGAGCAATAAATCACTTTGAGCTTTTTGAATGAAAGCTTTAAAGATTTTGAACAGTAGAGGGACTTTCATTAAGTGCAAAATGGCCAAAGGAAGGTGTATTTATAGCTTTGGAACGTTTTTTACCGTTGCAGAACTCATTTGAACGTTACAGATACGAATTTCAAGAAAATAGCCGTTATTTTATCGTTTTCTGCGATGTTGTGCAGAGTTAAAACAGTTAGCGTACTTGAGAAAATAACAAACCAGTTAGCATACTAAAATAAGTAGCAAACCAGTTAGCATACCAGGAAAACTTTTTCTGCATAACTTTTAAAACTATAAAACTTTACACCAAATCATAGTTAAACATTTTTTAGGCCAATGATGTTTCAAAGAAAAAATCATTTGAGGGATTGAAAATAAGGATCATTGACTTTTACTCCTCAATTCTTTTCACAAGTAATCCTAAGAAATAAAACTAACTCTAATACTATATGTACCTTCAATTCTGATGTTCAATGCAGCCTTGGAAGGTAACCTTTTCTTCTTTTATCTCTTTTGCTTCGTCTTGTGTTATCCTTAGAATGTCATCCTTTCTTCATGCGCACGAATCCATCATGAAATCCTTTTGTCCTTTTTCTTTGAGATACACAACACTTAAAACAATGTTAGTTTGATTCTAGTTGAGTTTTGGTATCATCAAAATCTATGCTCCTTTGAGCTTGTGGGGTCAACAATCTCCCCCTTTTTGATGATGACAAAACTCAATTGAATCACCATGTAAATATTGATAAGTGTGAGTATGTGTATGAATGTGTATGTGAGAATAACTCCCCCTATGTATGTGCTTATATCAACAATTAATCACAAATAACTCCCCCTTAATAATTTCAATAAAATATTCATAAGCATTTTCCTAAAGAGTCAAGTGTGACTAAAGATACTAACTAAATATGCACAATATACACACTAATCACAAACTGTATATATCATTCACAAGTGATATCAACAATATGCACACCATAAAGTTATATCAACAATATACTATTCACAAACTATATCAACCACAAGTAATATCAACAAGATTACTCATTTTTCTCCCCCTTTTTGTCAGCATCAAAAGAATATGGGAGAAATCATGCATGTGTGAATAAGTCAAAATTCAGTTTAAGTGCAGTGAATAAACAGTCAAAATAGTAACTGATATAGCAAACTAATTAAAAGTTCAGAAAAACCAAAAGTAGCAGACTAAGTAGCAAACTAACAGACAGACTGGTAGACAAAATTCAATTAAAATTTAGTTTATCCTTTCAGCCTGGAACTTCTTCTGATTGGTTTTGGAGCACCCATTTTCAGCTTTTTGGGCTTGATAGGTTTGTCACTCAAAGTTTGAAGAATTGCAGCAGCCAATTCAGTTCCGGGTGTCAAAGGAACAATAGGCCCAGCTGCTAACTCAGTAGTACCAGACTCAGCTGCAGACTTTTTGCCAGTTTTAGTCTTTTTGCCAGAGGGTTTACCAGTTTCCTCTTTCTGTTTGCGTCTTTGTTCTTGTTGAGCTGTTTTGCCCTTTCCTTTTGCAGGAGCAGTAGGAGCAGGTGTCTCAGGTTCTGCCTCAGACTCTGAGTCACTCATATCTTTCCCACTACCTTCGTTGCTGCCTCCATTACCATTCTTATCATCAGATTCATCTTCATCTTTTTCTGCTTTAGCTTCTTCCTCTTCTTCCTTTTCTTCTTCTTTCTCTTCTTCTTCTTCAGTTTCTTTCTCTTCTTCTTCTTCTGTTTCTTCTTCCTCTTCCTCTTCTGTTTCTTCTTCTTCCTCTGTTTCTTTCTCTTCCTCCTTTTCTTTTACTTTCTCGGCTAGAGGAACAGAACCAGTAGCAGCCTTACTGGTTTCTCCAGCCTCAGTGGTTGAAATACCCAAATGGACTTTGATTTTAAACAATTCTTCCACAATCTTGTACATCAACATCAAAGATCCATCAACTTTAGAGTCAAGAGCATTCATAAGAATAGTTTGAAAACTTCTAAATTTCTGCAGCTCTCCAAGTTCCATTTCAACAAATTCTCTCAAGTTATTTACTTCCTCCAGAATACCTTCAACATTGAAAGTACCACTTGCACTATCTTTGGAGCTAGCACCTTGCTCAAATCTAAGCTTTCTACCATCATCATCTTTTTGCAAGCTAGTGATTGGGATCATATTGGTCCTAAGTTTCTCAGTTTCCAAAGGTATCCCAAAGTCTCTAAACAGACCATTTAGAAGATGGGCATAGGGTAGCTTGTAAGGTGGCTTCCATTTCATGATTTGCTTCAGCATAAAATAGGCAAGATTAAATTCAATTTGGTTCACTATATGCCAAATTATGCAGAGATCAAGGGTACTCAAATAGTTGGGACTGCCGGTTCTAGGATTCAACACATAAATAATAAAACTATGAAGAATTTTAATGTGTTGATGAGCATGAGTAATGCTAGTTTTATCCTTCACTTCCCCTTTAAACACTTCACCCTCAAAATCCCTTTTGTTAAATCCACCAACAGCAAAAACATCTTTGTGGGAGCAGATTTTGTTCCCACTGTTTGGAATTCCTAGGGCTTTAGCTAATATAGCTACTGTCACTTCATAAATTGTCCCTTTCATTTTCAACTTAAAAGACTCATCTTTGTCAGAATCATCAACCCTCAAATTTTTATAGAATTCTTGTACTAAATCCACATACACTCCTTCAGTGTCAGAACACAGTTTATCCCATTTTTGATACTCAAACAAAGATTGCAAAGGAACGGAAACTTCAACAAAAGCAGGCCAGTGAATATACCTTGGCTCATGAATAGCCCTCTCCATATGTACAACTGGAGCTTTTGAAGTCTTTTTCTTTTTGGTTCCCTTTTCTTGAACTGGCTCACTGGTTCTTTTCTTAGGTGTTTCTTTTGGTTTACCAATTACCAGAGGAGCATCTTTTTGTGGAGGAGGTGACGCAGGGATACTTGCGTCAGTTGAGTTTGATGATGAGTATGTGGGGATTTTGGCTTTCCCTTTTCCTTTGTCTCGCGCCATAACCAATCTCAGAAGCAAAATAGGCCGTAAGGACAGTGAGGACTGAGATTATAAATTTAGCGATGTGAGCAGCCAATATATATATATATATATTTATATATATAATCAATTTAAGCATATCAACATCCATTTATCACAACAGAGCGCAAGAACAGAACAAACAACCGAGAGCAAATCAAACAAAAAAAAATATCAGCACATTACGAAAGCAGATAAAACAGGCATAGATAGAATATGAAACACGATTCCATTAAAGGTTTAGACTTTATACCTGGAATATACTGAAACAGAGAGTGCGAATCGACAAAGAAAAATATCCAACAGCAAATGATTTCTTTTGGCAGATTTAGTGAAATAAAGGAAACGAAAAATTTTGGGGATTTTCTTTCTGCAAGCAATCGATTTAATCAATTCACTGCCAAAGAGTTTCGGAAGTATTTGAGAACGATGAAGGGAGACGATGGCTTGGAATGGTGCGACCGAAATGGGTTAGCAGGTGGAAAGGAAAAACGCAGCCGTTCGGGTTCTGGGAGATGGAGCGACGGAAAGAAATGAAGTTTTGAATTTTAAAACTTGAAAAGACACAACTGTAGGTTTTTGCAGGGAATAGGTAGCGTGTAGCAGAGGAGAGACGGCGAGAAGACTGATGGTTCAGAAGAAAAATTAAATCCCGCGCAAATCAAAGTGTTAAAAAGTCCATTTTGCCCTTAAATACATAATGATGCAATACTTTAAGTAGAGGGGTATTTAAGTAATATGGGCTTTAAACATGCAGGATAGGCGCTCAAAAAAATAATAATAATTTTAGAGTTTTAGAGCAATCAGACCTGACTTCCAGTTTGCCAACGAAAAAGTAGGAGCAGTGGTAAAGCGTTTAGCAAACAAGAAAATTAGCAAACGGATTAGTATGCCACTGAGATCAAATTCTGCAGATTACTGTTCATATCTGATATGATCCAAAATTTTTTAAATTGCACCAAAAATATCAGAATGCATCTTTAACACTACAAACCAACATATATCACTTCATTTTCATATGGAAACATGAGAATGCATCAAAACTTAATCAAAAACATCAATCATACCAAGTTCTCTTCTTATTTTGCAAAAAATTTCCTCACTAAGTGGCTTTGTAAAAATATCAGCAAGCTGTTTTTCAGAAGGGACAAATTCGATTTGAATATCACCATTTTGAACATGATCCCTAATAAAATGATGTCTAATTTCAATATGCTTGCTTCTAGAGTGTTGAACAGGATTTTTTGATAGGTTTATAGCACTAGTATTTTCACATCTTATGGGAATGTGATCAAATTTAATTTCAAAGTCTTCAAGCTGTTGTTTCATCCACAAAATCTGTGCAACACAACTTCCAGCTGCAATATATTCAGCTTCCGCAGTAGAAAGTGCAATAGAAGTTTGCTTTTTACTGTGCCATGAAACTAATGCATGACCTAGAAATTGACAAGTTCCAGAAGTGCTTTTTCTATCCAATCTACTACCAGCAAAATCTGAATCACTATAACCAATAAGATCAAATGATTCACATTTTGGATACCACAAGCCAATATTGTGAGTGCCAATGAGGTATTTAAAAATTCTCTTAACTGCTACAAAATGAGATTCTTTTGGACATGACTGAAATCTTGCACATAAACATACACTAAAATGAATATCTAGTCTAGATGCTGTCAAGTAGAGTAAAGAACCAATCATACCTCTATAAAATTTATTATCTACCTCTTTACCTTTTTCATCTTTCTCCAATTTAATTGTTGAGCTCATGGGAGTTCCAACACTTTTCATATCCTCCATTTTGAACTTCTTTAGCATATCCTTTACGTACTTGGACTGATTTATAAAAATTCCATCTTTCATTTGCTTAATTTGCAATCCAAGAAAGAAGGTAAGTTCACCCATCATACTCATTTCAAATTCACTTTTCATCATGTTGGAAAATTTCTTACAAAGAGAATGGTTAGTGGCACCAAAAATAATATCATCTACATAAATTTGCACAATAAGCATGTCTTTTCCAATTTTCTTAATGAAAAGAGTAGTATCCACTTTTCCTCTTTTAAAATCATTTTGAAGCAAGAATTTACTAAGTCTCTCATACCATGCTCTAGGAGCTTGCTTTAAGCCATAGAGAGCTTTAGTAAGCTTGTAAACATGATTTGGAAAGTGAGGGTCTTCAAAACCAGGAGGTTGAGCTACATAAACTTCTTCATCAATGTATCCATTTAAAAATGCACTTTTAACATCCATTTGATAAAGCATGAAATTCTTAAAACATGCAAATGCACACAACATTCTAATAGCTTCAATTCTAGCAATCGGAGCAAAGGTTTCATCAAAATCAATACCTTCCTCTTGGTTGTATCCTTGAGCTACTAGTCTAGCTTTATTTCTAACTACATGTCCTTTTTCATCCATCTTATTCCTAAATACCCATTTAGTTCCAATAACAGAATGCTTTTTAGGTTTAGGAACAAGTTTCCAAACTTTGTTTCTTTCAAACTGATTTAATTCCTCTTGCATAGCAAAAAGCCAATTTTCATCATTTTGAGCATCATCATATGTTTTGGGTTCAAATTGAGAAACAAAAGCAACATTACCAAAATATCTTCTAAGTTGAGCTCTTGTCATCATTCTTTGTGATGGACTATCAAGAATGTCATCTTTGGAATGATTTCTATGGTATCTCCATTCTTGTGGAATATCTTGATGTTGAGGTTCCTGTAGCTCTTCCACATTTGGTTGGGAGTCATCTTGAATTTCAATATTTGTGGGGCAAGGGAGTTCTTCTTCTTTATCATTTTGATCATCCTCCACTTGTTCTTTTGATTCAAGCTCATCATTATTCGAATTCTTTGAATTTAGAATCTGCTCAATTTCATCATCACAAGAATCTTTCCTTTGCAAGGAAGTGTTAGCATCATCAAAAAGTATATGCATTGATTCTTCCATGGTCAATGTTTTTCTATTGAAAATCCTATATGCTTTGCTATTTGTTGAGTAGCCTAGAAATATTCCTTCACAGGATTTAGCATCAAATTTCTTGAGATTGTTGTCTTTGTTATTCAAAATGTAACATTTGCAACCAAAGACATGAAAATATGCAATATTGGGTTTTCTTCCTTTCCAAAGTTCATAAGGAGTTTTCTTTAAAATAGCTCTAATGGAAACTCTGTTCAAAATGTAGCATCTTTGTATTCTGACACTTGAAATATTTTGGTAAACTGTTTTCATTCAGCATTGTTCTTGCCATTTCTTGCAAAGATCTATTTTTCCTTTCAACAACTCCATTTTGTTGTGGAGTTCTAGGAGCTGAAAATGTATGATAAATACCATTTTGAGAGCAGAAATTTTCAAACAAATTATTTTCAAATTCTTTTCCATGATCACTCCTCAAAGATGTAATGCAATATCCTTTTTCATTTTGAGTTCTTTTGCAAAAAGCTTCAAATATATCAAAGGTTTCATCTTTATGAGCAAGAAAGAAAGTCCATGTGAATCTTGAAAAATCATCAACAATTACAAATGCATATGCCTTGCCTCCTAGACTTCTAGGTGTGATTGGACCAAAAAGATCAAGATGCAACAATTCCAATGGTCTAGACGTAGTTACAACATTTTTTGATTTAAAAGATGATTTTGTATGTTTACCAAGTGCACAAGCTTTGCATTGAAATTCTTTTTCAAATCTTAACTTTGGAAGTCCTCTAACAAGGTTCTTTCTAGAGAGTTTAGCAAGTGTACTCATGCTAGCATGTCCTAATTTTCTATGCCATAACCATGCACTATCATCTGATGTCATAAAACATGTTTCACAATTTTCTTCAAGACTTGTTAAATCAAGTAAGTAAATATTATCTATTCTAGCACCAGCAAACATAACATTATTTCCATGAATTTCACAGTGTGTAGAAGTAAAAATCACTTTAAAACCGTTATCACATAATTGACTAACACTTAAAAGATTATACTTTAATCCTTGAACTAATGCAACATTCTCAATGCAAGGATTTTTACCAATAGTTCCACATCCAACAATTTTAGCTTTACTTTTATCACCAAATTTCACATAACCTTCTTCTTTCAAGGTAAGAGAGGAAAACTTGCCTTTATTTCCTGTCATGTGCCTAGAGCAGCCACTATCAATGTACCAATGTTCTGTTTCCAAAGATACTCCTTAGCGGACACTGAAATCGCTTAATCGTTCTTAGGTACCCAAGCAACTTTGGGTCCTTGAATGTTAGTAACATTAGGTAGGGTTCCTTTAGGCACCCATACTTTCTTTGCCTTAAAGGTTCCTTTCCTAATAGGACAAGCATTAATCATATGACCATTGTGATTGCAATAAAAGCATGTAATACTTGGTTGAGAAAAGGATGTAGCTTTAACAAAAAATTGTTTGTATTTTCCATACTTCATAAATCCATCATATCCAATTCCAGATTTTTCATTTGCAAATCTTTGATTCCCAAGAAGTATATCAAGTGTTGCTTTTCCTTTTGTAAATTTAGATAAATCTCTTGTCAAAGATTCAACTTTTTCCTCAAGAATTCTGTTTTTCTCAAGAAGTTGTTCACACACTTCTTTTGATTTTTGAAGCTCATCATTAACTTCCTTAAATAATTTCATTTGAGATTTATAAAATTCATTTTCCTTTGAAACCAAACTCAATGAAATATTTTCTGATCTTAAAGCACAATTTTCATGAACTAAAATTTTGCATTTCTTTTTAAAAGTTCTATATTTATCATATGTCTTCACAAATGCAAGTTCTAATTCATTAACATTAGAAAGTTCAAGATTTACCTCATTTTCACTATCTTCGATGTGTGAGCTTTCATCTTTTTCTCCAATTGCCATCATACAAGTGTTTGCAGCCTCTTTGTCACTTGTTTTATCATTTGATGAAGAGTCACTATCACTCCATGTTGCTGCCATTGCCTTTTTGCTTTTGTCCTTTCTAAACTTATTTTTCTTCTTCAAAGTAGGACATTTTGGCTTAATGTGGCCTGGTTTGTTACACTCATAACAAACTATTTCACTTGAATGATTTGGAGTCTTTGGAGCATATTTCTTTGTGAACTTCTTGTATTTGCTTCCACCTTTTCTAAATGCTCTTTTGAATCTTTTGACTATCATAGCCATATCTTCATCATCATCACTTGAAGCACTTGAATCATCACTTGAACTAGCTTTAAGAGCAACATTTTTCATTTTCTCATCTACTTTTTCAGATATGAAAGCTATCCCTTTCTTTTTCTTGTGATCACCTTCATTCTCATCTTTCTTATAAATCATCTCATGTGAAATGAGAGAACCAATCAGCTCATCATAGGTGTATTTTCTGAAATCCATTGTGTCTTGAATAATAGTAGTTTTTGCTTCCCACGTTTTTGGAAGAGACCTCAGAATTTTCTTTACAAGTTCTTGTTCTTCAAATCTCTTTCTAAGAGCTTTAAGTAGATTTACAAGGTCTGTAAAATCTGGTACTCATCTCAGCAATAGTTTCACCAGGTTTCATCTCAAATAATTCATAATCACGGATGAGGAGGTTTGCCTTTGACTCTTTTACCACATCAGTTCCTTCATATGTGACTTCAAGTTTGTCCCATATCTCTTTTGCAGTTTGACATCCTGAAACACGATTATACTCATTAATATCAAGAGCACAATGAAGAATATTAATAGCCTTGGCATTTGTAGAAATTTTCTTCCAATCATTATCATCAAATTCAACTTCAGCTTTAGGAATTTGTATAGTTCCTTCACTGGTTTTATAAGGAATATAAGGACCATCTTTAACTATTCTCCAAGCATCAATGTCAACAGATTGTATAAAGTTTCTCATTCTAGTTTTCCAAAAGGAATAATTTGTGCCATTGTCGACACCATATTTTGGCCGATCCCCAAAATCAACAAGACTTTGAAACCGATCCCCAGCACTAGGTCTCCCTGGGCCAGCCAATGACATTTCCGACTTCCCTTCATTTTTCTTTACCAGATGACCATATTTCTGAACTCTCCTTAAAAGGAATTGAATGAATGCTAAGTCCTAACATTCGTTAAAGCCCTGCCGATTTCTCAAATCATTTACCGATCTCTTGGGTATATCCCTGATCTCTGTTGATAAATGAAGTGAACTAGCATTAGATCTTTTCTTACCAGTTTTAGTGCCGATCTCCTTTTCGGAAGATTAAGAGCTAAGGTTTTGGTTCGGTTTAACGAGGGTTCCGATCTTAAGTCTTCAAGTTAAATTTTCAATTTTAATCAAGTCCGTTCACATTTCTTCCCCTCCGATCTAATGCTTTTTGTGCTTTCCGATCTCTTATACTTAGATTAATAATTGCATTTTTGTCTTCTTTGTGCTCATACAATCAAATATTCGGACAAACAATGGTTTAAAATTTTCCGATCACAACCCTTCATTGAACAAAGAGGCATTCCATTTCATTTCATAATTTGTACAAGTTATTGGTGGGGATCACCCCACTGATTGTCTGCTCACTCTCTCTCTCACCCTCGGCTTCTTTGTCCTCATCGCCGCCCTCGGGAGCCGTGTCGGCCATCCAGAGAAGTCCTTTTGTGGTAGCGCTCGGAGTTCGGCCAAGAGGTCCTTGTGAGCATTCACATAGGCTCGGCTATCCACTGTCACCATCTCTTCATCCTTCTCTTTAAGCTCCTCATCCTTCGCCTTAAGCTCCTCGTCTTTTCCTTAAGCTCCTCGATGAGTTGGGCGACTGAGCGACCTCGTTGGCGTGAAGCGCTGGACTTCCCAAGAGCACGGTCCCTCTCGGCCAAAATATGATTCTGTCGCCACTGTCTTCATGGAACTTTGCCGTCCCTCGACTTGAGATATATAATCCCGGCGGATGAGAGTTGGGATCGGAGGAAGCCAATTCTGATTTTTCTTCCCGATCTCCTTACCTGCACTGGACCTTTTCCCAAACCATGGTGCGATTCACGGGCACTCCACATTCATACTCATGGAGTGAGTCAAGATGTCATCAAGGCTGCTCGAGGATAGCTGTCCCGATCCTCCGAAGAAAGATGGAAGACCCCAAGACTTGAGCAAAACGGGGTTCTCCGTGCTGATCAGTTATTCTTCAAAGACTCCATTAACTTCAGGCGCCACGAAGGAGGTCCTCCTGAGAAGATTGAGAAGGCCCCCTTTCCGTGCTTGGGACAAGCTGAAAGAGTCGGAGGTCGCTCTTCCGTTCTAGGAGGAGATCGGACGACTTCGAGGTCGGCGGACCGAAGGTTGAGGCGGGTCTCTTTGTATCTCCCGGTGCTCATGACCAAGGTGTTTGAAGTCGTTCCGAACGCTTCATCTCCTTTATCTTCTGGGAGATCTCTCTTTCCTTCTTCCGCTTCCTAGAACCCTCACCACCCGCCATACCTGCACAAAGAAAAGGTTAGTGAGATCGCTAAGGTCGTGAGAACCGAGATATAGAAAATACCAATGCCGAGGTCAGAGAGCGGAAGTTCGCGGTCTTGGCGATGAGCAATTGAATAGTCCAATGGTGCAGCTCGGCCAACACCTCATCCAAACAAGAATACTTTTGAGTGGCGGCCTGACTCTTCAGATCCATCACTATTAAACTTTCCTCCTGACTCAGGGTAATGTGCCTCGGAAGCAAGGGCCCCTGGTACCACCAGCTATGAGGGAAGTCCTCAAAGCAGCTCGGATCTTTGCTCCTCAGAATGAAGAAACGGTTCTTCCAATTCTTAAGGGATGAGGGCAAATCGGAAAAGAGCCCGCAATTAGGCCGCTGAAAGAACCAGTGTTCGTCATCCTTTCGGCGAGTTAGTCTGTGCAGCTCGGCGAACACCTTAGCCGTAGGACTGATTCCCTTAGCACGGCATAGACCTCGGAAGGCTACCAAGATCCGCCACGAGTTGGGGTGAATTTGAACAATGCATGCTCGGTGAAGTTTTAAGACCTCCTTGTAGAAATCGTCTAGAGGGAACCTCAGACCGGCCTTTAACTGTTCCTCGTACACCATAACCATGTCATTCTCTTCAAAGGAGTGATCGACACGAAGATCGCCGTGGCACTTGATTAGCTCGTACGAATCAGGCCGAATATTATATTCTTGGCTGAACGATTGCAGATCGGATTCTCGACGAACCGACGGTAGCTCGTCTATAGGGAGAGTCTCTCTCCCTGAAGAAGGTGCGAGCCTTGATGGTATGACCCGCCCCCGAGTTGGAGCGGAGGCCCTGGGAGGTTCTTGTTGAACGCTTGGCCCGACTGCCTCTTCTTCATCAGACGATGACCACGAGAACTGAATCGAAGGAGGGCTCGCCGCTCTCTGACCTTCGGCACCGTTCATTTTCAAAAGAAACAAAGGATTTAAATTAAAAAGAGGATCAAAGCCCTTACCCGAGTCTGATCGGCGTCGGAAGAACTTGAGAAAACGAGAGAACTTCGAAGTTGTGAGCAGGGGATTGAAAATGGAATGAGAGAACAACTGGCTAACCCTCCCACCCCTATTTATACTAGTCCGAGCATTTAATGCTCGCGAGGTTCTAGGCAGCGCATCGATTGGTGGAACTCGACAGCTGTTCTGACACTTCTCTCAAATATCCGAATGTTCAGGGATGGGTTAATTGGAGATCGGCATAATAAGTTAAATATTTTGAATAAAGGATCAGTTAAGTATCATTCAGGTAAAGAACCAGATCGGATAACCACATTAGAGATCGGAAAAATAGTCAATAAGATGATAACCGATAAAATAAAGTCTTTATTTTCAAAAGATCGGATTACATCATTTGGGCGATCTCTAGGGATCGGATTACACTAACATTGGATCACATCATTTCTGTGATCTCTAGAGATCGGATTGCATTGAAAATAAAATACATCATTTGGGCGATCTCTAGGATCGGACTACAATAAAGGTCTAACTACATCATTTGGGCGATCTCTAGAGATCTGATTACATTTTAGGATTACATCATTTGGGCGATCTCTAGAGACCGGTGGAACATCCTATCTAAAAGGCCTATGTCAAAGCCTAGTCTTGTGGCTGAATCAAAAGATGTGTTTGACCAGGAGACCGGCTGTTGGCATCGGATAGATGTGCAGCTCAGATGGGGTGACTATGACTCCCATGAAGATGAGAGACATCGTCACCGATGTTACCACCCGAACCGACCATTGTCGAACACCCAATGTGGAGGAAAACCGCTGTCGGAACACTCAATGTGATGAGAAACCGAATGAACTCAGTTGAGCGACTCGAGATCGCTACAACCAAGGTCCGCAATACAGATCGGTCAAATCCAGTCCTCTCACCATCGTCAGTTAAGGTCATTCGATCACCGGGATCGTGAATTTTCAGTCGGTGAGTAAAGAAGTTCATCGGAAAAAGATCAAAGCCACGATTATAGCGAAACTTCCCTGAGCGGCTAGAACAGGAAAGTAAGAAAGGAAGAGAGGAAAATCAGATGAAAGAAATGTCTCTGTTGACAGGAGTATAGATAGGGGAAAATGAGCATTTATTGTCTTTGAAGCGAAACGGCTTAACGCCGAATCGAGGGACAATTAATACTTTGACCAGGCCGGACATGAAGAAGGGAAAAGATCGGAATAATAGATCGGAAGGTGGGAGACCAGCATGAAAGGTCGGAAAGAACATGTGAAAGAGATCAGAAAGAGGAGGGATCGGTAGGCAAAAAGAATAAGACAAATTCCAATAACCGTCGTCAGAATCAGAGCCGAGGTAGTTAAGGCGTTCTGACGAGATCTCCACCGCACGCCTAAGAATCGCCTAATCTTGGCAGTGCCATGGTATGTCATGACAGTCCTGTACATCCCAATCTCCACCGTTGATCCCACTTGTAAGGACAAACCCGGAACCCTTAGATCAAGAGAGAAGACGACAATACCAGCGTCTTTCGCTCTTAGCCCTCGGATCGTTCCGGACAAGGAAATTTGGGACCGTCAGATGGAAAGAAGAAAAGGACAAATATTATGAAGAGTGATCTCAACCATTCATTTTGATTCTCTTTAATTCCTGAACCTCCGATCATGTCCTTCGGAATCTCGACCCTCCATCTCCCTCAAATAAATCCTGACCCTTCACGAAGAGCACCCGATTCCTATAAATACCTGCATAAAAACTGTTCAAGGGACGGGCAAGAAAAATAGACAAGAGGCTGTTATTATAGCAGAGGAACTCTGAAATTTCATTTAGTTTACTACTCGCTACTTAGAAGTGTCAATCAAAAGACTTTTGAAACAAGTTTTCAAGTGTTTTTCTTGAAAAGATTCGAATCTGGAACTCTACATTTCGGTTTGTTCATTATCTGGTCACACTCTCACTTTCTGCCTTTTATCATTTCTGTCCAAGCTCAACTTCATTCCATTCGGTTCTTTTCATCTTGATCTGATCGCATTTTAGCTAATCACCCTCCAGTTCACGAGGAACACCACCCCTCAGGCCAATCAATCCTTGCCTTATCACTATTTGGCACCCCATAGTTATTTTAGTAGCTTTGGCTCCTCACAGGTAAGAGCTCATACTACTGTTTTATTAAATGCTTACATTTACTTTCTGCATTTTCTTTGTTCTTCTCACATCTGTGACTTTCTACTTTTGCACAAACGATCCCCAAAGAATGTTACTGTAAGAGCTCATATCACTGTTTTATCGAGTGTCTACATTTACTTTCTGCATTTTCTTTGTTCTTCTCACATCTGTGACTTTCTACTTTTGCATAAACGATCCCCAAAGAATGACACTCTCAAATCATCTATTTAGTGATCAGTTCATTTTTATTAATCTTCATCCTTTTTGAAAGTAAGTTTTCTAACTCCTAGTAGTATGTAAGTGGTTGGGTAAACGTAGGTAACTGCAACTTAGGGGTCTCTTTTAAAAGAGAACATGAATAACACGTCGGAAGATAGCCAAACTATTAGTGGCGTAGCGACAATTCGGCAAGATGTCATAAAGCGAAATAGAACCAAAGTAAACATAACAGAATAGATCAGATGTTAATAGATATTGGTAAAATGACTACATGAAAAGGTCAGTGAATCAAGTATAGTGTTCCCCGTTCAGCCACGGGGTATCCAGAAACCTTATCCCCAGCATTTTTGAATGCCAGAATTCTTAGTTTTAGGTTCTTAGGACCCGTAGCTGTGGTTAAATTTTTAAAGGTCGGAAAAGTCTTTGTCCGAGTCCCGTCAAAATAGAAGAGGTCGGAAGAGTCCTTATCCTATCCTTGCCTAAAAGTTTTAAATCAACTCTTAAAGGAGATCGGAGGAGGGTTCTTATCCGGTCTCCCTTCAAAAATTTTAATAAACATTAAATAGGGATCGGAGGAGAGTTCTTATCCGGTCTCAACTCAAAACATTAATAAATAACTCTAAAAGAGATCGGAGGAGGGTTCTTATCCGGTCTCCCTTCAAAATTTTAATAAACATTAAATAGGGATCGGAGGAGAGTTCTTATCCGGTCTCAACTTAAAACATTAATAAATAACTCTAAAAGAGATCGGAGGAGGGTTCTTATCCGGTCTCCCCTCAAAATTTTAATAAACAACTTAAAAGAGATCGGAGGAGAGTTCTTATCCGATTCTCACACCCGTTCACTAAGGTTGTCTCATTTACTTATGTATCTGGGTGATCCAAATTTAGTGAAAAATCAAATATTCCTTCTACCAAAAGGATTAACATTGCCGCCTAAGCCCTCCTAACTAATTTATAAAGGATGCATAATTAAATCTACTTACCCTTATTAAGGGACGAGGTGGGGTGCCTAACACCTTCCCCACCCGTTTACGGACCCCGAACTTAGAATCTCTGTTTTGAAGTGGTTTCATTTTTAATTTAACTTCTCAAATGGTTTTCTTTAGTTTCCCTCAAAACTAAGGTGGCGACTCCTCACTTTTTCCCACTTCGGTGAGTGATCATCCAGGCGACCGCAAAATCTATTGCGACAGCTTGGCGACTCCACTGGGGATTTAATTTTAACCCCGATTTAGTGGTCCAAAAGTAGATTTAATTTTGTTAGATCAAATTATAGTTAGATGGGCTCATTCGGCGATGTTTTATACATTAATTATTATTGCTGCTAACTATTTTGTTTGTTTTGCCTGTTCTATTTCCTACAATGCTCTTCATTTCAAAAAAAGGGAAAAAGGAAAAAATGGAAAAATAAAATCCCCCTAAATTGGGAAGAGGTAAAGGTGTCCCTTCACACACCGAACACTCACACAATGTCCTCACACACTATGGTCCTAACCCGGGCTTTCTTACCCTTTTAGGAAAAGTAGGAGGGAGTCATGTAGCGGTACCCGTGGGTTTTACCCCGTTAGTATCCGTGAAGGCTTCTGCTCAAATTGAAACTCGCTCTATCCACTGTGATACTCATGGAATTTTCCCGATAACATCATGGGGGTAGAATAGGGCTCTACTGTTTACAGTAGGGGCAATTTGGGAACCTGTGGCTTTTAGAAAATTAGTTCCTGAGCTAAACTATCACAATAGTTGAAGGCCGTAGTAAACTACCTCATAAGATAGAACTATCCAGGTAGGTAGCACTCACCCGGTGTTAGGAGTCTCCCTACTATAGGACAAAAGGGGCATACTTTCTCTTACCCTATTCTGCTTCAATTTCCTTTTGTTCATTTCTTTTGAGGGTAATCTTGAATCCTACTAGAACACCTATACATTTTCCTACTTTGATAAATGTGTACGTGTCACTCTGTCAACAGTATGATTCAAAATTACCCTAATTTGTCTTACTAACGAATTTTCTCGCAGGCATTACCAAGCCAAGAGTCTGTAAAAGGATAGGCATCATTTTTATCATGGCATCCTCGAGTCGATCGCGAGAAAGGTTCAGAATGCTAAACTTTGGTCCAAATCAGCTTATAGTCCGGTACCCTCGCAAAATGATGCTTCCGAGGCACCTGCTAGCTCGCTACCTTTGCTAGATCTGAATAAAATAGAGGTCAGAATGAACAGCCTAGAGGGTCTGTCTAACGGATGGAGGTTGCTTCCCGATCAGGCCAAGGTACGTTTTGAAGAGAATGCGGAAGATTGCAACCTTAATGCAAGTCAAGGTCCAAATCCCGGCATTAAAAGCCATATTGTCGGTTTGGAATCCTAAATATGGGGTATTCTCTTTCAATGACATTGATACGGTCCCCACTATGGAAGAATATCAGGCATTGCTGGGGATCCCATACTCATTGCAGAACCGGATCTACTTACACCTCGAGCATAGGCAAACCCGAAAGCGGTTGGCTCATATGTTGGTTCTCCCAGGAGGAAGTAAAGTCCAAAGAAAGCGCCAAGGAAAAACACATGGTTGGTATTGGACATATCTCCGAAATGTTTAGATCAATGCCTCCAAGAGAAAGCAGTGGGGCCAGGGCTTGAGCTCTCGCTTTGGGAATCTACGGTCTGATTCTGTTCCCGGGACCATTGGGAATCATAACTTGCAACGCGGTGGAAGTGTTCTGGATGGTGGAAAGGCAGCAGATTAATCCAATACCTGCAATCCTTGCGGAGACTTTATTAACCCTTACCTACTGCAGACAACAGGGCAGAGGATCCCTTAAGTGTTGTTCTCAACTGTTATACCTCTGGACTATCAGTCACATGTGTCCTGTGGAGACAAAAGGATTGACTTGGTACCTTGACCAGCCTCCCATTGAGAAGATGATCCGGTTAGTGATCAGCCCAAAGAATGAAAAACAGTGGTGGGAACGGATTTTGAGTTTCAATAGCCATGATTACTGTTGGAGGAAGCTGTGGACGTCAAGCCAACCCGTTTTGATCGATGCGAGGTATTCATCGGTTTCCACGATCGAGTACCCGGATACACATGTTACACTCTGGCATTGGTAATGAGGCAGTTCGGCTCAACACAGTCTGTGATCAACATTGAAGAATACCACCAAGGTCGCTTCTACCACGAGCTCAAAGGAGAAGAAGGGTTGAAAAAGCTCGCAAATCTTGGGAAAACGTCACTCTGATGGAGAAATCGCCTAAGGGCCCAAGCACCTCGGGCGATTATCTTAAATGGAGAGGCGAGGACCGAGAACATTCAAGCGTGAAATTCGAAGACAAGAACCCGCTCGAGATGTCCTATTAGAAGAAACGAATGGCCATCTGGATGACTCACTACGAGAGGCTAATCACGAGAACTCACAAGCTGCGGGGAACAAATAAAGCAGTGAAGGACCAACAGAAACTTAAAAGGAGAGTAAGAAAACTTAAGGAAGAGGTAAGGGCCGAAAGGAGGGTTCGAGGAGCAAGAGGTACAGTGGGAAAGGGAGAGAGACTCTCTCAGCCGAGGTAAAAGAAGCGAAAGTCTGAGAATAACAAGTTTAGGAAAAGATGAAATACCAAGAGGTACTACTTGAAGAATATAAGCAAGAAAGTAAGAAGAAGAAGCTCGAATTGAAAGAACAAGCACTACTCATCAACGATATCTTGAAAGAGTGTGCTAAAGAAAGGAAAGAGAAAGAAAAACAAGCTGCTCTCTATCAAGGACTGAAAGAGAATGTTGACCAGCTGGAGAGAACAATAGCACAGGGAAAACGAGAACTATTACCTGAATCCGAGTACGCTCTGAAAGCATTCGACCCCGCCAAGCAAGAAGAAAGGTTATATGAGTATCTCAGAAAATGTCATCTTATTATAAAGAACCTTCCAGAGCTTAGGCCAATGTAAAAGATACGATGTACAAATTACTCAGTTAATGAAGTGATTTTTGGACCATTGTTTAGCAAAATTTGTGAATGAATAGTATGACTCCCGTAGGAACTTCCTCGCTAGGGTTATGTGAAAAATTGAAATGCGCCATATGAACAGGTATCATAAATGCGCATTCAATCCCGTCATTCACAGTCAGACTATCGAACGATACCATGATAAAGCTGAGGCGATTATCCTTTTTACAGATTTCAACCTGGCTCTCAAATGCCACTGTATCCTTCGTCCAGACCAGGACTTTTAGTTTCTTTGCAAAATTCGAAGTTTATTTAAAATTTTCTTTTTTACTCCTCACAGGAAATCAATATTGCTTCTAACAACGCAAGTCTGACCAAGCACACGGTTCAACCCCAGCGAGTGTACTTAACAAGATCTCGAACAAGAAAACTAATGGAAGACCAGGAACAAGTACAGAACCTACAGGGGCAAGTGTCTGAACTAAAAGACCAGGTTTCAGAACTTATGAAGATGATGAGGGAGATGTCCCAAAATAGGCCCACTTCAGACCCTAACCTACCATTACCTCCCCCACCTCCTACAACGGTTGATTCTCACTACGCTTCAACCTCCTTCACTTTCCAGCCATCAATCCCGGACCCGACCGTCACTGTCAATCCGGTGACCATAAATAATGACCTACCTTTTTCCTATTACCCGGCTATCTCAAATGCCGAACCTCACCCTTCAATCCCGATCCCTCCAGTTTACTCCACCCCTCAACTCCCGGCCGGGGGAGCATATCATGCAGTGGGAGGGGAAAATAAGATGAAAGAAAACGAGAAACTATCTGCTCTAGAGGAGAGATTGAGAGCGATAGAGGGGCTGAACATGTATGGTTCGGTCGACGTGGCATCACTAAGATTAGTACCGGATGTGGTGGTGCCGTCCAAGTTCAAAGTCCCTGATTTTGACAAGTACACCGGGAACTCAGATCCTCGTATTCACCTGGTAACCTATATTGCCAAAATGTCTGCCCTAACAGAAGATGACAGGCTTCTCATTCACTTCTTTCACGAGAGCCTCTCCGGAGCAGCCCTGAGGTGGTGCATTCAGTTGGACAAGAGCAAATTGCGCTCTTGGAAGGATTTGGCTAACGCTTTCCTAAAACAATACAAGTTCAACTGCGACGTGGCCCCTACAAAGAGAGATCTCCAAAACTTGGTGCAGAGGGACAGGGAAAGCTTCAAAGAATATGCTCAGAGATGGGGAGAGAAAGTAGCGGAGATATACCCTCCAGTTATTGACAATGAGCTTTGCTCTCTCTTTATTGAGACCTTGAAAGCTCCTTATTTCTATTTGATGATCGGGAACACGTCCAACAACTTTGCTAATATTATACAGACTGGGGAGAGAATTGAGGCAAATTTGAGACTAGGGGAAGTTACAGGAAGTGGTAAGAGAAAGTTCAGTGAAAAGTACGATAAATTCTGAGAAGAAAATGGAAGGAGAGGTGCACAATGTGATGTAACAAGCCTATCAACCATGCCCCCCCCACAAAACACCTACCGTTCTCGATTTCCTTCCCAAAACCTAATGGCAGCCAATTTTCCACAATTTCTTCTTATCCCAACGCAATAGGTCCCATAACCAATTGCTTACACTTCACGTCTGCCGACTCAAACAAATTAGTTCATATAAATCACCCACTCCCCAATCCCGACCCACCACTGCCTATCCCCTTAAGCAAGATTTATTACTACCTTTTGAGCATAAACCAGATGGCCCCCATACCACTCGACCTTTTACAATCCCTATATCCAATGAGGTGTAATCCAAATGCTCATTGTGAATACTATAGGGGGGGCAATTGGTCACTCAACATACAATTGTGGAGCTTTCAAAGGTAAGGTACAGTCCCTTATCAGAAATGGGTGGTTGAAGATGGAAAGTGAAAGTGCAATTCCTAATGTTGAAATTAATCCATTGCCTAACCACGAAACTGGTAAAAGAGGCAATGTGCACGTAATAGAATGCATAGGGAATGCGTTGGAACCAGAAATGCTGATTGTGCAAATAAAAGGAAATCAAGAGCTTGATACTTGAGGGGCAAAGGATATCCTTATACTTTTCTCTGAGTAATGAATATTTGGTTACCAACACTTGACCACTTTGTCCATGGTGTCAAGTGGATTGTGAATGGACCTTCTCTCATGATTAAGTATTAGTAAGTTAATAGCGCATTTTTCCAAATTTTCATATCCGATTACTTCTTTTGTTTAGCCTTTTCTTTGCTTAATAAAACCGCTTAATTCTCCTCTTGTAACCGCCCCATTTCCATTTTCTTCAATCAACCAATACATGATGATTCAATTAACTATGATATTCATGAAGTTAACTTTGAAGGACCAATAATTGCCCTGAATACTAGTGATTCTGATGAAGGGGAACTATGCCATGCAAGCTAACGAACACATGATGGCTAAGAAAATCTTACGACGGAGATACTATTAGATTACTTTGGAAGGAGAAACTGTATTGAATATGTTTGAAAATGTCACAAGTGCTGTACATATGCTGGCTGGATAAACGTCCCATGATCGATTGCAATGCGGGGCATCGATGTCATTGGAAGCCTCCGGGGTGATTCGTCTTATCAGCCCCAAATGAACAAAGCCATGGAAATTGTGAATAAGAATCTCAAATGAATGATCGAAAAGATGACTGATTAGGGCAACTCCATATTCATTGGTATATGGCATGGAAGCAGTTTTGCCAATAAAGATGGAAATTCCTTCTCTGTGAATCTTAATGGAGAACAGAGCTAGATGAAATCGAATAGGTCAAAATAAGATTCGAAATCTACTATGGACGGTTATACCAAAGAAGAAAAGCCAGGGCGCTTGAATAAGAATGAACAATCTCGGGAGCTCCAACCAAGAGATCTTATATCGAAGGAAAATACTACAAAATGTGGGACTTGAACCAAAAAAAAAAATAAAAAATAAAAAAAATAAATAAATAAATCATAGGGGGCGCTCCTAGTAAAATGAGGGAAAGAGGGTGAAAACCCGAAAGGGCGCCTTCTGCAAAATAAGTGAAGGATGAAAACTCGAGAGAGCATCCTGAAAAAGTGAGTTATCCGGATTGAAAACCTCAAAGGATGCGCCTAGCAACATGAAGCCTTATTGAGAATGTAAAATGGAGTCAAAAGGTAGCAAGTGACCATGGCACAAGGATTCTTCTCAGACTATTAGTATTTGGGGCAGTAAAGGGTCTAGAAAAGTTAATGAAGGAATTTGTGAGATTTCTCTTTCTTCCAAATTCATATTCTTATTCTTTGCTATTAAAAACCATATTTTTCTCATATTCCATTAGCCCATTTACCTTGGAACATGCGCTGTTAACTTGTTAATGCTTTATTATGAGTTAAGAATTTAAACACAGGTAACTTTATATACATTGCATTGAGAACTATAGAGAATGACTAAGCAGTGAACACAACCTATTGATATGGGAAGTTGGGACTTGAAAAAAAAAAAAAAAAAAAAAAAAGGAAAAAAAAAAAAAAAGAAAAATGTAGGAGTGAAAACCCGAAAGGGCGTTCCTAGCAAAATGTGTGAAAGAGGGTGAAAACCCGAGAGGGCGCCTTCTGCAAAATGAGTGAAGGATGAAAACCCGAAAGGGCATCCTGAAAAAGTGAGTTATCACAAAAAAAAAAAAAGGAGCTAGGAGTGAAAACCTGAAAGGGCGCTTCTAGTCATATAGACGAAGGGGAAGTGAAAACCCGCGAGGGTGTTTTCCGGGAGAAAGTCTCAAAAACAGAAAAGGGGCATTTGAAGGAACAAGGCCATAGGTCAAGTCTTGCAACTCGTCCTCCATTCGTCATTGGTCTTTGGGATTCTGTTAAGTACGCTTCATTGGGGAAGAACTTTTTGTGTCCGAATTAGACTTGCTTTGTGAGTGCAATTTAAATTTTCTGTCATCAACCTCTGGTTCCTTGATCTAAGTTGATTTTAATTTCCTGCAATTTAAATTTTCTGTTATCAACCTCTGGTTCCTTGATCTAAGTTGATTTTAATTTCATGCAATTTAAATTTATGTCATCAACCTCTGGTTCCTTGATCTAAGTTGATTTTAATTTCATGCAATTTAAATTTTCTGTCATCAACCTCTGGTTCCTTGATCCAAGTTGATTTTAATTTCTTGCAATTCACATTTCCACCATCAACCTCTGGTTCCTTGATCTAAGTTGATTTTAATTTCCTACAATTTACATTTCTGCTATCAACCTCTGGTTCCTTGATCTAAGTTGATTTTAATTTCCTGCAATTTACATTTCTGCTATCAACCTCTGGTTCCTTGATCTAAGTTGATTTTAATTTCCTGCAATTTACATTTCTGCTATCAACCTCTGGTTCCTTGATCTAAGTTGATTTTAATTTCATGCAATTTAAATTTTCTACCATCAACCTCTGGTTCCTTGATCTAAGTTGATTTTAATTTCCTGCAATTTACATTTCTGCTGTCAACCTCTGGTTCCTTGATCTAAGTTGATTTTAATTTCCTGCAATTTACATTTCTGCTATCAACCTCTGGTTCCTTGATCTAAGTTGATTTTAATTTCTTGCAATACACATTTCCACCATCAACCTCTGGTTCCTTGATCTAAGTTGATTTTAATTTCCTGCAATTTACATTTCTGCTATCAACCTCTGGTTCCTTGATCTAAGTTGATTTTAATTTCTTGCAATACACATTTCCACCATCAACCTCTGGTTCCTTGATCTAAGTTGATTTTAATTTCCTGCAATTTACATTTCTGCTATCAACCTCTGGTTCCTTGATCTAAGTTGATTTTAATTTCCTGCAATTTACATTTCTGCTATCAACCTCTGGTTCCTTGATCTAAGTTGATTTTAATTTCCTGCAATTTACATTTCTGCTATCAACCTCTGGTTCCTTGATCTAAGTTGATTTTAATTTCCTGCAATTTACATTTTTGCTATCAACCTCTGGTTCCTTGATCTAAGTTGATTTTAATTTCATGCAATCTACATTATCTGATTTTAATTTCATGCAATTCACATTTCCACCATCAACCTCTGGTTCCTTGATCTAAGTTGATTTTAATTTCATGCAATCTACATTATCTGGTTTTAATTTCACGCAATTTACATTTCCTGCTATCAACCTCTGGTTCCTTGATCTAAGTTGATTTTAAATTTCATGCAATTTAAATTTCCTGCTATCAACCTCTGGTTCCTTGATCTAAGTTGATTTTAAATTTCATGCAATTCACATTTCCACCATCAACCTCTGGTTCCTTGATCTAAGTTGATTTTAATTTCATGCAATCTACATTATCTGGTTTTAATTTCACGCAATTTACATTTCCTGCTATCAACCTCTAGTTCCTTGATCTAAGTTGATTTTAAATTTCATGCAATTTAAATTTCCTGCTATCAACCTCTGGTTCCTTGATCTAAGTTGATTTTAATTTTCTGGTACTTCAACTTCTGTTAACAATTTCTAGGTCATTAGTTCCCTAATTTCAAACACTTAATCGTCCAAAATATGAGTCTGAATCTTTACATAATTCCTACACGGAAATTTCTTTCCTTTAATAGAAATTATGTAAAGAGGGGCAGCTGTCGACACCATATTTTGGCCGATCCCCAAAATCAACAAGACTTTGAAACCGATCCCCAGCACTAGGTCACCCGGGCCACCAATGACATTTCCGACTTCCTTCATTTTTCTTTACGGATGACCATATTTCCGAACTCTCCTTAAAAGGAATTGAATGAATGCTAAGTCCTAACATTCGTTAAAGCCCTGCCGATTTCTCAAATCATTTACCGATCTCTTGGGTATATCCCTGATCTCTGTTGATAAATGAAGTGAACTAGCATTAGATCTTTTCTTACCGTTTTAGTGCCGATCTCCTTTTCGGAAGATTAAGAGCTAAGGTTTTGGTTCGGTTTAACGAGGGTTCCGATCTTAAGTCTTCAAGTTAAATTTTCAATTTTAATCAAGTCCCGTTCAACATTTCTTCCCCACCGATCTAATGCTTATTGTGCTTTCCGATCTCTTATACTTAGATTAATAATTGCATTTTTGTCTTGCTGTGCTCATACAATCAAATACTCAGACAAACAATGGTTTAAAATTTTCCGATCACAACCCTTCATTGAACAAAGAGGCATTCCATTTCATTTCATAATTTGTACAAGTTATTGGTGGGATCACCCCACTGATTTACATTCTGCTCACTCTCTCTCTCACCTCGGCTTCACTTTGTCCTCATCGCCGCCTCAGAGCCGTGTCGGCCATCCAGAGAAGTCCTCTTGTGGTAGCGCTCGAGTTCGGCCAAGAGGTCCTTGTGAGCATTCACATAGGCTCCGGCTATCCCTGTCACCATCTCTTCATCCTTCTCTTTAAGCTCCTCATCCTTCGCCTTAAGCTCCTCGTCTTTTTCCTTAAGCTCCTCGATGAGTTGGGCGACCTGAGCAGCCTCGTTGGCGTGAAGCGCCTGGACTTCCCCAAGAGCACGGTCCCTCTCAGCCAAAATATGATTCTGTTCGGCCAGCCTGTCTTCATGGAACTTTGCCCGTCCCTCGACTTGAGATATATAATCCCGAGCGGATGAGAGTTGGGATCGGAGGGAAGCCAATTCCTGATTTTTCTTCTCGATCTCCTTACCCAGACGCTGGACCTTTTCCCAAACCATGGTCTGATTCACCAGGCACTCCACATTCAGACTCATGGAGTGAGTCAAGATGTCATCAAGGCTGCTCGATGATAGCCTATCCCAATCCTCCCGAAGAAAGATGGAAGACCCCAAGACTTGAGCAAAACCGGGGTTCTCCCGTACAGTCCGGTTATTCTTCAAAGACTCCATTAACTTCTGGGCGCCACGAGAGGAGGTCCTCCCAGAAGATTGAGAAGGCCCCCTTTCCGTGCTTGGGACAACTGAAAGAGTCGGAGGCTGCTCTTCCGTTCTAGGAGGAGATCGGACAGCTTCTGAGGTCGGCGGACCCGAAGGTTGAGGCGGGTCTCTTTGTATCTCCCCAGGCTCATGACCGGGTGTTTGAAGTCGTTCCGAACGCTTCATCTCCTTTATCTTCCGGGAGATCTCTCTTTCCTTCTTTCGCTTCCTAGAACCCTCACCACCCGCCATACCTGCACAAAGAAAAGGTTAGTGAGATCGCTAAGGTCGTGAGAACCGAGATATAGAAAATACCAATGCCGAGGTCAGAGAGCGGAAGTTCGCGGTCTTGGCCAGTGAGCAATTGAATAGTCCAATGGTGCATTTCGGCGATACCGCATCCAAACAAGAATACTTTTGAGTGGCGGCCCGACTCTTGAGATCCATCACTATTAAACTTTCCTCGACTGTGGTAATGTGCCTCGGAAGCAAGGGCCCTGGTACCACCACTATGAGGGAAGTCCTCAAAGCTTTCGGATCTTTGCTCCTCGGAATGAAGAAACTGTTCTTCCAATTCTTAAGGGATGAGGGCAAATCGGAAAAGAGCCCGCAATTAGGCTTCGCCTGAAAGAACCAGTGTTCGTCATCCTTTCGGCGAGTTAGTCTGTGCAGCTCGGCGAACACCTTAGCCGTAGGACTGATTCCCTTAGCACGGCATAGACCTCGGAAGGCTACCAAGATCCGCCACGAGTTGGGGTGAATTTGAACAACGGTGAAGTTTTAAGACCTCCTTGTAGAAATCGTCTAGAGGGAACCTCAGACCGGCCTTTAACTGTTCCTCGTACACCATAACCATGTCATTCTCTTCAAAGGAGTGATCGACACGAAGATCGCCGTGGCACTTGATTAGCTCGTACGAATCAGGCCAAATATTATATTCTTGGCTGAACGATTGCAGATCGGATTCTCGAAGAACCGACGGTAGCTCGTCTATAGGGAGAGTCTCTCTCCCTGAAGAAGGTGCGAGCCTTGATGGTATGACCCGCCCCCGAGTTGGAGCGGAGGCCCTGGGAGGTTCTTGTTGAACGCTTTCGATCGCCTCTTCTTCATCGACGATGACCACGAGTATTGAATGAGGGCTCGCCGCTCTCTGACCTTCGGCACCGTTCATTTTCAAAAGAAACAAAGGATTTAAATTAAAAAGAGGATCAAAGCCCTTACCCGAGTCTGATCGGCGTCGGAAGAACTTGAGAAAACGAGAGAACTTCGAAGTTGTGAGCAGGGGATTGAAAATGGAATGAGAGAACAACTGGCTAACCCTCCCACCCCTATTTATACTAGTCCGAGCATTTAATGCTCGCGAGGTTCTAGGCAGCGCATCGATTGGTGGAACTCGACAGCTGTTCTGACACTTCTCTCAAATATCCGAATGTTCAGGGATGGGTTAATTGGAGATCGGCATAATAAGTTAAATATTTTGAATAAAGGATCAGTTAAGTATCATTCAGGTAAAGAACCAGATCGGATAACCACATTAGAGATCGAAAAAATAGTCAATAAGATGATAACCGATAAAATAAAGTCTTTATTTTCAAAAGATCGGATTACATCATTTGGGCGATCTCTAGGGATCGGATTACACTAACATTGGATCACATCATTTCTGTGATCTCTAGAGATCGGATTGCATTGAAAATAAAATACATCATTTGGGCGATCTCTAGGGATCGGACTACAATAAAGGTCTAACTACATCATTTGGGCGATCTCTAGAGATCTGATTACATTTTAGGATTACATCATTTGGGCGATCTCTAGAGACCGGTGGAACATCCTATCTAAAAGGCCTATGTCAAAGCCTAGTCTTGTGGCTGAATCAAAAGATGTGTTTGACCAGGAGACCAGCTGTTGGCATCGGATAGATGTGCAGCTCAGATGGGGTGACTATGACTCCCATGAAGATGAGAGACATCGCCACCGATGTTACCACCCCGAACCGACTACCGGAACACCCAATGTGGAGGAAAACCGCTGTCGGAACACTCAATGTGATGAGAAACCGAATGAACTCAGTTGAGCGACTCGAGATCGCTACAACCAAGGTCCGCAATACAGATCGGTCAAATCCAGTCCTCTCACCATCGTCAGTTAAGGTCATTCGATCACCGGGATCGTGAATTTTCAGTCGGTGAGTAAAGAAGTTCATCGGAAAAAGATCAAAGCCACAGTTATAGCTAGAACAGGGAAAGTAAGAAAGGAAGAGAGGAAAATCAGATGAAAGAAATGTCTCTCGACGTGAGTATATATAGGGGAAAATGAGCATTTATTCTCGAAGCGTAAAACGGCTTAACGCCGGAATCGAGGGACAATTAATACTTTGACCAGACCGGACCTGAAGAAGGGAAAAGATCGGAATAATAGATCGGAAGGTGGGAGACCAGCATGAAAGGTCGGAAAGAACATGTGAAAGAGATCAGAAAGAGGAGGGATCGGTAGGCAAAAAGAATAAGACAAATTCCAATAACCGTCGTCAGAATCAGAGCCGAGGTAGTTAAGGCGTTACAGACGAGATCTCCACCGCACGCCTAAGAATCGCCCGCAATGCTGACAGGTGCCAGGATATGTCATGACAGTCCTGTACATCCCAATCTCCACCGTTGATCCCACTTGTAAGGACAAACCCGGAACCCTTAGATCAAGAGAGAAGACGACAATACCAGCGTCTTTCGCTCTTAGCCCTCGGATCGTTCCGGACAAGGAAATTTGGGACCGTCAGATGGAAAGAAGAAAAGGACAAATATTATGAAGAGTGATCTCAACCATTCATTTTGATTCTCTTTAATTCCTGAACCTCCGATCATGTCCTTCGGAATCTCGACCCTCCATCTCCCTCAAATAAATCCTGACCCTTCACGAAGAGCACCCGATTCCTATAAATACCTGCATAAAAACTGTTCAACGGACGGGGAAGAAAAATAGACAAGAGGTCATATTATAGCAGAGGAACTCAAATTTCATTTAGTTTACTACTCGCTACTTAGAAGTGTCAATCAAAAGACTTTTGAAACAAGTTTTCAAGTGTTTTTCTTGAAAAGATTCGAATCTTGGAACTCTACATTTCAGCTTTGTTCATTATCTGGTCACACTCTCACTTTCTCGCTTTTATCATTTCTGTCCAAGCTCAACTTCATTCCATTCGGTTCTTTTCATCTTGATCCGATCGCATTTTAGCTAATCACCCTCCAGTTCACGAGGAACACCACCCTCGTGCCAATCAATCCTTGCCTTATCACTATTTGGCACCCCATAGTTATTTTAGTAGCTTTGGCTCCTCACGTAAGAGCTCATACTCTGCTTTATTAAATGCTTACATTTACTTTCTGCATTTTCTTTGTTCTTCTCACATCTGTGACTTTCTACTTTTGCACAAACGATCCCCAAAGAATGTTCTTGTAAGAGCTCATATCAACTGTTTTATCAGTGTCTACATTTACTTTCTGTATTTTCTTTGTTCTTCTCACATCTGTGACTTTCTACTTTTGCATAAACGATCCCCAAAGAATGACACTCTCAAATCATCTATTTAGTGATCAGTTCATATTTATTAATCTTCATCCTTTTTGAAAGTAAGTTTTCTAACTCCTAGTAGTATGTAAGTGGTTGGGTAAACGTAGGTAATCGCAACTTAGGGTCTCTTTTAAAGAGAGAACATGAATAACACGTCGGGAAGATAGCCAAACTATTAGGTGGCGTAAGACAATTCGGCAAGATGTCATAAAGCGAAATAGAACCAAAGTAAACATAATGAATAGATCGAATGTTAATAGATATTGGTAAAATGACTACATGAAAAGGTCGATGAATCAAGTCTAGTGTTCCCTGCTCAGCCACGTGGTATCCGAAACCTTATCCCGGCATTTTTGAATGCCGAATTCTTAGTTTTAGGTTCTTAGGACCCGTAGCTGTGGTTAAATTTTTAAAGGTCGGAAAAGTCTTTGTCCGAGTCCCGTCAAAATAGAAGAGGTCGGAAGAGTCCTTATCCTATCCTTGCCTAAAAGTTTTAAATCAACTCTTAAAGGAGATCGGAGGAGGGTTCTTATCCGGTCTCCCTTCAAAAATTTTAATAAACATTAAATAGGGATCGGAGGAGAGTTCTTATCCGGTCTCAACTCAAAACATTAATAAATAACTCTAAAAGAGATCGGATGAGGGTTCTTATCCGGTCTCCCTTCAAAATTTTAATAAACATTAAATAGGGATCGGAGGAGAGTTCTTATCCGGTCTCAACTTAAAACATTAATAAATAACTCTAAAAGAGATCGGAGGAGGGTTCTTATCCGGTCTCCCCTCAAAATTTTAATAAACAACTTAAAAGAGATCGGAGGAGAGTTCTTATCCGATTCTCACACCCGTTCACTAAGGTTGTCTCATTTACTTATGTATCTGGGAGATCCAAATTTAGTGAAAAATCAAATATTCCTTCTACCAAAAGGATTAACATTGCCGCCTAAGCCCTCCTAACTAATTTATAAAGGACGCAGAATTAAATCTACTTACCCTTATTAAGGGACGAGGTGGGGTGCCTAACACCTTCCCCACCCGTTTACGGACCCCGAACTTAGAATCTCTGTTTTGAAGTGGTTTCATTTTTAATTTAACTTCTCAAATGGTTTTCTTTAGTTTCCCTCAAAACTAAGGTGGCGACTCCTCACTTTTTCCCACTTCGGTGAGTGATCGTCCAGGCGACCGCAAAATCTATTGCGACAGCCATTAAAAAGTGGTGGTCTAGTGATGGAATATCCTTCAGCTAAGGGGGCAAGTATACCAGCAGAATTTCTAGATGAACTAGCCATGTGTGTGGATCACTCTAAGGGGTTTAATCCTCAAGCAAGAGAGACACGCTCTGATACCAAATTGATGTCCCAAAATATGTCCAAGAGGGGGGGGGGGGGTGAATTGGACTTTAAAAACAATTTTCGATTCTTGCTCAAAACCTTTGAAAATTGCAGCTAGGTTCAACTAAATTAACTAATGTGAAAAATGAACAATATAGCTCTATTGACAAGTTGACTCAAGGTTAAACTGTATGCAATTAGTATACTGATATAACAGACTATATAAGCATTCAGTAAATATATCAGTAATCTGAATACGTTTTTAACGCAGCAACCAGAGCAGTATACCAAATATTCGGTGGACAAAAATCAAACAAAGATGCAGATTAAATCAGATATCAGCAGTTTTACCAGTAAAAGCAGATTTAGCAGTAAACTAATTTTCTCAGTTAGCAGCAAGATCAACAGCATATGATATCAATTTTCAAATCAGCAAAAGCATATCAATCATAAAGCTAAATTGCATAAATGTAAAGAGCAAGGGTTGAGAAAATGAACACTGGAATTTTTATAGTGGTTCGGCTTTAACTAGCCTACATCCACTCTCTCAAAGATCCCACTTTGAGTCTTCACTCCACTATTCTTCTCTTTTCAAGGCAAGAGACAAAGCCCTTTACAAATCTTTTCAACAAAGCTTTTACAAGTAGCTTCACACTTCTACCAAGTGTTATCCCAAACACTTATCACAACCAAGCTTCAATAGGTGCTTGAATGACCTCTCACAAATGATAATAATGTGTTTAAAACTCACTCTCACTCAATACAACAGAATCTATAAAGAAGAGTTGAGTAAATAAGCCAATGAAGAGCAATAAATCACTTTGAGCACTTTGAATGAAAGCTTTAAAGATTTTGAACAGTAGAGGGACTTTCATTAAGTGCAAAATGGCCAAAGGAAGGTGTATTTATAGCTTTGGAACGTTTTTTACCGTTGCAAACTCATTTGAACGTTACAGATACGAATTTCAAGAAAATAGCCGTTATTTTGTAGTTTTCTGCGATGTTGTGCAGAGTTGAAACAGTTAGCGTACTTGAGAAAATAGCAAACCAGTTAGTATACTAAAATAAGTAGCAAACCAGTTAGCATACCAGGAAAACTTTTTCTGCATAACTTTCAAAACTATAAAACTTTACACCAAATCATAGTTAAACATTTTTTAGGCCAATGATGTTTCAAAGAAAAAATCATTTGAGGGATTGAAAATAAGGATCATTGACTTTTACTCCTCAATTCTTTTCACAAGTAATCCTAAGAAATAAAACTAACTCTAATACTATATGTACCTTCAATTCTGATGTTCAATGCAGCCTTGGAAGGTAACCTTTTCTTCTTTTATCTCTTTTGCTTCGTCTTGTATTATCCTTAGAATGTCATCCTTTCTTCATGCGCACGAATCCATCATGAAATCCTTTTGTCCTTTTTCTTTGAGATACACAACACTTAAAACAATGTTAGTTTGATTCTAGTTGAGTTTTGGTATCATCAAAATCTATGCTCCTTTGAGCTTGTGGGGTCAACAAGAGATTTTTTTTAGCATGTTAATTTTTTTTTTCTCTTTAAATCTAATTGCGAAATTGGCTTTCATAGATAATTAGCAACTACTCAGTATGGTAATTGTTTTGTCATGTTAGAATTTTATTTTTTTATTTCTTGTTCAAAATTTAGCTATGAAATCGGTTTTCATTGGTAATTACTAACTACTCGTTGTGTTCGGTATTTTTTTTTTGTCTCGTTAAATTTTTTTTATTTTCTCTTTAAATTTAGCTACGAAATCGTTTTTTGTTAATAACTATCAACTACTCATTTTTGTAGGCAATTTTTTTGCCATATTAATATTTTATTTTTTTTGTTGCCTCTTTAAATTTAGCTACAAAACCGATTTTCGTCAGTAATTACCAACTACTCGTTTTGGTAGGTAATTTTTTTTGCCATGTTAAAATTTTATTTTTTTTCCTCTTTAAATTTAGCTACGAAATTGCTTTTCGTCGATAATTATCAATGACTCGATTTGTCAGTAATTTTTTTCATTTAAAAATTTTATTTTTTATTTTCTTTTTTTGAATTTAGCTACGAAATCCTTTTTCGTTGATAATTATCAACTATGCATTGTTGTAGGTAAATATTTTCATTTTAAAATTTTATTTTTTAATTTTCTTTTTTAAAATTTAGCTACAAAATCTGTTTTCATCAGTAATTACTAACCACTCACTGTGGTAGGTAATATTTTGCCATTTAATTTTTTTTTCCTCTTTAACTTTAGCTACGAAATCATTGTTTGTCGGTAATTAGCAATGAATGTTGTCATTGGTATGTTTTATATTTAGTTGCTAACTTTGCCATCATAATTTGGTGTCACAATTACCTATGAAATTTAGTCATCGGTCAAGTTTTCATTGATAATTTGTCAGTAATAATTAGTTTAAATTTTAATTCTTTTTACTTCACTTTTTTATTGGTAAATTGTCAGTAAATATTAAGTAATTACCAACAAAATTTATTTATCGATAATTTTCGTAGCTATTTTTTTAATTTTTTATAGTAATTTAAATAAATTATATTAATAAAAAAGAATTTAAAATTAAATGCATTAAAATAGTTTTTGAAAGATCTTTAATAAAATAACAGTACTTTTTATTGAGAGATATTTATTGATAGTATATTTTCATGTTTTCTATCTAATAATCCTTAAATTATTTATTTCACACAAATATTTAATCACATCATATGTTATATTTTTATTTATTTTAACTTACTTTACATTTATAATTAGTATATTATACTTAATAATACTTTACATTTATAATTGGCAAATTATACTTAAAAATTTATTTAATTAATTAGTTATTAATTATTATTACATTAATATTTGAGAAATTAATAAAAAATTACATATAAAAGGTTTATCAAGAATATATACAATGAGTATAAATAAAGTGCAATGTTCGTTTAAATAAAATTAGTTAAGTATGAATACATATCATGTGTAATTTTATGGTTAGAGATTTACATATATAAATAATCTAAATATATATTTAAAAAAATGTATATAAAAAAATTATGGCTTTACAGAGAACTTGATCCTGCCTCTGTTGATAGAAACACTGGGGTACAAGGAGCTGTATGAAAGACACTCTTATGAGGCCAAGCTGCATTAACTCTGGGGTGCAAGACCAAGAGCTGATACCGTGGCTCGAGAAATTATACAGTACATCGATTATTCTATGTAGAATAGCTTACATAAAATGATAAACTAATAGTAAATAAACGTATATACATGGTAGGTCCCAAAAAATTGTAACCTCCAAGTAGTTTTTTTTTTTTTTTTAAATTTTGCTAACTACATTTTTATACTTATTAATCTCTTATTGTTCTGTCATTCCATATAAGATGCTGACATGGTATCACCGTTTCACTGCATAATTTTTCCCATGGCCGTTGGCTAATTTTAGAAACTTGTTTGTCTAGAATCTCTTTTCATCTTAAATTTAGAGACAAACATGTAGGTTTTACATTGGGAACTTCTTGTCTGCACCAAGATGTATACACCCGTTTAATAAATAACTAATATATCATTAAAATAATAGTGTACCCTATTATAAAACATTGTGAGTCCCACTATAAAATATGATTTCTTAATTTCTGATTAGTTGAATGTATAAAGTAGTTTATACACCTTGTTGCAACTAAGAATTTTCCTTTAGAATATTTCAAGCCCAAAATTACTTCTAACAACCAGCAGAGGGATGGAATGGCTGAAAACGGTTGCTATATATCCATCTGTAGACTTTTAATCCACTTGTAAGTTAGCTTTTTCATGGCAGGAGTGATATATTTTATTAAAAAAAAAAACATTTTAACTTTATCTCTCATAAAAAAATAACTTCACTTTCATGTAAAATTAAATAAAAATTGTAAATAACTATATTTTATATAATTTTAAAAGGAAAAAGCAAAATATATATATAAGAATTTCTTTGAACGGGGCATATCTAATGATAATAGTGCTCAAACAATAACAAAAGTATTTTTCTTGTTGTAGTTGTTTTTGAAACTTATTTCAATTTTTTGCATTGGAAATATTTTTTTTTTTTTTTTGCATTAGAATGCAAAAGTTAAAAAGAGAAACAAAATTGTTTTTGTTGTGTTTCAAACTTAATTTTTAGATAACAAGCTTTGTATTTAAGTGTCATTTTTATGCATTAGAATGCAAAACTTATGAAAAAGAAATAAAAAGAAAACAACAAAAAATGCGCACAAGAGAGAACGTTCCATGCATTCAAATGCATTTTCCGGGATTTTTATGAATAAAATTTAAAACTTTTTACTATTAAAAAAAATAAATTACTTTATAAAAAGTTAATTTATATTCCAAATGCATTTATATCATATTTATTAGAAATTAACTTCTATACTTTCGTGTTTTCCTTTCGAAAGAAAAAAAAAAAAGTATACTTCCTTATTAAAAGTAAAATATTTTGAACCAAATAAAAGCATAGTCTTAGCTTAGTTTATGCAATATAAATATACATTTAGAGAAGCATTAAAGGTACATGCTTACCATTCCCCTCATCATCTTCTCTTCTCTTATTCTTGTGTTCCATTAAGATTGCTCATTCGATCGAGTGCTCAAGTGACAAACCATATTTGATCTTGGAGGATTTACCGAGTCACGTATAGGCTTCGTGTGAAGGTATATAAACCTTTAAAGACAGTAATTTCATTATTTGCCGTAAATTTGTTCCATCCCTTGCTCTTAATTTTTTTTCTTTTAAATAACAATTCCAACATAATCAACTTAGTTTAGTTACTCGAACTGAGATCCCTTTTTTTCTTTTTTGCTGATGAACAGGTTAAGTCAGTTTAGCATCGGGATTTGGGTTTAAGGAAAATGGAAATATATACGGGTCAGAGGCCAAGTGTGTTTAGAATTTTTGGGAAATACATGAGAAAAGGGTTATATAGCATCCTAACCCAAGGTCCCATCCCTACTCATATTGCCTTCATAATGGATGGAAACCGGAGGTTTGCTAAGAAGCATAAAATGAAAGAAGCAGAAGGTTATAAGGCAGGATATTTAGCTCTTCTGAGAACACTAACTTATTGCTATGAGTTGGGAGTGAGGTATGTAACCATTTATGCCTTTAGCATTGATAATTTTCGAAGGCAACCTCGTGAGGTTCAGTGCGTAATGAATCTAATGATGGAGAAGATTGAAGAGATTATCGTGGAAGAAAGTATCATGAATGCATATGATGTTGGCGTACGTATTGTGGGTAACCTGAATCTTTTAGATGAGCCAATCAGGATCGCAGCAGAAAAGATTATGAGGGCTACTGCCAATAATTCCAGGTTCGTGCTTCTCATTGCTGTAGCCTATAGTTCAACTGATGAGATCGTGCATGCTGTTGAAGAATCCTCTAAAGACAAATTGAACTCCAATGAAGTTTGCAACAATGGGATTGAAGCTGAACAAGAATTTAAGGAGGCAAACGGAACTGGAAACAGTGTGATTCCAGTTCAGAAGACGGAGTCATATTCTGGAATAAATCTTGCAGACCTTGAGAAAAACACCTACGTAAATCCTCATCCTGATGTCTTGATTCGAACTTCTGGGTTGAGCCGTCTAAGTAACTACCTACTTTGGCAGACTAGTAATTGCATACTGTATTCTCCTTTTGCACTGTGGCCAGAGATTGGTCTCAGGCACTTGGTATGGACAGTAATGAACTTCCAACGTCATCATTCTTATTTGGAGAAGCATAAGGAATATTTAAAATAATTTATTTTTGTTCCTAACTCATCCTGCCTTATTCGGGATAGTTAAGCTTAAGCATATCCTTGTGGAAATAAACTCGGAAACTCAAGCATGGGATTAATTATTGTTTTGTAGCAATTTCCGAGATGTTAAATTTTTGTTATGCTTTTGGTTTGTTTCAATTCCGAGCTGTAAATAAACTTTGCTTAAGCATGCAGTCAAAAGGTGAAGCGTGTGCTAATAATAAAAGTTGATGGTACTTTCCAATCTTTTATATGTTGATCGAGATATGTTTCTTTGTGTGCTGATGTTGCTACTGCTGGGCTTGCCCATCACCAAGATTTTGGGTCTTGTTATCACGTTAGCTCTTTTGTTATGTTAATGTTGTTACATTTGTTTGTTCACCCTGGCTATATTTTGTTTGCTTTTATCAACAATTGTCTGTTATATTTTGTGATCTTGTCTAACTATATCAAATTTGTCATATTTTAATTCACATGTTTGATGTTCTTGGGGTTTTACACCAATTGGTGTTTTACATAATCTCATTGCTTTTCAATGAAATTGCTTTAGGAGACGTGAAGCTTGTAGACACCATATTTTGGCCGGCTGCCAAATTCACAATTTGCAAAAGTTGAAATGCAATTTTTAAAATTCATGAAAATGTTCTTTTCTTGAATGGATTTCCAATCTGAACATTATCCGATCTTAATAAGTTACTTCATTTATGGTCCGATCTCAAGTCAACTTTTCAATTTTATAATATTCCAAATCACCCTTCAAATGCCTCAAGTTTTGATTGATATTCGATCTCAGGGTTATCCGACCTCATGCTCGTGTGCAATGGTCTTCTATTCTCTTTAAGGCGAGATCTCATGTTCTTTGGTTGATAACCGATTTTAGGATCTAGTTCAATGTTCAATTAATTTCCGATCTCGATTAGTCATATGAGCACTAATAATTTTGAGTTAATTTTCTTGATCTATTCAATACTTGCGCATGTAATGTGGTCTAATGTTTCTTTGATCTCATCAAGAAAAATGATTATGAAAAGAGTTATTTATTTCAAAAAGTAAAAGAGTACAAAGTCATTCAGCGGGAGGGTCTTCCCCAACCCGATTTCAGTAACATTTTCAACATTCGCTCCTTCCTCTCTCCCTTGTTCATCCTTACTCTCAGCCTCAATGCCTGGGGCAAGCTCCTCGAGCTAGGTAAAGTCCTCGTTGGGATAACACTTGACTAGCTCAGCTAGGAGATCACCATGGGCTTTTAGATAAGCACCAGCTTCCTTCACCAGAGCTTCCTCCTCCTTCGCTCTGATCTCCTCGGAGAATTTATCCCTGATCTTGTCAAGTTCCCTCTCTAGTCGAGCTGCCCTTTCTTCATGAGACTTTGTCTATTATTCTAGTTTGACGATCCGAGCATTTATAGTAGAGAGTTGGTTCTGTGCTGCTGCTGTATCTTGGGCTATTTTTGACATCTCCTGCTTCATAAGATAGACCTTCTCTATACCATGTGCTAGGTCATCATCTCTTTCGAGCTCAAACTCATCGAGAGGCTGAGAAGATCATCGATACTTTCAGGGTCCATACGGGTTCGGTCCTCAGGAAAGCAGATCGTAGCACTCAAAACTTTCACCAGGTCGAGGTTGCCCCGCACCAATTTATTCTTCTCCAGTGATTGGAGTAGAATTCTAGCACTTTGGGAGACTGGTTGCTCAGACGAGGCTCCCTGCCCCAAGGATCCCCCCTCTGCAGCTGAAGAGATCGGAGGTCAGGAAGGAGGTTCAGATCGAGCTGGAGGCTCCACAATGAGGATTTGCACTTCTGGGATCGATTGCTCCTGGATTTGGGCCTAGGAGATCATCTCTTCAATCTGAGCTCTTTTTTGAGCCTCAGCTTGTTTCATCTCCAGCACCTTCCTGCTGAGCTCCTTATTCCGCTTTCGAGCTTCTCTTGTAGTCTCACCTTCCACCATATCTGCACAGGAAAACAAGTTAGTGAGTTTCTTTAGGGCTAAGAGATTAAAGATTTAGTTTTTACCCATCCCAAGACCGAGATAAGAGAGTTGTAACTCGATGTTCTAGTGGGCGATCATACTCATTATCCACCATTTTAGTTCGGCAAGGATCACGTCCGAACACGAGTATCTGCTAGTGATTGCTTAGCTTTTCAGTTCCTTTACCATGGTGTCCTCGGTTTCATTCAGAGTGATCTTCTTTTCTGGCTTTGGGACCAGGTAATTCCAGCTACGTGGAATGCCCACGAAACCATAGGGATCTTTAATCCTAAGGACAAAAAATCGATCTTTTTAATTTTTTAGCGAGGAAGGGAGATCAATGAAGAGCCCACAGTTCGGCTTCACTTTAAAGAACTAGAATTCGTCATCTTTTCATCGAGCAAGCCTGTACAATTTGGTAAAGACCTTCACTGTGGGCTCTAGTCTCTTAGCCCAGCAAAGACCTCTAAAGGCCACTAGAGTTTTCCAGGAGTTTGGATGTACTTGAGCTACGCAAATTCGATGATACCTTAGAATGTCCTTATAAAATTATTCCAGAGGAAACCATAGTCCGGCTTTTAATTACTCTTTGTGCACCATAATCAGATCTACTTCATCAAAGAAGTGATTGGCTCAAAGATCCCTGTGGCACCTAATGAGCTAGAAAGAGTCAGTTGGGAGATTGAATTCTAGGCTAATTAATTAGAGATCGACTATCCCAAGGCTTGATGGGAGCTCGTCCACAAGTAGATTCTCCTTCCTCATGATCGGAACTTGTTGTTGGTTCGGCTTGATAGGCTGACTAGTGGTCTAAATGGTAGTTATAGCAGGTTCGGATCACCCACTTGGCCCAGCCTCATCACCCTCTTCTGAGGACCATGAGAAGTGAACGGAGGACGGGCTTGCAACTCTCTGACTATCGGTGCTACTCATTTTCACGTAATGAAGCTAAAATTGACGGTGAAAAGATCAAACTATTACCATATTGCAAATCGACACTAGAAAAGTCAGGGAGATTGAGAAAAAGCGTTATGGGGCTTGAGGAAATGGGAAGAGAGCAAAGTGTGAGAATGACTTAGCCCCTCTTTAGTTATACTCGTCCTAGCATTGAATACTCGTGAGACCCTAATCGGTGCATCGGTAAGTGAAAAATTAAATATTATCCCAGTTCTCCATGTACGCCTAGAGAAGGTTCCAGAGGGGGACAAATCGGACATGTGAGGTCAGCTGAAATGATTTTGTTTAGAGATCAAATAGAAGGGGGGCTGAAAGAGTTTGGTTGAAAGGACTATGACTAGAGATTGGGTAAGAGAGAGTCCGGACAAAAGAGATCGACTAGGAAACCAATCAGAAGGGCAATCAAAACCATGCAAATAATAAAACAGAATAAATAAATAAAATGGAATTAAGCTTAAATAAAAAGTTTATTTCATTTCCAAAAGATCATATTATATCATTTGAGCGATCTACCTAGTCCGATCATTAATTATAGATACTCCTACCTACTTTACCCTATGTTCTATCCTTGTTTCTGCAGTTCGACACCTCCCGATCTCAAGATGCCATTCAAGAGATATGTGAGATCGAGAAGGTAGCTCTCGTCAACTATGGTAAAGACTATGGAAAGCTCGTTGTCATTGTCGATATCATCTACCAGAATTGAGCCTCAATAGGGACCCCTGAGATTGTTAGGAGCCAAATGAACTTTAAGAGGCAATCACTGATATCAAAATTGAAATTAGCAGTCCCCTCACCTGAGATCGATCTTTAGCTCAATTCGATAGGCCGATTAGAGATCGGTACAGTGGTCATTTTGGACCCTGATAGGCCATTTAGTACGATTCCCTCACCATCATCAGATGACGTTCTCGTAATTTTTTTACCATTGGTTTCATCCATTTTCTGGTGACAGACAAAGGAAGTAATCGAAAAAAGATCAAAGTAGTTGTCATAGTAAAAAATGGTGCCGGAGATGTAGGGCATGGTGGAAGAACACATCAGAAATTGACTAGAGAAGGAAAGGTGGAAATGTGAGAATGGCAGCCTACTACCCCCTAGTATATATAGGCCTAGGCATTTAATGCTCATAGAACTCGAAGCGGCTCATCTATAAGAGGAGAATTTAATGCTTCCCTGTTATTCAAGGTTCACTGACATAGACTAAACGTAGAGGATGGATAGGGAAGAGATTAGGAAGCAAGAAGATAGCGCATGTAGAAAGGGTCGATATAAGAGGTCGGACGAAAAGGTCTCAAAGTTATCAACCCTAATGAGAGATCGGGTAGGGGAACAAGATACAGAGATTGGGTTAATCAAGAAATGGCCAATAAAGATCAGAAGGTTTGGGAAATCAGGAGTTCAGAAATTACTTTCACTCATGACTCTTGATTTGCAAGATTAATTCCCCCCCCCCCCCCATCGGATCTGAGTTAGTTAAAGCATTTGAGGTACAATCCAATCTCCACCGTCCATCCTATTTGTAAGGACGAACCTGAAGCATTGGATCTGAGGCAGTTAAAGCATTCTGGTATGCCTCAATTCACACCATTGATCTCATCGCTAAGGACATATTTTGAACCATTAGATTAAAGTAAATAACAGATTCAACACCTTTCATTCCCAACCTTTAGATCCATTCTATAAGGCAAAACCCCCAACCATTAGATTAGAGAGGAAAGGACAAAAGAATTATGAGCTAAATCTCAACACTCAATTTTGATCCTCTTTAATTCCCGGCCTTTAGATTTTGTTCTTCTAAATCCAAAGCCTTCGTCTTTTCCTACTTGAATCCTGACCCTCCATTTTAGGAGCCCCATTCCCTATAAATACCTAAATGCTACACTGTAAAAAGGGTCTTTGGTCGCTGGTCTTTGGTCGGTATCTCTGGTTTTAGGTATTGCTCTTTAGCTTCTTTGCCTTTTGGTCTGAAGTTCTTAGTCTTTAAGGGACTTTAGAAACATGTTTTCTAAAGAACTTTATCTCCAGAACTCCCAATACTTCGGTCCCTTTCTTCAGTAGATTCGCACAATAGCCTGGTGGTCCAATCTTGGTTCATCATTAGAGTCTTATCCCGGTCACTTTGGTTGGCCAAGCTTCTGCGATCCTTTTTTATGTGAGATATCAGCAGCAGTTCTCTTGTCACCTTTAACAGCTCTTTACAGGTGAATGCCTTAATAGCCCTTCCTCCGATTGAATGCAATTAGGCTGCATTTGTTACGTAAGCTGGAATCCGAACTTTTAGAAGATCTAATCACGCTGAACTTTTAGAATAGATTAGTTTGTCTCAAAAATATTACCTTCTGCCTATTATAGTAACGCATTCGTCATTTCAAAAGTATACTTCTCTTTACTTTTAGTAGTGTAAAAATAAGAGTGCGGGTGGTATAAATGTTACTTAAGGTTCGAAAGAATACTGAAGAGTTCGGATAGGAGGAGCGAGGTAAAATGAGGGTGTTGACATGGAAGGTTCAGATTTGATTGGAGAGATTAGGAATAATGAAAATGAAAAGGTCTGACATAACGAATCCGGCTCAATAAAAAGAGTTCGGATTTGATTAGAGGTCAGAAAAAATAAGGGCGAGAAGTTCAGACATAAGTTAGGGTAGGTATGGAGAGTTCGGGTAACTAATAAGAAATCAAAAATAATAAGAGCGAGAAAAGAGTTTGGATAGTAAGAAAGAGATCGAAAAACAACGCGCACGCAATTTGCCATATGCACATAAAATCTTCTCATTCTTTACATCATTTTTGTATTTTAGCAGGAGTTCGGAAGAGAGTCCTTTCTTTGAATCCCCATAGTTTTACATTTCTATTACAAAGCTCATCTTTTATAAACACAGGAGTTCAGGAGAGAGCCCTTTCCATGAACCCCCGTAATTTTACGTTTTTATTATAAAACTCACCCTTTATAAATACGGGAGTTCAGGAGAGAGTCCTTTCCTGGAACCCCCTCAGTTTTACATTATTATAAAATTCATTCTTTACAAATAGGGGAGATCAGGAGAGAGTCCTTTTTTTGAAATCCCTCATGTTAATTTTCACAAAAATCCTATGAACTCTTACTCTTAAACAAATTTATCGTACACATTTCAATGTTTGGTTCACGGGAGAGTCCTTTCAAGAACTCTGTGTAACACCCTAGGCAAATCCCACATCGACAAAACACGGGAGAGATGCTGGGTTTATAAGTTGGTGGTTCGTAACCCCTAGTGACGCGTTTTAAAACCGTGAGGGCTTCTGCCCAGAGCGGACAATATCACTAGTGGGCCGAGCCATCACATTTAGTGGTATCAGAGCAGAGGTTTAGGCGGTCCTAGACCTAGATAGATAGAAAAAAATAGTTGCATCACATGCATGGGCCTTTAGATAGAGTCGAGGTGACACTAATGCAGATCTGTTCTTTGTCTGTTTTATAGGATCGATGACATCTGATCCTTCAGAGCACGGACCTCCAAGATCGATAGAGGAGGAAGTAGAGAGTCATGCACCTGCACCTGCGTTTAATCAGGGGTGCAGTAGCAGTAGAGCAGAACTGTCATTGGGTACTTTAGTAAGGACACAACAGACCTTCCTAGAGCAAATGACTCTATTGCTCCGTCAGGTCACTGGAGCTATGTCACCACCTCCCCAGCTAGTATATAGGACCCCAGTAGAGAGAGTTAGAAATGATGAGCAGTTTAGGAGAGACAGGCAGTGCAAAAGAGGGTTTGGACCTGGCCAGTCCAGCACAGCTACTACAGAGAGCAAGAGACCCAGGGGGTCTCAGGGTTAGATTCAGAGTAGAGAACAGAGGCAGAGGTTCCGATTTGCCCCGAGGAGAGGAGGTCAAATGAGTGTATCAATTGACAATTCTGTGGGTCCTATAGCAAGGAGATCAATCCCGATGCCAGTTTGTACACATTGTAGGAAGAACCATAGAGGAAAGTGTAGATTACTAACTGGAGAAGGATTGTAATGGCCCGGCCCACTAGTGATATTGTTTGCTCTGGGCCGAAGCCCTCACGGTTTTAAAACGCGTCACTAGGGGTTACGAACCACCAACTTATAAACCCAGCATCTCTCCCGTGTTTTGCCGATGTGGGATTTGCCTAGGGTGTTACAATCCACCCCCCTTATGGGACTCAGCGTCCTCGCTGAGGTTTGCCCCACCATCACTCAAGGTTGCACGCGGAGCGGCTCTGATACCACAAATGTAATGGTCCGGTCCACTAGTGATATTGTCCGCTCTGGGCCGAAGCCCTCACGGTTTTAAAACGCATCACTAGGGGTTACGAATCACCAACTTATAAACCCAGCATCTCTCCCGTGTTTTGCCGATGTGGGATTTGCCTAGGGTGTTACACTCTGAATTTTATATGGGGATCCAATGGAGAGTATTTCTTAGGAATTCTCAGGTTCTTCCTTCAGTTCAGCTCAATTAAACCAAATACTGTTGTTACAAAATACTAAATAGTTTAAGATGAAATGATATGGGTAAAGGTTTTATAGGTAATTATGCCAATGATGAGACATTCTTTCATTAACTGAGAGTCCTCATTAGTGAAGATAACTCTTCAGGTTGTAATTAACCTTTTGAATTAGAGTCCTAATTAAATGAATGAAAATCTATACCCGTATTAGTTCATGTATATTCGCTACGCACACGGCACCCTCAGTTATTTGAATGCCAATGATGAGGTGCATGATGAGTGAGCCGAGAGTCCTCCTCACTCATCATGAGTCTCTAGATATCAAATAATACCTCTTCAGAATTATAGTCCTAATTTGGGGAGGGAGAAATTTAATAAATACATAACGAATTAAACACAATCTCAACTCACTTTAGGGTCATCCCATTTACTCATATTCTTGGGACATCTAGGGTAGTGAAATATTAAACGTTCCTATAATAAACAACGGGAACCAGCATTGTAATTTTAACCTCCAAGATTATCGGTTTTAAGTTATAAAAAGCACATTATTAAATCCACTTGCCCTCGTTGAGGGACGATGTAGGGTGCCTAACACCTTTCTCGCATGTATACAAACTCCGAACCTAGAATCTCTGTCTTAGAAGTGGTCAAATCTTTTCAAAATAAAAAACAATTTTCTTTAATTTTCCTCAAAATTAAAGTGGCAACTCCTCACTTTCCCATTTCGATGAGAATAGTCCAACGATCGCAAAACCCTTGCAATAAAGCTCTACATTTGTTATCGGTGGGCTTGAGGAAGATCAAATTCTAATTCATAAAAATATACTGGAGTACAGTCTAAATGGAATCACCCAACTCTGATTTTTCTGGCTTACAAAGTTTGTACTCTAGGTAATTTGTTATTAGGCATCCTAAGTAATCTTATGGTCTATGCATCATACCGTAGCTTAAATGTGACACCCCTTACCCGTCTACAGTATTGCCGAGTAAGTTATGCCAGAGCACCAATTTATATTTCTATTACAATTTATCCCTTTTAATTCATTTATTTACAATTTTGATAAATCAGAATTTATCCGTAAATTTTATAGAAAATCCGGCAGAGTGCCGGCTGTAAAGTGAAAAAACAGTTCTTCTGAACCTGTTTAAAAACACTTCCAAAATAATTTCCAAATTCAAACTTCATTATACACATTCAAGTCAATCTCAAAATCTCAATCTCAAATCACAATACTATTTTCAAAACTTTTCTATTCACTTCATCATTTGAAGCATATTCATAAATAATTCTCAACATTTCATTTTTTCAACATACATAATGCAGAAAACCTCAATAATATGAAATTTCATATATTTACATTAATACATAATTACAGGAGTTTATAGTTCAATCCAAACTAATATAAAATGCAAAATACAAAAGGGCCACCTATAGTCCTAATGTCCTACCATATGCAATGCAAATGTGAGGTGACTCTAGACCCAGGATGCAGCTCTGAAGGCTCACCCCGTCTGATGTCTGCTGGGCTCCCTAGCTAGGTCTCCAGTACCTGTGCGTAGCAAAAGCGACACACTAAGCAATTCTGCTTAGTGGTGACAATATAAAATAATACAAAATAACATAAAATGAAATAAATATCCAGAATGCTTGTTTACATTTTTGGTAGACTTAACTTCTGATATTAATTTCATTATTATTTGATTAAATTTTTGGTAAGGTTTATTATCATTGCCCGAGTAATTCATACTAGTTGACTGGACTGGATAAATGGGTAAATTGGTACTGGATACTAAGTACCTCGGACCATCACACTATCAGTCACATTGTGTCTCCCGGTGTACAACAGAACAGCTAATAAGCTGTAATAATGATCAGGGTTAAAACCCAAGTATATCAACTCAAATAACATAGCCAAAGGCTATTATTTCACAGAATGGAATGGAAAAGCCATGAAACACAGAATGGCATGAAGCCATATGCAGTACTGCTAATAGAACCCTATTAGCATGCCAAGCTATCCAAACCAATCTTGTTAGGTATACTAGGGCATTTTACACTTTTGAGTTTTACAATTTTTGAATTTCAAGTTTTGGTGTTACTATTCACTTTATTAGTCAACCAAAATGTTGAATTTTGCATAGACAATAGGTACATTGGTTTTAATACTCCCAACATACCACATTTTGCATTTAAAATTTGTTGGTATTGGTTGCCAATACCATTTCTAAGCTTAATGTTAATTAAGCAGAATTTTTAGTTTTCATGCTTCATTTTTACTGTTCCATTTGTCATTTTTGCAGTGGGAATTTGATAAAATAATCAACATGAAAGTTATTGTTTATTTTGTTTAGTTGAATTTCTTTTTTTAAATCACTCCATTTGGAGTTTTGTAGCTCAAGTTATGGTCCAAAAACCACAACTGGCCGGATTGAAATTTTTCTGAACTGACCATATCTATAGTGCAGTGAATAGTGACTGCAACTCACTTGTTGGATAGGTTTTGGTCATAATTTGGGTTAGGTTCCTTCATGAAAGTTGTTGGTCTATATCTCAGCTTGTTGCTGATAAAATTTTAGGTCAATTGGACCTTTCTACATTGAGTTATGGCCATTGTTCATTTGGTCATTCTGCAGAAACAGACTGCAGGTCACCCGGATTGGGGCAAGCTTTTGGTCCACTTGGTTTGGTTTTATGGGCATGGTTTCTTCACCAAGTTGTGCCATTATGTGTCTAGTTTTATGTCCAATTGGCCTTGCACCAATTGAACCTCTACAAATTAAGTTATGGCTGCCCAAACCTGCTAGACTCATGTCCAATTCTGTAGGTAACCATGGGCAGCCACACCAATTGCAATTCCTACTAATCAAACCACCTCATTTCTTGTTTACACATAACCAAATGGTCACTAATTAACCATTAAAACTCACTTTCATCATTACACGATCAAAGTCTCCATTTTATACCCAAACCCTAACCCTAACATCTCAAATCATGCATTTAACTTGCATTTCATCAATCCACTTAGTGGGTACATATTGTGGGCTGCCATGATGGTCTTTTAACTTCATTAAACTCACCACAAACAAACCCTAACCATGGCTGCCAAAATCTAGGGTTTCCATCCAAATGGTATTCAACAATTTTTTCTTTGCCATTTACACATATTCAAAGTTCTTAACATGAATTTAAAGAAAAATTCATGGTTGGGTCACTAACCTCAAAGGAGTGAGATTTTCCCACTTGCTAAAACTCTTGTTTTCCTCTTCTTTTTGCTCCCAAAAGAATCACCAAGGTGTAAGAGCAAGTTTTGTGTTCCTAGGTTAGGGTTTAGTTGGGTAAAAGTGGGGGAAAATCAAGCTTTGAAAGCTTGTTCATGGTGGCCATGGTCAGAGTGTTTTACGTCAAGGAGAAGAAGAGAAGAAGGTGTTCTGATTTTTCTTTTGTTTTCCGGCCCATCTGTCTCTTTTAAACAAAGTTATGCCATGTGTCAACATTGGGTTGGTTGGGTGAGTTTTAATGACATCATGATGATGTCATAAATCCATTTTCTTTCATTTTCTCTCCATTTCTTGTCTATTTAATTGCAATTAAATTTTTAACAATATTTATTCATATTTTATGTTATATAAATTATTTATTTAACTGGACAAGTTGGCCCAAAAATCATCTCTGAAGACGAAATGACCAAAATGCCCTCCGTTTGGCTTAACGGGCCAAAATTATCTGTACCGATTGAAAAATTTTTCTAAGTATTTTCTTGGCATTCTAATGCCATAAAAACCTCAATGACCCTTCTCTGGAGTCCCAAGAATTATTTTATAATTTTTCCTAAATTTTTTTCTTATTAATTTTTTTGAGTTAATTTTTGGTTCCTCACTTTAGTTTAAATATTTTTTTTCTAAACGTTCTAGCTGTCCGGGCCGACACTGGTCAGTGGAACAGTAGATTGTACGAACTAGCTAAAAATGAGAATGTTACATTAAAAATGATTAAAAGATGAAAATCCAGTTATGTTATTATATTAATCAAGTAATTAATTGTTATATAACTAAATCAGATGAATTTTGTCATAGTTCGACAGCCATGTCAAATGATGACTAAAATTTTTGTATTTTATTATTTTATTGAATAAGGTTTCATTGTTTTGCTAGAAATTCAAGAGACAGAATTCAATCCAAATTATTTAGAAATGGTAAAATTATCCGTATTTGATGTAGATCAATGGATTCCCAATAATATGGAATGCTTTATTTACTTTTTATATATTTGAAGGTAAAGTTTTCCTCTATTTTACACTATTCCCTCTTTTTGCAACTTCCTTTTGGCTATATTTATTAATTTTCTTTTTTTTTTATCAAATAATAATAAAATATATTTTTATTTTCAAGAAAAAAAAAGTAGTTATACGTAATATTAAAATTTTAATCTTGAAAAGCTATCATGGTTGTAGTTTTGGTTCAGACTTGAGCCAACAATGGGTAGACAAGGGTGTAAACGAACCGAGCCAAGCCGAACTTTGACTTATCTAGGTTTGGTTTGTTAATATTGCTTGGTTCGAGCTTTAACATTAAGGCTCGAGTTCTACTTGTTTGAAATATATTGAATTCGAGCGTGATTCAAGCTCAGCTTGTTTTAAGTTCATTTATTATATTAAGGAGTCAAACTCAAGTTTGACTCGTGTCAACGTAGATAAATTCATTAAAACGATCTCAAACGTAAGTTCGATAAAGTCAAGCTTAATTCAATTTCGATAAGCTCGATCTCAAATCTGTAGTTTTAAATCAAAACTACGTAGTTTTAAATCAAAACTACGTAGTTTTAAAATTATATTATAAAATTTATGTAATTATAATTAAATTATTATTTTATTTTTCTAATGTTATTTTGATAAAATATATTACTTTTTGTATTATTAATTAATTTATACTATTAATAAATTTTATCAATTTTTATATAAATATATCATAATTTAAGCTTTTTACTATTTTTATATTTAATTTATTTAAATAAGTTTAAAAAGATTATATGTATTAGATTATTTAATTTATCAAATTATATTTGGTACTTTATACCTTTTACAAATACTATATTTAAGATGTTAACAAATTAATTTGTATGTAATAAGTAGACAATTAATATTAAGTACAACAGTGATTATGAAAGCACATATCTAAGTTATATATAAGGAAGATGGACTAGTGCTAAACTTAAATATTAACTTTTTAAAGATTACAGCTTAAAGAGAGAAATATTATAAAAATAGATACTAGGAAAGGGGTATTATACAGAGTAAGAATAATATATGGATAGATTAGTTAGTGTTAATAAAAAAAATAAGCGAGAGACTATAAAAAGAGAAAAAAATAACAATAATTGATAAATAGATTAGTATTAAACTTAGAATTTAATATTTTAAAAGTTCAAAATATAAAGAGAAAGAGGAAGAGAGAGAGAGAGAGATAAATTTATATTTTAAGTCATACGACTACCCAAAACTACATAATTAAGTTTAGATTTATTTAGTACTTTAATACAGATAAAATAGTTCAAAATAATTTTTATGTGTCTATTTTATAATATTTTAAAGTTATTTCTCATATAAAACTTAAATTCATTTTTTTATAAAAATTATATTTAAAATACAAATAATTATATTATTAGTTATGTGTGCCCTAGGGCGTGCACTAATCTTGTAACTTGTGAATAACATTGTGAATATTTTAATGGCAATAAATATTTCATTTAAATGTTGTATATGTATAATATCATATTTATTTGAAATTTTCCATTAGCAATATGTTGTATATTCTATTCTTATGAGATAAAAATATGAGTGACAGAATATATGAAACATTTGCTATAAATCAGAGTTTGCAGCTAAAGGATATTTTGGTGGGCACATTATATTCAAAGAGCTATTACCTCTTTTTATCTCCATTGATCAGTATGATATACTGATGTATATAGAATGGTGAGTCTCATGCCATCTGATATGAGATAGCGAGATAAATATAGTGGACACTTATGAGATGAGTAGGTCAAACTTATGACGTATAGATGACATGAACATGGTGTTTACTTGAGTTAATAAAATGTTATCTGCATCATACTAGTGCATATAATCCTCAGACCTGAAATGACACGGTTGTCTCTTATATGGGTGATTTGAGTTTGATACCACTTATATATTTGTACTGTGTATGGATATTTCGGTGTGTGTTGGCTCAAATTACTCATATGTTGGGACAAGTGTTCAATCAAGAGGGGATCCGTAGCCTTGAGTAAACAGGGTTAAAAGTCCTATGTAGATTTGAGCTGTTCTTGACAAGATTAAGTTCCTGGCCAGGACGGGTAACTTTGTCAGGAAAGGTGTTTCCTGATGGTAAAGTCTTATATGTCAAGAATTGGATTTCAAATGAGTGCATAAGATTCCATGATAAGGGGTTTGACTCTACCATGACCCTTAATGGGATTGGGACATAATACATAAGCATTTTAGTGCATGGTAACGTATAATTAAAGGTTCATTTTAAGACATTCCTTATTGTTAATTGGGTGGCCATGGCATGTGATGCTAGGTGTCAACCATGGTCTATGAGATGCCTAAAATGATTTAGAGAAATCATTCATGGTCTAGAAGAGTTCCAATGATATTAAGAGTTAATATTATTTCTCACTGCTAATTGGTAATGAGCCTAGTAAGTCACACACTTACAAAAGTTAACCACCAAGTTAATTATGATTTAATTGTTTAATTAAAGAGTTTAATTAATTAATTAAATACATTTGGTTTGCAATAAGATTGCAAAGTTTCTAGCATGACTTGAAACCAAATCTTGGATATTGGATGTATGATATAAATTGGATTTATATTTAAAGAGTTTAAATATAAATTTAATTGTGAAGTTAATTAATGGAGATTAATTAATTAATTAATTTATATGTGATATAAATTAATTTGAGGGAGAAGTTACAATTTTGAGTTGAGAACTCAAAAATGCACACAAGGCAAAATGGTAATTTTATATGATGACACGTGGCACCATGAGATGGAAGATGACTTTTGATCAATGAATCATGGCTTGACACTTGCCTTAATGAGATTAATACAACTTAAAAGCAAGATTGATTTAGATCATGACATGTAGCATACTATAAATGGTTTTTGTCTCTTGTATATAAATACAAGATAAGAAGAAAATCAGCTAATCTCTCTCCTCTTCTTCATCTTGGACAGCAAAGAGGACTCTCCCTCTCTTCTTCATCTTTTTCCATTGATTCTTGAGTTTAAGCTCAATTTCTCTTGAATTAAAAGTACTAGAAATTGTTTCTAGTCATATACATCCATAAGAATATCACCTAAAGCAAAACCCCTTTCATTCAAGTGGTTAGCAAGCAAAAGAAAGGGAGATTTGGGGCTACCTAAGGTGATCTTGGTGGAGCTTGTGGTGGACAAGCTAAAGGAGCCTCAATTGAAGCTCTTGGAGCCTACCAAAAGGAATAGGAAGTGTGATTCTGTGCCTTTAAGGTTAGTTTTCTTCAATCCCTCTTTTAGTTAGGGTTTGGTAGGTTTAAATGTTAAACCTCAATCCTTGATGGCAAATGAATCCCAAATGCATGTTAGAAAAGTGTTTTGACATGCTTTAGGGCATTAGAGATTGGCTAGGATCATAATACACTTGTATGTATGCATGAAACCCAAGAGAAAAATTTTGAAATCCATCCTATATTTTATAAATGCACTTTTTATTTTGATTATATCATAATTTTATATAATAATAAAATATTTAATAATATATTATTTCATTATATTGGGACCATATATTTAATATTCTAATTTTATTTTTATACAAATTAACTTTATTTTAAAAAATAAATTACAAATAACTATATTTTATATATTGATTATATTATAATTTTAACTAATATATTTTTTATATAATATTTTTAAAAACAATGATAAATAAAATAAATATGTTTACAACATTATAAATTACAATTATTAATATAAATGTTTTTTGTGAATAAGTTAGTTCATGAGCTTATGAACGAGCATTAAAACGAGTCTATTTATGAATTTATTCACGAGCTAGTTCACGAGCCTATTTAATGAGTCAGATCGCGAGCCTGTTTAATAAGCCAGATTGTAAGCCTATTCAAAGAGCTAATTCGCGAGTCTGTAAATGAGCCGAGCTCGAACTCGAGCTCGAGCCAAATACTGCTAAGTTCGAACTCGACTCATTTCATATACGAGCCTAAAATTCAAGTTTGAGTTCAGCTTATTTAGAAAATGAGCAGAACCAAGCAAAATTTTTATCGAGCCAAGCCTCGAGTAACTCACGAGCAGCTTGGTTCATTTACACCCCTATGGGTAGTCATCTTGTCGCTTCTTGAATGCTTCAAATTGAAGTTGATCTCGTCCGTACATTGTAAGTGTACATCATATTGAAGCAAAACAAATCACATTATATATAGAAAGAGTTTACGTTATATATGCCTTTAGTTAAGTAAGTTGAATTAATTTAAGTTTGTGACATGTCATTTTAATCATATATTTTAATTAATTGAGCCTTTAATTTAGCAAATTGAATCAATTAATTGTGTTTAATGTTACATTGATCATATATATTTGAGTCAATTGATTCGAATGATCATATATATTTGAGTCAATGAATTAATCTGATTGTGTGACGCATTATATTGATCTTATATTTTAGTCAATTAAGTTTTTAATTGAGTAAATTGAATTAATTTATATGTGTAAAATCATATTAATCATATATATTTGAGTTAATTGTGACAATTATCTTTAATTGAATCAATTGAACATATATTTGAGGCAATTAAATCAATTTGAGCACATGATACGTCATATTAATTATATATTTTAGTTAATTGAGTCTTTAATTGAGTAAATTAAATAAATTTATTATGCACAATGTCATATATATTTTGGGTTAATTATGATAATTATCATGTAAATGATTTAATTGAATCAAATGAATATGTGATTTATTACATTATTCATATATTTTAGTCAATTAAACTTTTAATTAAACTAATTGAGTAAAAATATATTATTTATTTATATGAAATAAAAGTATTTTTTAATTAATTCAATTGAATTCATTTAAATTATAATATTAATTAATTATTTGTTATCATATATATAATAATTGAGTCAATTTAATCAATTTAAATTCAAATTAATCATTTATTCAAATATAATAAAGTAATATATTGTATTATTTTTTAATATCAATTGACACATCTAAATATATTATTTATTTTTATTTTTATTTTTAAAATTGTTTTTAAATTTACATAAATAATTTTTTTAAATGTAAAAACTTAGTGTAAAATAAAAAAAGGTTGTATGATTGAGAAAAAAAAAAAGGGGGCTTTTGCTATTGGGAGTTGCATTCAAGAACAAGAATGAATGATGCACTTTCCTTTTCATTGAGAGAACGGCTGGGGTATGAAAAGCTAGCACCAAGGGCTTCGTGATAATTCTCTAATTCTCTCTCTCTCTCTCTCTCTCTCTCTCAAGATCTTATTATGCTAAGATTACCTTAATTTATGATTTTTTTTTAAAATTATAAGATAATATAATAACATACACCAATTATTAATATCCTATTATTATTATTATTATTATTATTATTATTATTATTATTATTATTATTATTATTAAATGCAGTAACATAATGTCATGACTCAACCTATGGGCCGGACCTGCACTAGGACCTGGGCCAGCCTAAAGCCCCCGAGGCCCGTAGTAAGCCTAACTATTCACTAACCCAACTCTAAGGCCCATTTGGGCCCAATTTCAAGAAATCAACCGGACAGAGTCCGGCCATAAAATGAACCTTTCAACGGGGAGTTTTTGACTCACCCGACCTGTAAACACAATAAATACTCAATTGGGGAGCTCAGCTCACCCTCCACATACTCATATCAACATAAAAATAAATGGGAGCTCAGCTCCTTCATCCAGTCCATCAAACATGTATGTGATAATAATTTTTACAGGTCCAAAATAACAATTTATATTACAGACCCAAATCAATTAAATATTTCTAACACATGCGGAAATTCTAGAAGTTTATAGAATTACACAAACATGAATAGACGACCTGCGAGGAAGAAAAGCAGGTTAACCTCAAAAATATCCTCCTGTGGCCTGGAAAAATATTGAACAGGAGTGAGCGTTCGACTCAGAGAGTAAAATATCAATTTCAACCATAATCTCTATAACTATCTAAAACTAATGCATCCTGTAAAGTGAAATGCAACATAAGCAATAAATTCACATCATAACAGCAAAAAGATAATTTGGAGCACTCACGCACCCAGTAATATCAATCATAATATATGGGAGCTGATCCCTTATATAGCTCTCTTAAATCCAACCTGTGCCAGTGAAGAACTCAGCTCGGACTTCCACTTAATAACCAAATCGGGGTCCCAGCGAAGAACTCAAGCCGTGTCTATCCCGAAAGATCGGGTCCCAGCGAAGATCTCAAGCTGTGTCTACCCGTCCTATCCATAGTCCACACCACATCACACGCACGCCAACGCACGCACACTGCTCCAAATTACCACAACAACATCCACGGCACTTTAACAGTTGTGAATGCAACATAAAATGTGCCTAGAGTTTAACTACATAATTATATACATATAAGTGATGCATAGACATGCTTGAACATATAATAATATCGAAATTACAATTAAAATTAATATTTTACTCACAGACTTGACAGCGATCACTGTGGCGGCTGGGCGGAGGAAGAAGGCTGTCCCGGCTCACCTGACAATTACATTACAATTATTTAACACAATTGACTCAATACAAATCATGAAAAGACCAAATACGTCCTAAGTCGTGCCGAAAATCCGGCAGAGTCTCCCCTATACCTAGGACCTATCCAACCTGCAAAAGGGCTCAAAACACACTTCTATTTTCACAATCCATATATCCATAACTCAATCACATCACACAGCCCCTCCTGGGCCCATCCAAACAGTCATCAATCACAATATGTAAATTTACAGTTTAGTCCTTATAATTGATCATTTTGCAAAAACTTCCCAAATAAGCTCTAAAAATTTTAAAACTTTGCCCCGCGGTCCTTAGCAATATTACTAGGCTATTGCAAAAAGAATCATAATTTTCTGAGCTATCATGAATATTTTATAAATTTTTAATCCTATTTAAGCACTAGAAAATTACGAAAAAACAAGGTTCGGGCTCACCTTTTCCGATTCCGACTTCAGGAACGCGCTCGGGATGTCTGACAATGGTGGGGTAGCCAAAATCTCGATCCAATTTGGAGACTTTTTTGGTAGCGGGTCTGTCTGACCGAAAATTCACAGATCCGGACAACTATCGAATTTCTGGGAATTGAGGATACCTACACGAAGCCCACAACACGGGGGTTAGTACAAAATTTTTATGGAATTTTCTAAGCTCATTTAATGCTCGGAAAAATACTGCGAAGTTTCGTGGGACCCACCGAAAAACGGTGTCATAAAATTTTGAAATTTATATCCCCGCGAAGCTCTCGACGAGTGGAGCGCTCTGGTACTCTCGGTTTTCTCGTGGGGTTTACGGTTTGTGAAAAATCTAGCCCAAAAGTTAAAATGGGCTAAAACTTCTCGGGCAAAAATTGGACAAACCGCTTGATGGATTTCAGTGTTCTTAGTGTCTATGGAAAGCTCTCGACGAATAGATGAGTTTAGACACAAGACCCGGTCTGATTGGTGGTCGGATCGGCCGGATTTCGGACGGGAAGACGAAGCGGCGCACTTGCGTGTCGCGTCGCTTCAAGAGCCTTTTTTCGGCGTTCCAGGCGGCGGCCGGTGGGCTAGGACGGCTGGGGATGGGCGCCTGTAGGCTAGGGTGGCAGGGGAGGTAGCAGCGCGGCAAGGGGAGGAGGGAGGAGAGAGAAAACGGGAGAGAAAGAGAGGGAGGAGGAAACGCGCACGGGAGAAAAAGAGAAGAAGAAGAAGGGGCCGGTCCGATTCAATCGGTCCGATCCGGTCCGGTTCGATTCGGCTGATTCGATTCAGGATACAAAATTTTAAATTTTTACTCCGTCTTGAGATCGAAAACGAGGCCCAAAAATTTTGAAAAAAATTTAGAAAACTCAGAAAAATTCGTAGACTCCAAATATATTTTTAGTTTTGCCACGTGGTCTTTAAATTAATTTTTAAAATCATCAAAGTTTATATTTTCAGAAAATCGAACCCGATTTTTAAAATCCGAAAAATCTCAAATAATTTCCTTAAAATTTAAATAATTAAAATATAAATATTACTCATAAAATAATAAATTTAAAATTTTTTGGGGTGTTACACATAATTTGAATTTTAAATTTTAAATTTTTATGTTTTTTGAAGGATATTTTAATAAAATGGCTTAATTTTTATATGTGAAATAATTTTATTATCTTCATTAATTCATATTAAATGCAGATTAATTAATTTCTTAATTGTGAATTTTAATTAAAATTAATGAATAATTTATTAAGAGGAAAGAAAACCGAAACAGAATTACTGACAAAGTTTCCTTCCGGTGATAAAAATTTGTACAGTTTCATTCCGGACATTTTTGTTTGTACTTCAGACACAACTGAAGCTTTGGAAGACTTTTAAAAGGTTTTTAGTTAGCGCCAAGAAATATTTGTCTTGCCAAATGCAATATTTAATTATTTTTGTGTCTCATTTATGGTATGTCATCAACCTTAATCAGGCTTGTATAAAATAATGTTGTACAATTAAGAAACTAGACTAAGTTATACAATTAAATATTATTTTTGCCCATTTCCTTTTTTTGGTTTAATTAATTTTATTGCTATTATAGTAATTAATTTTATGATATATTAATAATATTATTTTTTTATTTGTGAATAATATTGTAAGATTTGGATTTTTTGTCCACTATCAGTTGATAACATTCTTACTAGTGAGCCGTTCACTGAGGAAAACTTGATAACAATTCAGGTATATATTAATAACTTTGAGATGCATTGATCTTTGACAATTGTTAAATCCTTTCTCATTTTCTATTCTTCATCAGTTATTCCTATTAATTATTAATTAATTTCTTCATTTGCTTTTATTAAGTAGAAATCGTTGAAATAATTTCTTAAGTCACCAGATTGTGATTGTGAATATTTTGATCCTTTTTCAACAGGTCTCTCTCTCTCTCTCTCTCTCTCTCTCTCTCGTATTGCTTTCAACATGGCTTAAATCATGTTGCATGCACATTATCGAAATTATGGATTAATTCACATTGTTGCTCATTGTTTCATAGATTTTTTGAAATCAATTGAATGAAGTTAGAAGAAGTGAAAACAGGAAGAGATTGGGAACTAAAATAAAATCTCTTTATTTTTTGGTAAGTTCTCCTTATATTTAACTAAGGTTGTTGATAATTTAATGTATTATTAATTAGTTAATTATTTATTACTATTGATTTTGAATTGTTAAACTTGTGTTTCACAGCACTAGCCCTGGACATAGGGAACATTCATAAACCTCTCATTCATCTGATATGTTTTTGTATTTAAATTTACACGCCACTTATGTATATATACTTTTGCTCGGATGAATGGTATGTGCATGAAGTAGTACACATGTAATCTCTCAGACCCATGTCCTGAATTTCTTATGATATGCACAATACTATACATGGGCACAAGAAAAGGAGCAAGATAACAAAAATGGATACAAGGGAGTGGAAATAGTGTGCAAAATATGGACCATACTGGTTTTAGCATATACACCTGAATTTATTATAGTGGTTTTCCTATTACAATTTCTTTCCTTTTATTGCATCTTATTTTTGTTGCTTTTCAAGCTTTACTCGAGGAGAATCCATTTATTTATCAATCTATGTTGCAAACATTTGACCACAACTCAAAGTGCTTATGGAATTGTTTAATTCTTGCAAGTATATGTTATGTTAAATGTTGTAGTTGCCCCTCATTGCAGTGATTCTATATTGACTTGTAATATGCTAGGTGATTACATTAGTGATCTACAATTGCAATTTTGTTGCAAAGCTGGTTGATTTATAATTAATTAGGTTTCATAAATTAACACAAACTCCTAAATAAGTAAAATAATATTACTAAATTAGATTTTCTAAATTTCTTTCTAAAATACACAAACGTAAAATCTCTAGTAGAAGGCCCTTCATCACTAGTCTCCTTTTTAAATATATCTAAAGTTATGATTTTGCCGCGACAAAGTTTGTATTTAAGTCAGATAAATTTTTATTTTATTTTTAATGATAAAGAAATTAATAAATTAATTTCTACAAAAATAATTTATTTGCAACTCAATCATCTAAATAATCTTTTTTTTTTTAAGAAAAAAAAATTTGTACAGGCAATTTCATATGCCTTCGTAAGTACAATCACCCTACAATTAATAATATTAATTTTTTTTTTTAAATTAAAAATCCTAAGGGCGATTTTAATCGCCTTTGGAGATGGCGAGAGAAGGCCCTATCAATTTTGAAAATGGCGGGCATGAATGGAGTAAGGGCAATTTAAATAGCCCCAAAAGATAGTGGGAGAGTGCCCCAAAAATATTGGAAGTGGCGAGTGTGGATAGAATTGGGACAGTTAAAATCGTCGTTATAAACCGTCTCAACCTACCCAGTGATTTAAAAAACTGCCCTCACATTGTAAAGACGGTGTCAATAACGACGGTGTTGCAACGGTTTCAACAACTATCCCAAATGTCTCTGGGGATAGTTTGAACTGCCACTACACCTAAAAAAACTTCCTCCATAGGTATTCTTTCCTGTATATATTTATCCCTATATCTCACAAATAAAGATTTATCCTATTTACTATTATTCTTAAATATAATTAGTGACATAAATAGAGATAAATTTATATTTGATGCTAATTTAATTTTTAAAAATAAATATATTTATCTATAAAACTATCCTTAAATATAATTAGTGACATAAATAAATATAAATTTGTATTTGACACTAATTTAATTTTTAGAAACAAATATATTTATTTATAAAACTAACTTATAGATCTCTTTATATATTTTTATAAACTATATTATTTGGCCTTAAAACTAATTTTAGAGACAATTTTTTTTAATTTTTAAATCTATATTTAGAATTTGTCTTTAAAACATATCCTTTATATCACTAATTACTAATAATAGTACATCTATTTATTTTTAATATTATGTCACTGATTTAATTTAAATATAATTTAAATTAGAGTGTATTTAAAGCATTATTCAAAATAAATATAATTTAATAAAAAATAATTAGTCAATAATTAACCGATTAAATAATTTATCAATAATTACCGATCATCATGCATTTGATAGATAAAATTAAAATGAATATAAAAAATAAAATTTTAAAATACTAAAACAATATACCGACCACAACAGATAGTGGGCAACTACTAACTATGAATTTAATGGGTAAAATTAAATAGAAAATAAAAAATAAATTTAAAATGCTAAAAAAAAAAATATACCAATCACTAGTGATGGCAGGTAACTATCGAACCTAATAAATTTGGTGGGTAAAGTAAAACAAAAAATAAAAAAATAAAATTTTAAAATACCAAAATAAATATGTAAACTATTACAAATGATTGGTAAATGAAATTACCAACTAAAATCCTCTTAAAATAATTGATAATTTTAGTAGCTATATTTTAAATTTCTTGCAGTGAACTCCAATATTCTAAACTTATTATTAGTTACTATTTTTTTTCCTTTTTTTTTCATATTTTATTAAAAACATTGCAATATAATAAATTTTCTATATTAATGGACAAATTAAATATTATTTTCCTCCTTTCTATGATGTGCATTATGATAATATTTATCATAAAAAATAAATTAAAATAATAATAATAATAATCATCATCGTGTATTAATATTTTTTTCTCTCATAAAAATTTTTATAAGGATACATTTTTAAAAAAATAAAAATGAAAAACACATTTGCAAAAGAAATCAACAAAGTATGTGGAGTTTAAAAAAATAAACAGAAGAGAACATTAAAAAAAAAAAAAAAAGAAAACTGGGGACAAAACTAGTTTTGTTAATTGTTTGAAATATTTTAATTAAAAATCTATTTTATTTTATTTTTTAATTTTATATATATGTGTGTGCGCGTGAAAAGCATAAAAGTATTTTCAAGAATCTGACATGTGATATTCTCTATTATATGTAAGTTATAAATTATATTAATAATGTAATAAGTAGTCATTATTATAAGATAACTTATAATATATTAATATATATTAATTACATATATTTATATATATATATTATATATAGATAGGTTTTAATTATTTATGTTATGAAATCTTTATTAAAAAGTTTGAGAAATAAAAGTAACAAAAATAAAATTTGAAATAATTAATAAAAAATTTAAAACATTACATTATATTTATATATTAAAATTAAAAGAAAAAAAAAATATATATATATATATATATATATCCCAAGAGTTAGACATGGCATTCCCTTTCATAGTATTACCACTTGACATTTTCTATTATATGTAAATTATAAATTATTTAATAGTTACCTTATTAATAATATAATAAATAGCCATTATTGTAAGATAACTTATAATATATTAACATATATTAATTACGTATATAGATAAATTTTAATTATTTATGTTATAAAATCTTTATTAAAAAGCTTGAGAAATAAAAGTAATAAAAATAAAATTTAAAATAATTAATAAAAAATTTTAAATATTACACTTTTTATATATTAAAATTAAAAGATTTAAAATTATTAATAGTCACGTGCTTTAGTATGGACAATTCTCTAGTTATTTTATAAGGATGATGGGATAAGTCAAACAATTATTGCATTAATCCTTGTCTACTATTAAATTGTAGACATCTATTTCTTAACCCTTGGAATGTATGATTTATAAAAATAGTGAAGAGCCTCTGATGAAGTACCACTAGATAATGATGAATTTTAAAGCACTCAAGAGACTTTAGAATGATAGGAATATTTTTTTTTATTTTGGTTTGCTAATTAAATGAGTTTAATTAAATATTCAAACCCATTAAATTTATTAAACTTAATTATAATGTAAAAGTGGGCTTTTAATGAACTTTTTAAAAATTTTTTGAAATTATTTTTTAAGATAAAAAAATTAAAAAAGAATAAAAAATATATTTAAGGGACATAATTATCCCCCATTTATTTATTATTATTTTTTAGATAGAATTTTGAAATTATTTGAGGGATAATCATTCTCCATTTATTTTAAATAGATTTTTTTTTTGTTGATAGGCCTTAAAATGATCTTATTTTACTATAAATACCCTTACCCAAATCACCTAAGAAAAAAAAAATTAACCCAAAATTTTTTGAAGCACTCTAGAGAGATTCTAAATTAATTAGAAAACTTTCTTTTGTGTCCTTAGAATCACAATTGCCCATCTTTTCACAAAAATTATCTTAGTTAATTTTTAAATTTAGGTTCATTTAGATGCCAATTAACTAAGGTCACATCTCCACTGATTCTTGACTTATTCCTATCACTTGGAGTTATTCTTGAGTGCTATAAGATCTTCTAATCCAAGAATTGAAGACCAATTATAAGGTAAATCTAATTAGGCATGTCATGATCCGATTTCACGGGCCGAACCAGTACTAAGTCTTGGGCAAGCTTAAAGCCCCCGAAAACCGTAATAAGCCTTACTATTTACTAACCCGTAACTAGACCCAAAGTCAAGGCCCAACACACTAAAATAAAATAATATAAAATATTATATCTCAAATTTGAAAAGTCCAACTCAACCCCAACATAGTACAATAATATGAGAGCCTAGCTCAACCCCAATATCCAACATTTTTAATTCATTAAATACCATTTATCACATTCAAATAATACGTTATTTATTAATGTCATAGTAGAGTTCTAAGAATAAAATAAAATAAATATATAATTAAATAAATGATTAAATATAATAGAACTACTAACATCACCACAACCTGCGAAGAAAAATGCAGATTAGACTCTATAGGAAAGAATGTTCCTCCTTAACTTGGGAAAAATATATTGAACAAGAGCAAGCATTCGATTCAGTGAGTTTAGATTTTGATTACAAATGCAATTTCTATAACTACTTACAACTAGTGCAATCCTACCATGAAATGTACATCCAATACCTATAACTAATAATTTACTCAATATTCACAAAAAAATATAATTTAGAGCTACTTACATACCCAATAGATATCAATACATAAATATAGGAGCTGATCCTCTATACAACTCTCTCAAACCAAATCCCGCTAGCGAGCTCAACTTAAGTCGAACTTTCGCTTAAATCCAAGCCTAGGAGCCAACGAGATCAACTCAAAGGACCGGGACTTTCCATATCCAAAAGGACCAGGTTCTAGCGATACTAGCTCAAGCCGCGACTACCTGTCCACTCCATATCCATATATTCCATATACAAATAACACACACTGCTCTAAATTATCTTCAGGGTGGCAATCACAAACAAATAATAACAATAATTAATTATGTAGCAACCAAATGCCACTAATATATTAATTATTTATGTGCATAATTAAATATTTATAAAATACATGAGCATGCTAGATATATAATTAATATTGAAATTACAAAAATAATCAATATCTAACTCATCGACTAGTTGACTTGATTGTAGCTGATCCAGTTGGAAGAAAGAAAAATGGTCGGCACTGAATATCTATATAGATACATTGACCTCCATCAACTTACTAACAAAATTAATTAATTAATTTAAACTAAAGAAGCAAGAATTATTTTTAGGTTCTTGCCGAAATTTTGGCAAAGTCTCTTCTATAACTGGACCTAACCTGTGACGCCCCTTACCCGTCTACTGTATAGCCGAGCAAGAAGTGCCACATTCGGTGCCGGAGCACCCTATCTTATTTTATCATATCTATTGTAAACATTTGATATCATTTAAAACATGTATTCTATGTGTAGAAGTTATATATATATATATATATATTATTTCTGTGGAGACCCGGACAGAGCCTCCCCTGTTTTATTAGCATCTGGCGGGTTCCACTAAACACCTGTTAACATGTCCATATTCATTTTACACATTTCCATATTATATTCTCTTGCATCATATCATTTACAATTATTTATGAGATCTAAAAATGAAGTATCATCTATTACATTCATATAGAAATTCATAGATAATAAGTTATAAATTTTCATTTCAATCTCAGAGTTTAATTACAAGTCCAAAATGAAATACATCACGACTAGACATAATGAACCAAAATACTAGTCTATACATGGGCCCTACCAAAATACAAAAGACCAGTGAGGTGACTCTAGACAGTGGTAGATCTGGTCGGAACTCTGTCCGAATACTACTGTGGCGGCTGCTGATCTTCAGTACCTACGCGATGAAAAACCAACGCGCTAAGCATAATTCTTAGTGGTGCATAATTTATAATAACAATAATTTAACAATTGAAATAATAATTGCAATTCTTAATTTCTAGGTCTTTTACATTTTTTTATTACACTTTGAAAACAATTAAAATTATTGGGATCTTTCCTATTTACTTATTGTATATTCAGTATTAATTAATTATTATCAATGCCCAAGAAACCTATAACAAATTATAAAAGTTGGATGCACGGGTGTATACTGGTTAGACAACCATATGTCTATCCAAAGATATGTCCTGTGCACGAGGCCACCGTTGGGCACGAGACCACCACAGCTTATAAAGCCGTAAAATAAAGTAGGCACAATGGCCAGTAAGTAGGCATATAGCCTGAAGAACAATCATACCAGACATATATTGTCAGTTCATGATTTGCTCTGTAAGCAGTACTGCTATCTGTGGTCCCTAATTGGTATACCAATTGATCCAAACTAAATAAATAAGTCTAGGTGTACTATGGGCAATCGCACCTTGTTATATTTTTATTTGAATGTTCATATCACTTTATAGTGGGAAAATAGGTCCCACATACCTCTTTCAAGTAGTTTAGTATTTAATAGCTTGTTAGGGTCAAATGCCCTACCATAAGATAATTTATCTCATGGACCATTCTTTAGTTTCAGTTTTTGTGTCTCATTTTTACCTATCCAATTGATCAGGTTGCAGCCACTATTTGGCCACACTTCCTTCATGAAAGTTGTTCCCCTATGTTTTATCTTTATTTTGCTTTTGTAATCATGTCAATTTGATTTTCAGAACTCAAGTTATGGTCAGATAACCATAACTGACTCATTTCCAGATTCTGGTTCCTTAACTAGGTGGCTTTCGGACTTAAAGTTTACCTAATTAATGGAACAGGTTGCAGTCACTTTTAGGCATGGTGATCTCCATAGAAACTGTTGCCCTATATCTTGTGGTCACTTAGAATTTTTAATCACAATTTTTCAAGTTTTGTGGAGTTATTTATGGCCAAATAACTGACCTAGGGTCATGTACCCTGTGCCAACAAGGGCTCAGTTCAGGACAGTGACTACAGGTCACTTTTTGAGGTTCTTAAGTTCATAATTTGAGGAAGGTTCCTTCATAAGATTTGTTCCTCTATGTCTTAGGGACTCCTAGGTACAATTTCATAATTTTTCAAGCTTGGTATAGTGAGTTGTGGTCAATGTATTGACCTGGACTCTTAATCCTATAAAGGCAATAGTCAATCTTTAGGGCAGTATGTTTGTCCCTCTTTTTAGGGTCTTTACACTTAGAATTTGGCAAAGGTGTCTAAATCAATGTTGTAGCCCTAAGTATCATGTTTCTAGATCATATTGGCACATCTCAAATGAAATTTTCTAGTGAGAGTTATGGCCAAATGAACACACAGGTATCAAATGGCATTCTGAGTTCAACTTAACATTTTCCATATTTCAATTCCTAACTTTGGCTAATTTTTTTCCTAGGATGCAATGGTTTCTAGAGCTTGGTCAAAACATAAAAATTGTTGTGCTATGTCTTATAAAACTTTTGGCACTAGTTTCACTCAATTTACAGCTTCGGAAAACAAGTTATGGCATTTTTGCCAAAACTGGTCAAGCATACCAAAGGAACAGTATTTTGGATAATTTCTGGGTTGGCAGTTTCAGTGACTCAACTTGTGCTAATAATTTGATTTGGTTAGAGGTAAAACTGGGTCAAGTGGTCTTCATGAAAAGTGTAGCCCTATGTCTAAGATTTCCATTGAGTAAATTTATGTCACTTGGACTAGTATAGAGAGAGTTATGACCAAATGAACACGTGCTCATTTGGTCATTTTCTGGGTTTCAGTGTTTGGTCATCCAGGTTTGGGTAGAGAATTGGTCATGATTTTGACAGAATTTGGGCAGGGTTCCTTCTTGAAAAATGAAGGTTTGGATGTCCCAAAACACCTCCAATTGGCCTCATACCAATTGGAGTCACACATTGTCAGTCAGGGTTCAACAAACACACTGGACTCATTGAGTCCCAACCTGCAGAAAATTTGACACTCCCAAAATTCAATCTCTTCCTTCTTCCAAACTCCAAATAAGCATATATGGCACTTCTATAAACATCAATCTCAACTCAACCAAGTCAATTTCAAGAATTTACATAAAGTCTCTACATCATAAACATAAACCCTAATTCCAATCACCCAATTTACACAAACTGAATTCTTTTACACTTTTTATCATATCAACTATTCAAATATCCTTATGGAACTATTTTTCATCATTTAAAAATAGCAAACCTCACAAGATTCATGGCTGCCAAAATTAGGGTTCTTCAATTTCTTTTTATTTGTCTTCATTTTCATGGAATACTCACTCATCTCATCATTCTTACAAGATTTAAAGAAGAGTGGGAGTGGTATTTTTGCACTTACCTTATGACCCAACTTGCAAACTTCAATTTCTCTTCTTCAAATGGGTATCTAAAGCTTCCTTAGAGTGTGGGGAGTATTTTTTGTGAAGGGAGGTTAAGGTTTTATGGGGAGAAAGCTTGGGAAATCAAGCTTTGAGAAAGAAGAAAATGGAGGGAGAGAGAGCTTCCATGGTGTCGGCTCAAAGAGAGAGAAGAGGAAGATGAAGAAGACTTGTGGTTAGTGAATTTTTGTCTCTTGTGTCTTATATATATATTCTATAATTATTGCACTTTAATTTTTTTTAAATGCCATAAGTCTATTTCCTTTCTTTTCTTTTCTTTCCTTTTCTTTTCTTTTCTTTTCTTTTTCTTTCTCTTCTCATTTTCCAAATTCAAATTCATAAATTTAATTTATATTAATTATTTTATTTCCTAATTTTAAATTTGACATTTAGGTCCAAATTCACCTCTAGGGGTGAAATGACCAAAATGCCCTTCATGGTGTTCATTGGGTTATTTTTATTATTTTATACCAATTAATAAATTTTCTAAATTTTATTTTATTTCTCAAAATATTTCCTATATTTTTTTAATATTTATTTCATTAATTTATGTCTCCTCACTATAGTTTAGCTGTAGTTCCAAACATTTTGACTATCCGAACAGACATTAGTCATCAGAATAGTAAAATGTACGGACTGTCTATGGTGAGGGCATTACAATTCTTCCCCTCTAATAGAAATTTCGTCCTCGAAATTTATACAGTGTAAATAATCAAGGGACCGCTATCTCCTTGTCTTTTCGCCTTTTTGTGTTATAATACTTTACTTTTTCTTTAGTCTGTCTTATTAATCCTAGTTCTACAATCTTATCCTTATCTCGATTTACTATTGGAAATACGTAGTACAAATGTAACGGCCTGGCCCACTAATGATATTGTCCGCTCTGGGCCGAAGCCCTCACGGTTTTAAAATGCGTCGCTAGGGGTTACGAACCGCCAACTTATAAATCCAGCATCTCTCCCGTTTTTTGCCGATGTGGGATTTGCCTAGGGTGTTACATAACCCCTACAAGAAAACTTATCAAAATGCAACACTCAAGGCCTCAGGCCCACAACAGCAAACACAACGCCCATCCGAGGCCTACAAAAAACCTAATCTAGGTCCAATTCTCTCGATCCAGTTCAAGTCCCTATACTTCACTACTATCTAAAATAAATTATCAAAATGCCTTCCAAAAATTTCAAAAATATTCTTGGGGTTCCTTCACATCCTCTTAAAGTCCATACAGTTTATTTTAATTTTTAATATGCTAGGAATATTTTACAAATTAATTAGTTAGCTTAGTCCTAGGTAAAAAAGTCACATAACTTAAGTTAGGGACTACCTTTGTAAATTTTGCTATCTAAAATGCGTTTGAAACATCTGAAAATGCTAGAAATGACTGTAAACATAACCACCTTCTAAGATAGCTCACAGGGCATCTGAACCAAGCCAAAAACTCGGTCCCTAGTACTAGTGAGCTATTATCAATCCGATTATACCTAAAAGAAACCCATAAATTGTTAATAGTTATCATATAATTATATTTAATTTACGAGTATCGAAAAAGTTTGAAAATCTCACCAAGTGATCTGGACCGTCCGATAATTGCCTTTTTCAAATGGTGTCAGATCAGAGCGGGATTGGTTCCATCTCGAAGGTTTCATCGTTCTAAGTTCAACAGTGGTCTTGGATCGCTGATTTGAAAGTAGGATGGGCCGGAATCTCGTAGGAAAGTGGTAAAAATCTATTTTTTTCTCTCTCCTTACTAGCACCGGAAATGATCACCAAATCCGGTGTGGTTAGTCCCATCGGAAAGATCTTCTCCCTAGGAGTCCATAGCCACTGCAATCACTCTGATTAGACGTCAGGATTGCTGGATATGACTTTTCAAAGTTTGGAACCCATTTTCTCCCTCCTTTCTCTCTCTTTGAAACCACCAGCTACAACCACCCTTCACCGCCACTAGTCATGTCATACTGGTCACTAGAGGGAGCTGACGCGTTTTGCATGTCGTCAGTCGATGGGTATCTCGTCGAAAAGATGAAAGAAGGAAGAAATCTATTTAGGGACTAAAAGGGAAAAATTGCAAAGAGGGAGGGAGATGATGTACCTGCACATACTGGGAGTTTGAATTTTGCTTTTTCTTTGTTTTTTGTAATTGTCACATCAATCAAGTCAACTTTTCTTTTCTATTTTATTTTATTTAAATATAAATTATATTATATTAATATTAAATTTATATTTATATTCTACCAAAATATCTTTCCTTACTCCCTTATTCATAACTTATAATAGAATCTAAACCCTGTACATATAGGACTTATTTTTAAAAATCAATGACTAAATTAAAACTCAACAAAACTTAAATAATAATAATAATAATAATAATAATAATAATAATAATAATAAAGACAAATAACATACATTTAAATAATAATATTTATTTCATTAAGTAATATTTTAAAATATCACACATAATCAACAGAAAATAAAATAGGATATAATTAAAATTTATTCTTTAATTATCAATATCACCAATTATAATATTAGTCATTATTTATATCAAATATTATAAAACAAAATGAAATAACACTAATACTTTAATGATTTATGCCAAAAATAACATTAGAGTAACATTACACTAAATTTTTTTTTTTTCAAATTCAAATACACCAAAATTCAATAATCTATCCTAACTTTAAATTTGAAGTATTGAAATAATATAATAAAAAATATATATAAATCATGAAATAACATTAAAATAATTAAATTATTAAATTACTCATTTTTCTTAAAATTTTTAGGGCATTATAGGGCAAATCTTGTTTTCTTTATGCATTTAAATATGTGAATCAAATCTATAACCATGGGTAAATTGTTTTTTTTATTTATTTCTTTTAAATTGTTTATTAGGATGTCAATCTCAATTCCGTGTCTTTAAATTTGCAATAGCCTTAATTTTTTATGTATATAAATTTAATTTGATTGATGGGCTATGTTTTCTCATGTATGCTACATAACATATACAGTTGAATTTCATAAATTTTTATTAAGATTTACTATTTTTAGAGATTAATATAATGTACAATTGCTGGCCAAATCAGTTTTTAATAGTGTTATCTTTTATTTTTATTGATGGGTTATATTAACCCATGCATGTTTTTTATTGATTTATTTTTCTATTTTAGATAATTTTATATGTAAATATAAAGTGGTAGCCCATACATTGTGATTCTTATTTTTTGTTCCTAATGTTTTTTTATATTTATTTTTTTTCTTATTTTAATTTCATAAATTGCGCATGAATTTGATACTTGTCTTTTGAGTACGTTAGAAGATTGAACGAGAAGAATCAGAATCAAAGTTCCAAAATTGAAATATAAGATTTCAAATAAATTTCATTAATTTTGAGTCTTAAATTTGGTATTATTCTTTTCGTTTTAATCTTTTATTCTTTTGAGCATGTCAATATTAAATAAGGCATTAATGGATCCAAAGAAATTTCAAAAGGAACCAAAGCAAGCAAAAAGAGATCAAACATGGTCAAAAGAAAAGATGGAGTGGAGCATAAAGCCAAAAGCTAGAAATTAGAACAAAATGGGCTGCATCAGAGTTCAAGGCCCCTTGCATGGTGTAAAAGGCTAAAAAGCCATGATATAGTATAGAATTATTTTTATCAAAAGGGCCCTTTGATTTTGTTTAAAGATTAATTTCAATCTCCCTCCTTCCCCCCTTTTTTAGTTTTAGGTTTATTTTTATTTATTTATTTATTTCTTTTTAGTTTATTGAATATCACCATGGCATGTAAATTATTTAGAAAATAAGATCATGTGAATTTAGGTTAACTTGGTAAGTTAAAATCTGATTTAGCATGATAAAAATCCTTAGGTATATTTAACTTAAAGATAATGCGTGTTTAAGTTTCCTACAAGCATTATTAACTTAGATAATGTACATATAGGGTAACTTGATTTATAAAAGATAATATGCATGTTAGATTTAGTTTATTTAATTCTTTTTACTTGTAATATGTGTGAAAATAGATTTGTACAAAATTAGCTTAGTTAAATATGCATCTAGGGTAAGATGGTAAAAGGGTAACATTATTAAATTAGCAACTTGGCATGTTAGGAATTACTTGTACATGTACATGGTTGATTTGTTTGAATTAATTGTGTGAATAATTTTAGACTTGCATAAATGTATGAATAAAGAATTAAATAAAAGAAACAATAAGACAGACTTTAGGAATCATTAGTACAGGTTGGCCATTATTCTAAGATAAGTCTAAGCAAAGAGGATGTCTAATACCTTCTCTCTCTTGTACCCATTATCTCGAAGCTAGACCATTGGGCTCATGGTAAAAGAACGGTAATGGACCTCTACAAAGTCTAAGTTGTCACCCATATCCCTTCTTATGAATTTTTCTTGGTTATTATCCGAGTGATGACTCCTTTCCTCCACTTTTGTGGCATTAATATCCAAGCGTTATGGTAATGTTATGAGAAGATGATACTAAAATAGATTCAAGGGTCCCACATAAATCCAATGCAAGAGGAGCTGTTTGCATATGCCAACATGCTTCTCATAACCTAACTTTTTCTATTATTATATTTTTATAATAAAATTAAAAAAATGAAAAATAATTTCAAAAAGCAAAACCTAATTTTATCAAAGAATTTCTTTAAAGGGTATTACTTATTTAAATAAGATATCTAATATAACAATGCTCTAACACTAAATTCCAGATCCAAAAATGCCAAAAATGAAGTATAAGAATTGAAGATTTTAAAGGCTGCCGAAAGTTGCATAAGGAGTTGCATAGCCTATGCAATTTGTGTCCATAAAATATAAGAATTTCTTAAGTTGCCAAAAGTTGCATAGCCTAGTGCATAGGCTATCCACCATCTTATGCAAGAGACCGGAGAAATATTACAAGTCTGTCGAAATGTGTATAGCTTCCTACATAGCCTATGCACCTTCACGGAGAATGAACTTAAACCTGTCGAAACTTGCATAACCTCATGCATAGGTTATACAATAGCCTATACAACTGAACGAAAAATCTTTCAAACTTGCTGAAATGCGCATAATATTCTGCATAGCCTATGCACCTGCTTATGCACCATCACAGAAATTCTCTGAAGCTTACTAAAACGTGCATAAAAACTTACATGGCCATGCAAACCTATCTCTACTTATTTTCTCTAGTTCTGACTTCGCATAAGATGCTGCATGGGCACAATTCTGACCATGCACTCTCTCATTAATTGGCTAATGGAGCAAGATTTTGTCACACGTGTATGAGCTCACCACACACTACTATTAGTCCATTTTAGTGTTCATGTCAGGGGGTATAAAAATATTATTATCTCATTTTTGCTGTAAGAAGAAAGATTTGGAAAGAAGGAGAACAGGAGCTGGCAACCTAATTATTCCCATCTGAAGCTTCAATTCTTTTTCATTTTCTGCCATTTTCTGCATTTCCTTCATCAGGTTTCTTTAGTTTTAGCTTTCTTTTCATCTTTTACTTCTTCTTTTGTTAGAGTATTTACATTAAACATTAATAGTGAGTAGTTCTTTTAAGATTTTGGAGTTTGGTATGCAATATTTAAGATATTTTGTGGATTTCAACTGGTTAGACTAAATTTTATGGTTATTATGGAGTTTCATCCATTTCTTGTGTGTATAATGACATGCTTAGTGTAGGATCCCATTAAGTTATGTTTTTAACCCTTGGTTGAAGTACCAAGAGGAGAAAACCTAATGATACACAATCAAGAAATTAGAATTAATTAACTTAGATATAAAAATAAACTAAGAATTAAGAGGATTAATAGATTAATTAAAGAACGTAATAGGTCTTGATTAATTTTAACTTTACGAAAGTAGGATTAAATTAATTAAAGCACTCTTTATCTCACTCAAAAGAGTATTCAAGGATATGAGAATTAATCTCCTAGTAATACATAATTTTCATATGTTTGGTTAACGAACCAAAATCTCAAAATAGCTTAAATATGAACCCCATAACTGCAGAATTGCCTTTTATCATTGTTGACTGCTAATTGATTTTAATTACTTGCACCTTTATTCTTACCATATTGCATTTAGCTCAATCCATTTCTTACAATTTTAGTGAAATTTTCTATTCAAGCAATTTCTTAATTGAATTTACAAATATATCCTTTAATTCCCAATCTCTTCATTTAATTAGTTGTTAATCTAATTTTAGTTTAGTTTAGTATATTTCTATATCGAAAATTCAATTTAAAAGCACAACTTTTCGAGAGAACGATATATTTTCTATTCTACTTAAACAACCCGTGCACTTGCGGTTGGGCCACATCATATACATATACATATATATATACATATACAAGTATATATATACCACATCATACAAACACACACACACACACAGATATATATATATATATATATATATATATATATATATATATATATATATATATATATATATATATATATATATATATATATATATATATATATATATATATATTTTTTTTTTTTTTTTTTTTCTTCTTCTTGTTGTTGTTGTTTTTGGTGTGTTTGAAACTTATTTTATTTTAATAAAACAAGCTTTGCATTGTAACGCCATATTTTTCTGCATTAAAATGAAAAGGTTAAAAAGAGAAACAAAAACCTTGCATTTGAACGCCAAAAAATTGTTTTTGGAATGTTTCAAACTACATTTTTATATAACAAACTTTGTATTAAAACATTATTTTTTGTGCATTAGAATGCAAAACTTAAAAAGAGAAACAAAAATACCAACAGCAAAACATGCATGTGTGCATAGAGAGAACGTTCCATGCATTCAAATGCAATTTGCATCTCTTTTTTGTTGATTTCAATTAGCACCCGCCGATTAACACAGGATTCCAAAACTAGCCGTTGATTCTTGTAAAAGAGACCTAATTTTAACTGTTGGTTACGTAATATAAATATCCATTTTAGAGAAGCTTTCAAGGCACATGCATGTTTACCATCTTTTCTTCTCTTATTCTAGTGTTCCATTAAGATTGCTCATTCGGGTGCTCAAGTGACAAACCACATTTGATCCTGGAGGATTTACAGAGTCACATGCAGGCTTCGGGTAAAGGCTGATAAAACCTTTAAGGACAGTGATCCCATGTTTTGCTGCAAATTTGTTCCATCCCTTGCTCAACAATTTATTTTTATTTTTATTTTTTTTTTAAAGTATCCTGGCTAGTTTGTTCTAGGATTTGGGTATCGCATAATTTTTAGTTACTAGCGTTTAGAGTTGCTTATATCCAATAACTTCTTAATAACAATTTTAAATAAAAAATGTTCTTGTGCGTATTAAAAAAATTTAAAATAAAACCATGACATATTCAATATCCTTAACTAGGTTAAAAATTTTTCATACATTAGTATATACTTAATTTGTTGATAAATAGACCTTTGATCAACTCTCAACATGACCAAAGTCCCTCCTTTTTTTAGTATAATCGGTTTCAATTGAAAGTCGAACTCTAGACTTCATAGTTTATGAAATGATTTCAATACTACTGGGTTAATGTTCATTGGTCAAAGTACTCACAGCAGTATCAAGTAGTCTTTTAAGGTTAAAAAAACTTAAATATATATTAACGAAAGATACCACTTGATTTAGTGTCACCTCCGAAATAATCAACTTAATTTAGTTATTGGATCTGAGATTTTATTTTTATATTTTTTTTCTGATGAGCAGGTTAAGTCAGTGGTTTAAGTAAAATGGAATTATACACCGGTGAGAGGCCAAGTGTGTTCAGACTTTTAGGGAAGTATATGAGAAAAGGGTTATATGGCATCCTAACCCAGGGTCCCATCCCTACTCATCTTGCCTTCATATTGGATGGAAACAGGAGGTTTGCTAAGAAGCATAAACTGCCAGAAGGAGGTGGTCATAAGGCTGGATTTTTAGCTCTTCTGAACGTGCTAACTTATTGCTATGAGTTAGGAGTGAAATATGCGACTATCTATGCCTTTAGCATCGATAATTTTCGAAGGAAACCTCATGAGGTTCAGTACGTAATGAATCTAATGCTGGAGAAGATTGAAGGGATGATCATGGAAGAAAGTATCATCAATGCATATGACATTTGCGTGCGTTTTGTTGGTAATCTGAAGCTTTTAGATGAGCCACTCAAGACCGCAGCAGATAAGATTATGAGGGCTACTGCCAAAAATTCCAAATTTGTGCTTCTCCTTGCTGTATGCTACACTTCAACTGATGAGATCGTGCATGCTGTTGAAGAATCCTCTAAGGATAAATTGAAATCCAATGAAATTTGCAACGATGGAAACGGAGATTGTGTGATTAAAATTGAGGAGATGGAGTCATATTCTGAAATAAAACTTGTAGAACTTGAGAGAAACACTTACATCAATCCTTATCCTGATGTCTTGATTCGAACTTCTGGGGAGACCCGTCTGAGCAACTACCTACTTTGGCAGACTACTAATTGCATACTGTATTCTCCTCATGCACTGTGGCCAGAGATTGGTCTCCGACACGTGGTGTGGTCAGTAATTAACTTCCAGCGTCATTATTCTTACTTAGAGAAGCATAAGGAATACTTAAAATAATTTGTTTCTGTTCCTAGCTCATCCTGCTTTATTCGCGATAGTTAAGCTTAAGCATATCCTTGTAGAATAAACTCGGAAACTCAAGCATGGGATTAATCCTTGTATTGTAGCAAATTCCGACATGTTAAATTTTTGTTATGCTTTTGTTTTGTTTCAATTCAGAGCTGTAAACTCTGCTAGCAGCATGGAGTCACCAGGTGAAGTGTGTTTGTGCTTTCCAATCTTTTAAGTGTTTTGAGATGTGTTTCTTTGTGTACTGATGTTGCTACTGCTGGGCTCTTCACCAAGATTTGGGTCTTGTTTTCATTTTAGCTTTTTTGTTTTTTTTAATGTCGTTCTGTTTATTTGTTCACCCTGGCTATCCTTTGCTTGATTTCGTCAACCCTTGGCTAGATTATTTTGGCTGTTATTTTTTGCGATCTTATCTTGGTTTGCACTCATTTCTCTGTTTTTTCACTTAGCATGTCATTTTCTAGATTAGGGGTATGGAATGGTCTATTAACCAGGGCTTTATTTGAGCATGTTCATACTAAATTTTTCCTGAAATTTAATAAATAACTTACTCTCTTAAAAAAAAAGTGTTTTTACTTCATTTACAAAAGTGAATGGAGCTTGAATTTATTTTCTTATTTGGTTAATTTGTCTACTTAATAATGGAATGAGAAGTATTTTTAAGAGGTGATTCTTTCCTTTTTTATCATCCTTGATCTTACTTTATTACTTGATATGGTCTTTTATTTCATCCCTTATTGCATGGCAACCTGAAACTATACTTACATTGTTGTTATAAAAAAATAATGCTCGTTTGAGCTATGAAACTAACAAATTTGTTTTTTCTTTTTTATTAGAATCAATAATTATCTAAGATTGAACCACCACCATGCAACTATAGTCACTACTCATTCTTAGAGGTGTAAAAGAACTGACCTAAGCTGAACTTTGAATAATTCAGACTCTGATTTATTATATTATTTTGAAACTCAACTAATGACCCCACTCAAAAATTAACAGTAAAAAATAATGATTCATCCATTTTTTTTAAATAATTATATAAAAATTGTAGTAACCTCAAATAAAAAAAAAGACAAGTTAAAAAAAATTTTCTCTATATATTTTTGTAAAATTTTAAGTCAAAAATAAAATATTATATTGCAATAAAGCCTCAACTATTCTTTCAAATAATATGTACATTTAGGGCATGTTTGGTTTAATTGTTGAATACAACTGATAGCTATTAGCTGATAGCTGTTACTGTTAGCTGATAGCTGATAACTGATAACTGATGATAACTGTTTTATGTTAAGTGTTTGGTAAAATTATATTTAGCTGTTGCTGTTGATACGTGAAATAATTAATAAGGGTATATATCATATAATTTATTTTATTATTTAAATAAATATAAAATTATAAATTTATTACATTATATTATTTATTTTATTAGTAAATTAAATATATAATTATTAAATTAATATATTATATTATTAAATAAATATATAATTATTAATCTGTTATATTATATCATTTATTTTATTATTGAAATAAGAAAATAATTATTTTTTAAGATAATTAAATAATTTTAAAAATATAGATAAAATAATAAAATAATTATTATTGTTAATAGAAAAATTTATAATTAATTTTAAGTTTTTAGATATAAATAAATATTTTATATTTTATGTTATTAATAAAAAATATTTTAACAAAATTGAAATACGTTAATTAAAATGCTAAAATTACAAATAAAAAATAAAAATATTAATAATATTAATTTTTAAGTTAAATAAAAAAGGATAATATGGTCAAAATAAAAAATAAAATCAAATCAGCTATCAGCTAATGAGGATGGGTATCATATCAATTGTCCATCAGCTATCAGCTGTATTTTTTTAAGCTTGCTACCTGTTTGGGTGTCTATCAACTATAAGCTGTACCCAATAGGTAAACCAAATACCCCCTTAGTCTTTGTCTCCTTCTCATATTTATAAGAATCACAGGTTTTCTCCCTCTCTCATCTCTCTTTTCTTTATCCTTTTTTTCATTCTTTATCAATTGGCTTTATACTTTTTTTCTTTTCCATTTATGTGAGAAATACAATATAATTGTTTTTAATATAAATAATATGTTTCAAATAAAGGAGAGATCATGATGAAAAATTCATAAATTTACCAATTTGCACAATTATTATAAGTAGAGTTATTTTATGCGGTCATAGATTTCAACTTTAAGAGCTTAACAATTGTTTTGCTGAGATGAATGCCAAAAATTACTTCTATGTATAACTTAAATCCAGTTATCCAGATTATTCATTTTCATCATTGATAAATAAAAATTGATTTGTCTTGCTCAATTTTACCCATGTGACTCTTCTAAATGGAGCTTTTGGCACTCGATAATCAACTTGAGGCATATTACTGATATGCACTCCAATGATGAGTTTGCAATCATTAAGAAAATTGGTAGTCTCTCTCCAAAAGTAGTCCAAACAAAGAAAAATCTAATATGTCTATTAGTTTATTTGCTAGTGAAATTAACATTGATATTATCTATTGTAATTTTTTTGTTTGAATTGAGCAAAACAAAATTTTTTTGACCTGTTGACTCAATTTATTGGCCCCATCCCCAGGTCACTTTAGTTTTAATATACAGCTTGAGCTTGCTCATTCCAAATATACTAAACTCAAGCTCAGCTCATTTAAAATTTATTTATAATATAGACAAATTGAGCTTGAGCTCGGCTCGTCTCAAACTCATTTATAATATAGAGCTCTATTCATTTCAATCTCATTAATATTGTTATATTAAGTTAAAATTTAGTTCAAATACAATTATTATCCTCTAGTTCACTACACCAAATTTGTTATGTTGAGATGATATGGCCCAATCGCAAGTGCATAGGTCATTCAAGTAGTACAGAGAATATATCGTTCTCTTAAAGAGTTGTGTTATAAATTAAATAGAAATATACTAAACTAAACTAAATTTGGATTAACAATTAATTAAATGAAGAGATTGAGAATTAAAGGGTATATTTGTAAATTTAACAAAGAAATTTCTTGACTAGAAAATTTCACTAAAATTATAAGAAATAGATTGAGCTAAATGCAATATGGTAATAATAAAGGTGCAAATAATTAAAAATCAATTAACAATCAACAATGGCAAAAGGTGATTTTGGGATTTTGATTGGTTAACCGAATATATGAAAATTATGCGTTTCAAGGACATTAATTCTCGTATCCTTTGAAAATCCTTTCGAGTGAGACAAAAAGTGTCTTAATTCATTTAATCTTACTTTCGTTGAGTTAAAATTAATCAAGACCCATTAGATTCTTTAATCAATCTATTAATCCTCTTAATCCTTAGTCTATTTTTATATCTAAGTTAATTAAGTCTAATTTCCTGATTATCTATCACTGGATTTTGTCCTTTTAGTACTTCAACCAAGGATTAAGAACATAACTTAATGAGATCCTACACTAAGTATGTCATTAGGCACACAAGAAATGGATAAAATTTTGTAATAATAATAAAATCTGGACTAACCAACTCAAATCCATAAAATATCTTAAATATTACATACTCAACTCTATAATCTTAAAAGAACTACTCACTATTCATGTTTAAGGTAAATACTTAAACAAAAGAAGAAGTAAAAGATGAAAAGAAAACTAAAACTGAAGAAGCCCAATGAAGGAAGTGCAGAAAATGGTAAAAATGAAGAAGAATCAAAGCTTCAGATGGGAATAATGAGGTTGTCGGCTCCTGCTCCCCTTCTTTCCAAATCTTTCTTTCGACAGCAAAAATGAGATAACAATGCTTTTATATCCCCTAACATAAACCATAAAATGGACTAAAAATGGTGTGTGGTAAGGTCATATACGTATGATAAAATCTTGCTCCATCAGCCAATTAATGAGAGAGTATGTAGTCAAAATGTGCCCATACAGTGTCTTATTTGAAGTCAAAATTAGAGAAAATAAGTAAAGACAGGTTTGAATAGTCATGCAAGTCTTTATGCACATTTTGGTAAGCTTCAAAGAATTTCTGTGAAGGTGCATAAGCAGGTGCATACGCTATACAAAAAGTTATGCACATTTCAACAAGTCTGGAAGATTTTTCGATCAGCTGCAAGGCTATTGCATAACCTATGTATAAGGCTATGCAAGTTTCAGCATGTTTAAATTCATCCTCCATGAAGGTGAATAGGCTATGCAGGAAGCTATGCACATTTTGGCAGATTTGCAATATTTATTCGGTATCTTGCATAAGATGGTACATAGCCTATGCACTAGGCTATATAACTTTTGGCAGCTTAAGAATTTCTTGCATTTTCTGGACACAAACTGCATAGGCTACACAGCTTGATGGTTGTCAATTAAAAATTAAATTAACTAAAATTATCAGTAATGAAATATTTTCTGCAGTAAGTGATAATCCAGGTTGAACCCTAGAGACTGTGTTACTAAATTTCGTGCACTGGTGTAACAGGAAAAGAAAAGGTGGGGGGAGTTGTAATACTAAATCAGAAGAAATTAAAGAACTGAATTTAGGTATGAAACTCTCAATTTAAACGAACTTTAGTCCAAGGTAATTCGCATTCCAATGCATGACTCGATCATAGACAAAAGAAATACAATTATCTCTTATTGAATACTTAACATAGATTTACCAAACAGCGAGGTAAAACCCCTAACTTCCCTGTACTCATCAATTCGAGCTCAGCGCTCTTGTTGACTCTAATTATTAACTGAATTGGTATTAAGCAATCCTCATCAAATTAATAACTGCTTTAAGAACAGAAAGTAGTTAAGCTGAACAACGATTTATAGAGCATAAATCATTTAATTCACCCTATTATTTCCTTAGGTTATTATCGAAAACTTGGATCATAATCAATAAAACCTAATTATTACTCACATTCAATCTTACATAACAATTATGGATTATGAAGATGAACTAGCAATTGATCACATTAAACAATTAACTAATAGGCCTTCTTAGCAAATCATTCAATAGATCAAAAATAATGAAATCAGGAAATAATAGATATTCAAAAAGGCATAATTTAAATTAAGAACCTAGTCTCACAAATCATGCATAAAAACTGAAATCCCTTGAATTGAATTTAAAAAAGCTTAGGCGCTCATGGCTTACAAAAAAATAAATAAATAATAAAGAAATTTAAAACTATGGATGTGAATGGAGAATGAAGGTGTTGTGAAGGTCTCCAAGCTGTTTTGAAGGTCTGAATGGATGTCTCGAAGCTGCTGCCAAAGATGGTCTTTATAATCAAAAACCTAATCCCAAAGATAATAACCAAACTTGAAAAATTTTTGAAATTCAAAAAGACAGATTTTCTGCTCTGTAATCATGGCCGATTTTTAGCCACTTTCGTTGTGATTCTGTCTCTGACTTCTTCAAGAAAGTTGTAGCTCTACTTCTTAGCTTTCCAACGGGTACTTATTTGCCCAAATCGGAGGTCTACAGCCCAAGTTATTGGTCAAAAACCGAAACTAGTTCTGACAGAGTATCCAGCCCATAATGACGACTTCATTGCCATTTTTGACAATTAAAATGGTCTTATCTCGCTTCTAGCCCTTCACAAGAATTGTAGAGGTGGTTCTTAAGGTTCAATTGGGATTGGGTTTGCTTCATTTGGACCTTCGAAGCTCCAGATATAAAATAAATCCCAAGACTAGTCATGACACATCAAGTGTGGGCTTTTGTAATAGATCCATAGCTCATTTTGACAACCTTGGAGACTGATTTGGGCTTTAGTCCCTCTTTGTCATTTGTAGTGCTCTGACTTAGCTTTTCAATGAATTAAACAGTATTGGATTTGGAGACCCACAACTTTAGAAACACCTGAAAAATATAGTAAAGATCAAATACTGAAAATTTCTCCATTTAACACAATTATTCCAACAACTATCTAAAAATATGCCTAATTGATAATTATACTTTAATCAACTGAATTAGGCATAAAAATACACTAGAAACATTAAATGTGATGGGAGTAAACTTAATAAATTATGCAGTTATCAAATTTCCCCACACTTATTCCATGATTGTCCTCAAGCATGACTTAAACTCTCAATCAACTCCACTTAAACTTAACTTCACTATATCACAACATTCTAACAAAAGATTAGAAGTTTGAAAGAAGAGGCAAGTAAGGTAATAACTATCATAATAAATTCTATCAACACCATACCAATATATCAATAATTTTCCAACACAAAACAAAAGGCTTGAAATCAATTAAGCTCACACAATTAAAGTTCCATAAAATTTTAAATCAATACATACCAAAACACAAGGCTAATTTATCAAAGCACAACAATTATAGCTCTTTGCAAATCTTAGAGAAGATAGAAATGGCCCCCTTTTTTCTTTTTTTTTTTTTAATTTTAATTTTGAAATTCGTACTTCTCTCTCGTCACAGTTGCTCTTTTTTTTTTTTTTAACCGTCACCTTCAGAAAAGTACCTTGCTCATATCCTAGCTAGCTTTTAGCCTAAGAATCGACATGGGGTTCATGAAGACCCCTGGTTACTTTGCTTAACTAAAATAGTGGAGCAATTTTCAAGTTCAGCCTTTTATTTCCTCCAATTTATGCATCTACATATTATAAAGTGACATGATAGATTAAACAAAGTTTTGAAATATGCATGATACTAGTTTAAAGCACACATAACTAATCATTTCACCATTAAATCAAGCCTATATGATTTATGCAGGAAAAAAAAATTGCTCTATGGTATGGAGAAGAGGGAAAATCCATAATTAAAATTACTATTACCTTGCCTAAAATCTCAAAAATTTAACCTAAAATAGAAAAGTCATTTCAAGGACAAAGCACTTCTCTCCGAGAGTTAATATAGAATCATGAATCAAGCTCACGAGAATTTTTTTTTTTAAATTACAGCAATAATTTCTCCTCCCCCACACTTAAAACTTACACTGTCCCCAATGTAAAGCCCAAATGCAAAAGAAAAGAAAATAAAATAGGATAAGGGAAAGAAAACAAATCTGATTGTGGCTAACAAGCCACCCATGGGTTGCCTCCCAAGTAGTGCCTTTGTTTATCGTCGTTAGCTCGACATGGCAAAGCTCCTTAATCTACATAAATTGGGTTACTCAATTTGAGCTCCTCCACTAAATGCTCCTAAAACTCCTCATAAAATGGCTTGAGTCTATGATCGTTGACCTTGAATACTTTGTTAGTTCCTAAACTTTGAATTTGAACTGCACCATAAGGAAACACATTAGTAACAACAAAGGGTCCAATCCAATGAGAACGCAACTTACCAAGCATCAACTTCAATATGGAATTATACAACAAAACTTTTTGCCCAATCTCAAACTGCTTTCTTAAAATTAGTTTGTCATGAAATGCCTTGGTCTTTTCTTTATAGATCCTAGAATTCTCATAAGTCTCAAGTCGAATTTTCTCTAATTCATGCTATTGTAATTTTCTTTCTAACTCATCCTCCATGCTTAACTCAAAAACATCCTGCACAAATGTATCAACAACATCAATAGAAAAGACAGAATGATCATCAACAGGATACTTCATGGCATCAAAGATATTAAATTTGACAGTCTCCATCAAACTCCATAGTTAAGGTACCATCATCCACATCAATTTTTGTCTTGGCAGTTTTTAGGAAAGGTCTTCCAAACAAAATCAAAGCTGACTTTGATGTGGGAGCACTATCCTCCATATCCAGAATGTAAAAATCTGCAGGAAAAATCAATTCTCCAACCTACACCAACACATCCTCAACTACTCCCAATGAGTAAGCATTAGAACGATCAGCTAACTGAATAATGACACTGGTTTCTTTCAAAGGACCCAAATTCAGAGTCTGGAAAATTGAATATGACATAACATTAATAGATGCTCCTAAATTTGCCATTGCACCTTCAAATCTAGAATCACCTATTTTGCAAGGAATAGAAAATGAACCTGGATCCTTACACTTAGGGGATAATTTTCGCTGAATTAATACCGATGCATTTTCCCCCACACTGATCTTTTCATTATTCCTCAACTTGCACTTTGTAGTGCATAATTCCTTAAAGAATTTAGCATACCTAGGGATTTGTTTGATTGCATCAAGTAAATATATATTAATCTCTACCTTCCTGAAAGTCTCTAAAATTTCTTTCTCTTGTTCTTCTTTCTTAGTCTTGACCAACCTGCAGGGGAATGGAGGCAGAACAGAATTATTAACCTTATTCAGTTTAGGTTTAGTATTTACCTCAACTTCAAGAACTTTGGACTCTTTTGCTCCTTGCTTCTTCTTTTTCATTGACTCATGTGGAGTCTGGTTATCAACTTCTTTCCCACTCCGCAACATTATAACACTTGCATTTTCTCTAAGATTCATGATTCTTTGTGATGGAAGCTTTCCAAAACCTTGAGCTTTCAGCTTACTCACAGAAGAAGCTAATTGACCAATCTGCCTCTCTATGTTTTGAATGTTATTTCTGGTCTCCTGTTGAAACTATTGTGTATTGTTAGCCAAAGCCTTAACAATTTCATCGAGTGACATACCTTGATTTGAGGGAGGTGGAGGTGGTTGATTCACTTGTGGTCTCTACTACTGGTATCGATTTTGTACAGGTTGATTCCCATAACTCAAATTGGGATGATCTCTCCATCCTGGATTATAAGTATTAGAAAAGGGATCATACCTGCGTTGTGGCTGTCCATAATTTCCTACTGCATTAGCATGTTGCATTGATTCATCCTCTTGTAATGCAGGACACATGTCAGTAGCATGACCCGAACCCGAACAAATTCCACATACCTTAACTGTTTGCATGTTCCCTACAGCCAATTACCTCACCAAAGAAGTTAAATTAGAAATCTGTTTCTCAAGGTTAGATGTACTTACCTCATTAACTTTTTAGGTGTGTGATCCATTCTCATTCCAAACTGCTGAGAGTTTGTTGCCATGTTAGCAATCAGCCTCTTTGCATCTTTTGGTGTTTTGTCAACCAAAGCTCCTCCACTAGCAGCATCTATCATATTGCGGTCCATTGGTAGAAGTCCCTCATAGAAATACTGAATCAAAAGCTGCTCACTTATTTGAGATGGGGACAACTTGCACACAGCTTCTTAAATCGCTCCCAATACTCATACAAACTCTCTCCATTGTACTACCGGATGCCACAAATTTTCTTTCTTATGCTGGCAGCACGGGAAGTATGAAAATATTTCTCCAAAAATATCTACTTCATCTCATTCCATGAATTGACGGATCCAGAAGGAAGGCAATACAACCAATCCTTAGCTGTGCCTTCCAGGGAGAAAGGGAAAGCTTGAAGCTTAATCTGGTACTCTGAAACTCCTTGAGGTTTCATGCTAGAACACACAATATGAAATTCCTTCAAATGCTTATGTGGATCCTCACCTACAAGACTATGAAACTTAGGCAACATATGGATTAGTTCAGATTTTAACTCAAAAGCAATGTTTAAAGCAGGGCATTAAATAGACAAAGGCTATTGGTTTAGATCAGGAGCAGCCAACTCTTTCAAAGTTCTAGCAGCCATGGTTTCATTTTTGAAATCTGAATCCGAATCCGAACTTAATTCCTTTGGAGACTGGACTCCTTCAGATGTACTCGAAATCTGCTTAGCTTGCTTAGCCAATTTTCTCAACTGTTTAGCTATTTTTTCTACTTCAATGCTGAAAATTTCTCCATTTAACACAATTATTCCAACAACTATATAAAAATATGCCTAATTGATAATTATACTTTAATCAACTGAATTAGGCATAAAAATACACTAAAAACATTAAATGTGATGGGAGTAAAATTAATAAATTATGCACTTATCACAGCTTATTATGCAACTTTCGGCAGCCTTCAAAATCTTCAATTCTTAGGCTTCATTTTTGGCATTTTTGAATCTGGAATTTACTCTTCACTAACACAATTAGCTTTTAGTCCTTCAAAAATACAATTTTACCAACAAAATGAAACAAAATTATGAATTAATTCAAAATTTGACAATTATGAAAAATTAACTAAATAATTAATAAAATTAACTAAAAATGGCTAACAAAAGAATAAAATAACTATGAAACTTAACCTAAATAACTATATGAAATGCTTATGCCATGAGACTTAAAATTTTTTTTCAAAAAATATTTATTTACCTCTATATCCTTTCAAATACAAATAAACATTTGTCTCAATTACTGTTGTCCCTAAATATAATTAATGACAGATATAGAGACAAATTATATCTTATGCCAATTTAACTTTTAAAAATAAATATATTTGTTCGGAAAATAATTTATAGGGATTAAAAAAAAAATTGACTTCGTTTGCCCCTAAAGTAACTTTAGAGGTTAGTCAAAAAATTCATCACTGTGGCCCCATTGGCTGGGATTTGAAAATGATGGCAGGGGAGGCACTTTTATAGGGAAAGTTAAGGCCTCTCTAGCACTTTGAAAACGATGTCGGACTTCTTTGGTTTTTTTTTTTCTTGTTATTATCTTTTTAATTTATAATTTCTATTTTCAATTTATATAAATAATTTAAAATTATTAAAACATTTATAGTTAAGTAGTAAAATTATTTTCATCTAATTTTTGAATTTTTTCTAAAAATTTAATTTTAAAAATTACTTTATGATATAAGTGCAATTGTTTGACTCACCCTAAATAATGGTAATATATATAAGGGAAAAAGTATAATTTGGTATCATGTACTTTCACACTTTTTCAATTCAATTATTGAAGAAAGTTCCATTGTAAATTAAAGATTATACTATCGTGCCATTAGCACTTTAGGGATTGAATGGCTAACGTAATTAACTGCACAATGCCACATCTAGCGTGGCATGCTGATGTCAACATAACATCTGACATGGTATATTGAAGTCAGTGCCACATAAGCAAATCCATAGATTGCAAAAGGATAAAATTATATGTCCCTAAATTGTAAATAAAACAAAATTCCAGCCTTAAATATGTTAAAAGCACGAAAAATTATTAAAGAGATTGAGAAAGGGAGAGGAAAGAAATTAAAAACAAAAAGTTACGAAAAAGGGTGGTATGGGGGAGGGAGAGAGAGAGAGAGAGATAGTGAGAGAGAGAGGGGGGGGGAGGAGAAAGGCATGGGAGAGTATCTTTCTCTCTCTCTCTTGTCTCTCCATATCTCTCTCATTTTGTCTCTCTCTCCTGTTAAGGAGATCTTCTGTCATATCCCTGTAATTAACATATTTCCCTTTTGCATGTATTTCCTATTGAGAAGATCTTCCTAATCGGAATTGTTTGCTGTCATATCCCTGTAATTAGCATCTTTCCTTTCTGTTTGTATTTCCATATTATTCAGGTTTGCCTTATATAGGATTCTTCTCCTGTATAAATTGCAATTATTCTTTTCAATGAAAGTATGAATAATCATCTTCTTTCAAGTATTCTTATGGTATCAGAGCACTAGCCAAACGGCACAATCAATTTTTTTTCCCCAAGCCATGGCCAACATCACCCCTTCTCAACCTCCATCATCCAATCCAAACACCTCCACCATTTCTGCCACCTTCACCGAGACAATCACTGCTGTCACAACTTCTGTTTCACCATCCATTATCCCTCCAACCTCTTTATCACATCAGCTCTTCCCACAACTTTATATACCCAATTCAAACATAAGCTTTGCTCCTTCATCTATCCCACACATACCACTGTCATCAATGACTTCTGTCTCCCAACAGATCCCAATGCCCAACGCTACTGGTAACTCCACAAATGTCCCATTCCCAACCTCAAATCAAACCACACCAGAATCAGCTCTTATATCCATTAATTCCAATGCTCAAGCCCCTCTTAAACTTACCTCCACCAATTATCACTCTTGGTACACACAATGGAGATCTCTTTTAATTGGCTATGGCTTCACCTCCTATGTTACTTCACCACCAACAGCACACCAATTGGTGTCTGATTATTGGAATCGTCAAGATCAACTGCTTCGCAGTGCTATTATAGCTTCATTATCATCTGATATTGTTCAACAGGTGTTAGCATCAGACACCACATATGCAGTGTGGCAAACACTGTATAATTTATATGCAAGGCCATCCCGTGCTCGTTTACTTGGCTTAAAGGAATCTCTTGCCAATGCACAAAAAGGAACTCAATCCATGACTTCCTACTTGCAGAACATTAAATATTTGGTCACCACCTTAAACTCCGCAGGGTCTACCTTAACCATGGATGATATCACTCTTCATGTGCTCCATGGCTTGCCTTCCGAGTACAATGGTATTGCAGATGCTCTTCGTACACGAGATACTTCGGTCTCATTTGACGAACTCTACGAAAAGCTAGTGGATTATGAAGCATACTTACAACGCAAATCCATCTCAGTTTCCAGTCCAGTCACCGTCAATGCAGTGACTCGTGCCAATAATTCCTCTGCTACTCGCATCAACAAAAATCCACGACCTTCCAATGGTCAAGGTCAATCTACTGGTTCTAATCGTGCACCTCAGTCTGGAAATCAACGTTCCAACAATAGACAGAATACAAATCGGGTTGTTTGTCAACTTTGTGACAAGCCTGGTCATGTTGTAAAGCAATGTCGTAAACTTCAGGCAATCTTTCCTTGGCTTGGGAATCAACCATCTTCCTCATCTACCAATGTTCCTCGGGCAAATTTTGCTTCTACCAACAATACAACTGACTGGTTAATTGACTCTGGTGCATCCCATCATGTGACCAATGATCTATAAAATTTATCCCTTCACTCAGAATATGATGGAGCCGAAGATATAATGCTTGGTGATGGTAAAAGTTTAAGAGTGACTCACTCTGGCTCCACATCCTTACCCTCTTCTCATAGACCTCTACATTTATCACATGTTTTATGTGTTCTTAACATGCAAAAGAACCTTATTTCTGTTTATCAATTATGCTCTACCAATAATGTTTCAGTTGAATTCTCACCATGTTCTTTTATTGTGAAGGATTTCAGCACGGGAGCACCTCTAGTAACAGGAAAGCCTAAGGATGGAGTTTATGAGTGGCCTCTTCAGCATTGTTCTTTCTCCTCAAATAAAGGTTCTCTTGCACTCTCTACAAAATTGTCTAATTTCTCTCTTTGGCACTGTCGGCTTGGTCATCTATCGTCCCCTATTGTCCGTCAAGTTTTGAAAGTCTTAGAAGTGTTTGTTCCTTCTAGGTCATCCAATTTTGTTTGCAGTTCTTGTAAATGCAATAAAATGCACAAACTATCTTTTGGTCAATCTTCAATAAAATCAAAATTCCCTTTGGAATTTATTTATTCCGATGTGTGGGGACCTGCTCCTCTTTCTGATGTCAATGGTTACAAATACTACCTAATTTTTGTTGATCATTTTACTAAATATGTGTGGTTATATCCATTAAAGGCCAAGTCTGATGTTTCTTCTATTTTTCCAAAATTTAAAGCCACTGTTGAAAAATTCTTCAATCATCAAATTATTTCTCTACATTCTGATAATGGGGGTGAATTCATTCATCTACGTGATTTTCTTTCTTCACATGGCATTTCCCATTTCCTTACCCCACCACACACTCCTGAACATAATGGTATGGCTGAACGTCGTCATCAACATATCGTAGAAACAGGACTTACCTTGTTGCATAATGCAAAATTGCCTCTCTCTTCAGACTGCCGTTTATCTTATAAATCGTATGCCCACACCTATTTTAAATAATGACTCACCATATTTGCGCATTTTTGGGTCTTTACCCAATTATCAAAAATTACGTGTGTTCGGTTGTCTATGTTTCCCTTGGCTTCGGCCATACTCCTAGAGCCGCGCTCAAGGCCGTGTGTCTTCTTGGGTTACTCTCAAAATTAGAGTGCCTACTTGTGTCTAGATCCCTCTTCCTCTAAAATTTTTATCTCTCGTCACGTGGACTTTGTTGAGGATCAGTTTCCATTTGCTCAGTTGACATGTTTTCAACCTCGGGTCCATGAGAATGTTGTGTAAGATTGGGTTCCTCACTATGTGCTACCTCTTTCTCATTCGATACCACCTGTTTTGGCCAGCTCCTCCACTCCTTCACCGTCTACTGTGGTGCCCAGCAGCATTAATAATTCTTCTGATACAACTGAGCATTTATCAGGTATGAGCACTAATTTGCTTTCTTCCCCATATGTTATTTCCTCTTTTGCAGATTCACCACCCACTTCTTTTCCTACTCCTACACAGTCTCAATCCCTACCCATCACTAAAGCTGTAATTCCTTTGTCAAGTGACTCCATTCCCAAAAATAACCATCCCATGCTTACAAGAGCTAAAAACAATATTAGAAAACCAATTCAGAAGATGTGCTTAACCACTCAAATAACCACCACTTCCCCTTTTCACAAAACCAAAAGAGAGCCCAGAACAGTCACTCAAGCTCTTAATGATCCGGACTGGAGGTCTGCTATGCAGAATGAATATGAAGCTTTAATGCGTCAAGGAACATGGTCTCTTATTCCACCAGATTCCTCTCAGCATTTAATTGGTTCTAAGTGGATTTTTCGAATTAAAGAAAATTCAGATGGGACTCTTAACAAGTATAAAGCTAGGCTTGTTGCTCAGGGGTTCATTCAGAGGCCTGGAATTGATTACATTGAAACATTTTCCCCAGTTGACAAGCATACTACTGTTCGCGTACTCTTGTCCATTGCAGTGGCTGCTAATTGGCCTTTGTGGCAGCTTGATGTTAATAATGCGTTCCTTCATGGGCAGCTCATAGAGGATGTCTTCATGGCTCAACCAAAAGGCTTTGTTGATGTCTCTCGACCCAATTATATGTGTAAGCTTCACAAGGCCATCTATGATCTTAAGCAGGCACCTCGGGCTTGGTACTCAGAATTACGAGATTATTTATTCTCTTTGGGTTTTAAAATGTCCAATTCAGATCATTGCTTATTTATTTGCTCCACTGCTGGTGTTACTCTCTATTTGGTTGTCTATGTTGATGATCTCATTGTGACAGGTAATGATATTAAGTTTATTAATCAGTTTATCAGCAAACTTGGGCATCGATTTTCTATTAAAGATCTTGGCTCTTTGAATTACTTTCTGGGTGTGAAGGTTGTTAGAACTGATCATGGTTTGTTTCTTTCTCAACGGAAGTATATTGAGGACATAGTTGATCAGACTTTAATGACTGGTGCAAAACCAGTTCCTACTCCGCTTGCTGTCGGTAACTCTTTGTCTCTCAATGACAGTGCCTTATTGGATAATCCCTCTGAATATCGTACAATTGTTGGCTCTCTACAGTATCTTGGGCTCACTCGGCCAGATATTGCTTTTGCTATAAACAAGCTAGCTCAATTTTCTGCTACTCCTACTGTTAATCATTGGGCTGCAGTTAAAAGAGTTATTCGCTATCTTATTGGCACCATTGACAAAGGTCTGCAATTTCATCGTCATTCTTCTCTGGTTCTTCATGCCTTCTCGGATTCTGACTGGGGTGGCGATAAAGATGACCGGTCTTCTACTTCAGCTTATGTTGTCTTCTTGGGCAAAAATCCTATTTCATGGAGCTCTAAGAAGCAACGTGTGGTTGCCAAATCATCGACAGAAGCGGAATATCGCTCCATTTCTGCCACTGCATCTGAACTTTGTTGGATTCGCAATCTTCTGTTGGAGCTAGCTGTTCCATTGTCTAAGCCACCAGTCATTTATTGTGATAATCTTGGAGCAACTTATGTAACTACCAAACCTATTTTTCACTCTCGTATGAAACATTTAGAGATCGATTACCACTTTGTTCGTCAACTAGTTCAGTTGGGTAAACTTCGTGTCTCTCATATTTCTAGTCAAGATCAATTGGCGGATGTGCTTACTAAAGCTCTTCCACGCTCTGACTTTGGGCGTTTTCTTTCCAAGATTGGTGTTTCAGATCAACCACCATCTTGAGGGGGTGTATTAAGGAGATCTTCTGTCATATCCCTGTAATTAACATATTTCCCTTTTGCATGTATTTCCTATTGAGAAGATCTTCCTAATCGGAATTGTTTGCTGTCATATCCCTGTAATTAGCATCTTTCCTTTCTGTTTGTATTTCCATATTATTCAAGTTTGCCTTATATAGGATTCTTCTCCTGTATAAATTGCAATTATTCTTTTCAATGAAAGTATGAATAATCATCTTTTTTCAAGTATTGTTATCTCCCATGCCTCTCTCTTTTCTTATTTAACTCTATTTCTCTCTTTCCCTCTCCTCTCATTAAGTCTCTCTCTCTCTCTCTCTCTCTCTCTCTCTCTCTCTCTCTCTCTCTCATTTTTTATCTCTAAATTAGTTGAAGTGAAAGAGGTTAGAGGAGTAGAGTTGGATAAAAATTAAGAGGTAGAGGGAAAGAATTGGAGAGAGACAATAGGTACAAAGAGAGGTATAGCAAAAAAAGGGAGAGAGAGAGAGACAGAGTGACTTTCCCTTGCTCTCTCCTTATATCTCTATCTCATTGTGTCTCTCTCACTCCATATCTCTTTGACTCTCTCTCTCCCATGCCATCCTCTCTTTTCAAAATTTTTTATTTCTCTCCCTCTCTCTCCCTCCCTCTCCCTCCCTCTCTTTCTTTATTTTTCTTTTTCATGTACTTTTGAAATATTTACACTTTTAACATTCAAGGTTAAAACTTTGTTTTATTTGCAATTCAAAAACTTATACTTTCAACCTTTTTCAATAAAGGATTTGCTTATGTGGTGTTGAAATAGTACATGTATTAATGACGTGGTGTTAATGTCAATATGCCACGTTAGGACATTTAACAATGTAACCGTTAGTTACTTTTCTCTCAATTTGCAAATGACGTGAGAATTCAATTCTCGATTTCTATTGAAACTTTCTTCCATTCTTGAATTGTAAAGCGTGAAATATATAATACTAAATAGTACTTTTCCATAAATATAATATTAAATATTAGGTGAACATCAGTCTCCAAAACTTATTGTTAGTTAATCTTAACAAGTTTCCCTCTTTTTCATATTTTTTTAACAAGAACACATTGCAATATAATACATCTTCTACATTAATAGAGACATTATTATTTTCCTTTCTACGATGTGCATTACGATAACTTTTATCACAAAAAAACTAAATTGAGAATTTATTATATAGATAATAATAATATTAATAATCGTGTGTCAATATTTTTTTCTCTTATAAAAAATTTATAAGGATACGTTTTTAAGAATTAAAAAAAAAAAACACATTTGCAAAAGAAATCAACAAGTATATGGAGTTATATATATATATATATATATATATATATATATATATATATATATATAAAAGCAAGTATATGGAGTTAAAAAAAATAACAGAAAAAAAAACTCTTGGTATGAAATTTTTTTCATTAATTGTTTATTTTTCAATTAAAAAATATTTTATTAAGTTTTTTCTTAATAAAATAGGTTGAATTAAAACAGGTTAAATTTTTTAAAATGTTAATTATCCTCATACTTGAGGATTTGACCCAAAATTATTTAGAATGGAGAAAGAGAATTTATATAGTCGATCCTAATTTCTTGGGATAAAGATTTAGTTGAGTTGAGTTAATTATCCTCGTGAATGGGATAAGTTAAACGGCTGCAATAATTCCCATCTACTATTAGATCCAAGAGCAAGAAAAGCCGTTGGTATATGCGAATGTGCTTCTTTTATTAGCTTAACCTTTTCGATTATTAGATATAAAAATAAAATAAAAAAAAGAAAAATAATTTTAGAAAGCAAAACGTAATTATATCTAATAATTTCCATCGACGAGAAAGTATTGTTTATTTAAATTATCTTTTTATTTTATGTATCTCCATTGATTAACAGCATATAAATATTCACTTATTGTACACAAAGTCGATTAATAGAAAACTTATTCTTTAATTCCAAACATTTACAATGACAATGCTCTAACATTAACTATATATATATATATATATTTTTTTTTTTATAGAAAAAAATTATTAAATCAGCATAGAAAAAGGTAAAAAATTACCATCTACATCCAAGCCAATAGCTCTCAGGCCAAAGAAATTAAACCAACCCAAGAGCAAGCAACAAACCAACACAAAAAGGCCACAAGAACTGAAACCATAAGTAGGCCATGAAACAAAAAGTAAATCAATAAATCAGCAACTGGAACTTCCTTCCTTGGACTAACAAAAACCAGGACAAAATAGAATAACCTGCAACTCCACAGTCAATTTTGATGCCTCAAGCCACATCTTCTTGTTGTAGTTGTTTTTGATGTGTTTGAAACGTATTTCATTTTCGTAAAACAAGCTTTGTATTAGAATGCATATTTTTCTGCATTAAAATGCAAAAGTTTAAAAGAGAAACAAAAACCTTGCATTTGAAGGCCAACAAAATTGTTTTTGGTGTGTTTCAAACTTCATTTTTAGATAACAAACTTTGCAGCAAAATATCATTTTTTGTGCATTAGAATGCGAAAATTAAAAAGAGAAACAAAAATACCAACAGTAAACATTTGCACAGAGAGAGAACCATCCTTTCAAACTCAATTTGCATCTCTTTTTGGTTGCTTTCAAGTAGCACCCACTGACAGTAGATTCCAAAGCTAGCTCTTGTGAAAGAGACTTAATCTTAACTGTTGGTTTATGTAATATAAAAATCTCTTTAGAAAAGCTTTCAAGGTACATGATTACAATTTCCCCACATCATCTTCTCTTCTCTTTATTCTTGTGGTCCATTAAGATTTCTCATTGGAGTGCTCAAGTTGCAAACCACTTTTGATTTTGGAGGATTTACCGAGTCACCTACAGGCTTCGGGTAATAGCGAATAAACCTTTAAGGACAGTAATCTCATGGTTTGCTGTAAATTAGTTCCCTCCCTTGCTCTTCATTTCCCTTTTTTTTTTAGTATCCTAGTTTGTTCTAAGATTTCGGTATTGCATAATTTGTACTTGGTAATGTTTAGAATTGCTTATACCCAATAACTTCTTCATAACAAATTTAAAATAAAATTATTTTTTTGCGTATAAAAAAAATTTTAAATAAAACCAAGAAATATTCAATTTTTTTTAGCTAAATTAGAAATCTACCGTGCATCAACATACTTAATTTGTTGATAAATACATCTTTGACCAAAGTCTTTTTTATTTTTTTTGTTTGATTGTATTCAAATTTAAGACCTTATAATTTTAAAAACTACTCTAATGCCACTCAATTAATTCTTATTATCAATGTCCTCCTCTTTTATAAATTAAAAAAAATAATAAATTAATTTTAAAATAACTTTTTAGTAGTCTTTTTTGAATTAAAAAAATAAAATTTATATATATATATATATATATATATATATATATATATATATATATATATATATATATATATATATATATATATTTGGAACTAAGAATTTTTTTTTTTTTTTCTGATGAACAGATTAAAGCATCGTGATGTGGGTTTAAGGAAATGGAATTATATACCAGTAAGAGGCCAAGTGTGTCTACACTTTTTGGGAAGCTTATGAGAAAAGGGTTATATGGCATTTTAACCCGGGGTCTCATCCTTATAAAAAAGAAATTTAAATCAAAACCATTCTTTGTGCGTATAATAAAAAATAAAATAAAATAAAACCATGACATATTCAATTTCCTTAACCAGGTTAAAAATTTTTCATGCATTAGCATATTCTTAATTTGTTGATAAATAGACTTTTGATCAACTCTCAACATGACCAAATTCTCTTCTTTTTTTTAATATAATTGGTTTCGGTTGAAATTCAAACTATAGATTTTATAACTTATAAACGATTTCAATATCACTGAGCTAATGCTCATTGGTCAAAGTACTCACAATAGCATCAAGTAGTCTTTTTAAGGTTAAAGAAACTTTTATATATATATATATATATATATATATATATATATATATATATCAAGTAGTCTTTATATATATACACCACTTGATTTAGTATCACTTCCAAAATAATCAACTTAATTTAGTTATTGGAACTGAGATTTTTTTTTTTTTTTTTTCGTTTTTCTGATGAACAGGTTAAGTCAGCGGTTTAAGGAAAATGGAATTATACAACGGTCAGAGGCCAAGTGTGTTCAAACTTTTAGGGAAGTATATGAGAAAAGGGTTATATGGCATCCTAACCCAGGGTCCCATCCCTACTCATCTTGCCTTCATATTGGATGGAAACAGGAGGTTTGCTAAGAAGCATAAACTGCCAGAAGGAGGTGGTCATAAGGCTGGATTTTTAGCTCTTCTGAACGTACTAACTTATTGCTATGAGTTAGGAGTGAAATATGCGACTATCTATGCCTTTAGCATCGATAATTTTCGAAGGAAACCTCATGAGGTTCAGTACGTAATGGATCTAATGCTGGAGAAGATTGAAGGGATGATCATGGAAGAAAGTATCATCAATGCATATGATATTTGCGTACGTTTTGTGGGTAACCTGAAGCTTTTAAGTGAGCCAGTCAAGACCGCAGCAGATAAGATTATGAGGGCTACTGCCAACAATTCCAAATGTGTGCTTCTCCTTGCTGTATGCTATACTTCAACTGATGAGATCGTGCATGCTGTTGAAGAATCCTCTGAATTGAACTCCAATGAATTTTGTAACAATCAAGAATTGGAGGAGGCAAATGCAACTGGAAGCAGTACTGTGATTCAAACTGAGAACATGGAGTCGTATTCTGGAATAAAACTTGTAGACCTTGAGGAAAACACCTACATAAATCCTTATCCTGATGTTCTGATTCGAACTTCTGGGGAGACCCGTCTGAGCAACTACTTACTTTGGCAGACTACTAATTGCATACTGTATTCTCCTCATGCACTGTGGCCAGAGATTGGTCTTCGACACGTGGTGTGGTCAGTAATTAACTTCCAACGTCATTATTCTTACTTGGAGAAACATAAGGAATACTTAAAATAATTTGTTTCTGTTCCTAGCTCATCCTGCCTTATTCGCGATAGTTAAGCTTAAGCATATCCTTGTGGAATAAACTCGGACACTTAATTAAGCCGGTATTTTGTCTTTTTTGAATTTTGGTTTTTTGTGCAAGCAGTAATCATGGTGTGGTGTAGCCTCTTTGCTAGCAGGCTGTTCGGTTTTAGCAGAGTCTCCTTGTTTGGTTTGGTCTCTCCTCTGTGAGATGAGCTCTTGTACCCGTTTTCCCTCTTGTTTTATTAATAAAATCTATATATATATATATATATATATATATATATATATATAATAGAGTGATATTCTCAAAGAGATGGCATGTGATATTTTTTTTGAAAAACTTGTTACATGTCACTTTTCATAAATGCTCTCCATATAAATTATTATTTAATTTTTTTTATTTCTCTTTTAATTATCATTATTATTTACGATACTATCTTAACATTTATGATTTAAATTATTATTTACTTTAAAGTTTAATTTTTAAAAATTAAGATATTTTATAATTAAATGTAATATTTAAAAATTATTTATATTTTTTTTATAAATTCATTTATGCAAAACATTATTCATCAATATTACCCTCCATAATTATTATTTTCTTTAAAATTTAATTTTTAAAAATTAAGATATTTTGTAATTAAATATAATATATAAAAATTATTTATATTTTTTTACAAATTTATTTGTTCAAAAATATTATTCGCCACATGTTACCCTCTTTAATAATAATAGTAATAATAGTTTAAAATAAAAAACAATTTAATAATAATAATAATAATAATAATAATAATAATAAGTCATTAATGGCTATTAATTTAAAGAAAATTGACTATTAATTTATAATCTCATAATCAACTATCATATAATTTAATCAACATTAAATTATTTCATATCTTCAATAAATAGTTTTATTCTATTATTATATTTTATATTATTTTTATTATAAAATCTTTATTAAAAAATTTGAAACAAAAAGTATACTCTACATAAAAATTATAAAAATAAAATATGGAGATTTAATTTATTTGTAATTAGTATGTATTATTTTTTATGTTCATAATTTAATATTATTTTTATTTCACTTTTCTAAAATTAATAAATGCTTATTATTATTATCATTATGGTCAACTTATATCTATTTAATTAAAATGGTTAAGTAAATAAGAAACATTTTATTGTTATAAAAATTGAATTTAAATACTTTTATTACTGTTTTTCAATTAAATAATATTTAATTATAAATTAATTTTTTATTTAAATAGTCTTCATGTGTTTATATAGTATATCATATAAGACATTTAATATATATTAATCACTTTACTCTTATCAAATATTTTCATTTCACCTAAATGCTCTTAAATCTTTTTTTTATTTACATTATTTTTTATTATTTCTTTCCAAAATTATTAATTATTATTCTCAAATTTTATTTATTTAAATACATTTAATTAATATTTATTTAATTTTTTTTTATAAATTTCTTATTTAATATTTCTTAAATATTTGATATTTTATTTCATTATAATTATATATCGAATGTAATTATAACTAATATTTTGATTATCTATATTTTATTTTCATTAATTTTTAACATAATTAGTTTTAAATTTTAATTAAATATTAATATTTTTATGCTTAAATTATCTTTCAACTATATTTTTGTATAGAAGTAGAATTTCAAAGATAAATTGTAAATATGATTGCATAGAAAATCTAGTCACAAATAAATATAATTAAAAAAAATTAAAATTACAGTATTAAATTATGGAATCTATATTTTGAAAATGATATATATTTTTAATATTTGTTATATTAATAGAAAATGGTGATATTTTAAAATTTTAATATTTATGAAATATATTTATTTTATATTATAAATTTATGTAATTAGATAACATTTTGGCCAAATAATTATTTTATAAAAATATATCAAATTAATAAAAAAATTACACTTAAATACAGTATTTTTTAAAAAATAATATAATAAAATATCATTTTTAACTAATAAATATGTTATATATTTTTATTATTATTAAAATTAAATAATTCAATTTATTATTAGTAATTTAATATTTTTTATTATATTAATAACGAAAAATATTGTATTTTTATATTTTAAAATAATATTATTTTCTTATTAATTTAATGTATTTCCTATAATTTAAAAAATAAATATTGATTTATATAAATTATAAGATAAAATTTAAATATTTTATGAAATTTAAATTATTTTTTAAATAAAATATTTTTATTACATTTTAAACGAAATAATTATGAAAACGACTATTAATATATGTATAAAAAATTAAATAAGTATTTTAATTAATTATATCATAAATTAATTAAAAATTTATTATTATAATAGATAAAAGTTTATTCAAATCAAATTAAATAAGAGAGAAATTTTAATTTAAAACTTATTTAATAATAATAATTTATATTATTTAAAATATAATTAAAATTTATATTAAAAATAAAAATTATAAATTACCCAGCAACATGGGTATTATACTAGTTTTATTAATAAAACAAGCACGATGCCCTGATAATTAATTAAAATATTTTATTTATTTTTCTTATAAATAAATTAATTAGTTTTTATGATTATTGTTTTAAAATATAGAAAAATTACTTTATTAATTAAAAAACAATTTAAACTTTATAAAATCTTTATATTTTATCTCATATATAAAGTATTTTTTTTTTGGAGTAATCACTTTGTAGAAAATATATTAGCTTAATAGAAAAAAATGTTATTTTATATAAACATAATATTTTTAATTAATATAATAAAATATTATATTAAATTAATAATAATAAATTGAATTAGTTAATTTTAATAATAATAAAAATATATGACAATAATTTTAATTAAAAATAATATTTACTATATATTTTTTAAAAAAATGCTATTTTATATTTTTTTTAAAGTGTAACTATACTTTTTTTATTAATCTGATCTTTTTTAAAAAAACAATTTTTTAAAAAAATTGTTGCCACTTTACAATAATATAAAATACACAAATTTCAAAAAATAAATTTTAATATATATATATATATATATATATAGTCATTTTCATTATTTTAAAATATCACATTATTTATATCACTTAATATATCAAAGAAATATACTATATTCAAATATTTTTTATTTAGTAATATTAATATTATTCTACAAATAATTTTAATAATAAGAAAAGCATAAGGTAGTGCAAAAAAAAAAAATAAAGTTATATGTATGTGCTAACAAAATTATAGGTATACAGACTAAATGTATGTTAATACATTATAAGTTCTCTAACAACATTGGCTACTTATTATTATACTAAGACGATAATATTATTATACTAAGAAGGTAATCATTTAGTAATTTGTAACTTATATATACATAATTAAGAAATTAACAATTTAATTATAATTTAAATGAATTGAATAATTAATTAATAAAAAATATAGAAAATTTAATAAAATTAAATTATTTATTTTAAAAATAAGAAATTGCCCATTCTATTGCATGTGACAAATAAAAATTTTAAAAATAAAATATTTTTAATTTATATATTTTTTAATTTTAATATATAAAGATGAAATAATATTTTAAATTTATTATTAATTATTTCATATTTTATTTTTATTATTTTTCTGCATACTAAACTTTTTATCTCTTAAATTTTTAATGAATATTTCATTATAAAAAATAAAAAATAACAATATAATATAAATATTGATTAAAGATATAGAATAATTTGATATTGGTTAAATCATATGATCATTTTCATCATTTTAAAATATCAAATTTGTATATCTTCTTAATATATTAAAGAAATATAATATATTCAAATATAATCTTTATTAAGTAATATTAATATTATTCTAAACAATAATATTAATAATCTAAAAGCATAAAGATTGTGCAAGGAAAAAAAATTGTAATGCCTTGAAAAAAAAATCCTAAATTAATAAATTATTTCCTTGATTATTTTAATATTATTTTTTTACTTCTTTTATTAAAAAACATAGTATAATTTTTTTAAAGAGAATGAATGAAATTAAGTAATTATGTTTTTACTACAATTATTTTGTTATTGTTGATTTTGGTTTTAAGATTTAATTTAGTTTATTATTAATTTGATTGTGTTGTTAATTATTATTATTATTATTATGGTAATGCCTTAATTAAATTAAATTTTAAATGTATCATATTAAGATTACTATTTAAATTTTTTTTTCCTTAAATTTATTATTAGGAAAGAACTAAATTTTAAATATCTTTTATGATTGAATTTTAAGTTTCATCCATAGTTAATATTATTATAATGTTATTATAAATGAAAGAAAGGAAACAATAATGATACAAAGGAGAGCATTATGCCCATTAGATGAATTTGGACGCTGCAACTGACTAGATTAAAAAATGAAAACCAAAATTCGAAAGAACCAAGCCACGCTCCCACATCCTTTACTCCCGTTTCTTTTTCCCTCCTTTTCTTTGATTTCTTCCGGCTACCAACTCCACAACTGATGACTGGCGAGCTACACCAACAACCAGGCAATGCCGGCAAGGGCAGTAGAAGGGAAGACTGGCGGTGGAAGTGATGGAAATCAGAGAGAGAGAGAGAGAGAGAGAGAGAGAGAAAGAGAGAGGAGAAACAAAGCTTCTAGATGAAGTTTCCGGTGATCTGAATGACGGATGGGCGAGCTCAGACTGGCGTTGGACTCCCCTCAAGCCCAGCCTGCTTTTCCAACCTCTCTGGCCGAATCTGGCAAGGGAGAGAGGAGAGAGAAATGGATACGGCAGTGGCTTTCTGGCAAATTTCCCGACAATCTGACAGTTAAATTGATGATCTGATATCACCAATAGACTCAGAGCAACAAAACCTTTGAGATGGGACCCACCCGCTCCGATCGGACAGTGTTTGAAAATGGCAATTATCGGACGGTCCAGATCATTTAGTGATATTTTCGAGCTTTTTTATGCCCGTAAATTAAATATAATTATATGATAATTATTAATAATTTATGAGTTTCATTTAGGTACAATCAGATCGACAATAGCTCATCGGCACTTAGAATCGAGAATTCAGGCGGGGCCGGGTACCTGACAGGTTGTCTCAGAAGGTGATCATTTTTACACTCATTTCTAGTGTTTTTAGACATTCCAGACGCGTTCTAAGTAATAGAATTTGCAAAAATAGTCCCTAATTAAAGTTGTATAGTTTTTACCTTAATTAAGCTAGCTAGTTAAATATATAAAATATTTTTGGTTGAGTAAAATTAAGTAAAATAAATTTAGTTAACACAAAGATGAGGTAGAGGACATTCAGGAATATTTTTATAATTTTTAAAGTAATGAAAATAATTATTTGGACTATAAAGGAGTTAGGGATTCGAGCTGAAAATTGGAGATTTGGATTTAAATTAGGTTCTTCTAGGCCCCGGATGGGGATGTGATGTTGTTGTTGTGGGCCTAAGGCCCTGTGTATTGTTTTTTGCTGAATTTTCTTATAGAGGTTATATCCAGTTATAAGGGAGACTCTGCCAAAATTTTAGCAAGACCTCAGGATTCATTCTTGCTTCTATATATCAAATTAACTGATTAATTCTATTAGTAAATTGATAGAGGCCAGTGTATCTGTATAGGTGATCGGGCCAGCTGTCTTCTCTTTCTAGCTGAAATAACTACAATCGAGTTAACCAATCTGTGAGTTAGATATTGATTATTTTTGTAATTTCAATATTAATTATATATCTAACATGCTCATGTATTTTATAAATATTTAATTATGCACACAAATAGTTAATATATTAAGGGCATTTTGATCGCTGCATATTTAATTATTATTATTTATTTGTGATTACCGCCCTGAGGATAATTTAAAGCTGAGTGTGTTATTTATATATGGTTTATATGGATTGCACGGGTAGTTGCAAATTGAGCTAGTCTCACTGGAACCCAGTCCTTATGGATATGAAAAGTCAAGATGAGGCATGGCTTTGAGTTGATCTTGCTGGCCCCGCATTTGGATTTAAGCGAAAGTCCAGCTTGAGTTGAGCTTGCTGATAGGATTTGGATTGAGAGAGCAATATAGGCGATCAACTCCTATATTTATGTATTAATGTGTTACACTTGGTGCAAGAGTAGCTCCAAATTATTTTTTCGTGTGAATATTAGATGAATTACCAGTTATGTGTGATAGATGTGCATTTCATAGTAGGATTGTACTAATTTGAGATAGCTATAGAAATTATATCTATAATCAATATCTAAACTCTATGAGTTGAACTTACATTCCTATTCAAATATTTTTCCTAGATTGCAGGAGAAGCAAGTTTATTTTTCGAGTCTAACCTACATTTTTCTCTATAAGTTATAGTGCTTCTTAGTTAGTAGGTTTTATTGTGTTTATTTATTTATTTATTTATCTATTTGTTTAATTAGTAGAACTCTGCTGTGACACGTGTGTGTGTGTGTGTTGTATTAATTAATGAAAATTAATGATATTAAATGGTTTGTATATGTTGGGCATCAGGGTTGAGCTGGGCTCTCCTAATTATAAGTTCTTATAGTTAGTAGGTTGAGTTAGCCCACTGATTTATAATATTTTATTTTGTTTTGTTTTGCATGTTAGACCTTGAATTTGTGTCTAGTCATAAGTCTATGAGCAGTAAGGCTTGCTACGGGTTTCGGGGGCTCTATGCTAGCCTAAGTCTTAGTGTCGATCTAACCCATAGAATTAGATCGTGACAAAGTTAGTATTAGAGCTTAGGCTCTAGATTCATGAGAAAGTGTGTACCTAGAGTTGTCACATGTGGAGTATAGGATCTTATTTCGTCTCTTTTATAATTTCTTATTTCTAGTTTCAACATTATCCCTTGAGTAGTGTGTTGTGATGTTTTTTCAATTTCTTGGTTTTGGTGGCTCACAGTAATATAAAGTTGAGTTAGCAAACGTACTAAGGTCTGCCAAAGTGATATGTATCCTAAGAAATAATGTGATTAGTCAGTGTGGGGCCATGTGGTGTGCCTACTCAGTAAAAGGCATAGGTACAAGCAATTGAGTTGTGGTAATACAGTCGCCCTAAGTAAGGGCATGAGTGCCATTTTTGGCAGGTTGATAGTGGAGTGTTTTATCAATACATGTTTCTTTATATGAGTTGTATAAAAGTGCAAGGGGTTAAAGAAACACAGTTTGTTCATACGTATCACAGTAACCTATGCAATGCTCTCGTTGTCTATTCTGTAAGCTGCAGGCTATAGTACTGATATGGGATTATTGTGTAGAACTGTGTGCATCCCTAATGTGCTCTACATGGATGTTTGCAACTAGCTTTTGTTTTGGTATAGTTATACCAAAACAGAGTTCTGTTTCTGTAAAGGAGTTTGGAACTCCTAAATAGGGGTTTAACCCTTGAGCTAGAGTATTAGAGATCACATTTAGGTGGTAACCAAAGTTAGTGACTTAGTCACCCTTACATAAGCTAGAGTTATATCAGGAGTTGCCATAAGATTTGAGGTTTCAGAATAGTCACATAGTAAAGGTAGCACTTGTGGAGTGGGATCGTTTGGTCTCCAGTATGCAGTCTTGGATAATTTTGGCATTATGATGGATGTTTTGCCTAAAGTTTAGTGAGAATAGTATCTCCTTTGTGTGGCAGCAAGGCATAGAATATGACTTTGCTCCCTAAAGGAGATCGGATGCTATGAATGATGTTCATAGCCTGTGAAATGACATTTTAGGAAGTTTCAATATGATAAGAGAGCAGATAACCTTACATAGTTATGGCGATGTGGTAGATGTAATACCTCCCTTATAGTCAATTATATTGTAGAGCATGGTCTTATCCTTTTAGAAGAGACAAAAGGTTACTATTAGTGATGTGATCTGCAAAATAGTATCCCAAATGGGATTGTAGAGTGTGGTAGAGAGTTGTTATCTTAGGTATCCTAGAGAGGGTACAAGTTCCACTGTAGGAATCATAAGTGATTAGATCATGATGGATGTAAAGTCTTTGAATTAAAAGACAAGTTTGGGTACCCAGCATCTTAAGTTTCGGCTAATTGAGTAGAAGAGAAAAATAGAATCCCTACAGATCCCCTCCTCGAGATAATAAAAGGTAGTATGTAATCTAATGGACAGGAACAAAGATTACGCAGTGAATGCTTGGTTATTATTCCCTGAGTACCTTTTTAACTTTTTATTGCTCAAGACAAGAGTACAAGAATAAGGATAGTCAGTCAGCAAAGAAATCATAGAATATTAGTAGATAGAAAAAGTGTAGAAAGAAAGTTCAAAATAGTTGGTTCAAATATAGTAGGAGAGATAACTTGAATGCTAGTGAAAGTGCTAGCTAGAGTAGTCAAAAGACCAATTTTGAGTAACACCGAGGTGTATATGACATAGTAGAGATAATGAAAAGGTATAAGTTTTTGACATGGCGGTCTGGTCAAGAAAGAGAATGGAACTAAAGAATAAAGTAGTCAATGTTTGGTTTTGGGTAAGATAAAATGAGTTGGCTAAAGAACAAATTGAAAGGCCCAGAATAGGATAAGATTGGGAAGAATAGAGTCAAAATACAGAGAAGGCAAAATGCTGTTGTAGGAAAGGTAAATGAGATAAATTGAAAAGTAAGAATAGAGAGCTTAGAATAGGACCGCATTAGTGAGAACATTTGTTAAGGTATAGAACCCATAAGTGCAAAACTCAGAGTAGGTCATAGTTAGTGCAGTGTTAGGAGCCAGAATATAGAGCTCAAAGTTCCAGGATCTGGATTAGACTTGGTCTATTTTCTATCCCCAAGGTGGAAAAAGGGGCAATGGGATAAGATCCTTTAGCTTATGAATAGTATGAGAAAAGTTAGGTTAGGTATGCAACCAAAGTAAGTAGTAGCTAGAAGGTGTGTAATGGTAACTTAAACTATCTAATCAAACAGAGAGGGAAGCCAGTAAGTAGTAAGTTAAATAAAAGTCAACCTAATAGATTCAAATATGTCTAATGAGAGAAATGAATGAGGGACAATGGTACATAGGCTTGATGTTAGAATTCAAAATGGTGAGACAGCAGTCTTAAAGTTTGTAATCAAGGGTTAGGTAGGTGTTTTCAATGTGACCAATAGGGTAACTTTGTAAAAAAACATGAGTAACAGTATGATTATAAGTAATAGAATAATAGTAGATGATAGGACAAGACAGGACAGGTATAGATGTTACTCACAAGTTACTAGGAAGTATAAGGATCAGAGGAATGATTATCGGTAAGACTGGAGTTAGTTCTAAGAGAATCTATTTATGAGAGGCATCTTGCAAAGCATGGTAGGAAATGAGGGGCACAAGATAGATAATGATAATATGGAAGATGAATAGAGTATAAGCAGAGATAATAAATTACAACATGATATGTCAAATGGGATAACAGTACAACAAAGAGTAGGTGTAGCTAATATCTTATAAAAGAGCATAATAATTGCAAAGAGATAATAAAATTCGAAGAGGAGGATTAAGAGATATGAGTAAATTTGAGGATGAAGTTTGAAAAGCTATGGGCAGTAGATGTAGTTGTATCAAGGAGAATGAATGCACAAAGTATCTTGTCTGAGATTGTGGTAGGACGCACATGTACCACTACCATGGTTAGTCCAAGTGGAACTTATAGATTTAATGGCCCCTATCTAACCATGGTGAGCAATTTTCTATAAAGGGTAGTAGGGGATGATGATATTCTGATAGTCAAGTTGGTGAAGGAGGTATGAGAAGAACTTTCCCTAGTGAATTGCATGTGTTGCATAATGTGAATAGTAGGTTGGTTCCATTGTGTTATATAATATGAAGGATATATTAGTAGGAGCCAATCGCATAGTTATAATTTCAAAAGTAATAGAGCTAGCAATTAAGATAGGTGTCGACACCATATTTTGGCCGATCCCCGGAATCAATAAACTTTGAAACCGATCCCCAGCACCAAGTCTCTCTTTGCCAGTTAATCACGTTTCCGATCTCTCTTCAAAAGGAATCAAATCAGTACTAAGTCTCCATATCATTTAAATCCTATCCAATCTCTCAAATCAATTACCAAGTCTCTCTTGGCCAGTCAATTACATTTCCGATCTCTCTTGTCAAACGAAATTGAACCAACATTAGGCCTTCATGCCACCAGTCTTATTGCCGATCTCCCTTTTAAAAGTTTGGGGATAATCGTCTAATAAAGTTAAGGTTCCAATCCAGTTTAATGATGATTCCGATCTTAAGTGTTCAAATCAAGTTTCTAATTTTAATCAAGTCCCGTTTGGCTTTTGTTCTCAGCCGATCTCATGCTTACAATGTTTTCCGACCTCTTACACTTGGATTAATAATCACTTTTAGTTGTTGTAATATGTTCAGACAATCAAGTGCTTATGCAACTTAGATACTTTCCGATCCCATCCATTCATTGAACAAAAAGGGAATTTCATTTCATTTCAAATCGAAATATATACAAGTCATTCGGCTGGAGGATCACCTCCAGCCTGTTCTACATTTTGTTCACCCCCTCTATCACCCTCGGCCTCCTCCTCACTATCCTCTTCGTCTTGGGGAGCCAGGTCCACCATCCAGGTGAAGTCCTCCTCGGGATAACGCTTCCTGAGCTCGGCCAAGAGATCCCCATGAGCGTTTACATAAGCGCCGGCCTCCCTTGTCACTGCCTCTTCTTCTTTTGCTTTGAGTTCCTCAGTGAGGCGAGCGACTTCAGCGACTCAGAGAACCCGAACCTCTTCAAGAACATGAGCTTGCTCGGCCAGCTTGTCCTCGTAGAATTTCATCCGCCCCTCAATTTCGGATATGTAGTTTTGGGCGGACGAAAGTTGAGATCGGAGGGAAGCAGCTTCCTGACCCACCTTCTCGACCTCCTGCCTCAAGCGGTGAGCCTTCTCCCGGATAATGTGTTGGTTCACCAAACTCTCTACGCTCAGGCTCATAGTTTGGGCCAGGATATCATCGAGATTGTTCGGGGTTAGCCTATCCCGATCCTCCCGAAGACAGATGGAGGCCCCTAAAACCTTAGCCAAACCCGGATTCTCCCGAACAGTTCGGTTCTTCTCTAGGGAATGGATCAGTACTTGAGCGCCGCGGGAGAGGGTCCTCAAGGTAGGTTGGGAAGGACCCCCTTCCGCACTCGAAGCAACTGGAGGGGGTGGTGGCGACTCTTCTTGACGAGGAAGAGACCGGACCACTTCTATGTCGGGGATCGGCTGTCCCGAGGGTTGAGACGAGCCTCCTTGCATCTCCCCGGGATCATGCCTGGGCGTCTGAAGCAGCTCGGAATGCTTCATCTCCCGCACTTTTCGGGAGACCTCTCTCTTCTGCTTCCGGCTCTCCTTAGAAGCCTCGCCACTTACCATACCTGCACAGAGAAAAGGTCAGTGAGATCGCTAAGGCCCAAAGATCAGAGATATAGAAAGTACCGAAGCCGAGGTTAGAGAGCTGAAGCCCGCGTTCTTGGCCGGTGACCAGCTGCATAGTCCAATGATGTAGTTCGGCCGTCACTGCATCTAAACAAGAGAATTTCTGTCTGGCCGCCTGATCTTTCAGTTCCATCACCATTAGGCCCTCTTCCCTATTCAGGGTGATGCACTTCGGAAGTAAAGGGCCCTGGTGCAGCCAGCTACGTGGGAAACCCTCAAAGCCATTCGGAATTTTGCTCCTCAGAATAAAGAAGCGATTCTTCCAATTCTTCAGGGAGGAGGGCAGATCGGTAAAGAGCCCGCAATGTGGCTTTGCCTGAAAGAACCAGTACTCGTTGTCCTTTCGGTGAGTTAGCCTATGTAGCTCGGTGAATACCTTCGCCATTGGACTGAGTCCTTTGGCTCGGCAAAGGCCTCTGAAGGCTACTAGGATCCGCCATGAGTTCAGGTGAACTTGGGCTATGCACACTTGGTGAAATTTTAGAACTTCCTTGAAGAAGTCGTCAAGAGGGAACTGCAGCCCGGCTTTTAACTGCTCTTCGTATACCATGATCATATCATTCTCTTCGAAGAAGTGATCGGCTCGAAGATCGCCGTGACACTTAATGAGCTCGTATGAATCGAGCTGAATGTTATACTCTTGGCTGAACGACTGTAGGTCAGTTTCTTGAAGGATTGATGGCAGCTCGTCCATGGGAAGGTTTTCTCTCCCTGAAGAATGTGTTTGCCTCGAGGGTGCTGCTTGATCGCGGGCTGGAATGGAGGTCCTAAGGGGTTCAGATCGCCCGCTTGTTTCGACTACCTCTACCTCATCTGACGACCACGAGATCTGAACGGAAGGGAGGCTTGCCGCTCTCTGACCCTCGGCGCCGCTCATTTTCAAAGAAAATAGAAAATTTAAACTGAAAGAAAGATCAAAACCCTTACCGGAGTGTGATTGGTGTCGGAAGAACTTGAAAAAACGAGAGGATTTTGGAATCGCTCGCGAAAGGCTGAAAATGACATAAGGGGACAACTGGCGGACTCACCCCCTATTTATACTAGTCTGAGCATTTAATGCTCACGGTGTCCCAAGCAGCACATCGGTTAGCGGGATTTGCCAGCTTTTTCTGACACGTCTCACGAATATTCCAGAAATTCCATAATAAAGAGAGATCGGCTAGTTAATGATCGGTGAATTAAGGCGGATGTTTGGAATTGCGGATCGGTTAAGGGCTGTTCAGTTAGGAACCGGATCGGATAAACACATCAGAGATATGAAAATAATCAATGTAATAATAACAAAATGATAATTGTCAAAATAAAATTTTATTACATCATTTGGGCGATCTCAAGAGATCGGATTACATTAAAGGTCAGATTACATCATTTGGGCGATCTCTAGAGATCGGATTACATTAAAGGTCAGATTACATCATTTGGGCGATCTCTAGAGATCGGCAGTACATCCTATCTAGTGAAGGCCTATGTCAAAGCCTAGTCTCGTGGATGAATCAAAAGATGTGTTTGATCAGGAGACCGACCGTCAACATCGGATAGATGTACAGCTCAGATGGGGGGACTATGACTCTCATGAGAATGAGAGAGATCGTCATCAATGTTATCGCTCGGAACCGAGCCGCTGTCGGGAAACCCAATGTGGTGAAAAGCCAAACAAACTTCGAAGGGCAGTCACCAAAGATCGGAGGGAAATTAGCAGTCTTCTCACCCGAAGTCAGTTCGCCGATTATATCGGTCGGCCGACTCGAGATTGATACGATCGATATTCTCGATCTGGATCGGTAAATTAGTCCGGTTCTCTCATTGTCATCAAACATGGCCATTGTAGTTTCCCGATCACCAGGGTCATAAACTTTCAGTCGGTAAACAAGATGGACAGCCGGCAAAAGATCAAAAGCAACTATCATGGCCGGGATTATTGCCGGAGCGGTTAGAACAGGAAATGTGAGAAGGAAAGAGGAGAAAATCAAATGCGGAGGGGCTTCCCGTTGAAGGTATATATATAGGGAAAGTCTGAGCATTTATTGCTAGCAGGAAACAAAGCGGACGCGTCGGAAATCAAAGGAATAAATGCTTTGACTGAACCGAACCAGATAAAGGAGAAGACTGGAGTAGGAGAGATCGGAAGAGGGAGGCCCGGCATGAGAGATCGGAAGAGGATCGTGTTAGAAAGATCGAAAGGGAGGGGAGATCGGAAAGCAAAGAGAATAAGACAACTTCCAATAACTGTCGTCATAATCAGAGCCGAGGTAGTTAAAGCGTTGCAGACGAGATCTCCACCGCACGCCTCATTTGCAGAATCGCCCACACTACTGACAGGTGCCAGAGTATGTCATGACAGTCCTGTACATCCCAATCTCCACTGTTGATCTTACTTGTAAGGACAAGTCCAGAGCCCTTGGATCAAAGAACAAGACGACAAGACCGGCGCTTTTTATTCCAAGCCTTCGAATCGCCCTTGACAAGAAAATTCTGAGCCGTCAGATTAGAAAGGAGAAAGGACAAATATGTAGAAAAGGATCTTAGTCGTTCGTTTTGATTCTCTTTAATTTCCAACCATTAGATCGTGTCCTTTAAAATTCAAACCTTCCATTTCCCTCAAAGGAAATCCTGACCCTTCATTAGGAACATCCGTTCCCTATAAATATCTGCATGAAAACTGTTGAAGGAGAGGACAAAAAAGCGTGGTGATTATAGTGGAAAGGCTCTGAAAATTGATTCGGTTCTGCTACTCTGCTATTTTTAAGCTAGAAAGACTTTAGAAACCAGTTTTCTAAAGTATTTTCTTTGAAGAAGTGTTGGACACTGGAACTCTTGATTTTCAGTTTGTTCATCGCTCTGCGATACCCTTTCTTAAGTTTCAGTTCTATTTTTATCACCTTTATATCCACTTTTATTTTCTGAGCTCAATCTCATTCATTGTCATTCTGGCTCGATTACATGCTAGCTAGGCGTTCGTCATTTCAAGGCAAGCATTAGTCCTCAGACCATTAACACGCAACTCTGCAACATTCGCGACTCCATAGTTATTTCAATAGGTTCAACTTCCTGCAGGTGAGTGTCTGAACCATTGCCCTATCCGGTGTTCGTCTTTACTTTCTTTTTACGCTCGTAATTTTCGTTAAAGTTTGTCTTACGTTGGAAGGTCCTGCGTGGGTGGTTATCCTCTTGAGTTTATTTTTGGTGTATCAGTTCATGTTATTTATTTGTTCTTGGTCTTTTATTATCTCCTAATGTAGGTGTTCTGGTTTCAGGTAACGTATAGGTAGTTTGATAAAGTGTTGGTAGCAGTATCTTGACATAAGAGCTTTTTTTTTTATATAAACGTTCGGATGATAAATCAGAAAGTTATGAAGTTGAACCACTAGACTAGCTCGAGAAGATGACTGGGTAAGGGGAGAGTCAGAGTAAAATTAGTTTTCAGGCTAGCAAATGAAATAGAGCAAATGTTGCTTGTCGAAAGGTGCTGGTGAGCCGATCACGAAAGAGATCGGTAAAATTTAGTCTGGTGTTCCCTAATAGACACAAGGCACCAATGAGTTAAAAGAAGCTTAATCCGGGTTCCCAGTTTCTTCGGATGCCAAAACCCTTAGCCTAAGGTCCTCACACGATACGATTGTAACAAATATTTAAAAGAGATCGGAGGAGAGTTCTTATCCGATTCTCACTCAAAATTTTTAACAAATATTTAAAAGAGATCGGAGGAGAGTTCTTATCCGATTCTCACTCAAAAATTTTTAACAAATATTTAAAAGAGATCGGAGGAGAGTTCTTATCCGAATCTCAATCCAAATTTTAACAAATATTTAAAAGAGATCGGAGGAGAGTCCTTATCCGATTCTCAATCCAAATTTTAAATATTAAAAAGAGATAGGAGGAGAGTTCTTATCCGGTTCTCGAATCAAATTTTACTAAATATACAGAGATCGGAGAAGAGTTCTTATCCTATTCTCAAATCGAATTTTAACAAATACGCAAAATAATCCCATAAATGAAAAACCGCTACACGACATCAATTCACTAAGATTGTCTCATTTACTTATGTATCTGGGTAATCCGAATTAGTGAAAAATCAAATATTTCCTTTTATCAAAAGGATTAACATCTCCATTCAAATCCCCCCTAACTATCGATTTTAATTTATAAAGAGCGTAAGGTTAAATCTGCTCACCCTCATTGAGGGACGAGGCGGGGTGCCTCACACCTTCCCCGCCCGTATACGGACCCCGAACCTAGAATCTCTGTTTTCGAAGTGGTTTTATGTTAGTTTGTTTTCATAAATGGTTTCCTTTAATTCCCCTCAAAATTAAAGTGGCGACTCCTCACTCTTTCCCACTTCGGTAAGTGTCCGTCCAGGCGACCGCAAAACACCTTGCGACTGCTTAGCGACTCCACTGGGGATCCCAGTCTTTAACCCCGGTCTAGAGGTCTAAAAGCATATTTAATTTTACGATCCAACCATAGTTAGGTGGGCTCAGTTTGCAAAATTCCTTATGTTAATTATTGTTATTTTTGCTAACCATTTTGCTTGTTTTATTACCTGCAGCATTCTTCGTCTAAAAAGGAAAAAATAAAAAAACTCCCCCTATACTGGGAAAAGGTAAAAGGTGTCCCTTCACACACTGAACACTCACACAATGTCCTCACACACTCCAGCCCTATACCCAGGCTTTCTTATCCCATTTAGGAAAATAGGAGGGAGTCATGTAGCGGTACCCCTGGGTTTTACCCCGTTAGTATCCGTGAAGGCTTCTGCTCAGATTGAAACTCGTTCTATTTACTGTGATACCCGTGGAACTTTCCCGACAGTATCATGGGGGATAGAATGGGGCCTCACTGCTGATGAGGGGCAATTTGGGAACCTGTGGCTTTTAGAAAATTAGACCTTGAGCTAAACTATCACGATAGCTGGAAGCCGTAGCAAGCTACCTTATAAGATAGAACTATCCAATTAGGTAGCACCTAGCCGGTACTAGGACTCTCCTTATTTTAGGACAAAAGGGGCATACTTACTCTTACCCTATTCTGCTTGTGTTTTATTTTATTCTTATTTTTTAGGGTAATCTTGAATCATACTGTTAAGAAAACCTACACACTTTCCTACTTTGATAAATGTGTAGGTGTCACTCTGCCAACAGTATAATTCAAAACTACCTGAATTTACCCTGCTAACAAGTTTTTCCCGCAGGCATCACCAAATTAAGGTCTGTAAAAGGATAAGCATCATTTTTAACATGGCATCCTCAAGTCAGTCGGCAGAAGAAGTTCTTAGACCAGAACATAATGCTAAACCGTGGCTCGAACAGCCTCATAGTTCATTGCCCCCACAAAGTGTTACTAGCTTATTACCTCCATTGGACCTGAGCAAAGTTGAGGTCAGAATGAACAGTCTCGAGGGTCTATCTAATGGTTGGAGGTCATTTCCCGATCAGGTCAAGGCACGATTTGAGGAGAAATATGGGAGGATTGCAATCTTGATACGAGTCAAAGTCCAAGTCCCGGCATTAAAGGCCATGCTGTCAGTTTGGAATCCTAAGTATGGAGTGTTCTCTTTCAACGATATCGATACTGCTCCCACTATGGAAGAATATCAGGCATTGCTAGAAATTCCTTATGCGGCACAGAATCGGATCTACCTACACCTTGAGCATAGGCAGACCTAGAAACGGTTCGCACATATGATGGGGATTTCCCCGGAAGAAGCAAAGGCAAGGAAAACTGTCAAAGGGAACACGCATGGATGGTATTGGACTTATCTCAAGAAGTGGTTGGATCAATACATCCAGGATGAACAGTGGGATCAAGCTTCATTGGCGCTCGCCTTAGGGATCTATGGCCTGATCTTGTTCCCTGGACCTTCGGGAATCATAACCTGCAGCGTTGCGGAGATATTCTGGGCAGTAGAAAAATAGGAGGTCAATCCAGTACCGGCAATTCTTGCCGAGACTTTATTAACCCTTACTTACTGCAGACAACAAGGCAAGGGATCCATTAAGTGTTGTTCTCAATTGTTGCACCTCTGGATCATCAGTCATATGTGTCCTGTGGAGACGAAGGGGTTAACATGGTATCTCGATCAGCCTTTTATCGAGAAAATGACCAGATTAGTAATCAGCCCAAAGGATGAGTTGCAATGGCAAGAACGGATTTTGAGCTTCAATAGCCATGACTACTGTTGGAGGAAATTGTGGACGTCGGGTCAATCCATTTTGGTCAGCACGGTGGGTAATCAATCAGTATCCCTAATCGGAGTGACTGGATACACAAGTTACACTCCGGCATTAGTAATGAGACAGTTCGGCTCAACACAGTTCAGAATCAACATTGAAGAATACCACCGAGGTCATTTCTACCATGAGCTCAATGATGAGGAAGGATTGAAAATAGCTCGCAGATCCTGGGAAAACATCACTATGATGGAAAGGTCGCCTAAATGTCCGAGTGCCATGGGCGATTATCTTAAATGGAGGGCTAGCAGGGATCAAGGACACTTAACTGCAGATCCAACCAAATTCGAAGGCAGCAACCCTCGTTAAAACGTCCTTTCAGAAGAAGCTAGTGATCATTTGGCCGATTCTCTACAAAAGGCGAATACCGAAAACTCGCAACTGTAAGAACAAATAAAACAGTTAGAGGACCAACAGCAGATCCTCAAAAGAAAAGTAGGAAGGCTCAGGGAAGAGGCAAGGACCGAAAAGATGGGGTTCGAAGAGCAAGAGACACGATGGGAAAAGGAAAAGAGCTCTCTCCAAGCTGCAATAAAAGAAGCAGAAATACAGAATGGCAAGCTTCAAGAAAAAATGAAATACCAGGAGATACTCGTAGAGGAGTATAAACAAGAAAGCAAAAAGAAGAAGCTTGAACTGAAGGAGCAAGCACAGCTTATCAATGATATCCTGAGAGAATGTGTCAAAGAAAGGAAGGAAAAAGAAAGACAAGTCACCCTTTATCAGGAGCTAAAAGAAAATGTTGACCAGCTGGAGAGAATGATAGCGCAGGGGAAACAAGAACTCTTACCTGAATCCGAATATGCCCTGAAGATATTCAACCCCACCAGACAAGAAGAAAGGCTTTATGAATATCTCAGGAAGTGTCATTACATTATAAAGAACCTTCCTGAGCCTAGACCAATGTAAAGAATGTCATGTATGAACTATTCAATTAATGGAACAACTTTGGACCACTGTTTAGCAAAATTGTGAATGAATAGTATGACTCCCATAGGAACCCCCTCGCTAGGGTTATGCAAAAAATTGGATGCGCCATATGGACAGGTACCATAAATGCGCATCCAATCCAGTCATTCACTGTCAGACTATCGAACCATGCCATGATAAAAGTGATGCAATTATCCTTCTACAGATTTCATTTCTGGCTCTCAGATGCCACCGTATCCTTTGTCCACATCAAGACCCTTTTAATTTTAATCAAAATTCACTAAAAAATTTTTCCTTTTTTCAACTTCCTGCAGAAAATCAATATTGCTTCAAACAAAGCAAGCCTGACCAGACACGCAGTTCAACCCAGACGAGTGTACTTAACAAAATCACGAACAAGAAGGCTAATGGAAGACTAGGAACAAGTCCAGAACCTACAAGGACAGGTTTCCGAATTGAAAGACCAAGTCTCGGAGCTCATGAGACTAATGAGGGAAATGTCCCATAATAAGCCTGCTTTAGAGCCTAACTTACCACTACCTCCCCCACCTCCTACAACGATTGATTCTCATCATGCTTCAACCTCTTTCACCTTCCAGCCATCGATCCTGAATCCGACAATCACCGTCAATCTGGCCCCACTGAATAATGACCCACCTTTCTCCTATTATCTGGCTATCTCGAATGCCGAACCATACCCTTCAGTCCTGATCCCTCCAATTCATTCCACCCCTCATTTCCCAACTGGGGGAGTATCTCTTGCAGTGGGAGGAGAAAATAAGACGAGAGAAAATGAGAAGCTATCTGCTCTAGAAGAGAGACTAAGAGCAATAGAGGGACTGAACATGTATGGTTCAATTGATGTGGCGTTGCTAAGATTGGTGCCTGATGTGGTGGTGCCGCCTAAGTTCAAGGTCCCGGACTTCGACAAATACACTGGGAATTCAGACCCTCGCATTCACTTGGCCACTTATATTGCCAAAATGTCCGCCCTGACAAAGGATGATCGACTCCTGGTTCACTTCTTTCACGAGAGTCTCTCCGGGGCCGCCCTGAGATGGTGTATTCAGTTGGACAGGAGCAAATTGCGCTCCTGGAAAGATTTGGCAGATGCTTTCCTGAAGCAATACAAGTTCAACTGCGACGTGGCCCCCACAAGGAGAGACCTCCAAAACTTGGTGCAGAGGGACAGGGAAAGCTTCAAAGAATATGCCTAGAGATGGAGAGAGAAAGCGGCAGAAGTATATCCTCTGGTTACTGATAATGAGCTTTGCTCCCTGTTCATTGAGACATTGAAGGCTCCATACTTCAATCTGATGATTGGAAACACTTCCAATAGTTTCTCGGACATCATCCAAGCTGGTGAGAGAATAGAAGCCAACTTAAGGATGGAACGACTGCAGGAGTTGACTGAGAACCCTGCCAAGAAAAATGCCAGCTTTGGCAAAAAGAAGGAGGGTGATGTGCATTCCATCACCCGGCAGAACAATCACTCCCCACTTCCTCAAAATAACTACCGGCCATATCCTCCCCCTCATGGCCAAACCATTGTAAACATTCTACCCCCTTTCCCAAATTATCCTCACCTGCGCCCACAATATCCGCCACCGTCGACTTACCAGCCCAGACCTCCTCTATAATCCACTCAACCCAGACCACCCCAAAACAACCCAAGACCCCAAAGAAACCCTGATCCACCTCTTCCCCTACCACTTAGCGAAATATACCGATACCTCGTCGGTATAAACCAAATAGTGCCGATTCCCCTTGACCCAATTCAGCCGCCGTACCCCAAGTGGTATGATGCCAGTGCTCGGTGTGAGTATCATGGAGGGGCACAGGGGCACTCGACCGACAATTGCGGGGCACTCAGAGGGAGAGTGCACGCCCTAATCAGGAATGGGTGGTTGAAGATTGAAGGGAATGGTTCTCTCCCCAATGTTACCTCAAACCCATTGCCCAATCATAATACGGGCAATGGCGTAAACATGATAGATTCCGAAGGAGAAGGGTCAGCCTTGGAGGTAGATCAACTGATTCCTCACTTTGAGGAAATTTTGACAACAGTAGTAAGGAAAGGTTACCTCCACCCCCAAACGACAAAGCTTGAAGATGGTATGGGATGCTCCTATCACGGAAGGGCGGCTGACCATGAGCTGCAGAATTGTGGAAAGTTCAAACAAGAGATCTAGAACTTACTGTCCCTCAAAGTTCTGAGATGCCAGGCAAAGTCAAAAATGGAGGGCGGAGTAAACACAGCCCGACTCGGCCAAAATACCTCCACCCCTAATCACAAAATGACCTTCTCTCCCCCAGCATCTTCACCACCAGTAACGATTATCCGAACACCGCCCCAGCTCCCAGTCACAAACACCCATGCTGTACCCTGGAACTATAACTTCCAAGTTTTCACCCAAGGAGCATTGAACAGTATACCGACTCCTAGCCTTGCCTCACCTTCAATACCACCTAAACCGTGTTTCGCTCCTCATGAACACTTCAAGATGACATACGCTGGACCTTCCGGCCATGCTACTCCCCAATCAAACCCCCAGCCCATCACTACCACAAAATCCTCCCCACCTGAGCAAGAAGTTGAAATTATAACCCGAAGTGGGAGGTGTTACGGGAATGAAGAAAGGGAAAAGAAGAAAGGGAAAGCAAAAATGGGAGAGCCACGGGAAAATACGGAAGAAGAGGCTGAGAAAGCAGAGAAGGAAGAACCTGCCAGACCAAAAGAAGAGGAGGAACTATTGCTTCAAATAATGAAGCAAAGTGAGTACGACGTGGTGGAACAGTTAAGGAAGACGCCTGCTCGAATTTCACTATTGTCCCTAATTCTGAGCTCAGAGGTGCACCGTCAAGCCTTGCAAAAAATTTTAGATCAGGCCTTCGTGAACCCCGACATCACACCGGGGCAGTTCGAGAAGATAGTAGGACAAATTCAGGCATCCAATTTTGTCACTTTCTCAGAAGAAGAGATAGACCCTGCAGGCTTAGCACACACTAAGGCCCTACATGTGACAGTTAAGTGTAAAGGTTGCATAGTGGCGAAGGTCCTTATTAATAATGGATCCACGCTCAATGTACTGCCTAATGCCACCTTGGCTAGGCTACCAGTTGACCGTTCAAATATACGTCAAAGTGCTATGGTGGTAAGAGCCTTTGACGGTACAAGAAGAGAAGTGCTGGGAGACATTGACTTGCCCCTCCAAATTGGCGCATGCACCTTCAACGTCACATTCCAAGTGATGAACATTGAACCTGCGTACACTATGTTGCTGGGGAGGCCTTGGATCCATTCAGCGAATGCCGTTCCTTCGACTTTGCACCAAAAAATCAAATACATTATGGACGGCAAAATCATCACTGTGAAAGGGGAGGAAGCCATGCTGGTTACCAAGCCGCAATCACTTCCTTATGTGGAAGCTGCTGAGGAGTCGTTGGAAAGCTCTTTCCAGGCTCTCGAATTACAAGAAACCATCTCAAGAAATGAAGGGGCTATGGCTATGGTAGCCAAGGTGATGTTGAGGAATGGGTATGAAGAGGGCAAGGGGTTAGGCGCCGCATTGCAAGGGATTGTCGAACCTATACCGGCTATCCAGAAGGTTGGCTGTTGCAGTTTGGGTTATGAGGAAGACGCCCTCATGGATGGGCGGTTCTGGATGAGGAATATGCTTCGGGATCAAAGATTTGATCAGAAAATCGGGAAAATGAAGGTAGTCCCGAGAATCACGGAGGTCTTCACCAAACCAGTCATTGAAAATCCGGCAGAGATTGAAGAATCACCCGATGAACCATCCATCGATGTCATCCATCTTGATTCCTTGTATGAGGCTCTAGTCTCGCCAATAGCTGAAGGGCAAGAACTGGACAACTGGACAGCAGAGGACATCCCTGTACTCAATTTCGAGTAAAGTACTTTTGGTTATCCACACTTGATCATTTTGTCCATGGTGACAAGTGTAATATTGTAAATGGACCCTTTTCTTATGTCATAAATATTAATGAATTAATAGCGCATTTTATATCCAATTCCCTCCTTCCTTCCTTTTGAAATCCATTCTTATAATATATTCTATTTTCGATTCTTCAGGACCATTCATCAATTAATACCTAATAATTCAATAGACTCATATTAATTTTGAAATCCCCATAACTACCATTACTTCAAGTGATTCTGGGGTGGAGCTCACAGAAGAAAGGGATGAAAGGGATGAACCTTCCCTAGTGCCTTGTGGAGACGAAACGCACACCATAAACTTAGGCACAGAAGAAGTAAAAAGGGAACTTAAGGTTGTGGAGAGTGAAGAATTAGGAGATATGATCAGTTTGCTCAAAGAATTCCTGGAAGTATTTTCATGGAGCTATGACGATATGACTGGCTTAGACCCTCATATAGTGACGCATAAAATTCCCTTAATTCCCGGGACAATCCCGGTAAAGCAGAAACTAAGAAGAATGAACCCTGACATGCTGCTCAAAGTCAGGGATGAAGTCAAAAAGCAGTATGATGCTGGGTTTCTGGAAGTGGTCAAATATCCCCAATGGATAGCTAACGTTGTCCCCGTGATGAAAAAGGACGAGAGAGTCAGGGTGTGCATTGATTACAGGGATCTTAATAAGGCAAGCTTGAAAGATGATTTCCCTCTCCCTCACATAGATGTGTTAGTAGACAATGCTGCAGGATTGGGCAGGTGTTCGTGTATCGATGGGGCATCTGGGTACAACCAAATCCCGATGGATGAGGAGGACAAGGAAAAAACTGCTTTTATCGCTCAATGGGGAGTATTTTGCTATCGGGTCATGCCTTTTGGGTTAAAGAATGCTGGCGCCACCTACCAACGCGCTATGGTCACATTATTCCACGTTATGATGCATAAAGAAGTGGAGGTGTACGTGGATGATATGATCATCAAGTCTCGGGGAAGAGAAAGCCATGTGCAGGTGCTGAGGAAAGTATTCGAGAGGCTCAGAAAATATCAGCTGAAACTGAACCCTGCCAAATGCATATTCGGGGCTAGATCTGGGAAGTTGTTGGGATTCATAGTGAGTGAGAAGGGAATAGAAGTAGATCCAGACAAAGTTCGAGCTATTCAAGAGATGCCATCCCCAAAAACAGAAAGGGAGGTGCGCAGTTTCCTGGGGAAGTTGAACTACATCTCGAGATTTATTTCTAACCTCATTGCAAAAGCCGAGCCAATTTTTAGACTACTCCGAAAGAACAACACTACTCAATGGGATTCAGTTTGCTAAGAGGCTTTCGAGAAAATTAAGCAGTACCTATCAAACCCACCAGTATTGGTTCCTCCGATGGCAGGAAGGCCGCTGATTCTGTATATGGCGGTCCAACAGAGCTCAATGGGATGTGTTTTGGGGCAGCATGATGATACTGGTCGAAAGGAAAGAGCCATCTACTACTTGAGTAAGAAGTTCAATGATTGTGAGTCAAGGTACTCTTTCCTGGAGAAAACTTGTTGCGCGTTAGCCTGGACGGCAAATCGGCTTAAACACTACATGCTGAATCATAAGACATAGCTCATCTCTAGGATGGATCCTATTAAGTATGTATTCGAAAGCCCGTTTGTGCCGGGAAGGATAGCAAAATGGCAAGTTATACTCTCCCAATATGACATTGTCTACATGACCCGGAAGGCAGTGAAAGGTAGCATAATCGTTGATCTACTGGCAGAGAACCCCGTCCAAGATTATGAAGCCTTGGATTTTGAATTTCCTGATGAACATGTTAATGAAGTGGAAAGCGAGGAAAAAGAATCCGCTGATGTATGGGAAATGTATTTTGACGGAGCTGTCAATTTGTCCGGTAATGGGATTGGAGCTGTGTTGGTATCCCCGGGGGGGAAGCACTTCCCGATAGCTATCAAATTGAGGTTTGACTGCACCAATAACGTCGCAGAATATGAAGCTTGTGTGATGGGTCTACAGGCTGCCGTCGAAATGAAAGTCAGAAAGTTAGAGGTATATGGAGATTCAGCCCTGATCATTTATCAAGTCAAGGGAGAATGGCAAACTAAGGATCCGAAGTTAATCCCATATCAGAAGTACTTATTGGAGCTGATTAAGAAATTTGAACAAATCTCTTTCACTCACCTCAGTCGAGACAAGAATCAATTTGCAGATGCCTTAGCCACCCTGGCTGTCATGGCTCAAATGGAAGAAGGGCAGACGACTTAGGTATTAAAGATTAAAGCAAGGAATGAACCAGCATACTGCTTCATGATCGAGGAAGAACCTGATGGTAAACCCTGGTATCATGACATCCTGGTCTACATCAGAACTGGAGAATTCCCTCCAGGGGCAAGCAGAAACGAAAGGAGAATGATCCGGAGATTAGCGTTGGGATACTTCCCCAGTGGAGAAATTCTATACAAGAGCAGCTCCAATGGCGAATTATTGAGATGCGTGGATGCAAAAGAAGCAAAGAGGATCCTTTTAGAGACTCATGAGGGAAATTGCGCAACCCATGCCAATGGGCATATGATGGCCAAACAAATCATGAGACGGGGATACTTTTGGACTACCATGGAGAAGGATTGCATTGAATACTTTCGGAAGTGCCATAAATGTCAGATCTACGCGGATCCGATAAATGTTCCGCCTCACCAATTGTTCAACCTCGTCTCACCATGGCCTTTCGCAATGTGGGGCATTGACGTAATTGGTCCCGTTAACCCTAAGGCATCCAACAGGCATAGGTTTATCCTGGTAGCTATTGACTATTTTTCTAAATGGGTCGAAGCGACATCGTATGCTCACATCACGCAGAACACGTTCCTCAAATTCCTCAGAAATAATATCATTTATCGGCATGGCCTCCCCAGCAAAATCGTCACCGACAATGCCAAGAATTTGAATGGTCCGAAGGTCCAAAGGTTATGTGATCAATACAGGATTTGACATCTCAATTCCTCCCCGTACCGCCCCCAAATAAATGGAGCAGTGAAAGCAGCAAACAAAAATCTCAAGAGAATAATCCGGAAAATGACGGTCACTTATAGGGATTGGCATGATATGCTTCCCTACGCCCTTCACACATACCGGACTTCTGTAAGGACATCAACTGGGGCAACCCCATACTCACTGGTTTACGGGATGGAAGCAATACTGCCTATTGAAGTTGAAATTCCTTCCCTAAGGATTCTGAAGGAATCAGGGATCGAAGAGTCGGAGTGGATCCAGTCAAGGTTGGACCAATTAAATTTGCTATACGAGAAAAGGCTAGCGGCAGCATGTCATGGGTAGTTATATCAGAGAAAAATGGCCAGGGCATTTGACAAAGGTGTTCGCCCACGTGAATTTCAACCCGGGGACCTAGTCCTGAAGAAAGTACTCCCGAGTCAAAATGATCCCCGGGGTAAATGGTCGCTGACCTATGAAGGACCCTATGTGGTTAAGAAAGCATTTTCTGGTGGGGCCCTGATCTTGACCCATATGGATGGTGAAGAATTTCTAAGACCCGTGAATGCTGACACTGTCAAAAGATATTATGCATAAGAAAGAGGGTAAAAACCCAAAAAGGGCGCCCAAAAAAAAAAAAAAAGGGGTGAAAACCCGAAAGGGTGCCCTTAGAACCAGAAAATGGAGAAATAAGGAAGAAGATATGGGACAAGGGAAGGAAAATAAACCATCACGACATGATTCTCCGTCAGTAGAATACTTGAAATAATGGCAGTTAAGGGGCTTCAAAGCTAACTACAAGCAATTTGTGAGATATGTCCCTGTACCCTTTTTTTCCTTTGAAACTGTACCTTTATTTTCCAAACCATAATAAAGTCATTTTGATATACTTTCTTCGCATTTGTCTTTTTGCTTTTATCTTTCCCGTATACTCACTCTTTAATATTGTCCTTTTTCAACCTCCTTATCCAATGCGCTATTAATCTGTTAAAATTTTGCCATAAGATTAGGATTTGAATATTGATAACCTCATGTACTTTGCTATGAGATTTGCAGGGAATGGCCAAAAAAAAAAAACTAGAGGTGAAAACCTGGAAGGGCGCTTCTAGTCACAAGGGCAAAAGGAAAAGTGAAAACCTGCAAAGGCGCTTTTCGCAAAATAAGAGGAAAGTCGAGAACAAAAGGGGCATCCGAGGAAGTGAGTAAGGAAAAGAAAGTTGTAGGTCAAGTCTTGTAACTCATCCTCCATTAATCGCTAACCCTCGGGATCCTGTTAAGTACACTTCATCGCGGAAGAACTTCTCGCGTCAGGTTAGGTTTACTTTGTAAGTTGATTTTAATTTCCAGCATTTAAATTTTCTACTATCAACCTCTGGTTCCTTGATCTAAGTTGATTTTCTTGCATTTTAAATTTCCTGTTTATCAACCTCTGGTTCCTTGATCTAAGTTGATTTTAATTTTCCTGCATTTTAAATTTCCTGTTAATCAACCTCTGGTTCCTTGATCTAAGTTGATTTTGATTTTCCTGTATTTTAAATTTCCTGTTAATCAACCTCTGGTTCCTTGATCTAAGTTGATTTTAATTTTCTTGCATTTTAAATTTCCTGTTAATCAACCTCTGGTTCCTTGATCTAAGTTGATTTTGATTTTTCTGCATTTTAAATTTCCTATTAATCAACCTCTGGTTCCTTAATCTAAGTTGATTTTGATTTTCCTATATTTTAAATTTCCTGTTAATCAACCTCTGGTTCCTTGATTTAAGTTAATTTTGATTTTCCTATATTTTAAATTTCCTGTTAATCAACCTCTGGTTCCTTGATCTAAGTTGATTTTAATTTTCCTATATTTTAAATTTCCTGTTAATCAACCTCTGGTTCCTTGATCTAAGTTGATTTTAATTTTCCTGCATTTTAAATTTCCTGTTAATCAACCTCTGGTTCTTTGATCTAAGTTGATTAAATTTCCTATTAATCAACCTCTGGTTCCTTGATCTAAGTTGATTTTAATTTTCCTGCATTTAAATTTCTTGTTAATCAACCTCTGGTTCCTTGATCTAAGTTGATTTTAATTTTCCTACACTTAAATTTCCTCTTTATCAACCTCTGGTTCCTTGATCCAAGTTCATTTTAATTTTCTAGCATTTTAAATTCCTGTTACCAACCTCAGGGTCGCTGACCTAAGTAGGCTTTAGTTCCCTAACTTTAATTTCGAAGTTCAAATTTTAATCGCCCAAAATATGGATCTGAATCTTTACATAATCCCTACACGGGAAAATTTTTCCCTTCAGTAGGAATTATGTAAAGAGGGGCAACTGTCGACACCATATTTTGGCCGATCCCCGGAATCAATAAACTTTGAAACTGATCCCCAGCACCAAGTCTCTCTTTGCCAGTTAATCACGTTTCCGATCTCTCTTCAAAAGGAATCAAATCAGTACTAAGTCTCCATATCATTTAAATCCTATCCGATCTCTCAAATCAATTACCAAGTCTCTCTTGGCCAATTAATTACATTTCCGATCTCTCTTGTCAAACGAAATTGAACCAACATTAGGCCTTCATGCCACCAGTCTTATTGCCGATCTCCCTTTTAAAAGTTTGGGGATAATCGTCTAATAAAGTTAAGGTTCCAATCCGATTTAATGATGATTCCGATCTTAAGTGTTCAAATCAAGTTTCCAATTTTAATCAAGTCCCGTTTGGCGTTTGTTCTCAGCTGATCTCATGCTTACAATGTTTTTCGACCTCTTACACTTGGATTAATAATCACTTTTAGTTGTTGTAATATGTTCAGACAATCAAGTGCTTATGCAACTTAGATACTTTCCGATCCCATCCATTCATTGAACAAAAAAAGGGAATTTCATTTCATTTCAAATCGAAATATATACAAGTTATTCTGTTCTACATTTTGTTCACCCCCTCTATCACCCTCGGCCTCCTCCTCGCTATCCTCTTCGTCTTGGGGAGCCAGGTCCACCATCCAGGTGAAGTCCTCCTTGGGATAACGGTTCCTGAGCTCGGCCAAGAGATCCCTATGAGCGTTCACATAAGCGCCGGCCTCCCTTGTCACTGCCTCTTCTTCTTTTGCTTTGAGTTCCTCAGTGAGGCGAGCGACTTCAGCGGCTCGGAGCGCCCGAACCTCTTCAAGAACATGAGCTTGCTCGGCCAGCTTGTCCTCGTAGAATTTCATCCGCCCCTTAATTTCGGATATGTAGTTTTGGGCGGACGAAAGTTGAGATCGGAGGGAAGCAGCTTCCTGACCCACCTTCTCGACCTCCTGCCTCAAGCGGTGAGCCTTCTCTCGGATAATGTGTCGGTTCACCAAACTCTCTACGCTCAGGCTCATAGTTTGGGCCAGGATATCATCGAGATTGTTCGGGGTTAGCCTATCCCGATCCTCCCGAAGGCAGATGGAGGCCCCCAAAACCTTAGCCAAACCCGGATTCTCCCGAACAGTTCAGTTCTTCTCCAGGGAATGAATCAGTACTTGAGCGCCGCAGGAGAGGGTCCTCGAGGTAGGTTGGGAAGGACCCCCTTCCGCACTCGAAGCAACTGGAGGGGGTGGTGGCGGCTCTTCTTGACGAGGAGGAGACCGGACCACTTCTGTGTCGGGGGTCGGCTGTCCCGAGGGTTGAGACGAGCCTCCTTGCATCTCCCCGGGATCATGCCTGGGCGTCTGAAGCAGCTCGGAACGCTTCATCTCCCGCACTTTTTGGGAGACCTCTCTCTTTCGCTTCCGGCTCTCCTTAGAAGCCTCGCCGCTTGCCATACCTGCACAAAGAAAAGGTCAGTGAGATCGCTAAGGCCCAAAGATTAGAGATATAGAAAGTACCGAAGCCGAGGTCAGAGAGCTGAAGCCCGCGTTCTTGGCCGGTGACCAGCTGCATATTCCAATGATGCAGTTCGGCCGTCACTACATCTAAACAAGAGAATTTATGTCTGGCCGCCTGATCTTTCAGTTCCATCACCATTAGGCCCTCTTCCCTATTCAGGGTGATGTGCTTCAGAAGTAAGGGGCCCTGGTGCAGCCAGCTACGTGGGAAACCCTCAAAGCCGTTTGGAATTTTGCTCCTCAGAATAAAGAAGCAATTCTTCACCGTTGATCTTACTTGTAAGGACAAGTCCAGAGCCCTTGGATCAAAGAACAAGACGACAAGATCGGCGCTTTTTATTCCAAGCCTTCGGATCGCCCTTGACAAGAAAATTCTGAGCCGTCAGATTAGAAAGGAGAAAGGACAAATATGCAGAAAAGGATCTTAGTCGTTCATTTTGATTCTCTTTAATTTCCAACTATCAGATCGTGTCCTTTAAAATCCAAACCTTCCATTTCCCTCAAAGGAAATCCTGACCCTTCATTAGGAACATCCGTTCCCTATAAATACTTGCATGAAAACTGTTGAAGGAGAGGACGAAAAAGGGTGGTGATTATAGTGGAAAGGCTCTGAAAATTGATTCGGTTCTGCTACTCTGCTATTTTTAAGCTAGAAAGACTTTAGAAACCAGTTTTCTAAAGTATTTTCTTTGAAGAAGTGTTGGACACTGGAACTCTTGATTTTCAGTTTGTTCATCGCTCTGCGAACCCTTTCTTAAGTTTCAGTTCTGTTTTTATCACCTTTATATCCACTTTTATTTTCTGAGCTCAATCTCATTCATTGTCATTCCGGCTCGATTACATGCTAGCTAGGCGTTCGTCATTTCAAGGCAAGCATTAGTCCTCAGACCATTAACACGCAACTCTGCAACATTCGCGACTCCATAGTTATTTCAATAGGTTCAACTTCCTGTAGGTGAGTGTCTGAACCATTGCCCTATCCGGTGTTCGTCTTTACTTTCTTTTTACGCTCGTAATTTTCGTTAAAGTTTGTCTTACGTTGGAAGGTCCTGCGTGGGTGGTTATCCTCTTGAGTTTATTTTTGGTGTATCAGTTCATGTTATTTATTTGTTCTTAGTCTTTTATTATCTCCTAATGTAGGTGTTCTGGTTTCGGGTAACGTATAGGTAGTTTGATAAAGTGTTGGTAGCAGTATCTTAACATAAGAGTTTTTTTTTTTATATAAACGTTCGGATGATAAATCAGAAAGTTATGAAGTTGAACCACTAGACTAGCTCGAGAAGATGACTGGGTAAGGGGAGAGTCAGAGTAAAATTAGATTTCAGGCTAGCAAATGAAATAGAGCAAATGTTGCTTGTCGAAAGGTACTGGTGAGCCGATCACGAAAGAGATCGGTAAAATTTAGTCTGATGTTCCCTAATAGACACAAGGCACCAATGAGTTAAAAGAAGCTTAATCTGGGTTCCCAGTGTCTTCGGATGCCAAAACCCTTAGCCTAAGGTCCTCACACGATACGATTGTAACAAATATTTAAAAGAGATCGGAGGAGAGTTCTCATCCGATTCTCACTCAAAATTTTTAACAAATATTTAAAAGAGATCGGAGGAGAGTTCTTATCCGATTCTCACTCAAAAATTTTTAACAAATATTTAAAAGAGATCGGAGGAGAGTTCTTATCCGAATCTCAATCCAAATTTTAACAAATATTTAAAAGAGATCGGAGGAGAGTCCTTATCCGATTCTCAATCCAAATTTTAAATATTAAAAAGAGATCGGAGGAGAGTTCTTATCCGGTTCTCGAATCAAATTTTACTAAATATACAGAGATCAGAGGAGAGTTCTTATCCAATTCTCAAATCGAATTTTAACAAATATGCAAAATAATCCCATAAATGAAAAACCGCTACACGACATCAATTTACTAAAATTGTCTCATTTACTTATGTATCTGGGTAATCCGAATTAGTGAAAAATCAAATATTTCCTTTTATCAAAAGGATTAACATCTCCATTCGAATCCCCCCTAACTATCGATTTTAATTTATAAAGAGCGTAAGGTTAAATCTGCTCACCCTCATTGAGGGACGAGGCGGGGTGCCTAACACCTTCCCCGCCCGTATACGGACCCTGAACCTAGAATCTCTGTTTTCGAAGTGGTTTTATGTTAGTTTGTTTTCATAAATGGTTTCCTTTAATTCCCCTCAAAATTAAAGTGGCGACTCCTCACTCTTTCCCACTTCGGTGAGTGTCCGTCCAGGCGATCGCAAAACAACTTACGACAATAGGAAAAAGGTTGAGGACAGACAAAATGGATAACTAAGCATTACTAGTACTATACGATTAAAACTTGAGACAAAGGTTGAAGGGGAAGTATGATAGGTTGGAAAGATACGAACATTAGCAGAAACATGAAAGAGGGAGCATATAAGACCCAAGGGACAGGAGAAAGGCTCGAGCAGAGATGGTAACAAGGATAAGAAGTACTCGCACTTGTTCCAATCATATACTTTTTGAATGCCCTATTTGTATAAACATTCAAGGACAAATGTTTTTAAGGGAGGAAGATTGTAATGCCTTGAAAAAAAAATTCAAAATAAATAAATTATTTCCTTGATTATTTTAATATTATATTGTTACTTCTCTTATTAAAATCATAGTATAATTTTTTTTAAAGAGAATGAATGAAATTAAGTAATTATGTTTTTACTACAATTATTTTATTATTGTTAATTTTGTTTTTAAGATTTAATTTAGCTTATTATTAGTTTGATTGTGTTATTATTATTATTATTATTATTATTATTATTATTATTATTATTATTATTATTATTATTATTATTATAGTAATGCCTTGGTTAAATTAAATTTTATATTTATCATATTAAGATTACAATTTAAATTTATTTTCCTTAAATTTATTATTAGGAAAGAACTAAATTTTAAATATCTTTTATTATTATCTTTTTATGATTGAAATTTTAAGTTTCATCCTTAGTTAATATTATTATAATGTTATTATAAATGAAAGATAGGAAACAATAATGATACAAAGGAAAGCATTATGCCCATTAGATGAATCTGGATGCTGAAACTGACTAGCTAAAAGCTCCCATGTCCTTTTCTTCTATTTCTTTTTCCTTTCTTTTCTTTGATTTCTTCCTGCTACTAACTCCACAACCAACAATTAACGAGCCACACCAATAACCAGGCAATGCCAGTAAGGGTGGTATAAGGGAAGACCGACGGTGGCAGCGATGGAAATCGAAGAGAGAGAGAGAGAGAAAGAAAAGAAGGAGAACCAAAGCTTCTGGATGAAGTTTCCAGCAATCCGAATGATGGATGGCCAAGCTCAAATTATCATTGGACTCTACCTAACCCCAACCTCCTTTTCCAACCTCTCTCGTCGGATCTGGCAAGGGAGAAAAGAGAGAGAAATGGGTATGGCAATGGCTTTCTAGTAAATTTCTTGACGATTCGACCATCAAATCGATGATCTGAGACCACCAATGGACTCAGAGCAACGAAACCTTGGAGATGGAACCAACCCCGCTCTGATCAGACAGCGTTTGAAAATGGCGATCATCGAACAGTTCAGATCGCTTAGTGAGATTTTTGAGCTTTTTCGATGCACATAAATTAAACATAATTATATGATAATTATTAACAATTTATGGGCTTTGTTTAGATGCGATCAAATCGACAATAGCTCACCGACACTCGGGACTGAGTTTTTAGGCCGGGCTAAGCGTCAATGGGTTGTCTCGAAAGGTGATCATATTTACAGTTATTTTTAGCATTTTTAGACATTCTGAACACATTTTAGATAGCAAAATTTGCAAAAATAGTCTCTAACTCAAGTTTTGTAGCTTTTACCTTGATGAAGCGAGCTGGTTAAATCTGTAAAATATTTTTCATTGAATAAAATTAAGTAAAATGAATTTAGTTAACACAAAGATGAGGAAAGGACATCCAGGAATATTTTTATAATTTTTAAAGTACTATAAATAATTATTTAAACTATAAAGGAGTTAGGGACTCAAGCTGGAGATTAGATATTTGAATTTAGATTAGGTTCTTGCAGGTCCTGGATGGGCATGTAATATCGTTGTTGTGGGCCTGAGGCCCTGTGTATTACTTTTTGCTGAGTTTTTTTGTAGGGTTTAATTCAATTATAGGGGAGACTTTGCTGAAATTTTGGCATGACCTTAGGATTTATTCTTACTTCTATAAATTAAATTAATTAATTAATTCTGTCAATAAATTGATAGAGGTTAGTGTGTCTGTATAGGTGATTGGGTCAGTTGTCTTCTCTTTCTAGCTGAACCAGCTGCAACCGAGTTAACTATTTTGTGAGTTAGATATTGATTATTTTTATATTTTCAATATTAACTATATATCTAGCATGCTCATGCATTTATAAATATTTAATTATGTACATAAATAGTTAATATATTAAGAGTATTTTGGTTGCTGCATATTTAATTGTTATTATTGGTTTGTGATTGCTGCCCTAAGGATAATTTGGGGCTGGGTGTGTTATTTATATATGGTATATCTGGATATAGATTGGACGGGTAGTCTCAGCTTGAGCTAGTCTTACTGGAACCCAGTTCTTATATATATGAAAAGTGTAGTGAGGCACGGCTTTGAGTTGATCTCACTGGCCCCCGCACTTGGATTTAAGCGAAAGTCCGATTTGAGTTGAGCTCGTTGGAAGTAGGGCTGAGCATTCGGTTAATCGAACCGAACCAAATTTTCAACTAGCTAAATTATTAACCGATTCTAAAAATATTAACCAAACCGAAACGAAATTGAGAGAAAATCAAAATTAACCGAAACCGAAAATATTCGATCAGTTATCGGTTATAACAGAACTAACCGAAAAAAATAAAATATATACTTTATATTATTAATTATTTAATAAAATACTAATAAAAATATATTTATATTCTTTTTTATTTATAAAAGATAATAAATATAATTTAATATTAATAAGATAATAATTATAAGTTAAATATTATTATAAAATCATAAAAATCATAATTATAAATAATATAATATTAATCAAATTATAATTAATATATTAATTAATTAAAATTCAATTATTTCGGTTAGTTCAGTTACCAAATCAAAGGTAACCGAACCGATAATTGAAAATCGAAAATTTTTATTATTGCTAATCGAAAACCTAACTAAACCAAATTTACTTTTACCAAAATAACCAAATTTCATCAATTCGATTCGATTATTCGGTTATAACCGAATAATGCACACTTCTAGCTAGAAGGATTTGGATTGAGAGAGTTGTATAGTGAATTGACTCATATATTTATGTATTAATGTGATACACTATGTGTGTGAGTAGCTCCAAATTATTTTCTCATGCGACTATTGGATAAATTACCTATTATGTTTGATGGATGTGCATTTCATAATAGGATTGTATTAGTTTGAGATAGCTATAAAAATATATCTATAATCGGTATCTAAACTCTCTGAGTTGAATGCATATTCATATTCAAATATTTCGAGTCTAACCTGCATTTTTTTCACAGGTTGTGGTGCTTCTTAGTGAGTAGTTTTTAATGTTTTTATTTATTTATTTATTTATCTATTTATTTAATTAGTAGAACTCCGCTGTGAGACTGTATATATATATATATATTAAATGGTTTGTGTATGTTGGTTATCAGGGTTGAGCTGGACTTCCCTAATTATATATTTCTGATAGTTATTAGATTGAGTTGACTCAAAGTAATTTATAATATTTTGTTTTGTTTTGTTTTGCATGTTAGAGCTTGAATTTGGGTCCCGTCATGGATATGTGAGCAGTAAGGCCTGCTATGGGCTTCAAAGGCTTTATGCTAGCTTTGTCCTAGTGCCGGTCCAACTTATAGAATTGAGTCATCACAAAAATTATGGGTATATAGAATAAATATATAGTAATACATAATAATAATGATTTCTTATTATCGTATTAAAAGTGCAATAATTAAATATTTTGCAACTTATGTATACATAATTAGAGAATTAATAATTTAATCATAATTTAAAGAAATTGTATAATTAATTAATAAAAAATAGAGAAAATTTAGTGAAATTAATATATATATATATATATATATATATATATATATATATATATATTATTCAAAAAAAATTTTAAACAATAATAAAACAATATAACACGACTAACATTAACCAAAGTAATAATATTAATCACTGATTAATTGAACTATAAAAATATCAAAAAAATGAAAATTAAATATTAATATAAATTTCTAGTTTACCATGACTATATAAATAAAATTTTATTTCATTTTCTCATAACTTAATGAAATATTTAAAAATTTAAAATTATTAAATAAGAAATTTATAAAATTTTAACAATTACATAAATATTAATAAAATATATCTAATATTTTTAATAATTTGGTCATGATTATGGTAATAAAAGAAAAATAAAAAAATAATTAAATATTTAGTATAAAAGATAATAATTACTATAATTATAAAATATTATAATCTTTATATAGTAAGTGCCACGTAGCAAAATTAAGAGAAAATATATCATATGGCAAACTCTCTTCTTATAATGTTACATTAACGTCATAGAAATACATGCCTCATTTATATATATATATATATTCAAAAAAGAAAAATTAGGAAAATCAAACTGTTGTGCGTATCTCTTTTTATATATATATATATATATAAGTAAATCTTTTATTAAAAGAATTTCAGGAAAATTTTAATTTGAAGCACTAAAATTAAGTCCAATAATTTGATACACCCAACTTAAACACCACAAATTAAGTGAAAAAATCAAGAACAAAGTACAGAAGTAAAACCAAAAAGCAACAGCCATGATGCGTCTATGAGTTGGAAGCTTATCTGTTTGCTAGTATCCCTGTGAAGGGTTAAGTTTTGTGTGTATTTGTGATCTTAATTGTATTTCTGCTTTGGTATCATTTTGTTGTCTGTTTTTTCGGTTTTTGTACCTTGTTTATGTCATCTTAAATTGGATTTATAAGGAAGATATAATGATTCGGATTTAGTCGAATGATATACGCTTAAGTTTTTTATGGATTTATAAGATCAATAAAATTTTTATCTTTTTCCTTGACCCACGTTTAATGGAAATTGAATAAACTAAAAAATTACGTGATTAATTTTATAGATATTCTCTTAACATTTAGTTTCAAATACAATAAATATTAAAGAGTAATTGAGTATTCTTCTTCTTCTTATTCTTTATCAGAGCACACAATCAAACTAATATAATAAGAAATTTTCATGTTCCATCCGCTAGCTCCTAGCATGTGCTTTCCTTACAATTTGCAAGTTGACAAGCTGTTTTCTCTTTCCTTCTCTCTTGTGAAGCAAATTTGTCATCTTCAACTTCAAAGAGATTGTCACACTCTACGAATTCTAGTTCTACTGTACAGATATAATTAAAGGTTAACGAAATGCTTGTAGTGTATATTGTGTAAATAAATAAATAAATTGCAAAGAAAGGGAATTAATAGAAAGAAAACTTACAATAAGGGCCAAGAATCAAATAATCAAGAGATGGGAGGAGTAAAAGGGGTAGGAGTGTGTGGTTTCGGTTCTAGATTTGTCTAGGAATCGAAATCGAAATGAAATTTCAATATGATTACGGTTCAATTCTTAATTATTCAACTCGATTTGATATAATTCTAATTTGATTCTCAATTTTTGAAATAATTTTATGTAATTATTTTCAAATATTAACTTTTTATGAAATAATTAAATTTAGCAGCGAATTTGGGGTAATTTACATTGACATATACGTTTTCATTTGATTGTTTTGATTTTGATAGTCTAACCTTTATAGATTGTAAAAATTATCTTCAAATATTTAATTAAATAAAAAATGGTTAACTCCTTTTGGTAACTTATTGGGAAACTCTGCCTAGCTCCAATAGGCCAAGCCACTTAAAAGTCAAATAAACTGGGTTTACCCAAATGATGGTATCAATTAAATAGCATTGTGAAGTGAGCTATTTATGAAAATTAGGCAAAAGACTTGTGAAATATTTTGTGTACCGTAACACCATTGTGTGTATACATATATATAACATTTCAATATTGTAAATTTCTTTTAAATTATTTTCCTTTTACTGCAATAAAAATAAAACTAGAATCAAATAAGAAAATTAAAAAGAAATCAATCCAACATACAACAGTAAAAGTTTTTAGGAAAATTATTAAGTAGTTTCTGAATTTTAATAAAATTATTTCTTTAGTTTTTTTATTTTAAAAAATATATTATTTAATATTTCTATTTAGTTATTTTATTAATTTTTCTGTTACTCAATTAATTTTAATATTAGTCAAACTATAATTTGGTCTTTTTTATTTTAGCGAAACTAATTAATAAATTTTATATTTTAAAAAATATATTGATTAGTTCCTATAATTTTAATTGCATGAACTCTTTAGTACTTTCAATTTTATTTTATATCCAAACTGTCTTAAACATCTCTCTTTATTTCTCTTTCTCCTCGTATTTTTCTCTCTCTGCATACGCATTTAAATTAATTTTACTTAAAAATATAAAATATTTAGAATTTAAATACTATAAAATATTTAAATTTTCATTTTAGCTAACTTTTTATCTCTTTTTAATTATTAGTTAAAAAAAATATTTGAAATTTAAAAAATAAAAAATATTTATTGAACAAAAATATTAAACGATTCATTTATCTAATAAATTAAAAATATTTTCTTTTAATTATTAGTTATATAAAATACTTAAATTTAAAATATTAGATAAAAATTCTATCCAATTCTAGAAATTTAAGGGGATATTGAGATTTAGAAAATAAGGCGCATATATATGCACAAACTTCTTGAGAACAGGTAGATATATTTAATCATGGTTTTGATTTTTTTTTTTTAATCTCTTTTACTCTATTTTTTTTTCTTTGTAAAATTACACATCTTCTCAGTTCTTATATACTTGCTGAAGAAATCTGAAAACCAAAACCAAAGTTAAAGCCTCTCAATCACCATGTAGCCCTAGCCATAGTTCATAAAGAAGCTTTTAATTTGGATTTCTTTTCAAAAGGTATAAAGTTACTTATTTGCTAGCCCTATATATTTACAGGCTAAGTTTAATGTCATTGTGAATTACTTTTTCAATGGGATTACAAAAAGGGATTTTTCAGATTTGACATCTTCTTCCAACTTGATCCACTATATTACATAATTAAGTTAATTTTCAATATTTTTTTTTATATTTAATAGAGGAGTTTTATAATATGTATCGGTGTTTCTTTGTATTTTATTTTAGATTAATAATTTGTCATGCATAGCTTTATATAGATATTAATAATTGCATATACAGAAAATAGACATTAGTTGGTATCTATTTTTTTTAATATAATTAATTAAGTCAAAAGAAAATAAAAAGAAATTTTAATAATACCATATCATTAGTATAGAAAGAAATTTTAATGATACTGTATCATTCAGTGGCCAATAATACTATTGTTCAAAATTTTAATAAAATTTATTTTTTAATTAATATAATTAATTGAAATTTTAATATTAACAAAATTTTAGTATAATTTTAAAAATGTAAAATATAAAAAAATAAATATTAAAATATATTATTAAATAAAATAAAAATAATTTATGTAATATGTAAACAATATGACTAGTTAATTTTATTAAAATAAAAAAATTAAATAAGAGTTTAATTAGTAGTAAAATTAATTGGTTAATAAAAAATTTAATAAAATAATTAAAAAAATTTAATTAAAAAAAGTAAATAATTAATTTTATTAAAATATAAAAATTAAATAATAATTTTACATAAAATTTGATTAACTTTTCGTTTTACAAATAATTAATTATTATATTTTAATTTAATATATAAATAAATAAAAGTCACCGACCAGGAGAAGAAACCAATAATGCAACAAAGAAAGTCGGGTATTCAATTACGTGACTTGTGGAGCACGCGTTTCACACGAGTCTCGGTGCGCGTGCGAATATCGTCTCTCTATATAAGCACACGCGGATTCATGAGGAAGCTCTGGAAATTCAAGCCCTAGAAAGGGAGGAGGCCACCAAGCAATCGTCTTCGTCCGTCGCCGATCCATTCTCTCCTCTCTTTAATCTCTCTTTCCTCTTCTAGGTATTTACTTTTTATTCGTTTTTCTTCTATTTTCCCTCTCTGTTCGTTTGTTGAATTCTTCATTGATTGAGTTATTTTGTATATGTGTATGCTTTGTTTGTTTGTTTGTTTGTTTGATCTGTAATCCAATTTAGGGTTTGGGAGTTGACGAACTTGTTATCTTTGCTACTGTTCAATTGGATTTTCCATCCTGATTTGTTCCTTCTTTTATTATATTTTCATTTAAATTTATTTTAATTATTTTCTTTTAGGAATTGTTCTATTTTTTTTTTCCTCTCTGTGTCGTTAGTTTTCAGGGGCTGTTGCCATGTATTTCTTTCCTCGGTATAATTGACGTGATACTGGTGGTATTGTGCTTATTTAATCCCTGAAACTTGATGCTTAATATGTTTGGTTCATGTCATTGTCGTTGTGTAAGGATTGTAGATATCAATGGCTGTTTCTTCAGCATGTTGTTGGAGTTTCTACTGTCTATGTTATTTGTTGTTGTGGGTTGTGGGCCTTTTTCTAAAGGTGACTGTCTTATAAACACATACATGAGGAGCGGAGAATATCCAATCCAGAGGAACTTGCAACAAAATGTAAACTAAAACAAAAAGAAGAAACTTGGTAGTTGGGGAAGGAACTATCACCAGCTGCTTCAAATTGGGCAAGGAATTTGACCAGCTTGGCTTTAATATTTTAGTAATGGGACATTCTTTTCTTACAGTAATAATTAATAAAAAATTCTTTCATCACAAGTCCTTTTACAACAACCCTAATAACTCTTATCCTCACCACACCCTGCAAAGTATGTATTATGTGTTTTAAATTCTGTGTCTAACTAGTAGTACATGAGAATTGTTTTCACTAAGCACACACAATAATTTATTCTGATATTTGCTGATTCTGTTAGAAGTATATTTAGGCCGCAAATAGAAATAGTTGTTAGAAAATAGATATAATTTAATCTAATCCTAGGCGCCTGGGCGAGGCGAAATCAAGGCACCTCGCCTAGGAAGCCTCCAGGCGAGGCTACTTCAACCAGGCGTTGCCTAGGCGCCCAAGTGAGGCCTAGGTTAGGCAAGAAAAAGGAAGAAAATGCAAGAAGTTTAAAATAAATAAATAAATAAGTTGAGAAAGAACATAACCACTTCTCCTCTTTCTTCCTTTCTTCTTTTTTTGGTTAAACATTTCCATTATTTTTCTTCATTCTTCTCTTCTATCTCTCAAATTCTAAAATTCTTTTTTTGCTGATACTTTTTTTCTTAAATCAGTATATTATTTGAAATTCTGCATGTATTCTATATTTTTTTGTCTGAAAGTCTATCACATTTTTATTATTTTAGCCAAGTATGTTTATTGTTCCTTGTCATTGTTTTTATTACTCCTTATTAGGAGTGTCGTGGAGTTCTTTGGATTTCATTGTTCTTATACTCAGTCAGTAGAAAATAAAGATATTATTTTTCTAAAATTTTGTTACATTACACATTACAATCTATTTGAGTATTTTATTACAATAATCTACTCTATTCTAATATTTACAAGTTACCATTCTAATCTATTCTAGTGTTCTTAATTTATATGATGGAATTTTTTTTTTATTTGGTTACGATTAAAACAAATGGCTGAAAATCATCACACACAAGTTATAAAAAGGATTCAGAAGGAAAATATGGATGAATGCTTTTGATCTTGAAGCTTAAAATATATAATATATTATGCAATATGAATATGAAATTTGACAATTTATTGATTGTGTAATATAGTAGAGTTTTTTACATTGTATATTTAATTATTTATTATTTTAGTATGAATTAGCGCCTCACTTCGCTCTGGCGAGCACCTAGGCAAGTAGGGGTGTGCATTATTTGGTTATAATCAAATAATTGAACCGAACCGATGAAATTCAGTTATTTCGATAAAAGTAAATTCGGTTCGGTTTGGTTTTCGGTTAGTACTAATATAAATTTTCAGTTTTCGATTATCGGTTCGTTTACCTTTGATTTGGTAACTGAACTAACCGAAATAATCGAATTTCAATTAATTAATATATTAATTATAATTTTATTAATATTATATTATTTATAATTATTATTTTTATGATTTTATAATAATATTTAACTTATAATTATTATCTTATTAATATTAAATCATATTTACTTTTTTTATAAATAAAAAGAATATAAATATATTTTTATTAATATTTTATTAAATCATTAATAATATAATATATATTTTTTATTTTTTTCTATTAATTCGGTTATAACTGATAATCGACCGAATATTTTCGGTTTCGGTTAATTTTGGTTTTCTTTCGATTTCGGTTTGATTCGGTTAATAATTTTAAAGTTGATTAATAATTCGGTTAGTTGAAAATTCAGTTTGTTTTGATTCGGTTAACCAAATGCTTACCCCTACTAAGGCAAGTGCCTAGCGCCTTAAGGGTGCCTAGTGGTTTTGACAAGACTGATCTAATCTAATCATGCACATGTGAGCACATATATGTGAAAATTATAGCTCTAACTCTGTGAACTTCATTTGTTTCATTTGTTTCTTGAAAGTTACACCCTTCTGCTCTCTCTCTCTCTCTCTCTCTCTCTCTCTCTCTCTCTCTCTCTCACACGCGCGCACGCGCGGACGCATGCGCACACACAACCAGTTCAAGTATGGCTTAGCTCTATTTTCTCTCTCTCACAACCAGTTCAAGTATGGCTTAGCTCTATTTTTATGAAACCAGGCTTTTAAATACACTGATTTGCACTTTCCTTTAAGTTGTGTTTGAAGTTCTTTCTCAATCAAAAAGACTTAGCTGTTCTTTATAACATTGCAGATTTACTTGTTGACTGTGGTGGTGGACTAGTTAGCTTGAGCTTTGAGGGAGGTGTTTCTTGTTTGCACATAAGGTAGGAAAGTTGAATCAAATTAATTGCTTCTTCTTGTTATTCATGATATGGATATGGCTTTTTATTTATATCATCCTATGCTTCTTAGTATCATTAATATAGCGCATATCATGCTATAATATGCTTTCTGGATCATTTTATGATATGCATATTTTGTCCCTTAAACACGACCGTAACCATTTGATGTCTTGCATGGAAGGGCCAGTGTAACAACAATTGAAATCACTATATGGTTGCTCATGCAGCATTAAGCAGTCACCTTGCCTTTGCCATATATTGTCATGAAATTGTTGTAAAATCTGATGTCATAAAATTAGTTTTTTCTGCATAACTATGATAGCCCTACTTCTTCCCATAATTCTTTCTCTCTCATGACAATGGTATTTGAACCTGGGGTGGTAGAAATGCTAAACATTTTGCTGAACTGTGTTGGGACATAAAAAGTGTTTAGACAACAGTGCTTCACCAATTTCCCCTAATTTACTTTTGTGTTAATTGTACGTCTGCTTTATCGTACAAGATATCACATGCACTTCTTGCTCATCAAGTGCTTGTATAATGAAACATGAAACTGTGTTCTCTTTATGGCATGTGCTTTTTTTCTTTTTGGATTTATTTTTATGATGGAAGAACTAACATTGTTTTTTCTCTTCTGTGAGATGTACTTCCGGTCATCGCCATACAAAAATGCAGATATTGAGCTTGTTCTTATATATAAATGGACTGCAAGAAATTCATCCAGTTGGTTGAGGAGAAAAAGAAGAGAGCTTTGGAGAAGAAGGAAGCCCCATTGAAATGGGAACAAAAATTAGAAGCTGCTGCAAAGGCAAAGGCTGATGCTGAAGCCAAAGAGAGGAAGCAGAAGGCGGCAAAACATAAAAGATCTGTGTTGAAGTCTGACATTGACAGTGATAGTGATAGCAATGATGGAAAAAAGTCCCGCAAAAGGACCCATAAAAAACACAGAAAGCATGCCCACTCTGAGTCAGGTGACAATGAGAAGAGGAGGGAAAAGAAATCCAATCGAAAGCCAAAAAGACGGTCCTCAGACTCCAGTGACGATAGCAGTGATGGTTTTGAGAGTGACTCTGAAGAAGAAAGGAGGAAGAAAAAGAAAAACCATAGAAGACATAGGCATCACAATGCAAGATCAAATTCCAGTGCTTCTGATTATTCAAATGATGATGATGATGATGAAGTTACCAAAAGGAGAAGCCATGCAAAGCATCGTCGGTGCCACAGGCAATCACAATCCAGTGCTTCAGATTCTTCAAGTGATGACGATAATGGTACAATCAAGAGGAGAAGTCATTCAAAGCATCACAAGTGTCACAAGCGTCACCGCATGTCAGAGTCAAGTGATTCAGATTTCTCAATTGATGAGGACAGAAGCCATGCAAAGCATCATAAACGTCATAGGCGATCCCATAGCATGGACTCAGGGTCATTGGATGATTGCAGGGATGACCACAGTTGTGACCGAAGGAGCCAATCTTTAGGAAGGTCATCAGATGACAATAATGAAGAAAGTAGAAAATCAAGCCATAGGAGGCCTGATCATCATTGTCAGAAGCACCGGTGCCATCATTCCAATGAGGGGAAAAATTATTTGCCCCCAGGTAAGGAGGGAAATCATCCACGTCATGGTTTACATGAAGGCAATGGAAATCATGCTGACAAAAAGGTGAATGAGAAAACTAACACCGATATGGATGGACAGAATGAATAGGGTTTCGTCGATTTATCACTTTGGGGGTAGCTCAGAACTCTTAAGATGGATGGAAATTGCTTAAAATTTATGGGAGGCTTGTACTTGTCTTTTTATGTTGTTAAGACTGATGTGGGATTGCAACCTAAATTGCCTTGAATTATATTTTTGTTAAAATATAAATTTGCCTTTAACTGGTTGAGAACAGTTTTATTATATTCTGGAAGTTTAATTTTGTCGTCATTACTTTTTCTTCTAAACATATGATTCTAAGTTTCAGTCGACGGTCAACCTGAATTATTATAATTTTTTTTTATATTTATTCTATAATTAGATAGATATATTATTGGGCAGGTTAAGTTGTTTATAGGAGTGTAGGTTGTAGTTTAAAACTAAGTGACATGTCCAGCGTTCTCAAACTCAGTCAGTTTAATCGGAAACTGGATAGAAGGTCGATTTGAATTATCTTTAAAAATTAAAATTTATGAAATTCGATTAAAATTTGATAATTTAATCGGTGACTTTTATCAATTTAGTTAATGGGAACACTAATGAAGCAAAAGGATCAAAACAACAGGAACCGGTTTGTGAGACTCTTTGTTGAGAGATTTTTCTCTCATTTTCTTGTTTTTGGCCTATTTCTCTTAAGACTAGTTAAGCCTTCCCAACTGGTTTTGTTAGCTTCGGCTTAGCCGATGATCTGCTCTCTTTTGTTAGGTTTGGAAATAAATAAGATTAGTGTTTTCGACGGTTCTTGGCGTTTCACAGAGTTTTTTTCGATCTGCGCAGTGGCTATGGTTGTTGGAACAACACCACCGTGAATGTCAGTAGCCTTCGTCTTCTTAGAAGGTACCTACATGTTTGGTAGTGGGTAACTCGGGGTTATAAGAAAATGAGAGGCCATGAGATTTACTCACCGCCCTCTAACAACAGCCATTGGTAGTGGTGTATGTTTGCTTCCGAGATCCAGCGTCTAGCTGGGTTGATGTAAGGGCAGTGGCTTTCGGTTTGCAAATTGTTGTGGAAGCTTTTGCTTTAGTTGGCCCTTCACATTGCTCCAGCTCCAGTAACCACAAGAATGACAGCACCGAAGGGTGTCTTGCTGACTTGAGTTCTCCGATCTACTAGGTTTTGATTTCTGGGTTTAATTTCTAGTTAGTAGATTTGGTTGGTTTTAGATTCAATTTTCTTGAATTTGCTGGGCTTAGGCTTTTGTTAAATCAGTTACTGCAATGCAACAATTAATTAAAAAAAAAAAAAAAAAAACCAATGAGGGTGTTTCATTCATTTTTGTATATAAAATAATATCATTTTGCATATGTGGTAATTATTAATTAATGACACGTATAGTGATGTCCTTTTATCTAAAAAAAAGTTATAAATTTTTATTTCAAATAATGCGATTAACCAATTTTAAATTTAGTAATATTAATTAGAGTTTAAAAAGTAAATTAAATAAATTATTATTAAATATTAAAGAACATATTTTTAGTATACAAATTAATATATTAAATTTATCTGTAAAATATTTTATTTATTAATTCAATATTAACTTAATATTAATTTAGAAAAATATTATTAATTACATAATATTGCAACTAATCTCATGAAATTTTTATAAAATGATTTTTTTTATAAATAATTAATTAGGAAAAATTTAATATAACAAAAAAAAAAACCTTCCTCACATAAGAAAGAAAACTTTTAATATTTTCTAAAAATATATAATACATAATAGTTAACCTTAAATATGTTCCTATAATTTTTTTAATATAATTTTTCATATATAATTTATCTATTAAATTTTTAAAAAATATTATATATATTTTTTATATAAAAAATTTTTTATATAAAAAAAATTTTTTTTAGGTTGATAAATTTTTTATAATTAATTATTTAATGAAAAAAAAATCAATTTACAAAAATCTCATAAAATAAAATTTAAAATTTCCTAAAATTATTTAATTTTTCGTAATAAAGTTAGTATATAATGCACCATAATTTAATATTTACTAATATATAATATAATATTAATTCATTATATCAACGACAAAAAATTTAATATACTAATATCAACCCAAAAAAAATAATTGATTTTATACATAAATTTAATACTTATTTAAAAACATTTAAAATAAATAGTGTATTAATACCAACCCAATTGAATTTTAACCTTTTAATCCGAAACCTAGGTGATCAGATTCACATGATTTTATCGAACGTCTAATAGTGCAAAGATCCTTGCAGTCCTAATCTATTACCATTGCCATCTTACCAAATGCCTTTGTTCCTTGCAGATTTATGCAACTAGAGACCAGCTCAACTTGGTCAGTGGGTTAACAAATCAATTAATATGAAAATGTAAGTTTCTATGATCTCAATTTTTTGAATTGAAGCATTGTTATTTTGGAATGCTTTCGAATGTAATTAATTAGCAAATTCTTGTACATAATCCATGGCCTCTGTCTCTAAATTTGTTGGTTGGCTCGAAAGATAAACCAAGTAAAATTTGTTAGAGTCATGCAAAACAATTTAGAACACCTATTTTGCAGCCCTTCGAAATCCCACCTTGATTGTGAACAGCGTGCATATATAACTTATATGAAAACAAAGATCTTATTAAGATTATCATAATTTTAACAAACGTTTATTTTCGTCCCACTCTAACGTTTATTTCCGTCCGCGAGGGGGTTAAAAAAAAAAATTGCCTAAGTTAAAACTGAGGGGTATGAATCCCATACTTAAGCTGCTTGAAAGAGTTTAGTTTGACAATTTCATTATATACAAATAAGAAGCTCAAAAATCCAAAATTGGTATTTTATTTCTGTCCTCAGCAGCGGGTACAAAAGAATCATTATCGACTGTTCCTCAAGAAATAATACTACAACAATGCAATTCTCAATAATAATATTTCAGAAGTTCTTGAGTATTTTCTCACTCGAGATTCCATCTGCTACAAGAATTGATGTTACTTCCTGCAAAAGACATTCAAAGTTAGTGGCCTTCCTTGAATATAAATTTAGAAATGCTGGCACCCACCAATGGATGGGCGCTATATGCAACTTATTCACCGGAGCAATCAAAACTTTAAATACTTGTTTAACAATTAAATATCACCAAGAATCATAAATATTGAAGACATTGTTTGTATCTTGCCTTTCTTCTTTCAGTACCCTCCTCATATTCACACACACACACACACACACACACACAAAGAATGGAGTTGATCTTTCTTGCTGTGTCCTTGGACTTGGGGAATGATGATTCCATTATTCTTTGGAATCGCATTTGGTCTCTCTCTCTCTCTCTCCCCCTCTTGTCAAGAGAATATTCTGATTAATTTATACTTGGAGAAAGAAGTTGCGTCATCAGATCCTTCCATCAGACTCCAGTCAGGAAGAAAGCGTACAAAAGGGAAGGTTCACCACCCTTTTCTAAGTACTGAAGAAATTATGTAAGTGAACCAACTCACCCCTCCCTCCGTCTCTTCTCTCTCTCTCTACAACAGTAACTTGTGAGGGGATCTTGGATATCAATAAAGGGCAAACACTGAAAATTCATGGTCAATGGGTTCTTTCCTGCAAACATACTGCTCATCAATCAATCATTTCTTATTGCATTGGCAGATGAGTTGGATTACCACAGGATCAAGGGCATCTCCTGAAGTTTGACCAAATGAGTTGTGAGCTTGGAGGGGCATCTGATCTTGTACAGAAATAATAGATATCCTTCTGTTGAACTATCAAACTTTTGGAAAGGAAGGACAGGTGAACTTTTGAGAGAGTTTTTCATTTTCCACTTCAATTTACTGGTCAACAAACTATGGGTTTAAATTCTGTACTGTAACTGATGTGTATGAAGTTTTCATATGATAAATCTTTGGGAACATCCAATGTTTCTTACAATAAACTTTTGTTGTTAAGTACCCTTTTGTAAATGGATTGGCACCTTTTTGGTGCCACTGCATTTCAAGAGAAAATGTAATCAAGAATAAATTTATAGATGAAACAAAGACATTAACAAACCTCAGACATCTGTTTCTGCCCACAAAGCACAACGCCGGTGGCCAAGGGACTATCAATTTTCTTGGCCCTGGAAAAAGCAGCCTGGTAGCAATGAGGTAAAGAGGTGTCAAGTTGATTTTTAAGCATTAACCACCTTAGAACACATGTAAAAGTAAAACTACCTGTACATAGCCGGTTTCACCAGTCCAACTATCATCTGGCTGTGATAGTACTGGTACAATCCTAACACCAGAAGATTCCCAATCCTTAAACCTTTCCTATGAGAGGAAAAAAAACAACTTCAAAATTTGCTCCATTCAGTATAATCACAAAAAAAGAACACATACACACACACACCCCTCAATTCAACACAAGAAGATAAATACACTAAATTGTTAATTCCATGTGATGTTGGAAAGAATACTACAATGAATGAAAAAGAAATTAAACCTGGTAAGCCATTCTCTTGAGGTTTCTCGCCCCATAATACAGTCTCACATCAGATCTTCTGTCAGCACTAAACCCAGACTCGATGAGAGATCGAATTGGACTGAAAACGAGGGAGTAACCCATCATCAAGAAATACCCACAGAAAATTCACAAAATATAGACATGAATTAAAATTTTAAAATAACTCCTGAAGCATAACTAGTTTGCTTTGTTTTAAAGTAAAAAAATTATAGAATTATGACAAAATGTTATTATCCAAACCAATAGAAGCAACAAATGAAGCATCACATTGGTCATTATTCTATTAACTGTGGAATTAATATGCAAAAAAATTATGGTCTAAACAAGAAGAGAAACAAATTCAAAGATTGAATCTCATTCAAACAAACAATGAAAATAAAGCCATTTTGCCCCTTATTAAGGGAAAGTCTCAAATAGGTTATTGTTGCATTACCAAAAAGAGTTACATACAAATTATTTTATTCTAATTGAAAAACATGAAGATGCTTCTAGATGATTGCAACAATTTCACACCATTTTAAATTTATGAGATCATATTTTATCACTATTGTTTGTCCTGTATTATGATATCCATCTAAATATATGCTACAAACTGAGGGTCCTGTTCAGTTACTGGTTTTCAAGATGGATATCATAACTTCCATAATCCATAGTTCCACTTTTTAAGCCTGCTGCCTTCCCTACAAATTTTACAAGATTTAAATCGAAATAATGCATACGAAAGGGTAGCCAGAACCAATTTTTACACTTTGCTAGTTGCTACCTAATTGCTTAAGCTCTTGAATTGGATTGAATACTCTAAATTCCTATATTTTCCTGTTTATCATAATTTTCAACAAAAATAGTTTTTAACTTGGGATAATGAAGTTGCATAGGCTTGGCAAGTTTAAGACGGAAACGTTTATCCAATTTTTGTCGCTAGCTAAACACTAAAGCACTCGATTTGAAATCTCAAATTCAGACTCTCATCAAAATAACAGTGAATTGATCATTTGAAGCCAACTCTTGTAAAAAATTTTACCTTTCAAAATTTATTTCGTTCCATTTCAACAGTATTCACATGAACAAAACACAACATATAAGAAGTTCGTACCTGATTCCAGATCCAGTGCCGAAAATCAGAACCGTAGGATACTTCTCCGGCGGCGCGATGCGATCTATATCAAAACCGTTCCCCATGACTTGGCTCAATTCCACTACATCTCCTTCCTTAAGACCGCACAACAGCTCAGCAGTCGAGCCGGCCACGCTCTTCACTAAGAATTCAAAGGCGCCTTTCGCTGCAGCATAAGACGGCGGTGACGCGATAGCAAGGAAAGACGGCTTCTCAACGTCGGGGATGCGAAGCTGGAGGTACTGGCCAGGTCGAGTGTGGGACGTAGCGAGGTCGGGAGAGTCAGAAACGTCGATAGTAACGTTGAAGAGGGACTCAGCAGCAGGTTCGATCTGGGAGAGAGGCGCTTGGGACCAAACAGAAGTATCCTGTCGAACAGCGGCGGCGACTGAGGAAACGCGCCGTCTACTGTTGCCGTTGATGTGTAAGGATAGGTGGCGAGGAGTCAGCCGGCGTAGGATAGACATAGGAAGGAGGGGAGGGGTAGGGTGCGCATGAGGGAGAGAGGAAGCGGAGGGGAGCGAAAGAGGAGACGGGTAGAAAGTGAGGGACATGGTTTGGATTTTAGTTTTTGGAGGGTATTTGCGGAGTCGTTGGGTCTTTAGACGTTGGCGGCGCGGCGCTGAAGGGCTGGGCGGGGTTAGAGTGGCGTTCGATAAAAAGCACCAGAGTGGCCGAGACGACGTCCACGTGTCGCAAGCATGAACGCCCCTCTAAATACGGAGGATAACGCAGCGTCCTAACTCCGCTGAGGGGGACTATAAATTTTCCAAAATGAAAAAAAAAAAAAACCTGTTTCATTTTAGCAAGAATTTCAGAAACTTTTTCTTTTTTTTTTTTTTTTTAATTATGGGGACGCTTATATCTCATATCTTACGACTTTCGGGATACAAAGTTCAGGACTTCAGGTTATTAAGTTAAGTAGCCAAGCTCTAGGACAATTCACCATTCGAAAACTCCACCCTACAGAAAGCTATGAAATGTAGAGTGTTGGACAGTGGTTAAAAGAAAAATGCAGAGTAATTGAAATGCAAGCGCAGTCAGAACTCAAGTGACTTCCAAGTGAAAATGGTCACGTTTCATGTTCTCAGGTTAAAAAAATAGAAAAGGAAAAATATACATGCCCGCCTTTCTTTTTCCCCTTATTAAATAAATAAAAAGAAAAAAGAGGGGCTTGGCAGGCAGGGCAGTCCCCTGTTCTATATTATCACACTCTGCAATAACACATCAAAACGGGAATTCATAATCCAACACATTTCACCTCAAAAAAATCAATAATATCCTGTTGCCAGCATCACCTAGATTATTTTTGATTTCTGCAATTTTCCGGACAAGAGAACAAAAGACTGCAGAGAGAGTTCCGTTTCTGTTTAGGATGCTGACTCCTTTGCAATCTTATCGGCCTTGGCTATCACCTCATCAATGCCTCCAACCATGTAAAATGACTGTTCTGGAAGGTCATCATATTTTCCATCCAACACACCCTGCCAAAAGCAAATTCACCGTCATTAATGAATAAAAATCATGACAAACTTAACCCCATGAAGCAAGACACCAAAGACTAATGTTCATATCAAAACACATGCAATGATGCAAACCATACCGTGTTCCCAAGACTAGGAATATAATGTAGCTTGTCATAGCATTAACATTTATTCAAAATACTAATTAACAACATTCCATCACAGTAGCTATCAAAACTCCTCAACCATCACCTCATGGATTTAACAACTGAACATTGATAGCATCAACTAAAAATAGTTCAAGTAAAATGACATCAAATACACACCTTTCATTTATACTCCATTGCAGGAATACATTTTTAATTTGCATCTTCATACTTTGATTTATAATATTAAATAATAATAAAGATTACCATTTTATAAACTCACACAACATACTCAAAAAGAATGATTTATCCCAACACATAAAGAAAGAAATGTAAGTTACTAAACATAATGTCTGAATATACAGACATCCATTCCATAAACATGCTGTCATTTTAAGAATTCCTTGATTTATAAGAGGATATGATTGGAGATCCAATGAAAGTTTTCAAAGCCATAGGTTCTAAGATACAAATTTTCATAAAAGATAAAGCAAATGAATAGTAACAAATCAACGTGCAGGCAAGGTAAGAGATTGTGTGCATGTTTGAAGGACAATAAAGGGAGGGAGGGACAAGCACCTGGAAGCTGGTTATGCTCTCTTTCAACTCAACATACTTGCCAGGGGCACCTGTGAAAACTTCTGCAACATGGAAAGGCTGGCTCAAGAACCTCTGGATTTTCCGTGCTCGGGCAACTGTCAACTTGTCATCTTCACTAAGCTCATCCATTCCCAAAATGGCAATAATATCTTGCAGATTCTTGTAGTTCTGAAGAACCTTTTGCACTCCACGAGCAGTATTGTAGTGTTCCTCACCCAAAATATGAGGAGAGAGCATACGAGATGTAGAATCAAGGGGATCAACAGCAGGATAGATACCCAGCTCAGAAATCTGCTCAAGGGAAACAAAAACGTAGATAAATAATTAAAACATGGTCAAAGTAACACAGATGTGCCTTGTGCTCTGGGTATCAATACAACCAAACCTGTCGTGACAACACAGTTGTGGCATCCAAGTGTGCAAAGGTTGTAGCAGGTGCAGGATCAGTCAAGTCATCAGCAGGCACATATATAGCCTGGACAGAAGTGATAGAACCTTTCTTGGTGGTTGTAATACGCTCTTGGAGACCTCCCAGATCAGTAGCCAAAGTTGGTTGGTAACCGACAGCAGATGGGATACGACCAAGCAAAGCAGACACCTCTGAATTAGCCTGCAGCATAAAAAGGAGCACAATAAGTTTCCAAAATTATCAATGTAGAATGTTAGACAAAGGATCCATTGACACAAAAATAACCTGGGTGAAGCGGAAAATATTGTCAATGAAGAGAAGCACATCTTGTCCTTCAGCATCACGGAAGTGCTCAGCCACAGTTAGCCCAGTTAGACCAACACGGGCACGAGCACCAGGGGGTTCATTCATTTGACCATATACAAGGGCGCATTTGCTGTCAGCCTAATATAATAAAAGAACGAAAAAAAGAGGGGGATGACCATTTGATGTGGAAATAATAGCTTCAACAAAATGTGAAGTATTAAATGTATTGACCTGCTTATCCCCTAGCTTAATGACACCACTCTCAATCATTTCTCTGTACAGGTCATTACCCTCACGAGTGCGCTCTCCAACACCAGCAAACACTGAAAAACCACCTGATAACAGAAACCAAGTAAAATTCAACAAAAAAAAAAAGGAAAATGAGACTGTTTTTAAAAAGTTCAAATTATTGCCAACCGTGAGCTTTTGCAACATTGTTTATAAGTTCCATAATAAGCACAGTTTTTCCTACACCAGCACCACCAAACAGCCCAATCTTCCCTCCCCTTTGGTATGGTGCAAGAAGATCAACAACCTGTAGTTGTACAGGGGAAAGCAACAAAAGTCTTAACTTTTATCCATATATCAAATTTGGTATACTCATAACTAAATAAATTATGTAGACAGCATTTATCCTGATTTTAGGAGTAGGAAAAAAAAGGATGCAACAGAATATCAAATCCAATTTCAGCATAAAAAATAAATCTGGAAAATACCTTGATACCAGTTACAAGAATCTGTTGCTCAGTGGCTTGATCAACAAAAGCTGGAGCTTCTCTGTGAATGGGCAAGAAGTGGCTGGTCTCTGACAGAACATCAAAATACTACTGTTAGAAAATTTACGTCAAAATACCATCCAGTAAGCAGAACAAATGACAGAAGGTTTATAGATTTCTTACTGATATCACCCCTCTCGTCAATTGGCTCTCCAATGACATTCATGATACGTCCAAGGGTGGCCCTACCCACTGGCACCTATTAAGCATATTCAAATAAAGAAATCAGCTTCAAAGATAAAGCTTGGACAAGAAAAAGCCTAAAAAAATAGTCAAACGGACTCTCTTTGATAATCTGAAAAACCACAGAGACATAAAATAAAGAAAAAATTTAAAAAAAAAAAACTATAATTCATAACGCTAATTAAAGGGCACCCATAAAAACCCCCCACAAAGACAAGAAGGTAAATCACCATACAAGAAACAACAAGCTCAGCAAACCATCTAAAAAACAAATGACATAGTTTACAAATAAAGGCAATCTAAAAAAAGGGATTTTCAGAATCCATCAGCATAAATGCCACTGACACCCATCTCCAAATCAAAAACTGATTGACAGCAATACAGCACATCAAAATGGGATAATCACGAAGTATTTTCAAATTCATTTAAATTGTAGCACAAACAAACCCATTTTGACTATGTAGACATAAATTTTTTATGTAGCACAAATTTCATTTAATTTTATGTTAAACTGCCACAAAATACAGTATAACTGAGAAATTTATCTTTTTGGTCCTTCTGGGAATAAGATATTCATACTACAAAAGTAGAAAAATCAAAAGCACCAACAAGCAGCTGACAACATCTTAATATTTTTGAAAGCCATAATCTTTAACAAATTTACCATAAAACTTTACATTCCCACATTTTCATCCACAACTGAATAGTCAGATCTAAAAGCGTAAGAAGATCCCCAAATTCAAAACACCAAACAACATAAAAAGAAAATATCCAAAATTTATCATCAACTATCATCAGATTAGCAAAGATAAAGGCCCATCCAAATATAAAACATACGTAAATTAAGCCCAACTGAATATAGAACATTATGAAATTAAACAATTGAGAGGTGCTTACTGTAATGGGAGACCCAGTATTGAGGACGCGCTGCCCTCTCACCAAACCTTCAGTCCCATCCATGGCAATGGTCCTAACCATACCCTCACCCATGTGCTGAGCCACCTCCAGCACTAGCCTGATCGAATGGTCCAAAACCTCAAGAGACGTCAAAATCGGAGGCAGTCCCTCATCGAACCTCACATCCACAACGGCACCAATCACCTGACAAACCTGCCCAATCGCACCCTTTCCAGTGAACTCATCAGTAATCTTACCACCACCCTTGCCACCCTCGGGCTTCGCTGGAGGAGGTTGAGGTGGGGCAGCGGCGGCGGCGGAAGTCGCGTACTCAGCCGCGCGTGTGAGGAGGTAACCATAAGGAGACGCGCGGCTCGTAGAGGATGGAGATGAGGAAGAAAGCTTAGGGTTGATGTTTGAGATAGGAGATTTGGAGACGGATCGGCGACTGGATGACCGGAGAAGAGAGGATAATAGTCTGCGTGAAGCCATTGGTTGGGGCTTCAAAGAGAGTGAAAATATTGTTAGGGTTTGACAAGACTGAGCTCACACCCTTATGTGCAGTTGGGATGGTTCGTCTGATTTACTTCTTTTTTACTGTTTTACTTTTACCGGGACCCAAATAGGTTAAGATTTAAACTCATAATCGAGTTTTATTAAGTTTCAAACTTGATAATTCACAATTTTGGTATTATTGATAAAGTATTTATAAAAACTAGTCGAATTCACCACGGATAATTAAAATAACTATATAAGGAAATTATATAATTAATATTTTAATAAGAATATAAATTTATCTTATATTTTAATAAATTTACATAGTTAAAATTAAATACGAAATAGAATTAAACATTAAAAATATAGACACTTTCATTATGTTGAAAATATAATATTTTTAATTTGTAAGTATTTTAATATCTCTTACTTACTATCTCTCTGTTTTCTATATCTATCTTTAATATATATATATATATATATATATATATATATGTGGGATGAAAGAGTATTAGTTTTGTAAAAAATACCCTTTATATTTTAAATTAAATATAATTATATTTTATTATTTAAATTTATTTTAATGTTTGAGTAACTTTAAAATTATTAATTTTAGAATACATATAAATTTAAAATTTTTAATCATATTTATATTATAACTTTAATTAATTATAAAATTTTATAAGAAGTAATCAATTAAAATAAAAAATTAATAAGTAAAAAATAAAAAATATAATTAATTTACAATCCATATATATATATATATAGTAATTTATTATTTAAAGTAATTAAAAATTTATATAAATTTAAAATTCTTAAATAATAAATTATAATTTAAATATAATTAAATTAATAATAAAGAAAAAAGGCAATGCTGGATTAGAATAGAAATCATTAACTAAGTTGAATCCTGTTTAACAACTAATATTTTATATATACATAATGAAAAATTTGTAAATGATATTAATTAATTAATTGAATATAAATCCTTAATTAAGTCAAAATCTACTTAATAAATTCTACTTAATGACTAATTTTTTATATATAAATAATAAAAAATTTTTGTAATTGACATTAATTAATAGATTAATTAAAATGTAAATTTAACTAATAAAAACGTATTTATAACTATAGATATAATAATATACTGTTAATATATGGCGTCACTAATAACTTTGGCGACATATTTTTCGTCACTAATACATTTTGCAATAAATAGATTGTTTGTATTATTTTGTCGCCAATAATTTTTAGCGACGGAATTTTGTCGCTAAATTTATAAATAATTTCATTTCTAAATATTAATATATTTAATATAAACTAAAATTTTAATATTATTTTAATAATAATTCTACTTATACCAAATATCATATCATGATTTCTAATATAATAATTCTATCATATCAACCCTATAAATATTATTAAATCATAAAAATTATTTATTTTGAAAAAAAATAAAATAAATAAATACTTAAACATCGAAAACTTCCACTAAGTTTATTATTTTTATTGTTTTAAATTTTTACAAGCTTATAATATAAAATAAATAAAAATTATTTTAATTATATAAAAGTGAGAATAAGAGGGAATTAACATCGGTGTCGCAAGGTATTTTGCGGTCGCCTGAAAGAAAGCTCTTCACCGAAGTGGAAAAAAAGTAATGAGTCGCTACTTTAATTTTGAGGGAAATTAAAGAAAACCATTCATGAAAATAAATTTAAAAAAAAACCACTTCGAAAACAGATATTCTAGGTTCGGGGTCCATATACGAGAGGGGAAGGTGTTAGGCATCCTGCCTCGTCCCTCAATGAAGGTAAACAGATTTAATGTTATGCTCTTTTATAAATCAAAAGGGTAATTAGGGGATTGGGATAGTGATAATGTTAATCCTTTGTGCAAAATAAAGGGATATTTGATATTTCACCTATCTTGGGTTGCCTAGGAACACAAGTTCGTGAGATGGCCCTTTAGTGAATAAGTGTTTGAGTGAATTCGTCTTGTGTATTGGGGTCATGTCATTTAGTTTGAATTTTGTTAAGGGAGCTCGGACGGGGAACTTCTCTCGATCTCTAGATATATTTATTAAGAGTTGGGAGATTTCGGATAAGAACTCTCCTCCAATCTCCCTGTTTTAATTTAAGCGAGAATCAGGTAAGAACTCTCCCCCGATCTCTTTTGATTTAAAATTTGATGAAAGATCTCGGATAAGAACTCTCCTCCGATCTCCGCGTTTTTATTTGAATGAGGATCGGGTAAGAACTCTCCCCCGACCTCTTAAAATATTTGGTTTAAGTTTTTTAATGAAGGATCTCGGATAAGAACTCTCCTCCAATCTCTGCGTTTTTGTTTGAATGAGGATCGGGTAAGAACTCTCCCCCGACCCCTTAAAATATTTGGTTTAAGGTTTTTAATGAAGGATCTCGGATAAGAACTCTCCTCCAATCTCCTTGTTTTTGTTTGAATGAGGATCGGGTAAGAACTCTCCCCCAATCTCTTAAAATATTTGGTTTAAGGTTTTTAATGAAGGATCTCGGTTAAGAACTCTCCTCCAATCTCCGTATTTTGTTTGAATGAGGATCGGGTAAGAACTTTCCCCTGACCTCTTAAAATATTTGATTTAAGGTTTTTAATGAAGGATCTCGGATAAGAACTCTCCTCCGATCTCCGTGTTTTTTGTTTAAATGAGGATCGGGTAAGAACTCTCCCCTGACCTCTTAAAATATTTTATTTAAGGTTTTTAATGAAGGATCTCGGATAAGAACTCTCCTCCGATCTCCGTGTTTTTGTTTGAATGAGGATCGGGTAAGAACTCTCCCCCGACCTCTTAAAATATTTGGCTTAAGACCGAGTCTTTCACCGATTTCGTATATGACTACCTTGTCCAAACTCTTTGGCTAGTTATATCCGATCTCTCTCGGTTACTAATCTGAGGTCCAACCTTATTTCAGTTCCCGCTTTATTATGCTATTTCCTAAACTTGCTTAATAGACAGACCTCATGACTTTTTTCCTGATTCCCTATTCATTCTTTAATTATTTTACTTATTTCAAAAGACCCTATCACGTTAGGATATTGTTACCAACACTTCGCTAAATTACCTAAGAGCTACTTGTAACCGAAACACCTATATTCGAAGGGAATAAAAAACTAAGAACAAATAAATAACGTGAACTGGAGAATAGAAAGAGTAAAACTCAAGAGAGTAATTATTGGCTAAAGGATCCGCATGGAGATTTTTAGTATAACTGAACTTAATGAGAATTTTGAGAATAAAAGCAGAGAAAGTAAAACGAGAGCGTTCGGAAAGGTGACAGTCTAGATACTTACCTGTGTGAGGTTGAAGTTATCAAACTGACTTTGGAGATCACAAATATTGTTGCGTTGAAGGCTGATGGTTCCGAGACCAATGTTACTTTGAGATTGCGAGAACTAGGCTGAAATGCTGTTAAGTCGAAGCTACGGCTACCTGGTCAGAGTGGGGTCAAGCTGAGGGAAGAATATGTAAGTGATAGGGTAATGAAGACAAGACTGAACAGAAACGGTATAGCAGAGTGATGAATAAACTAAAAATGAAGGATTTCAGGGTACGAAAACTCTCTATTAATGGAGATACTCGAGAAAACTAGTTTTTGAAGTTTCTCAATTTTCATGCAAGCTTAGAATGGCAAAGCAGCAAGGCTGAATTAGATTTCAGAGCCTTTCCACTATAGTCACCACCACCTTTTTTTTGTTCGTCCCCTCTATAGTATTGCATACAGGTATTTATAGGAAACGGGTGCTGCTAATGAAGGGTCAAGATCTCCCTTTGGGGAGACGGAAGGTTTAGATTTAAAAGGACATAATCCGACGTTTGAAAATTAAAGGGAATCAAAATCGACGGCTGGGATCCTACCCAAAATATCCGTCCTTTCTCTTCCTAATCCAACGGCTCAAGATCCTACCTTAAAAGATGGATCTGAGGGCTGGGAATAAAAGGCGCCGGCCCTGTCATCTGTTTTTGATCCAAGGGCTCCGAGTTCATCCTTGCAAGTATAATCAACGGTGGGGATTGTGATGTACAGAACTGTCATAACAGTTTTTCGCGTCTGTTAGCAATTTGGGCGATTCTGCAAATGAGGCGTGCGGTGAAGATTTGATCCTGCAACGCTTTAACTACCTCAGCTCTGATTATGTGGAGAGTTATTGGAAGTTATCTTATCCTCTTCGTGCATTCCGATCTCTTATTTCTTCCGATCTATTATGACCCTTTTCCGATCTCTCATATCGGGCCCTTCTCCCAATCTTTCCCATTCTAGGACCTTCCCCTCTATCCGAGCTACCTCAGTCAAAGCATTTAATTCTTCGGTTACCGATGCATTCCCTTCGGTTTTCGCAAGTAATAAATGTTCAAACCCCCTATATATATGCCTCAGCGGGGAATTTCTCCCACATTCCATTTCTCCTCTTCCCATTTTTCACTTCTCCTGTCCAAGTTTCTCCGGTAACAATTTCGGCCATGGTGACTGCTATTGATCTTTTTCCGATTGTTCTCTTTGTTCCTCGACTGAAAATTTATGATCCCAGTGATCGGAGAATAATGAGAACCACATCTGATGACAGTGAGAGAACCGGACTAATTTACCGATCTAGATCGAAAATGTCAATCGTGCCGATCTCGAATTGGTCTATCGATATAATCGGTGAACTGATTTCTGGCGAGAGGACTACTAATTTCCCTCTAAATGTCGGTGACCGTCTTTTAAAGTTCATTTGGCTCCTCACCACATCGGGCGTCCTGACTGTGACTCGGTTCTGGTCGATGACATCGACGATGACTCCTCTCATCATCATGAGAGTCATAGTCACTCCATCTGAGCTGCACATCCATTCGATGCCTATGGCTGGCTTTCTGATCAAACACATCTTTTGATTTAGCCACAAGACTAGGCTTTGACATAGGTCCCTACTAGGTAGGATGTAATACCGATCTTTAGAGATCGCCCAAATGATGTAATCTGTTCTTTAAAGGTTCTTAATGATGTAATCCAATCTCTTGAGATTGCCCAAATGATGTAATCTGACCTTTTGGAATTGAAATGAAATTTTATTTGACAGTTGTCATTTATTGATTATTTTCCTATCTCTGATGTGGATATCCGATCTGGTTCCTAACTAAATCACCTTTAGTCGATCTGTAACTCTGAACATCCGCCTTAATCCGACGATCTTAGCCAGCCGATCTCCTTTTATTTTATTTATGGTTTTTCTGGAATCTTCCTGCGACGTGTCAGGGAAGTGGGCGGATTCCGCTAACCGATGTGTCGCTTGGGACACTGTGAGCATTGAATGCTCAGACGGGTATAAATAGGGGAAGGGTTAGTTAGTTGCTCCCTTATGTCATTTTCAACACTTTGCGAGCGATTCCAAAATTCTCTCGTTTCTTTAAGTTTTTCCGACATCGATCACATTCTGGTAAGGGTTTTAATCTTTTCTTAGTTAAACTTCTTTGGTTTCTTTGAAAATGAGCAGAGCCGAGGGTCAGAGAGCTACAAGTCCGTCTTCTGTCCACGTTTCGTGGACCTCAGAAGAGGGTGACATGATTAGATCGGGTGGTCAAGTTAAAGAAAGCCCTCATCCCAGAACTTCAGCTCGGTGCGGCATCGAGGTGAGGGGCATCTTTGAGAAGAGACAACTTGCCAATTGATGAGTTGCCTTTAGTCTTGAGGGACGCCGATCTCCAATCTATAAACCAGGAGTACAATCTACGGATCGACTCCTTTGAACTGATCAAATGCCATGGCGATCATTGGGCTGACCATTTCTTTGATGAGGGCGATCTCATCATGGTGTATGAAGAGCAACTGAAGGTTGGGCTCCGCTTTCCCTTGGACGAATTTTACAAAGCCGCCCTAAAATTCCACCATGTCTCGGTAGCCCAAGTGCATCCGTTCTCCTGGCAGACTCTAATAGCCTTTCGGGGCCTCTGCCGAGCTAAGGGACTGGAACCCATAGCCAAAGTCTTTGCCGAGCTGCATAGACTCGTCCGAAGGAAGGATGATGAGTTTTGGTTCTTCCAAGCTAAGTCCCATTGTTCTCTCTTTACCGATCTTCCTTCTTCATTAAAGAATTGGAAGAATGGTTCTTTATTTTGAGGAGCAAGATTCAGAACGGCTTTGAGGGGATCCCACGGAGTTGGCAACACCTGGTCGCTCCGATCCCAAAAAGGATCACTTTAAATGAGGACGAAGATGCCGTGGTGAATGAGTTAAAGTCTCAGGCGTCCACTCCAAAATTCTCTTGCTTAGACGCAGTGATGGCCGAATCGGCAAAGATTGGATGATGCGGTCAGTCATGGCGAAGAATACGAGCTTGACTCTCGACCTCTACCGGTACTATCCATATCTCTGGTCTCTGAACCTTAGCAAACTCACTGACTTTCTTTTTCGTGTAGGTATGGCGGGCGGTGATGCTTCCAAGGAGAGCCACAAATGAAAGAGGGAGGTTTCTAGAAAAGTGAGGGCGATGAAGGGGGCCGCCACTGCCGATGCTCAGACCCCTCATCGTGAATCAATAGAGGTGCCAAGCTCTCCTCAACAACCTCAGGAGCAACCGATCCCTGAGGTAGAAGTCCTTAGCCCGACTCCTCAACAGATGGAGCTCCCACCTCCCCCTCCTCCTCCGACCTCTTCCCATGTAGAAGGGGAGTCTTCCGGTCCCACGATCAGGGCACTTTCCTAGGGCGCACAACTTCTGATCCAGTCGTTGGAAAGGAACAGCTCTACTAGGGGGAACCCCGGCCTGGCCAAAGTCATGGGAGCTTCCATTTGCTTCCAAGAAGATCGAAACAAATTGGCAGAGGAGAGTTTTGATGATATCTTAGCTCAGACAATGAGCTTAGGCTTAGAGGCCATTGCAAACCAACATATACTCAGAGAAAAAGCTCATGGCTTAAAGAAGGAGATCCTCAAAGCGGTCCAAGATGCCTCTGCTGCACAAGCTCAGCTCTCCTTTGCTAACTAGTACATCGCCAGAATGGAGGATCAAATGAAGCGTTATGAGGAGAGGATCATTGAAGTGGAACGAGAACTCAAAGACTCTCGAGCTGGTTGGTCTGCCGACCTCGCTCATTATGCTGAAGACCTTCGGGCGAAGGAAGAAGAGCTTCGAGCCAAGGATGAGGAGCTTTGAGCTAAGAGGAGAGCACAATAAAGGAAGCCAGGGCTTATGTAAACACTCATAATGACCTTATGGCCGAGCTGAAGAAATGATATCCTGAAGAGAACTTCTCCTGGATGAACGAGCTCGCCCCAGAGGCCGAAGATGAGAGCGACGAGGAGCCCGAGAGAGAGGAGCCCGAGAGAGAGAGAGAGGGTGAGCAAAATGTAGAACAGGCTGGGGGTGATACTCTAGACGAATGACTTGTACTTTATTTTGAAATGAAATGAAATCCCTTTTTGCTCAATTCCTTGATGAGATCGAAAAGTATCCAAATTGTATGAGTGCTTGATTGTTTAAACGTATTAGGACATCAAACTTAACAGCGATTATTAGTATAGGTATAAGAGGTTGGAAGAACATTATAACCATGAGATCGGCCTAAGCCGAGACCAAACACCGGATAAAACTTTAGATCATTAAAATTGGAAACTTGATTTGAACACTTAAGATCGGAAACACCATTAAGTTGGACTGAAACCTTAACTTTATTAAACGATTTTCCACAATATTTATAAAGGAGAGATCGAAAATGAGATTGGATGGCATGGGGACCTGATATTGGTGTGATCTTTTTTGTTGAGAGATCGGAAAGCATTTGACTAGATGCGGGATCGGTTTATTTCCTAATCAAGTTACTTGTAACCGAAGAATATCAGTTGGGGGTCGATTTTCAAAATTCATTGACTTCGGTGATTGGCCAAAATATGGTGTCGACAGCTGCCCCTCTTTACATAATTTCTATTGAAGGGAATAAAATTTTCCCGTATAGGAATTATGTAAAGATTCAGACCCATATTTTGGGTGATTGGGTATCAAAAATTAAAACGTTGAGACTCTAAATTTGACTTTGAAGTTAAAGTTAGGAACTAAAATCAACTTAGATCAAGGAACCAGAGGTTGATACAGGAATTTAAATGCGAAAATTAAAATCAACTCGGAAATTTAAATGCACGAAAACTAAAATCAACTTGGATCAAGGAACCAGAGGTTGATGACAGAGATTTAAAATGCAAAAATTAAAATCAACTTGGATCAAGGAACCAGAGGTTGATGATAAGAATTTAAAATGTGAAAATTAAAATCAACTTGGATTAAGGAACGAGAGGTTGATGATAGGAATTTAAAATGCGAAAATTAAAATCAACTTGGATCAAGGAACCAGAGGTTGATGACAAGAAATTTAAAATGCGAAAATTAAAATCAACTTGGATCAAGGAACCAGAAGTTAATGGCAAGAATTTAAGAGGTTGATGACAAGTATTTAAAATGCGAAAATTAAAATCAACTTGGATCAAGGAACCAGAGGTTGATGACAAGTATTTGAAATGCGAAAATCAACTTGGATCAAGGAACCAGAGGTTAATGAGAGGTATTTGAAATGCAAAAATTAAAATCAACTTGGATCAAGGAACCAGAGGTTGATGACAGGTATTTGAAATGCGAAAATTGAAATCAACTTGGATCAAGGAACCAGAGGTTGATGACAAGAAATTTAAAATGCGAAAATTAAAATCAACTTGGATCAAGGAACCAGAGATTGATGATAGGTATTTGAAATGCGAAAATTAAGATCAACTTGGATCAAGGAACCAGATGTTGATGACAAAAAATTTGAAATGCGAAAATTAAAATCAACTTGGATCAAGGAACCAGAGGTTGATAACAAGAAATTTAAAATGCGAAAATTAAAATCAACTTGGATCAAGGAACTAGAGGTTGATGACAAGAAATTTAAAATGCAAAAATTAAAATCAACTTGGATCAAGGAACCAGAGGTTGATGACAAGAAATTTAAAATGCGAAAATTAAAATCAACTTGGATCAAGAAACCAGAGGTTGATGACAAGTATTTGAAATGCGAAAATTAAAATCAACTTGGATCAAGAAACCAGAGGTTGATGACAAGAAATTTAAAATGCAAAAATTAAAATCAACTTGGATCAAGGAACCAGAGGTTGATGACAGGTATTTAAAATGCGAAAATTAAAATCAACTTGGATCAAGGAACCAGAGATTGATGACAAGAAATTTAAAATGCGAAAATTAAAATCAACATGGATCAAGGAACCAGAGGTTGATACAAGAAATTTAAAATGCAAAAATTAAAATCAACTTGGATCAAGGAACCAGAGGTTGATGACAAGACATTTAAAATGCGAAAATTAAAATCAACTTGGATCAAGGAACTAGAAGTTGATGACAGGAAATTTAAATGCTGAAAATTAAAATGGTTACAAAGCAAGCCTAACCTGACACGAGAAGTTCTTCCGCGACGAAGTGTACTTAACAGGATCCCGAAGATGAACGATTAATGGAGGACAAGTCTCAAGACTTGACCTACGACTTCCCCTTTTTATTCACTTCCCCGTATCACTTTCCTGTTCTCGACTTTCTTCTTATTTTGCAGAAAGTGCCCCTGCGGGTTTTCACTTTCCCCTCTGCGTATTTGACTAGAAGTGCCCCTGTGGGCTTTCACTTTCCCCTCTGCGTATTTGACTAGAAGCGCCCTTGCGGGTTTTCACCCCTAGTTTTTTTTTTTTTTTTTTTTTTTTGCTATCAATCAATCCCTGCAAATCTCTTAGCAAAGTACATGAGGTTATCAATATCCAAATCCTAATCTTATGAGAAAATTTTAACAGATTAATAGCACGCGAAAGACAGCATTAGAGTGTGAGTATACGAGAAAGATAAATCTGAGTGTAAGCAAAACAATAAATTAAAATGCAAATGTGTGAAGAAGATAGATTAAAGTGAAAGGATGACTTTATTATAGCTCGAGAGAAAAAGGTACAGTTTCAAAGAAAAAATGTACAAGAATGGATCTCACATATTCCTTGTAGTTGACTTTGAAGACCCTTAATTGCCATTATTTCAAGTACTCTATTGATGAACATTCATACCGTGTCGTTTTATTTCCTTCCCTGGTCCAGTATCCCTCCCTATTTCTCCATTTTGGTTCTAAGGGCGCCCTTTCGGGTTTTCACCCCTAGTTTTTTTATTGCTTTTTCAAGGTGCCTTTTCGGGTTTTCACCCTTCACTCATTTTACAGAAAGCGCCCTTCCGGGTTTTCCCCTTCTTTCGCATATTTTGCTAGGAGCGCCCTTTCGGGTTTTCACCCCTGCCCCCTCTCTTTTTTTTTTTTTTTTTTTTTTTTAGGCATAATACCTTTTGACAGTGTCGGCATTCGCGGGTCTTGGAAATTCTTTTCCGTCCATATGGTTCAAGATCAGGACCCCACCAGAAAACGCCTTTTTAACCACATAAGGTCCTTCATAAGTTGGCAACCATTTACCCCGGGCATCGTTTTGATTCGGGAGCACCTTTTTTAGGACCAAATCTCCTAGTTGAAATTCACGCGGGCGAATGCCTTTGTTAAATGCCCTAGCCATTCTCCTCTGGTATAGTTGCCCATGACATGCTGTTGCTAGCCTTTTCTCATACAGCAAATTCAATTGGTCCAACCTCGATTGGATCCACTCTGACTCATCAATTCCTGATTCTTTTATAATCCTCAGGGAAGGAATTTCTACTTCAATAGGCAAAATAGCTTCCATTCCATAAACGAGAGAGTATGGAGTTGCCCCAGTTAATGTCCTTATGGAGGTCCGGTATACATGAAGGGCGTAGGGAAGCATATCATGCCAATCTCTATAGGTAATGGTCATTTTTCGGATGATCCTCTTGAGATTTTTGTTAGCGGCTTCCACCGCTCCATTCATCTGGGGACGGTATGGTGAAGAATTGAGATGTCAGATCTTGTATTGGTCACATAAACTTTGGACCTTCGGACCGTTCAAATTCTTGGTGTTGTCAGTGATGATTTCGCTGGGGAGGTCGTGTCGGCAGATGATATTATTTCAGAGGAATTTGAGGAATGTGTTCTGCGTGATGTGGGTATATGACGTCGCTTCGACCCATTTAGAAAAATAATCAATAGCTACCAGGACAAACCTATGCCCATTGGATGCCTTGGGGTTAATGGGACCAATCAAGTCGATTCCCCACATTGCAAAAGGCCATAGCGAGATGAGGTTGAACAATTGGTGAGGCGGAACATTTATCGGATTCGCATAGATTTGACATTTATGACATTTTCGAAAGTACTCGATGCAATCTTTCTCCATAGTAGTCCAGAAGTATTCTCGTCTCATAATTTGCTTGGCCATCATATGTCCATTAGCATGGGTTGCACAATTCCCCTCATGAGTCTCAAAAAGGATCTTCTTTGCTTCTTTTGCATCCACGCATCTCAACAGTTCGCCATTGGAGCTCCTTTTGTACAGAATTTCACCACTGGGGAAGTATCCCAAAGCTAGTCTCCTGATCATTCTCTTTTCGTTTCTGCTTGCCCCTAGAGGGTATTCCCTGGTTTTGACGTAGACCTGGATATCATGGTACCAGGATTTGCCATCAATTTCTTCCTCAAACATTAAATAGTAAGCTGGCTCACCCCTTGCTTTGAACTGCAATACCTGAGTCGTCTGCCCCTCTTCTATTTGAGCCATGACAGCCAGGGTGGCTAAGGCATCTGCGAATTGATTCTTATCCCGACTGAGGTGAGTGAAAGAAATCTCTTCAAATTTTTTGATCAATTCCATCAGGTACTTTTGATATGGGATCAACTTCGGGTCCTTGGTTTGCCATTCTCCTTTGACTTGATAAATGATCAAGGCCGAATCTCTATATACCTTCAACTTCCTGACTTTCATTTCGATGGCAGCCTGTAAACCCATCACACAGGCTTCGTATTTTGTGACGTTGTTGGTGCAGTCAAATCTTAACTTGATAGCTATTGGGAAGTATTTTCTGTCAGGGGATACCAGCACCGCTCCAATCCCATTACTAGACAAATTGACAGCTCCGTCAAAATACATTTCCCATACATCTGCTGGTTTTTTTTCCTCGCCGTTGACTTCGTTAACATGCTCATCAGGGAACTCAAAATCCAGGGCTTCATAATCTGGGATAGGGTTTTCTGCTAGGAGATCAGCGATTACGCTACCTTTTACTGCTTTCTTGATGGGATCCATCCGGGAGATGAGCCATGTCTTATGATTCAACATATAGTGTTTAAGTTGATTTGCCGTCCAGGCCAATGCGCAACAAGTTTTCTCTAGGAAAGAGTACCTTGACTCGCAATCATTGAATTTCTTGCTCAGGTAATAAATGGCCCTCTCCTTTCGCCCTGTATCATCATGTTGTCCCAAAACACATCCCATTGAATTCTGTTGGATTGCCATGTATAGAATCAACGGCCTTCCCGCTACCGGAGGGACCAATATCGGCGAGTTTGACAGGTACTGCTTAATTTTCTCGAAAGCCTCTTGACAAACTGAATCCCATTGAGAGGTGTTGTTCTTTCTGAGTAGTCTAAAGATGGGTTCAGCTTTAGCAATGAGGTTGGAAATAAATCTTGAAATGTAGTTCAGCTTCCCCAGGAAACTGCGCACCTCCCTTTCTGTTTTTGGGGATGGCATTTGTTGAATGGCTCGAACTTTGTCTAGATCTACTTCTATTCCCTTCTCACTCACTATGAATCCCAACAGCTTTCCAGATCTAGCTCCAAACACACATTTGGCTGATTTCAACTTCAGCTGATACTTTCTGAGCCTTTCAAATACTTTCCTCAGCACTTGTACATGACTTTCGTCCTCCTTGGATTTGATAATCATGTCATCCACGTACACCTCCACTTCTTTGTGCATCATATCATGGAATAACGTGACCATAGCGAGTTGGTAGGCAGCCCCAGCATTCTTTAACCCAAATGGCATGACTCAATAACAGAATACCCCCCACTGAGTGATGAAAGCAGTTTTCTCTTTGTCTTCTTCATCCATGGGGATCTGGTTATATCCGGATGCCCCATCAATACATGAACATCTACCCAATCCTGCAGCATTGTCTACTAGCACGTCTATGTGTGGGAGAGGAAAATCATCTTTCAAGCTTGCTTTATTGAGATCCCTGTAATCAACACACAGCCTGACTCTCCCGTCCTTCTTCATTACCGAGACTACATTAGCTATACACTGAGGGTACTTGACCACTTCTAAAAATCCAGCATTATACTACTTTTTGACTTCATCCCTAACCTTGAGTAGGGTGTCGGGATTCATTCTTCTTAATTTCTGTTTTACCAGAATTGTCCCAGGGATTAGGGGAATTTTGTGCGTCACTATGTGAGGGTCTAAGCCGGTCATATCGTCATAGCTCTATGAAAATACGTTCAGGAATTCTTTGAGCAAACTGACCATATCTTCTAATTCTTCACTGCCCACAACCTTAAGTTCCCTATTTATTTCTTCTATGCCTAGATTTATGGTATGCATTTCGTCCCCACAAGGCACTAGGGAAGGTTCATCTCTTTCACCCCTTTCTTCTGCAAGTTCCTCTTCAGAATCACTTGAAGTAATGGCAGTTATGGAAATTTCAAAATTAACAAGAGGAATTTCTGAGTCTATTGAATTATTAGGCATTAATTGATGAATGGTCCTAAAGAAACGAAAGTGAAATATATTATAAGAATGGATTTCAAGAGAAAAAGGAAAAGAGAATAGGATGCAAAATGCGCTAATAATTCATTAATATTTGAATCATAAGAAAAGGGTCCATTTACAGCATTGCACTTGTCACCATGGACAAAATGATCAAGTGAAAATAACAAAATGTACTTTACTCAAGATTAAGCACAGGAAGGTCCTCTGCTTCCCAATTATCCAGTTCTTGCCCCTCATCAATTGGCGAGATCAGAGCTTCATATAGGGAGTTCAATTGTATGACATCGACAGATGGTTCTTCGAGTGATTCTTTACCCTTCTCGGGATTCTCGAGGATTGGTTTGGTGAAGACATCTGTGATTTTGGGGACAAACTTCATTTTCCCGACTCTCTGGTCAAATCTCTGATCCCGAAGGATGTTCCTCCTCCAAAATTGCCCATCCATAAGAGCATCTTCCTCAAATCCCAGGCTAAAACGGCCAATCTTCTGGATAGCCGGTATGGGTTCAACAATCCCCTGTAATGTGGCGCCTAGCCCCTTGCCTATCTCATATCCGCTCTTAAGCATCACCTTTGCAACCATAGCTATAGCCCCTTCATCCCTCAGGATTGTTTCTTGCAACTCTAGAGCCTGGAAAGAATTTTTCAAGGACTTTTCAGCTGCTTCCACATAAGGGAGTGATTGCGGTTTGGTGACCAGCATGGCTTCCTCGCCCTTCACAGTGATGATTCTGCCATCCATGATATATTTAATTTTCTGATGCAAGGTCGAAGGTAAGACATTTGCTGAATGGATCCAAAGTCTCCCTAGTAGCATGGTGTATGCAGGTTCAATGTCCATCACTTGGAATGTGACGTTGAAAGTGCATGCCCCGATTTGAAGCGGCAAGTCAATGTCTCCCAGTACCTCCCTCCTTGTGCTGTCAAAGGCTCTTACCACCATGGCACTTTGACGTATGTTTGATCGGTCGATAAGTAGCCTTGCCAAGGTGGCATTGGGCAAGACGTTAAGCACAGATCCGTTGTCAATCAGAACCTTGGCGACTATGCACCCCTTGCATTTGACTGTCACGTGCAAAGCCTTGGTGTACTTCAAACCAGCCGGGCCTATCTCCTCTTTGGAGAAAGTGACGAAACTGGATGCCTGAATTTGTCCCACTATTTTCTCGAATTACCCCGGTGTGATATCAGGGTTTATAAAGGCCTGATCCAGAATCTTTTATAGGGCTTGGCGATGTACTTCTGAGCTTAAGATCAATGACAAAAATGAAATCCGGGTAGGCATCTTCCTCAGTTGCTCGACAACATCATATTCACTTTGCTTTATTATTTGAAGCAACAGTTCCTCTTCTCCACTTGATCTAGCAGGTTCTCCTTTCTCAACTTTCTCAACCTCCTCTTCCGTGCTGTCTTGTGGCTCTTTCATTTTTACTTTCCCTCTTTTCTTTTCCTTCTCGTCATTCCCGTAACATCTCCCACTCAGTGTTATAAATTCTACCTCTTGCTCGAGTGGGGAGGAGTTACTGGTAGTGACAGGTTCGGGTTTTGATTGGGGAGTAGCATTGCCAGAGGGTCCAGTATAAATCATTCTGAAGTGCTCGTGGGGGGCAAAGCACGGTTTAGGAGGTGTCAAGGGTGGAGTATAGGTAAGGTTAGAAGCTAATGTACTGCTAGATGCTTCTTCAGTGAAGACTTGAAAATTATAGTTCCAAGGCATAGCATGAGTGTTTGTGACAGGGAACTGAGGCCGGGTTCAGATGACTGTTACTGGTGGTGGTGGTGTTGGTGGATTGGTGGCGGAGAAGGTTAATCTGGGATTGGAGGTACAGGCATTCTGGCTGAATCTGGCTGCATTTATTTCGCTTTCCACTTTTGACCTCGTTTGGCATCTCAAAATTTTAAGGAACAGCAAGTTCTGGACCTCTTGCCGGAATCCCTCACAGTCGCACAGTTCATGATCAACTGCTCCTCCATGGTAAGGACATCCCGTATCCCTTTCTGATCCTGATGCCTGAGGGAAAAGGTAGCCTTCCCTCACTGCCATAACAAAAATTTCCTCAAAGTGAGGAATCAGTCGATCCATCTCCGCGGTTGACTTTTCATCCCCGGACTCTATTATGTTCACACCACTGCTTGTACCATGATTGTGCAGAGGGTTTGAAGTGACGTTGGAGAGAGAGCCATTCCTTTCAATCTTCAACCACCCATTTCTAATCAGGGCCTGTACCCTTCTCCTAATGGCCCCGCAGTTGTCAGTTGAGTGTCTGAGTGCCCCTCCATAATACTCACATCGGGCACTGGCATCATACCACTTGGGGTATGGTGGCTGAATTGGATCAAGGGGGATTGGCACTATTTGATTTATACTGATGAGGTATCGGCATATTTCGCTGAGTGGGAGGGGAAAAGGTGGATCAGGGTTTCTCTGTGGTCTAGGATTATTTTGGGGTGGTCTTAATTGAATAGGTTGAGGAGGTGGTCAGGGTTGGTAAGCTGTTTGTGGCGGATATTGTGGGCGTGGATGAGGATAACTTGGGAAAGGGGATGGAATGTTTGCAATTGTCGGGCCATGAGAAGGAGGACATGGCCGAAAATTATTATGAGGGAATAAAGGTTGGGTTTGTCAGGTGATGGAGTGCACATCACCTTCTTTCTTTTTGCCAAAATTGGCAGTTTTCTTTGCAGGATTCTCAATCAACTCCTACAATCATCCTAACCTGAGGTTAGCTTCAATCCTCTCGCCAGCTTGAATGATGTCCAAGAAGCTGTTGGAGGTGTTTCCAATCATGAGATTGAAATACGAAGCCTTCAATATCTCAATGAACAAAAAGCAGAGTTCATTGTCAGTAACCGAAGGATAAACCTTCGCTGCTTTCTCTCTCCACCTCTAGGCATACTCCTTGAAGCCTTCCATTTCTCTCTGCATCAGATTTTGGAGGTCTCTCCTCGTGGGGGAGACATCACAGTTAAATTTATACTGTTTCAGAAAGGCGTCAGCCAAATCTTTCCAAGAGCACAGTTTGCTCCTGTCTATCTGAATACACCATCTCAGGGTTGCCTTGGAGAGACTCTCGTGGAAGAAGTGGACCAGGAGTCTATCATCTTCTGTCAAGGTGGACATCTTAGTAATGTAAGTAGCTAGGTGAATGCGAGGGTCTGAGTTTCCGGTGTATTTGTCGAAGTCCAGAACCTTGAACTTGGGTGGTACTACCACATCTGGTACCAGTCTCAGCGACGATACATCTATTGAACCATACATATTCAGTCCCTCTATTGCTCTTAATCTCTCTTCTAGAGCAGCTAACTTCTCATTCTCTCTTATTTTACTTTCTCCTCCTACTGCATGAGCTATTCCCCCAGTTGGGAAATAAGGGGCAGGGTGAACCAAAGGGATCGGGATTGAAGGGTGTGGCTCGATATTTGAGACAGTTGGGTAGTAGGGGAAGGGTAAGTCATTATTCAGGGCAGTCGGATTGGCAGTGATTGTCGGATCTGGAATAGGAGGTTGAAAAGTAAAAGAGGTTGAAGCTTGGTAAGAATCAACCGTTGTAGGAGGTGGGGGAGGTGGTGGCAAGTTTGGCTCTAATACAGGTTTATTTTGGGATATTTCCCTCATCAGTTTCATGAGCTCTGAGACTTGGTCTCTTAATTCGGAAACTTGTCCCTGTAGGTTCTGGACTTGTTCTCGGTCTTCCATTAGCTTCTTCGTTCATGATCTTGTTAAGTACACTCGTCTTGGTTGAACTGCTTGTTTGGTCAGGCTTGCTTTGCTTAAAGCAATATTGATTTCTTGTGTGAGAAAAAAAAGCTCTTTTAATGAATTTCAAATTTTGTTAAAATCTAAAGGTCCTGATTTGGACAAAGGATACGGTGGCATCTGAAAGCCAGGAATGAGATCTACAGAAGGATAATTGCATTAATTTTATCATGGCATCGCTTGATAGTCTGATGGTGAATGACTGGATTGAATGCGTGTCTATGATACTTGTCCACATGGCGCATTCAACTTTTCGCATAACCCTAACGAGGATAGTTTCTATTATTCATTCACAATATTGCTAAACAATGGGCCAAAGTTATTTCATTAATCGAATAGTTCATACATAGCACTCTTTACATTGGCCTAGGCTTAGGGAGACACTTTATAATGTAATGACATCTTTTGAGATACTCATAAAGCCTTTCTTCTTGTCTGGTGAGGTCGAATATCCTCAGGGCATACTTGGATTCTGGCAAGAGCTCTTGTTTCCCCTGTGCTATCATTCTCTCCAGCTGGTCAACATTTTCTCTTAGCTCTTGATGGAGAGTAGCTTATCTTTCTTTTTCCTTTCTTTCTTTAGCACATTCTTTCAGAATATCATTGATAAGCTGTGCTTGCTCCTTCTGTTCGAGCTTCTTCTTTTTACTCTCTTGTTTATACTCTTCCATGAGTATCTCTTGATACTTCATTTTTTCTTGCAATTCGTTACTCCGAACTCCTGCTTCCTTTATTGCGTCTTGGAGAAAGATCTTCTCTCTTTCCCATTGCATTTCCTGCTCCTCAAACCCTACTTTTTCAGTTCTGAGCGTTTTTACCTCTCTTTTGAGGACCTGCTATTGGTCCTCCAACTGCCTTACCCGTTCTTGTAATTGCTGGCTCTCGGTATCTGCCTTTTGTAGAGAGTCGACCAAATGAGCGTTAGCTTCTTCTGAAAGGAAGTTCCGATGGAGGATGTTACCTTCGAGTTCCGTTGGCTAGGCAGCTGGGTGTCCTTGATCCCTGCTGGCCCTGCATTTAAGATAATTTTTCGTGGCACCCAGAGGCGATCTCTCTATCATAGTGATGCTCTCCCAAGATTTGCGGGCTAATTTCAATTCCTCCTCACTACCGAGCTCATGGTAGAAGTGACCTTGATGGTATTCTTTAATACTGAGTGCGGATTGAGTTGAGCCGAACTATCTCATTACCAATGCTGGGACGTAACTCGTATATCCGGTTACTCCGATTAAAGATACTGGACAATTACTCCCCGTGCTGAACAAAATAGGTAGACCTGACGCCCACAATTTCCTCCAGCAATAGTTGTGACTGCTGAAGCTTAGAATCCGCTCTTGCCACTACAGCTTGTCCTTTGGGCTGATTACTAATTTGGTCATTTTCTCAATAAAAGGCTGGTCTGGGTACCAAGTCAACCCCTTTGTCTCTATAGGGCACATGTGACTGATGATCCAGAGGTGCAACAATTGAGAACAGCACTTAATGGATCCCTTGCCTTGTTGTCTATAGTAAGTAAGAGTCAACAGAGTCTCCACAAGGATTGCCGGTATTGGGTTGACCTTCTGCTTTTCTACTGCCCAGAATATCTCCGTGACACTGCAGGTTATAATTCCCAAAGGCCCGGGGAATAAGATCAGGCCATAGATCCCCAAAGCTAGTGCTAATGAAGCTTGCTCCCATTGTTTATCTCGAATGTACAAGTCCAACTGCTTCTTGAGGTAGGTCCAATACCACCCGTGTGTGTTCCCTTTGATAGTTTCTCTTGCTTTTGCTTCTTCCGGGGCAATCCCCAACATATGTGTGAACCATTTCCAGGTTTGTCTATGCTTGAGGTGTAAGTAGATCTGATTCTGTGCCACATAAGGAATTTCTAGCAGCGCCTGATATTCTTCCATAGTGGGGGTCGTATCGATGTCGTTGAAAGAGAACTTGGGATTCCAAATTGACAGCATGGCCTTTAGTGTTGGAACTTGGATTTTGACCCGTATCAAGGTTGCAATCCTTCTGTATTTTTTCTCGAACTTTGCCTTGACGTGATCGGGAAGCGACCTCCAGCTACTAGATAGACCCTCGAGATCGGTCATTCTGACCTCGACTTTATTTAGGTCTAATGGAGGTAACAGGCTAGTATCTGCCCTGGTGACATCACTTTGCGGGGGCACTGAACTATAAGGCGATCCGGACCATGGTTTAGCATTATGTTCTGGTCTTGGAACTTTTTCCGTCGACTGACTTGAGGATGCCATGTCAAAATTGATGATTATTCTTTTACAGACCTTGATTCTGTGATGCCTGTGGAGAAAACTTGTTAGCAGGATAAATTCAGGCAATTTTGAATTATACTGTTGGCGGGGTGATACCTACACATTTATCAAAGTAGGAAAATGTGCAGATCCTCCTAATGGTATGATTTAAAATTGCCCTTAAAAAATAGAACATGAGAAAACACAAACAGAGTAGGGTGAGAGCAAGTATGCCCCTTTTGTCCTAAAATAGGGAAAAATCCTAGTACCGGGTAAGTGCTATCTAATCGAATAGTTCTATCTTATGAGGTAGATTGCTACGGCTTCCAGCTATTGTGATAGTTTAGCTCAAGGTCTAATTTTCTAAAAGCCACAGGTTCCCAAATTGCCCCTACTGTAAATAGTAGAGCCCCATTCCATCACCATGATACTAACGGGAGAGTTCCACGGGTATCACAGTAAATAGAACGAGTTTCAATCTGGGCAGAAGCCTTCATGGATACTAATGGGGTAAAACCCACGGGTACCACTACATGACTCCCTCCTACTTTCCTAAAGGGTGAGAAAGCCCGGGAATAGGGCTGAAGTGTGTGTGAGGACATTGTGCCAGTACTCAGTGTGTGAAGGGACGTATTTACCTCTTCCCTTCGTGGGGGATTTTTTGATGAAAGTTGTTGTGGGAAATAAGAAAAGAAAAAATGATTAGAACAATAACAAATCAACATATTGAGATTTCAAATTTTGCAAATTAAACCTCCCCTAATTACGAATTCAATTTATATGAGCGTATAACTAAATCTATTCTTGGACCTCTAAACCAGGGTAAAAAAAAAGTCTCCAGTGGAGTCACCAAGCTGTCGCAAGGTTTTTTGCGATCGCCTGGACGAAAGCTCTTCACCGAAGTGGGAAAGAGTTAGGAGTCGCCACTTTAATTTTGAGGGAAATTAAAGAAAACCATTCATGAAAATAAATTTAAAAGAAACCACTTCGAAAACAGAGATTCTAGGTTCGGGGTCCATATACGGGCGGGGAAGGTGTTAGGCACCCCGCCTCGTCCCTCAATGAAGGTAAAAAGATTTAATGTTATGCTCTTTTATAAATCAAAAGGGTAAATAGGGGGTTGGGACAGTGATGATGTTAATCCTTTGTGCAAAATAAAGGGATATTTGATATTTCACCTATCTTGGGTTGCCTAGGAACACAAGTTCGTGAAATGGCTCTTTAGTGAATAAGTGTTTGAGTGAATTCGTCTTGTATATTGGGGTCATGTCATTTAGTTTGAATTTTGTTAAGGGAGCTCGGACGGGGAACTTCTCCCGATCTCTAGATATATTTATTAAGAGTTGGGAAATTTCAGATAAGAACTCTCCTCCGATCTCCCTGTTTTAATTTAAGCGAGAATCAGGTAAGAACTCTCCCCCGATCTCTTTTGGTTTAAAATTTGATCTCGGATAAGAACTCTCCTCCGATCTCCGCATTTTTATTTGAATGAGGATCGGGTAAGAACTCTCCCCCAACCTCTTAAAATATTTGGTTTAAGGTTTTTAATGAAAGATCTCAGATAAGAACTCTCATCCGATCTCCGTGTTTTTGTTTGAATGAGGATCGGGTAAGAACTCTCCCCCGACCCCTTAAAATATTTGGTTTAAGGTTTTTAATGAAGGATCTCGAATAAGAACTCTCATCCGATCTCCGTGTTTTTGTTTGAATGAGGATCAGGTAAGAACTCTCCCCCGACCCCTTAAAATATTTGGTTTAAGGTTTTTAATGAAGGATCTCGGATAAGAACTCTCCTCTGATCTCCGTATTTTGTTTGAATGAGGATCGGGTAAGAACTCTCCCCCGACCCCTTAAAATATTTGGTTTAAGGTTTTTAATGAAGGATCTCGGATAAGAACTCTCCTCCGATCTCCGTGTTTTGTTTGAATGAGGATCGGGTAAGAACTCTCCCCCGACCTCTTAAAATATTTGGTTTAAGGTTTTTAATGAAGGATCTCGGATAAGAACTCTCTTTCGATCTCTGTGTTTTTTGTTTGAATGAGGATCGGGTAAGAACTCTTCCCCGACCTCTTAAAATATTTGGTTTAAGGTTTTTAATGAAGGATCTCGGATAAGAACTCTCCTCCGATCTCCGTGTTTTTGTTTGAATGAGGATCGGGTAAGAACTCTCCCCTGACCTCTTAAAATATTTGGCTTAAGACCGAGTCTTTCATCGATTTCGTATATGACTACCTTGTCCAAACTCTTTGGCTAGCTATATCCGATCTCTTTCGGTTACTAATTTGAGGTCCAACCTTTTTTCGGTTCCCGCTTTATTATGCTATTTCCTAGACTTGCTTAATAGACCGACCTCATGACTTTTTTCCTGATTCCCTATTCATTCTTTGATTATTTTACTTATTTCAAAAGACCCTATCACGTTAGGATATTGTTACCAACACTTCGCTAAATTACCTAGGAGCTACTTGTAACCGGAACACCTATATTCGAAGGGAATAAAAAACTAAGAACAAATAAATAACGTGAACTAGAGAATAGAAAGAGTAAAACTCAAGAGAGTAATTATTGGCCTAAAGGATCCGCATGGAGATTTTTAGTATAACTGAACTTAATGAGAATTTTGAGAATAAAAGCAGAGAAAGTAAAACGAGAGTGTTCGGAAAGGTGACAGTCTAGATACTTACCTGTGTGAGGTCGAAGTTATCAAACTGACTTTGGAGATCACAAATATTGTTGCGTTGAAGGCTGATGGTTCCGGGACCAATGCTTACTTTGAGATTGCGAGAACCAGGCTGAAATGCAGTTAAGTCGAAGCTACGGCTACCTAGTTAGAGTGGGGTCATGCTGAGAGAAGAATATGTAAGTGATAGGGTAATGAAGACAAGACTGAACAGAAATGGTATAGCAGAGTTATGAACAAACTGAAAATGAAGGATTTTAGGGTTCGAAAACTCTCTATCAATGGAGATACTCGAGAAAACTAGTTTCTGAAGTTTCTCAATTTTCATGCAAGCTTAGAATGGCAAAGCAGCAAGGCTGAATTAGATTTCAGAGTCTTTCCACTATAATCACCACCACCTTTTTTTTGTCCGTCTCTTCTACAGTATTGCATGCAAGTATTTATAGGGAACGGGTGCTGCTAATGAAGGGTCAAGATCTCCCTTTGGGGAGACGAAAGGTTTGGATTTAAAAGGACATAATCCGACGTTTGAAAATTTAAGGGAATCAAAACGGATGGCTGGGATCCTACCCAGAATATCCGTCCTTTCTCTTTCCAATCCAACGGCTCAGGATCCTGCCTTACAAGATGGATCTGAGGGCTGGGAATAAAAAGCGCTGGCCCTGTCGTCTATTTTTGATCCAAGGGTTCTGAGTTCATCCTTGCAAGTATAATCAACGATGGGGATTGTGATGTACAGGATTGCCATAACTGTTTTTGGCGTCTGTCAGCAATGTGGGCGATTCTGCAAATGAGGCGTGCAGTGAAGATTTGATCACACCTGCAACGCTTTAACTACCTCGGCTCTGATTGTATGGAGAGTTATTGAAAGTTATCTTATCCTCTTCGTGCATTCCGATCTCTTATTTCTTCCGATCTATTATGACCCTTTTTCGATCTCTCATATTGGGCCCTTCTCCCGATCTTTCCCATTCTAGGACCTTCCCCTCTATCCGAAGTTGCTTACCAAAGCATTTAATTCTTGATTCATCGATGCATCCGCTTTCAGCTCGTAAGTAATAAATGCTCATACCCCCTATATATATGCCTCAGTAAGAAATTTCTCCCACATTCCATTTCTCCTCTTCCCATTTTTCACTTCTCCTGTCCAAGTTTCTCCGGTAACAATTTCGGCCATGGTGACCGCTTTTGATCTTTTTTCGATTGTTCTCTTTGTTCCTCGACTGAAAATTTATGATCCTGGTGATCGAAGAATCATGAGAACCACATCTGATGACAGTGAGAAAATCGGACTAATTTACTGATCCAGATCGAAAATGTCGATCGTGCCGATCTCAAATCAGTCTACAGATATAATCGGTGAACTGATTTCGGGGGAGAGGACTGCTAATTTCCCTCTAAATATCGGTGATCGCCTTTTGAAGTTCATTTGGCTCCTCACCACATCGGGCAACCCGACTGCGGCTCAGTTCTGATTGATGACATCGATGATGACTCCTGTCATCATAATGAGAGTCATAGTCACTCCATCTGAGCTACACATCTATCCAATGCCTATGGCTGGCTTTCTGATCAAACACATTTTTTAATTCAGCCACAAGACTAGGCTTTGACATAGGTCCCTACTAGGTAGGATGTAATGCCGATCTTTAGAGATCGTCCAAATGATGTAATCTGTTCTTTAAAGGTTCTTAATGATGTAATCCGATCTCTTGAAATCGCCCAAATGATGTAATCTAACCTTTTTGAAATGAAATGAAATTTTATTTGACAGTTGTCATTTATTGGTTATTTTCCAATCTCTGATGTGCATATCCGATCTGGTTCCTAACTAAATCACCCTTAGCCGATCTGTAACTCTGAACATCTGCCTTAATCAGACGATCTTAGCCAGCCGATCTCCTTTTATTTTATTTATGGTGTTTCTAGAATCTTCCTGCGACATGTCAAGGAAGCGGGCGGATTCCGCTAACCGATGCGTCGCTTGGGACACTGTGAGCATTAAATGCTCAGACGGGTATAAATAGGGGAAGAGTCAATCAGTTGCTCCCTTATGTCATTTTCAGCACTTTGCGAGCGATTCCAAAATTCTCTCATTTCTTCAAGTTTTTCCGACACCGATCACATTCCGGTAAGGGTTTTGATCTTTTCTTAGTTAAACTTCTTTAGTTTCTTTGAAAATGAGCGGCGCCGAGGGTCAGAGAGCTGCGAGTCCGTCTTCTGTCCATGTTTCGTGGACCTCGGAAGAGGGTGACGTGATTAGATCAGGTGGTCAAACCAGCAGAGCCCTCGTCCCGGTAACTAGTTTGGGTGCCAGACCGAGGCGAGGGGCATCTTTGAGAAGAGACAACTTGCCAATTGATGAGTTGCCTTTTGTTACACTCATTTCATATAGGCATTTTTAGGGTAGTTTTGCATCCATTTTGTCCTCATATTTTAGCGTATTTTACGTTTTTAGCTTTATTTTATCTTATTTGTTAATTTTCGATACTTTATATTTGATTTTTGTAATTTTGTTGTTTTTGATAGGATTTTGTGGCAAATCAAAGATCAATGAGTGCAATAGGAAATGATTTGAAGAGATTTGGAGTTCTTTAAGCATGGAGGAAAGTTAAAGAAATCAAACCTTGAAAAAGCAAACTAGCCGAAATTTGCTTGAGGCTTTGCTTAAGATCATACTTAGGGTAAAGCAGCAGTGCTTAAGGTGCAACACAAGTCAAGCAGGAGCAGAAAAGTCCATTTTACTCTAAGTCTGCCGAGATTTGCTGAAGGTCTGCTTAACCTTAAGCAGGCAGTGCGACTAGAAGCTAAAATTTACTAAGAAGTCGCTAGGGTTAAGCGAACCCTGCAGCATCGCCTTGAATGTGAATAGTGTCACGACTCGGATAATTTTATACCTCATTTCCTATCCACTCCTTGACTCTTATTTACTTTTAGGGCAACCTTTTGGGACGATATAAATTCATCATTTCCTTATTTTTGCCATAAGAGGGAAGGGAGAAAAGACAAAAAGGAAAGAAAATTTAATAGAGAGAGAGGAGACGCCATTCTCTCTTGGGGAGGAGCTGCTACACCAGTTTTGGAGCTCCAGAAACCAGAGATTTTGGTTCTTCTACCTGGGCTTTTCTATTTTAGTCCTTTTATCATGTTTTTCTTTACTCTTCCATCAATAATTCTTGTAAATACCATTATGAGTGAGTAATCTCTTTAGATTTCAGAGTTGGGAAATATGTTTTAGATTGATTTGTGGATTTGAACTGGGTATTTCCTTATTTTACATAAATATGAGTTTTGATTCCTTCCTTGTGTGCTTAATTTACTTGCCTAATGTTGGTACCCATTGGGTATTGTGTTAATCTTTGATTGAAGGACCGAAAGGTGAAAGTCATTGATAGATAATCAAGGATTGGAACTTAAAATCACCTAGATTTAGAAATAAACTAGGATTTTAAGAGGAATTAATTATTGGTTACAAAACTTAATGGGTTTTAAAGTAATCAAATAACATACGAAAGTAGGTTTGGTTATTTTAGAACACATTTTGGTTTGCTTGAAAAAAGATATCAAAGGAATTTAGAATCAATTTCCTTCGAACTCTATTTTTCCCTAAAAATTGGAAAGCCCAAGACAAATCCCAATTAATTTATGCATAAACCCCCAACTCTGGAGTCACTTTTACCATAATTAGACTTTCATTTGAATTACCCATTGTTAATTTAGTTTAATTGCGAACTAGAATTAGAATTAATTTGTTTGCTACTTACCTATTTCAATTAGATTAATCAATTTACCTTGCTCATTTACATTTACCATTCATTCATTAATCATTAGCCCAAATAATCTATTCATTCATAGTTTGGTAATCAAACAGCAAATCCTCGTGGGAACGATACTTGATTCATCACTTTATTACTTGAGACGACCCGTATACTTGCGGATTAGTCAATATCAAGTTTTTGGCGCCGTTGCCAGGGATTTGATTTTTGTTTGATATTGAACAATTGTTTGTTTGGTTAATTTGGGCATTTTATTTTATTTTCTTTTTACCATTTTACTTTGAGAATTTGTTTATTTTGTTTTTCAGCTACTTTATTTTATGAGAAGGACAAAAAGTGAAGAAATCAATCTATTCTTTGACCCAGAAATAGAAAAGACAGCAAAAGCTTTAAGAGCAGAATCTAAGAGGAGAAAAGCTAAAATTAAAGCTCAACAACAACAAGAAAGAGCACAAGAGCAAGAGGAATTACAAGAAGAAATGGCCGACAACAATAATAACAACCGCTCTGTGAAGGATCATGCCTATCCTAACATTGGAGATTTCATGCCAAGTATCACAAGACCAAGAGTAGAAGCTAATAATTTTGAATCAAGCTCAGACTCACAAATGGTACAACAATCACAATTTGGAGGAAATCCAAGTGAAAGTCCACATGTGCATCTAGCACACTTTCTTGAGATCAGTGATATGTTGAAGATAAATGGAGTTTCTGATGATGCAATTCGACTCAGATTATTTCCTTTTTCTCTGAAGGACCGAGCTAGAGAGTGGTTACATTCTTTGCCACCGGGTTCTATCACAACATGGGATGAACTTTCTCAAGCATTTTTAGCTCAATATTTTCCACCAAGCAAGACAGCTAAGCTAAGAAATGAGCTGACTTCTTTCAAACTTAGAGATGATGAGAGCTTGTATGAAGCATGGGAGAGGTACAAGGATTTGCAAAGGAGATGTCCACATCATGGGATTCCTAAGTGGATGCTTGTTCAACACTTTTACAATGGAGTTTCACCAGCTATTAGAAGTACAATTGATGCATCTTCTGGAGGTGATCTTATGGAGAAATCTGAAGATGAAGCTTTTTCTGCTCTTGATAAAATTACTTATAACAACTACCAATGGAGTTGTGAGAGGAATGAGATCAAGAAACCAGCTGGTATGTTTGAGCTTGATGCCATGAATATGATTAATGCTAAGTTTGATGCTTTGACAAGGAAGATGGACAAGCTAAGCATGAAAGTAGATTCTTCAGCTGGAGGTTCTAGTAATTTAGTAGAAGTTGGAGCTGCAAATGTCAATTGCGCAGCAGATTTTTCTACATTTAATCAAGATTTTTCAAGTGAGCAAGTGGATTATGTGGGGAACTACAATCAAAGACCAGGTGGTAACTCATTTTCTGCAACTTATGATCCAGCATGGAGAAACCACCCCAATTTCTCTTGGGGAGGTAGACAAGGGCAAAATCAGAATTTTCAGCAACCTTATGGATATCAACAACATCAGAATTTTTAGCAGAATAGAGGTCCTCCTCCTGGAATTTCTAAACCTCAAAATGCACATGCTCCACCTCTACCACAACAAGCACAACCAAACAAGATAGCTAGATTGGAAGCTATAATTGAAACTCTACTTGTGAGCCATCAAAGTCAACAAGAAATGATTTCTCAATTAGCATCTAAAGTGGATCAAATGGAAACACACAACAAGATGTTAGAGAATCAAATAACTCAACAAGCTAGCTCTTCAAGTAACAAAGCATTTGGGAAGCTCCCTAGCCAGCCAGAAAATTCAAGGGAGCATTGCAAGGCTATTACATTGAGGAGTGGAAAAATATTGGAGAATGGAGATAAAAAGATTGAAGAGAAAATTGAAGAAGAGAAAAACAGAGAAGGAGATAAACAAACTGAAGCTGAAGTCAGAATTGGAGCTGAGAAAGAAAATTCAGTGGAAGAAAAATGAAGTAAGGAGAAGGAGAGCAAAGAAGAAGAACCAAAATATGTTACACCTAAAGCCTACATGCCACCTTTACCATTCCCACAAAGGTTCCAGAAAGCGAAATTGGATAAACAATTTAGGATGTTCTTGGAAGTATTGAAGTCTTTGCATGTGACTATTCCTTTCACTGATGCTTTAGCACAAATGCCTTCATATGCTAAATTTTTGAAGGAGATTTTATCTAACAAGAAGAGATTGGAGGAATTTGAGACTGTAGCTCTCACGGAAGAAAGCAGTGCTATCTTGCAAAATAAGCTTCCACCCAAACTGAAAGATCCTGGAAGTTTCTCCATACCATGTCACATTGGGGATATCAGTATAGATAAGGCTTTATGTGATCTTGGAGCCAGTGTTAGTCTGATGCCATTATCTATCTATGAGAAAGTGAAGATTGGAGAAATGAAGCCTACTACCATCTCACTACAGTTAGCAGATAGGTCTATTAAATTTCCAATTGGGGTAATTGAGAATGTTCCTCTGAAAGTTGGAAAATTTTTCATACCAGTGGATTTTGTGGTATTGGAGATGGAGGAGGATACACACATTCCTATTATTCATGGTAGACCTTTCCTTCTCTATCTGAGCTGTGATTGATGTAAAAAATGGGAGGCTTACATTAGAAGTTGGGGAAGAGAAAGTTGAATTTAATTTGTTTCAAGCAATGAAAAAGAAAGATGATTCAAATTCATGCTTGAGAATTGATGTGATAGATGAAGAGGTCAGAGAAGTGCTTAAAAAGCAACATCCTAAAGATCCCTTAGAAGCTTGTTTGGTTCATAACATCAAAAAAAGGGATGAGATTGAAGAAGCTGCAGAATATGCTACAATTTTGGAAGTAAATCCTCTATTGCCTATGGCTGATATTGAAAAGATTGGAGACTTGAAGCAAGATACAACTTCATCATCAAAGCTTGAAAAAAGTGAAGCACCTAAGGTAGAATTGAAACCTCTTCCAACAAATCTCAGGTATGCTTTTCTAGGTCAAAATTCTACATATCCTGTGATTGTTAGTGCTAAATTGACTGATTGTAAGGTTGAAAAATTATTAAGAGTTCTTAGAAAGCATAGAAGGATAATTGGTTATACCATTGATGATATTAAAGAAATACATCCTTCTGTGTGCATGCATAGAATTTTGTTGGAAAATAATCATAAAGCCTCTCGAGAATCACAAAGGAGATTGAATCCGAATATGAAAGAGGTTGTGAAAAAGGAGATCTTGAAATTGCTTGATGCAGGTATCATTTACCCTGTTTCTGACAGCAATTGGGTAAGTCCAGTTCATGTTGTACCTAAGAAAGGGGGCATCACAGTAGTGAAAAATGAAAATGATGAACTAATACCTACAAGGACTGTAACTGGATGGAGAATATGTATAGACTATAGGAAATTGAATAATGCAACTAGAAAGGACCATTTTCCATTACCATTTATAGACCAAATGCTTGAGAGACTAGCTCATCATTCTTATTTTGCTATTTGGATGGCTATTCAGGGTTCTTTCAGATCCCTATTCACCTAGATGATCAGGATAAAACTACCTTCACATGTCCTTATGGTACCTTTGCATATCGAAGGATGCCATTTGGACTATATAATGCCCCTGCTACATTTCAAAGATGTATGATGTCCATATTTTCTGACATGATTGAGGATATTATGGAAGTGTTCATGGATGATTTTTCTGTATATGGTAAATCTTTTGATAAATGTTTATCTAACTTGTCTAAGGTTTTGCAGAGATGTGAAGAGTTCAATTTAGTTTTGAATTGGGAAAAGTGCCATTTTATGGTACAAGAAGGAATTGTTTTGGGACATCTTGTGTCAAACAGGGGTATTGAGGTGGATAAAGCAAAGGTAGAAATTATTGAGAAAATGCCACCCCCAACATCTGTGAAGGGAGTAAGGAGTTTCTTGGGGCATGCCGGATTTTACAGGAGATTTATCAAGGATTTCTCTAAGATTTCTAAACCTCTTACCAATTTATTGAATAAAGATGTGGGATTCCATTTTGATACTAATTGTATGAATGCTTTTTGCAGGATAAAGGAAGCTTTGATATCTGCTCCTATTATGCAGCCACCCGATTGGTCACTACCTTTTGAGTTAATGTGCGATGCTAGTGATTATGCCATTGGGGCTATTTTGGGACAAAAGAAAGATAAGAAGGTGTATGCAATATACTATGCAAGTAGGACCTTAGATGATGCTCAAATAAATTATTCTACTATAGAGAAAGAGTTTTTGGCAGTGGTATTTGCAGTAGACAAATTCAGGTCCTATCTTATGGGGTCAAAGGTAATAGTGTACACAGATCATGCAGCTATCAAGTATCTCCTTCAGAAAAAAGAGGCTAAACCTAGATTGATAAGGTGGGTGCTACTCCTTCAAGAGTTTGACTTGGAAATTAAAGACAAGAAAGGAGTAGAAAATGTGGTAGCAGATCATCTATCTAGATTGAGGCAAGAACAAGGAGAAAATTTGGGAAAAGAACCCCCAATAGATGATTATTTCCCTGATGAACAACTGTTAGTAATCATGAATGCAAAAATTCCTTGGTATGCAGATTTTGTGAACTATCTAGTGTGTGGAATCCTCCCACCTGACCTAACATGGCAGCAAAAGAAGAAATTGCTTTTTGATGTGAAGGATTATGATTGGGAAGAGCCATTTTTGTTCAAGAGATGTGGAGATGGGCTAATTAGAAGATGTTTAGCTGATGAGGAGATAGGGAATGTTATTAAAGATTGCCATTCTTCACTTTATGGGGGTCATATGAGTGTGACAAAGACTGCAGAAAAGGTTCTTCAAGCAGGGTTCTTCTGGCCATACAAGTTTAAGGATGTGAGGAAGTTTGTAAATGCATGTGATAGGTGTCAAAGAATGGGTAATATCTCGAAGAGAGATGAAATGCCCCTCCAAAATATATTGGAAGTGGAGCTATTTGATGTGTGGGGCATTGATTTCATGGGACCTTTTCCATCATCCTTTGGACACAAGTACATTTTAGTTGGAGTAGATTATGTGAGCAAATGGGTTGAAGCTATACCATCTCCAACTAATGATGTTAGAGTTGTGATTAAATTCCTTAAAAATTTCAATTTCACAAGATTTGGAACTCCCCGTGCCATTATAAGTGATGGAGGTTCTCATTTTTGCAACCATCAATTTGAAAGATTATTACAAAAATATGGAGTGAAGCATAAGGTTGCAACACCCTACCATCCACAAACTAGTGGTCAAGTGGAGATCTCAAATAGAGAGTTGAAAAGAATTCTTGAGAAAACAGTGAATAGTACAAGGAAAGATTGGTCACTAAAGTTAGATGATGCTCTTTGGGCCTATAGAATAGCTTTTAAAACTCCTATTGGCACCACCCCATTTAGATTGGTTTATGGGAAAGCTTGTCATTTACCTCTGGAGTTAGAGCATAGAGCATATTGGGCCATAAGGACACTGAATTTTGACTTGAAAACTGCAGGAGAAAAAAGAATGTTGCAACTAAATGAACTTGAGGAGCTTAGATTGGATGCTTATGAAAATGCCAAGCTTTACAAGGAAAGAACTAAGAGATGGCATGATAAGCATATTAGGAGGAAAGAATTTTAGGAAGGGGATGTTGTTCTTCTATATAACTCTAAGTTAAGGTTATTTCCCTGAAAATTAAAGTCAAGATGGTCAGGGCCCTACACTTTTATAAAGGTATACCCCTATGGAGCTGTTGAGATATGTAATGAAACCTCAGGGACTTTCAAAGTTAATGAGCAGAGATTAAAGCATTATATTGTTGGAGAACCCACACAAAAGGTTGTAGAGGTTTCATGGCTTGGTTCTCCAATCAGGGACACTTAGGTGATTTGGAGTGGAAGGTCAAGCTTAAGACCTTAAACAAGCGTTTCTTGGGAGGCAACCCAAGCGTATCCTTTTATAGTTTATTAATTTTTCATTTCATTTCATTTTCAGTTTTTACCCTCATTAAACTCAAAAGTGACATTTATTTTTCTTTTGTAGGTCATTCATGAAGATTGGGCAAATTGACACTTGTAGCAAAAATAAAGAATTGTAAGAGAGCAAGTATAAAGCAAAATACTGCACTTTATGCAATACCTGTGAACAGTAATACCTTTAAACTTGTGCTAAATTACTGATATTGCAATCTACTTGATAGCACATGTTTAATTTTGTGTCTTGTGTAAATTCTGTGAAAATGCAACTTGAATGAGGATCAAATTTGATATTTAGGATTGATGTGAGCTTTATTGAAGTGCAAAAATAGTGTTTGTTAAGTTTTACCTTTTAGTATATATATAATTTTGTAATCTGTTAGGAATTTACATGTCTTGTTTGAATTGCTGTTAGTTTTTACAGTCTGCAGATTTTTGCTACTGTTCATGCTACTGTTCATGCTGCTAAAAAGGTAAATTTCTATGTCCTTTCTGCAATTCTTGAATGTTTGAAACTTGTCTCAAATGCTGCTGAAAATGTACTTTTGGTATAAGTTCAGAAAGGAGATAATTTCATTAAGTGTGCAAAAGGGTAGTCACAATTGGTGCCTAAATTGAAAAAAAATGTTTGCATGAGCTAAATGGAAATATATAGTGTTTGATGAGTTCTACGAGATGATGAGCTTAAATCCCTAGATTTTATGGTGTTTGTGTGTATATGGTAATTGCTGAGGGTCATGACAGCATTCCATAGCATTTGGACTGCTTTTGGTAAGTAAAACTAAAATTTTTCCTAAAACCTGCCGAAACTTACTGATGATGTTGCTTGTCAAGCAGAGTCTTAAGCAAATTCTGCTGAACCTTATGCTTAACCCCAAGCATGGCCCATATTACCACATGTCTGCCCCATATTTTAAAAAACCCAAAAATTTTCGCCATTTTTACAAAAGCCTCGCTCAAACTCCCGATAAACCTCGCCGACTCCTTTCCCACGCCATTTTTTCCGGCAAATTCTTACGGGAAGCTGAAAGGTTTCTTTCTTTTCAATAAATGGTGAGAACTAAAATGTGGTCTACCCACAAACCCAAACCCCGGAAATCTCGATACTCTGTCCAATCGAAAATGGATACCCCATCCTCCATACCCATAAACCCTAACCCCAGTCCCAGTCCGCCGTTACCTCAGTCGCCCCCACCGCAAAAGCCGCCATTGCAGCAATCGCCACCACCTCAGTCGCCACCACTACCCCCAGACCAAACACCAACCCTCATTCCGCCGACTCCCCTCTCATCGCAAACTGAATCGCAAACTGAAACACCAATTCTCGACACTCATTCCCCAGAAACAATGCCTGAGCCTGCGCCTACTCAAACGAAAACCAAACATAAAACTCAAAAGGCTGTAGGTAGACCCAAGAAAACCCCTGTCGGAAAACGAAAACGAGTACCCTCTGTTCCTTTCAACCTAAATTCTCCACCCCACCCTTCCTCTGAACCAGTCAGCAAAAGGACTAGGTCCTCCTCGCAAACTCCAGCACCAGCGGTCCAAACACCTATATCTCAGTCACCCTTACACTCTCCAGCGGCACCTGCGTCATCTGCTAATGACCTAGAGGAGGTAATTTCTCCATTACCTTGGGCTTTTATGGATATGGATATGAAAAATGCCTATGAGAAATTAGTTTCTAAACCTATTTTGGCAAACAAGTATATGGATGAGCAGATTTTGAAAGAATTAGGCATTTATGACTCTGTTTTTGCTTATTTAGATGCTATCAGCTGGACTAATTTTGCTAAGATTAGGGAACCAGTATACAAGGATTTGACCCTAGAATTTTTGAGTTCCTTAAGGCTGGATTTCAAACCAACACTGCCTGAGCATAAAGATGTAATATATTTTCGATGTGCTGGAATTGATAGGGAGTTAGACATGGATGCTATGAATGCAATTTTTGGTTTTCAGGATTCGGGGTATAAAAATATTGAGTGGCAGCAAACTGTTTATGACCCTGTTCAATTCTAGAAAGATATTGCACCTTTTGGGGGTTATTATCGATAGAGGACTGCAAAAGCCTCTAGGATAGTCAATCATGTGTTGAAATACCTCCATAGGTTCATTTCTTACACTGTTTTAGGAAGGGGACACAGTAACAGTATTGTGGGTGCTGGAGACTTATTTTTCTTGTGGTGCATGAAGGAGAGAAAACAAGTAAGCACAGCTCATTTCGTAGCTACTCATTGGCACCAAATTGTCACGAAGCATACTAAAGGGAGTATAGTTTTTGGGGGGTATATAACTGCTATAGCAAACTCATTTAGCTTTGGTGCTAGTCTATATAAGCTGCTGCCAGTTTCTGGTGAATCATATATAGACAACACAATGTTGCTGCACATGGATGTTTGTGAGAAAGTAGGCCATACTTATACTCGATTCTGAAAGATCTCAAGCCACTGGTACAACAGGCCCCACTACCTTTGCACCAACAGAACCCCAACCAACCACTACACCACAATTTTCAACAGACATTTTATCCCTCTTAAGATCCTTGGAATCCAAAATAACAAGTTTAACTGTCCAGCCATCTGTTCCTTCACCCGACACCACAGAAATCCTTGCCACCTTGAAAAGCTTAGAAGTCAAAATTGACACCATGGGTCAGCAGCAGGTTAACCAAAAGAAGAAGCTAGAAAAGAAACTTAAAAAGAGATTTTTATCTCTTAAAAAGAAATAGAAGCAGCATCAACTCCAAATGTTGGAACTTTACAACAAACTGGCCCAATCTTACAACAATTTATATCATTGGGGCCAGGACATGTTTCAAGAAATGAAAGACCTCACAGAAAATTTGGAAACTGCTTTTGAAGCTTCGAATGACAATGAACCTACTGCAGAACCCGAAGCAGACCCTGGTGCAGCAGCAAAGCCTTGACAGCAGAGCTTGATCAGTAGAAACAGTTTTAATTTCTGTTTTAGGTTTATTTTGTAATCTGTTTATTTTAATTTTCAAACCTTAGTAATAGTTGTAATACTTTGGTAATTAGTTTTTGTGATTATACTTGCACTTCTTTCCTTTAGTTCACTTTATTTTATTTTATTTTATTTTCTGCTATGGACATAGTTACTCTATGAATGCTTTTTGGTTTAATTTTAAATTTAACTGTTAGATTTTATTTCTTTGCACTTTTTCATTTTCTTGCACATTATTTTTGCACCTTATCTTTTTCTTCAATCCTAATTTTGTTGACATTGATGAGTTACACAAATTTTCTTTGGGCCATATCTGTTTCACAGCAGTTGGAGGTAACAACTTACCCTTTCACCATTTAAGCTTATGGTATATTGTCAATGCTTATGCTTTCGCTTTACCCTATGCAGCAGGTTAAGCAACATCTTAAGCAGTATAAATTCATACATTTGGGATTCTTTTTCAAATTTTTCTCTCTCAAAAGCTTCATTATTAATATCATTTTGAGCTAATTTTGGAATTCTTGAGCTTATAATGATTTAATCCCCAATTGTATAAATTTCATTAATTAAGTAATTCACACTATTTTGCCCATCTTTGCATTCATTTTAAACATTAAGGACAATGTTTCATTTGAGTTTGGGGGTGAGGGTAAAATTTTTGCAAAAATTTTGCAAATTTTCATTCATTCATTTATTGCACTTCATTCATCCATATATAGATAATTCATACACTTATATATAAACCTCACGCATGTCTATACTCATACACATACATTTGCATATAGTTTTCATATAGATTACACTTAGTTTTAATTCGATTTATGCATTCATTTTAGGATCATGCATATCATAAAAATAATTTTTTACCTTGTCCTTAGAGGATTGAGAATTACTTTGAAAAGCAATTAAGCTTACTTTTAGAAGGGATTGATGGATTGAAAGTTCTAGATAGGTGCAAAGTTATTAGATTCTTGCTTTAGTTTATATCTTCTTAGCCAAGGGCCACTCAATCAATTGCATTGATTTTGAGTGCCTAGAGAAAACTCTAAGGTAAGAAGTAGCTAATTGATGTCTCACCAATCCTAGAACAATCTTCCTAAACCTTTCAAGGCGAAATCATAGCATGCACTTGAAAAAGAAATGATCTAGGCATTCTTTGAATTTTAAATCCATATTTTAGCCTTAGCCAACCTCACTTCAAAAATTTCCCTTTGGAACTAATTTGAGCCTATATTTATCTCTCTTATTCCTTTGGAACCCACATTACTACCTAGCCATAAACCCAAACACTTACCTACCCTCCATGAGAATAATTCTTTGAGTGATAGATACAGATAAATAAATATATATATATATATATATATATATATATATATATATATATATATATATATATATATATATATAAGACAATTAGTTGAGAGAAGTGACTAAAATAAAAAAAAGCTAGCAAATTCAATTATGGTATGTAAAGTAATTCACCACTGAAGTACACAAAGAAATGAGTTTGGGGGTAAATTGAAAGGGACAATTGTAATTCAAATTCAATATTATTTATATAGTCCCTCTAAAAGCTTCAAAATTATATGCTAGCATTGGTGAATAGTTGTAAAGTTCCTTCTCCCAAATGATTCAAAAAAAAAAAAATTTGTGTCTTGATCTTTTAATAATTTGATTATTCTCATATTTTGTTACCTTTATCCTTTTCTTGTTAGCCACATTATCACCCCTTAGCCCCATTACAACCCTTAAAAGTCCTTTTGATCTTTTGATGGTGTTGTGTTACATTAGTGGAGATTGGAATAGGAGAACCCATTACAACCCTTAAAAGTCCTTTTGATCTTTTGATGGTGTTGTGTTACATTAGTGGAGATTGGAATAGGAGAATTGCCTATGGGATTGTGATATCACTAATACATTCATTTACTTCCATCATTATTTGAGACACTTTAGTTTATGGATTACTCTATAGTCTATTTAGGCACGATTATTCCTTGTAATTGATTGGTTTGGGCTTGATGATATAGATAGTTGATCCAAGGCTAAGCGGTGATAACTTTGGCAAAGATTGAATTCTTTGCATTTTGAAAGTGGGTATACGGTTTGTTGGTGGCTAAAAGTAAGTTTGAGAGTTTGGATAAGTAATTTTCATAAGCTTAAGGTAAGGTACCCCAAATTGTATTAATTGTTTTTAATTTGCTTGAGGACAAGCAAAGGTTTGAGTTTGGGGGAATTTGTTACACTCATTTCATATAGGCATTTTTAGGGTAGTTTTGCATCCATTTTGTCCTCATATTTTAGCGTACTTTACGTTTTTAGCTTTATTTTATCTTATTTGTTAATTTTAGATACTTTATATTTGATTTTTGTAATTTTGTTATTTTTCATAGGATTTTGTGGCAAATCGAAGATCAATTAGTGCAATAGGAAATGATTTGAAGAGATTTGGAGTTCTTTAAGCATGGAGGAAAGTTAAAGAAATCAAACCTTGAAAAAGCAAACTAGCCAAAATTTGCTTGAGGCTTTGCTTAAGATCATGCTTAGGATAAAGCGGCAGTGCTTAAGGTGCAGCACAAGTCAAGTAGGAGCAGAAAAGTCCATTTTACTCTAAGTCTGCCGAGATTTGCTGAAGGTCTGCTTAACCTTAAGCAAAGGCGACGTAAGCTAAAATTTACTAAGAAGTCGCTTAGGTTAAGCCGAACCCTAAGCTGCATCGCCTAACGTGAATATTGTCACGACTTGGATAATTTTACACCTCATTTCCTATCCACTCCTTGACTCTTATTTACTTTTAGGGCAACCTTTTGGGACGATATAAATTCATCATTTCCTTATTTTTACCATAAGAGGGAAGGGAGAAAAGACAAAAAGGAAAGAAAATTTAATAGAGAGAGAGGAAACGCCATTCTCTCTTGGGGAGGAGCTGCTGCACCAGTTTTGGAGCTCCAGAAACCAGAGATTTTGGTTCTTCTACCTGGGCTTTTCTATTTTAGTCCTTTTATCATGTTTTTCTTTACTCTTCCATCAATAATTCTTGTAAATACCATTATGAGTGAGTAATCTCTTTAGATTTCAGAGTTGGGAAATATGTTTTAGATTGATTTGTAGATTTGAACTTGGTATTTCCTTATTTTACATAAATATGAGTTTTGATTCCTTCCTTGTGTGCTTGATTTACTTGCCTAATGTTGGTACCCATTGGGTATTGTGTTAATCTTTGATTGAAGGACCGAAAGGTGAAAGTTATTGATAGATAATCAAGGATTGGAACTTAAAATCATCTAGATTTAGAAATAAACTAGGATTTTAAGAGGAATTAATTATTGGTTACAAAACTTAATGGGTTTTAAAATAATCAAATAACATACGAAAGTAGGTTTGGTTATTTTAGAACACACTTTGGTTTGCTTGAAAAAGATATCAAAGGAATTTAGAATCAATTTCCTTCGAACTCTATTTTTTCCTAAAAATTGGAAAGCCCAAGACAAATCCCAATTAATTTATGCATAAACCCCCAACTATGGAGTCACTTTTACCATAATTAGACTTTCATTTGAATTACCCATTGTTAATTTAGTTTAATTGCGAACTAGAATTAGAATTAATTTGTTTGCTACTTACCCATTTCAATTAGATTAATCAATTTACCTTGCTCATTTACATTTACCATTCATTCATTAATCATTAGCCCAAATAATCTCTTCATTCATAGTTTGGTAATCAAACAGCAAATCCTCGTGGGAACGATACTTGATTCATTACTTTATTACTTGAGACGACCCGTATACTTGTGGATTAGTCAACATCACCTTTAGTCTTGAGGGACGCCGATCTCCAATCTATAAACCAGGAGTACAATCTGCGGATTGACTCCTTTGAACTGATCAAATGCCATGGCGATCATCGGGCCGACCATTTCTTTGATGAGGGCAATCTCATCATAGTGTATGAAGAGCAACTGAAGGCTGGGCTCTGCTTTCCCTTGGACGAATTTTACAAAGCCGTCCTAAAATTCCACCATGTCTTGGTAGCCCAAGTGCATCCGAACTCCTAGCAGACTCTAATAGCCTTCCGGGGCCTCTGCCGAGCTAAGGGACTGGAACCCATAGCCAAAGTCTTTGCCGAGCTGCATAGACTCGCCCGAAGGAAGGATGATGAGTTCTAGTTCTTCCAAGCTAAGCCCCATTGTTCTCTCTTTACTGATCTTCCTTCTTCATTGAAGAATTGGAAGAACCGATTTTTTATTTTGAGGAGCAAGATTCAGAATGGCTTTGAGAGGATCCCACAGAGTTGGCAACACCTGGTCGCTCTGATCCCAAAAAAGATCACTTTAAATAAGGATGAAGACGCCGTGGTGACAGAGTTAAAGTCTCAGGTGTCCACTCAAAAATTCTCTTGCTTAGACGCAGTGATGGCCGAACTGCAGCATTGGATGATGCGGCTGGTCACTGGCGAAGAATACGAGCTTCAGCTCTCTGACCTCGGCCCTGGTACTATCCATATCTCTGGTCTCTGAACCTTAGCGAACTCACTGACTTTCTTTTTCGTGCAGGTATGGCGAGCGGTGATGCTTCCAGGGAGAGTCGCAAACGAAAGAGGGAGGTTTCTAGAAAAGTGAGGGCGATGAAGGGGGCTGCCACTGCCGATGCTCAGACACCTCATCGTGAATCAATAGAGGTGCCGAGCTCTCCTCCCCGACCTCAGGAGCAACCGATCCCTGAGGTAGAAGTCCTTGCCCCGACTCCTCAACAGATCGAGCTCCCACCTCCCCCTCCTCCTCCGACCTCTTCCCATGTAGAAGGGGAGTCTTCTGGTCCCACTGTCAGGGCACTTTCCCTAGGCGCACAACTTCTAATCTAGTCGTTGGAAAGGAACCGCTCTACTAGGGGGAACCCCGGCCTGGCCAAAGTCATGGGAGCTTTCATTTGCTTCTAAGAAGATCAGAATAGGTTGGCAGAGGAGAGTTTTGATGATATCTTGGCTCAGACAATGAGCTTAGGCTTAGAGGCCATTGCAAACCAGCATATGCTCAGAGAGAAAGCTCATGGCTTGAAGAAGGAGATCCTCAAGGTTGTCCAAGATGCCTCTGCCGCACAAGCTCAGCTCTCCTCTGCTAACGAGTACATCGCCAGAATGGAGGATCAAATGAAGCATTATGAGGAGAGGATCATTGAAGTGGAACGAGAACTCGAAGACTCTCGAGCTGGTTGGTCTACCGACCTCTCTCGTTATGCTGAAGACCTTCGGGTGAAGGAAGAAGAGCTCTGAGCCTAGGATGAGGAGCTTCGAGCTAAGGAAGAGGAGAGCACAACGAAGGAGGCCGGGGCTTATATAAACGCTCATAATGACCTTATAGCTGAGCTGAAGAGACGATATCCTCAAGAGAACTTCTCCTGGATGAACGAGCTCGCCCCAGAGGCCAAAGACGAGAGCGACGAGGAGCCCGAGAGAGAGAGAGAGGGTGAGCGAAATGTAGAACAGGCTGGAGGATCACCTCCAGCCGAATGACTTATACTTTATTTTGAAATGAAATGAAATCCCTTTTTGCTCAATTCCTTGATGAGATCGAAAAGTATCCAAATTGTATGAGTGCTTGATTGTTTGAACGTATTAGGACATCAAACTTAACAGCGATTATTAATCTAGGTATAAGAGGTCGAAAGAACATTGTAACCATGAGATCGGCCTAAGCCGAGACCAAACACCAGATAGAACTTTAGATCATTAAAATTGAAAACTTGATTTGAACACTTAAGATCGGAAACACCATTAAGTCAGACTGAAACCTTAACTTTATTAAATGATTTTCCACAATATTTATAAAGGAGAGATTGGAAATGAGATTGGATGGCATGGGGACTTGATATTGGTGTGATCTCCTTTGTTGAGAGATCGGAAAGCATTTGACTAGATGCGGGATCGGTTTATTTCCTAATCAAGTTACTTGTGATCGAAGAATGTCAGTTGGGGGTCGATTTTCAAAATTCATTGACTTCGGTGATCGGCCAAAATATGGTGTCGACAACATTGGGATTATTAAAAATACCCAAAATAATTTAATATTATGAAATAAATGACGAAATTTAATTCGCTATTAAAAATTAATTAATTAATTTTTTTATTAAGAATATCAATTTGCTTGAAAATGAAATTTAAGTAAAATATGACTCAAACTCTTAATAGCATGACAAAAATAACCCTTTAGATATTATATAAGAGTTATCTTATTTATTAATTCATAATTTTATTAATTTATTAAAAAAATTTGTAACTTAAAGTCCTACTATTATTTTTTAAAATTTTTGAACGTAAAATCCTATTATTACTAAATCTTTATGTTATTGCATATTTTTTGTTCTTTTTATAATACTATTCTTTTAATATTTTTTTTAATTATAACTCTATTAATTATAAGGGTTTTAATTTCATAAATAAATTAACATAATTTAATTGAATAAGACTTATCAAAAAGAAATTATCTAGTAAAAACATACTAATAAATCCTAATTTAAATACAATTAAGTTAACAATTACAATTTATGTCACGATCCAAATTCTGGGCCAGACCGGCACTAGAACTTAGGTCAGTATAAGGCCCCCAAAGCTAGTAGTAAACCTAACTATTCCTAAACCAACTTTAAGACCCATAATTATAGTCAAATTTCAAGAAAATAAATGAATAGAGTCCGGCCATAAATTGGATTATCTAATGGGGAGTTATTAGCTCACTCGACCTGTAAGCACAATATATCTAAATTTAGGGAGCTCAGCTCACCCTCACAATCCTCAAACAAATAAATATAATTCAAAGGGAGTTCAGCTGCCCCATACAAGCACAATCACATAATAAATTTTACAACACCCACCTAAATAAGTTATTACAATTTCAAAAAAAGTCTAATATACTACCGGTACATGCGGAGTTCTAGAATATAAAATAAGGAAATAAAAACGCAATGAAACTACTTCTGGTAAACCTGCTTTCTTTCGTAAACTTGTGAGAAATAAAGCAGGTTAATCTCAAAGAGTTCTCCTGTCATCTGGGAAAAATAGTTGAACAGGAGTAAGCGTTCGACTCGTAAAGTAAGATATTGATTTTAAATATAATTTTCATAACTATCTAAGTCAATGCATTCCTATGTATGAAATGTAATATACACACATATAATCAAACAAGGCAAGCAAAATTCACACAAAAAATAATTTGAAGCACTCATACACCTATGTGTCACATCAATCATATATATATATGAGAGTCAATCCCCTATACAGCTCTCTTAATTTCAACATCTGCCAGCGAGATCAACTTGAGCCAGACTTTCTCTTAATAATTCAAATACGTGGGTCAGTGAGATCAACTCAAAGTCGTACTCACTCTAAATTATCCACAAAAAGGATCGGGTCCTAACGAGTCAATCTCCAGCCGTGACTACCTGTCCTATCCATATCCATTAAATATGCAATATAAGGTTTGCCTAGTAATTAACTATATACATATATTTATAAGTGAATGCATGGACATGCCTTGAATATATAATAATATTGAAATTATAAATAAAATCAATATCTACTCACGACACATCAGATATCACTGCCGCAGCTAAGCTGAAGAAGAAGGCTGATTTCGATCACCTAAATAATTATATTGTGAATTTATCAGTACTGACACAAAATAAGAATTTAAAGAATCAAAGATATCTTAATTTATATCGAAAATTCGACAGAATTTTCCCTATACCTAAGACCTATCTAATATGCAAAGTAACTCAAACAAAACTTTTATAACCCAAGGTCTCAAGTCCACATTTCAATAACATCATAGGGCCCCTCCTGGGCCTGTCAAACTAGACAAAACTCTAGCAATCAGATAATTTAACTATAATGCTTAAAACTACCATTCTGTAAAAACTAACTAAACCAACTTCAAAGATTCTATAAATATGCCCTGCAGTCCTTAACAATGCTATTGCAAAGGAAATTATAATTTTATGGCTATCTACGAATATGTCATGAATTTTTATTATAAATCCGGCATTAGGTAAATAAAACAATTTGAAGTTCAAGTTTACCTATGCTAATTCTAAGTTAGGTCTGTAATATTGACTTGCTTTCAAGTTAGGTCCCGCAATCTGCCTGTCCAGCCAAAAAATGTAGATTCAGGGTGGCGATGAAATTTTCATAAAACGAGAATACTTACGTGAAGCGCACAATACTAGGAGTTAGAATAAAATTTTTATTTAATTAAATAGACTCATTAAAGACCTAAAAAATTACTGCAAAGTTCATGGGACCCACCGGAATTTTAATGTCTGAAAAATTTAAAATTTATGTTGTTGTGAAACTCTCACCAAGTAGAGCGTGCTGGTAGTCTCAGAATCTCCGTGGGGTTTATGGTTTATGAGAAATCTACCCAAAAGTTTAAATAAGCTAAAACTTTTCTGACTTAATTCGGACAAACCACTTAATAAAAATTGATATTATAGGTGTATTTGGAAAGCTCTAAAAGAGTAGAACACGTTGGAGACTGAACCCAGTCCGATTAGTAGCTAAATTGCCGAGATTTGGTCCAGGAAGCTCAAACGGTGCGCTACGTAAGGGAGGTCTTTTGGCATGTTTTTTTGGTCACTGGGGAAGGCGGCCGACGGTAATGAAGCAGGCCGAAAGGGCGCCGGCGTGGGGAGAGTAGGGGAGGGTGGTCAATTGGCGGTGGGGGAGGAAGGAGAGCAAGAAAAGAGAAGAAGAAGAGAGGGAGGTGGTGCACGTGGGACAAGAGGGAGGGAAAAAAAGAAGCAGGTCCGATTAGACCAGTTCGATTTAAGAGATCCGAAATTTTATTTTTACTCTGTCCTTGGACCCAAAATGAGGCCTAAAAATTTCAAAAAAATTACAGAAAACTTAAAAAAATTTATGGAGTCTAAATATATTTTTAAACTTGCCACGTGGTCTTTAAATTAATTTTTTAAAAATCGACAAAATTAATTGTCTCTAAAAATCAAAACCGGATTTTGAAAATCTAAAAAATTTCAATTTAATTTCTATAATATTTAATACAATAAAATATTATAATTTACGTATAAAATAATTATTTAAAAATTCAGAATGTTATAATTAAGAAAAAAAAACACAATTTTACATAAAAACAAAAGGAAAAAAAATATTTTTCCAAAAAAAAGAAAATAAATATTATAATTTTTTATATTATAATTCTATTATAACTTGGAAAGTAATGTAGAGATACTTTATAAATAATGAATAAAAAAATAAATACAATGAGAATTATATTAAATGTAAAATTATTATATATTAAATTAAAAATCTATTTATATTTATAATTTATAATGTATTAAAGTGACAAGGGGAAATAATAAGATGGATAAAGTAATCACGGCAATTTGATATTATGACAATAAATGCTTAACGTAAAGTTATTGGTTATTGAAAATTAATATATTTTAAACAAAATAAAATATTTTAAAATTAAGAAAATAAGAATATTTTAAATTAATTAATATTAATTTACATTTTTATGTTAATAATAATGTGAAACTTAAAAATTTATTGACATTAATCATCTAATAAATTACATTATTTTTTTAAGGAAAATGTGCAGAGATAAAATAATTAAAGTTATAAACTTATATATATATATATATTAAAAAATCCTGAACTATATAAAAAGTAGAGTTGATGCTTTAAAAAGTATAAAATTAAATGTATAAAAAAATTTGAAAGATATTATGATAATGAATAATTAAATTTAATTAGCTATTGAAAATAAATATATTATAATAATATTATATTATTTATAAAAAATAATAAAAAATTATATAAAAACAAATTAAAAAGTAATGAATATAAATAATGTGCATATTACGTTCAAAAGAAATTAGTATCTTAAAATGTTAAAAAAATTCTTCTTAATTTTACTTGTTTTGTATATGTTAAGTTTTATCTTTTATTTTTTTTTTATATTTTTATTAATACAATCTCTTTAAGAAAAATAAAAATTGTGCCCCTTCTCATTGTATATAATACTTTTGCAATTCACTCCTTAGGCTGCAGTTTTGAGATTCATTGATAAATTTATATTGTCATATTATTATATCAAATAATTTTTAATAGAAATTATTCACAATAATTTTTGACAAAAAGAATCTCAATAATATAAAAATCATCTGAAATAATAATTTTTATAAAAAAATTAATTTATGTTAAAAACGTATAATTTTACTTTAACTTCCATGCCAAGAACATAATAATTTTAGATTTTTTTTTGCCTTTAATGTAATTATAAAAAAGAGCATTATATAGTGCTTATGAATCAAATATATAATTTGTAATATAAAAAATTAAAATTAAATTATTTATAATATTTTTTTAAAAAATTGATTATAAATAAAAATTTAGTTAATTGTAGGTAAAAAGTTTAATATTTTATATTAAATATTTTATCAAAATAATATTAACAATAAATAAAATTTTAAACATAATGGAATTAGAACTTTGATTTTTTTTGGAAAATTTTAAGATTATTATTTTTTTTATTTTTATTTAGTGCAATTATGATAAAGTTGAAGACAAAAAATTCTCTTTACTTTTTTCTAAATTGGAGAAAATTCTAAATATTAAAATTTACGAAAGAAAAAAAAAATCAAATGCAAATTAAGATGGTTATATTTTCAATGTCATAATTAATTATATATAAAAATATTATTTTTAAATTAAAAATCTTAATTAGTCCAAAAAATAAAGAAAATAGAAAAATTAGGAGAAAATTTCAAAAATAAAAAAAAGTCACATACAATAAATATAATAATTAAGATAGTTATATTTCCAATGTCATAATAATTAATTATATATAAACACATTAATTTTAAATTAAAAAATTTAATTAGTCTGGTAAAAAAAAGAAAAATAAAAGAAAATTAAGAGAAAAATTAAAAATTTTGTAACAATTAAATAAAATGCTAAACAAAGAAAGGGTCGCCTTCTCTTTACTTTGATTTTAATATAGACGCATAGATAGATATATATATAGATATAGGTAGATAGATAGATAATTTTATTTTAAATTAAGTTAAATTAATAATTTAATATTTAAATTAATTTAATATTTTTTTAAAAATTAATGTTAAATTTATTAAAATTTATATTAAATTATTTATAAATAGGTACAATCGTAAAAAAAAAAAAAAACTTCAACTTTTATAAATTTTCACAATTTTATCCTATGTTTCTTTTTGTTTTTAACAAATGCAACCTAACTTATGGAGGCCGAATTAATTGCACCCTTCCGTTAACGGCAGAGCGCAATTAGATCATTTGCAAAAAAATTTATGGTGCAATTATTAAAAAAAAGAGTATATTTGTAAAAAAAAAAAAGATCATTATGCAATTGTAAAAAAAAAAAAAGGATGGGGCGAAATTGTGAAAAAATTAATTGAAAATTTAAAAATTATTTTTAGAAAGTTATTTAAAAATTTTACATTATACAATATAATACATGCTAAGGTTAGAATTAAGTGAAATTTAAAAGATGTTTTTTTGGAGTTTTTACTTAATATAAAATATAATGATAATTAAATATTGTAAATCCTGTGAGATATCTAAATGAAATACTTGCTAACTAATGTAGATAATACAAACTGATGTCTTGTTCTATTGATGAATGTGACACTTATTAATGGTAAATAAATAATGTGAAAATAATTTCTTTCAATAGAAAATTATAAAATAAAATTTGTCAAAAATTAAATTAAAATTGATAAAAATTATTATATTTCACTAATAAGAAATATTTTGAAAATGTTAACAATATAAAAATTATTTTTCATAAGTAAAAAGTTATATTAGAATTAAAATAAATAAGTCTTAATTATTTTAGGACCATTGACCATTCGATGCAAAGGCAAACATTTTTTTTGTTGCATGATTTATATTTCACTAATCGTATACTTAATTAGAAAAGTAAAGGGAAAATAACCAGAGAAAAATAAAGAGAGATATACATTTTTTTTTCTTATTTGGAAAAGAAGAGAAAATAATAGAGAAAGGAAAATTAATGTTATTTTTTTATTCAATTTAGAGAGGAAATAAGAAAAGTTGTAAAAAAAAAAAAAGGTTTTTTCAAAATTTTCATTTTCAAAAAATCCTACCATTTCACAGCTTTTACAATTGTACCTGTCGATACCATATTTTGGCCGATCACCGAGGTTAAGGGACTTTAAATTGACCCCCAACCGACGTCCTTCTATCAACAAATGACTTTTCCAAACACATTGATTGCTCGATCGTGAAATAAATCGATCCTGCACTTAATAAATTGTTTTTCGATCTTTTACCAGAATGTGATCGGTTCCAAAAAAAAAAACTTGAATAAACGAGAGAATGTTGAAGTTGCTAGTAAAGCGCTAAAAGTGACATAGGGGAGCAACTGATCGGCCCTTCCCCTATTTATACCCGTTTGAGCATTCAATGCTCACAGAGTCCCAAGCAACGCATCGGTTAGCGGAATCAGCCCGCTTTCCTGACACGTCATGGGAAGGTTCCAGAAACACAATAAATAAAATCGAATAAAATGAGATCGGTTAGTTAGGGTTGTCGGATTGGGCAAACGTTCAGAGTCACAGATCGGCTAATGACGATTTAGTTAGAGATCAGATCGAATATGCACATCAGAGATCGAAAAAATAACCAATGCAATAATTAAATAATAACCTTCAAATAAAATTTCATTTCATTTCATTTCCAAAAGGTCATATTACATCATTTGGGCGATCTCAAGAGATCGGATTACATCATAGAACCTTTAAAGATCAGATTACATCATCTAGGCGATCTCTAAAGATTAGCACTACATCTTATCTAGTAAGGACCTATGTCAAAGCCTAGTCTTGTGGCTGAATCAAAAGATGTGTTTGATCAGAAAGCCAACCATAGGCATCGGATAGATGTGCAACTCAGATGGGGTGACTTCTCATGATGGTGAGTGGAGTCATCGTCGATGTCATCGACCAGAATCGAGCTACAGTCGGGACGCCCGATGTGGTGAGAGCGCAAATGAACTTCAAGAGGCAGTCACCGACATTAAGATCGAAATTAGCAGTACTCTTGCCCGAGATCGGCCTACCAATTATATTGGTGGACCGATTCGAGATCGACACGATCGTCATTTTTTATCTTGGTCTGTAAATTAGTCTGGTTCTCTCACTGTCTTCAGATATAGTTCTCATGATTCTCCGATCACCGGGATCATAAATTTTCAGGTGAGGGGCAAAGAAAACAGCCGAAAAAAGATCAAAAGCAGTCACCATGGTCAGAATTGTTACCGAAGAAGTTAGAACAGGGGAAGTGGAGAAATGAGAAAGAGAAATAAAGTGTGGAGAATTTTTCTCGCTGGTGAATATATATAAGGGCCTGAGCATTTATTGCATACAGAAATCGAAGCGGATGCATCGGTAACTGAAAAATTAATTACTTTGACTAAGGCAGGTCGGATAAAGAGGAAAGTTCTAGAATAGGAGAGATCGAGAAGCAATATGAGAGAGATCGAAAAAGAAGAGGGTCATAACAGAGAGATCGAAAGGAATAGATATCGGAAAGCACGAAGAAGATGAGGTGGCTTCCAATAACTCTCTACATAATCAGAGCCAAGGTAGTTAAAGCATTGCAGGCGTGATCAAATCTTCACCGCACGCCTCATTTGCAGAATCGCCCACATTGCTGACAGACGCCAAAACAGTTATTGCAGTTCTGTACATCTCAATCTCCACTGTTGATCATACTTATAAGGACGAACCCGGAGCCCTTGGATCAAAAGCATACGACAAGTTCGGCGCTTTTCATTCCCAGCCCTCGGATCCATCTTGTAAGGTAAGATCCTGAGCCGTTGGATTAAGAAGAGAAAGGATGGATATTTTGAATAGGATCCCAGCCGTCCATTTTGATTCTCTTTAATTCTCGGCCATTGGATTGTGTCCTTTGAATCCAAACCTTCCGTCTCCCCAGGAGAGATCCTGACCCTTCATTAGAAGCACCCGTTCCCTATAAATACCTGCATGCAATACTGTAGAGGGGACGAACAAAAAGGTGGTGGTGATTATAGTGGAAAGGCTCTGAAATTTAATTCAGTCTTGCTACTCTACCGTTCTAAGCTTGCATAAAATCGAGAAACTTCAGAAACTAGTTTTCTTAAGTATCTCCTTTGAAAGAGTTTTGGACCCTGAAATTCTTCATTTTCAGTTTGTTCATTATTCTGTGATACCATTTTTTTTTGTTCAGTTTTGTCTTCATCACCCTGACACCAACATATTATTCTCCAAGCTTAATCTTATTCCGGCCCAGTTACCATCGCTTCGACTCAACTACATTCTGACCTAGTTTTTGTTATTTCGAAGCAAGCATTAGTCCCTGGACCATCAGATTTCAACTCTACAATATTTGTGGTCCCAAAATTAGTTCAATAGCCTTAACCTCCCACAGGTAAGTGTCTTGACTGTCACTCTACCGAATGCTCGTGTTTTATTTTCTCTGCTTTTATTCCCGAAATTTCCATTAAGTTCAGTTGCACTAAAAATCCCAACGTAGATTATTCAGGTTGATAGATATTCCTTGAGCTTACTTCTTCTATTCATTCGTAAACTTTATTCATTTCTTTTTAGTTTTCATTTTCTTTGAAAATAGCATAATAGGGCGGGAATTAAGATAAGATTAGACCCCAGACTAGTAACCGAAAAAGATTGGATATAGCCAGCCAAAGACTTCGGACAAGGTAGTCATATACGAGATCGGTGAAAAGTTCGGTCTTATATCACTAACGCTTAAAGAGGTCAGGGAAGAGTTCTTACCCTATCCTCATTCAAATTAAAACACAGAGGTCGGGGGAGAGTTCTTACCCGATCCTCATTCAAATAAAAAACACAGAGATCGGAGGAGAGTTCTTATCCAAGATCCTTCTTTAAAATTTTTGAACCAAACACAGAGGTCGGGGGAGAGTTCTTACCAGATCCTCATTCAAATAAAAAACACGGAGGTCAGAGGAGAGTTCTTATCCGAGATCCTTCTTTAAAATTTTTGAACCAAATACAGAGGTCGGGGGAGAGTTCTTACCCAATCCTCATTCAAATAAAAAACACAGAGGTCGGAGGAGAGTTCTTATCCAAGATCCTTCTTTAAAATTTTTGAACCAAACACAGAGGTCGGGGGAGAGTTCTCACCCGATCCCATTCAAATAAAAACACAGAGATCGGAGGAGAGTTCTTATCTGAGATCCTTCATCAAATTTTAAACCAAACACTTTAAGAGATCGAGGGAGAGTTCTTAGCTGATTCTCATTTAAATCAAACAGGGAGATCGGAGGAGAGTTCTTATCCGAAATCTCCCGCTTACAACCCTTGATAAAACATATCTAGAGATCAAGAGAAGCTCCTCGCTCGAGCTCTCTTAGCAAAATCCAAACCAAGCGACACAACCCCAATACACGAGATAACTTCACTCAAACACCTATTCACTAAAGGGCCATCTCATGAACTCGTGTTCTTGGGTAACCCAAAATAAGTGAAATATCAAACATTCCTTTATTTTTGCACAAAGGATTAACATCATCACTATCCCAATCCCCTAATTACCCTTTTAATTTATGAAAGAGCATAATATTAACTCTGTTTACCCTCGTTGAGGGACGAGGCGGGGTGCCTAACACCTTCCCCGCCCGTATATGGACCCCGAACTTAGAATCTCTGTTTTCGAAGTGGTTTCTTTCTAATTTATTTTCACAAGTGGCTTTCTTTAATTTCCCTCAAAATTAAAGTGGCGACTCCTCACTTTTCCCACTTCGGTGAAGAGCTTCGTTCAGGCGACTGTAAAATACCTTGCGACAGCTTGGCGACTCCACTGGGGACTTTGGTTTTTTTTACCCTGGTTTAGAGGTCCAAGAATAGATTTAGTTATATGCTCATATAAATTGAATTTGTAATTTGGGGGGGGGGGGGGGGGTTTAATTGCGAAAGTCAAAAATCTTGATATGTTGATTTGTTATTGTTCTAACCATTTTTGCTTGTCTTATTTCCCACAGCAACTTTCGTAAAAAATATATATATATAAAACCCCCCCACGAAGGGAAGAGGTAAATATGTCCCTTCATACACTGAGTACTTACACAATATTCTCACACACTTCAGCCCTATACATGGGCTTTCTGACCCTTTTGGGAAGTAGGAGGGAGTCATGTAGCGGTACCCGTGGGTTTTACCCTGTTAGTATCTGTGAAGGCTTTTGCTCAGATTGAAACTCGTTCCATCTACTGCGATACCCGTGGAATTCTCCCATTAGTATCATGGTGATGGAATGGGGCTCTACTGTTTACAGTGGGGGCAATTTGGGAACTGTGGCTTTTAGAAAATTAGATCTTGAGCTAAACTATCACAGTAACTGGAAGCCGTAGCAAACTACCTCATAGGATAGAACTATTCAATTAGGAAGCACTTACCCGGTACTAGGATTCTCCCTATTTTAGGACAAAAGGGACGTACTTGCTCTCACCCTACTCTGTTTATGTTTTCTTGTGTTTATTAATTTTGAGGGTAATTTTGAATTATACTGTTAGAATGATCTACTCATCTTCCTACTTTGATAGATGTGTAGGTATCACCCCTCCAACGGTATAATTCAAAATTACCTGAATTTGTCCTGCTAATGAGTTTTCTCCCACAGGTATCACAAAATTATGGTCTGTAAAAGAATAATCATCAATTTTAACATGGCATCCTTGAGTCAGTCGACGGAAGAAGTTCCTAGACAAGAACAGAACGCTAGACCATGGTCCAGACCGTCTCATAGTTCAGTGTCCCCGTAAAGTGATCTCACCGGGGCAGACACTAGCCTCTTACCTCCATTAGACCCAAGCAAAGTCGAAGTCAGAATAACTAATCTCAAGGGTCTATCCAGTAGTTGGAGGTGGCTTCCTGATCACATCAAGGCAAAGTTCGAGGAAAAATATGGGAAGATTGCGACCTTGATACAGATCAAAATCCAAATTCTGGCACTAAAGGCCATGCTGTCAGTTTGGAATCCCAAATATGGGGTGTTCTCCTTCAACGACATCGATACGACCCCCACTATGAAAGAATATCAGGCGCTGCTAGAAATTCCTTATCTGGCACAGAAATGGATCTACACCTTGAGCATAGGCAGACTTGGAAACGGTTCGCGCATATGTTGGGGATCCCCACAGAGAAAGCAAAGGCAAGAGAAACTATCAAAGGGAACACACATGGGTGGTATTAGACCTACCTCAAGAAGCGGTTGGACCTATACATCCAGGATGAACAATGGGAGCAAGCTTCATTAGCACTAGCTTTGGGGATTTATGGCTTGATCTTATTCCCTGGGCCTTCGGGAATTATAGCCTGCAGTGTCACGGAGATGTTCTGGGTAGTAGAAAAGCAGAAGGTCAACCTAATACCGGCGATCCTTGCAGAGACTCTATTGACTCTTACTTATTGTCGACAACAGGGCAGGGGATTTATTAAGTGTTGTTCTCAATTGTTACACCTCTGGATTCTCAGTCACATGTGTCCTCTGGAGACAAAGGGGTTAACTTGGTACCCCGACCAGCCTCTTATTGTGAAAATAGCCAGATTAGTAATCAGTCCAAAGAACGAGCTGCAGTGGCGAGAGCGGATTCTAAGTTTCAATAGTCACAACTACTGCTGGAGGAAATTGTGGGCGCCAGGTCAACCTATTTTGTTTAGCACGGGGAGTAATTATTCAGTATCTTTAATCGGAGTGATCGGATATACGAGTTATGTCTTAGCATTGGTAATGAGGTAGTTCGGCTCAACCCAGTCCGCACTCAGTATTGAAGAACACCATCAAGTTCGTTTCTATCATGAGCTCGGTAGTGAGGAAGAATTGAAAGTAGTCCGCAAATCCTGGGAGAGCATCACTATGATGGAAAGATCGCCTAAAGGTCCGTGTGCCATAGAAGATTATCTTAAATGGAGGGCCAGCAGGGATTAAGGACACCCAACTGCCGAACCAATAGAACTTGAAGGTGGCATCCCCCATCGGAGCATTCTTTCAGAAGAAGCTAATGCTCGTTTGGTCGGCTCTCTACAAAGATCGGATATCAAGAACCAGCAATTACTAGAATGGATAAGGCAGTTAGAAAACCAACAGCAGATCCTCAAAAGAGAGGTAAAAAGGCTCAGGAAAGAGGCAATGACTGAAAAAGCAGAGTCTGAGGAGCAAGAAACGAGGTGAAAAAGGGAAAAGATCTCCCTCCAAGCTGCAATAAAAGAAGCAAGAGTTCATAATAGCAAGCTGCAAGAGAAAATGGAATAGCAGGAGATACTCATGAAAGAGTATAAGCAGGAGGGAAAAAAGAAGAAGCTTGAACTGAAGGAGCAAACAAACATATCAACAATATTTTAAAGGAGTGTGCTAAAGAAAGAAAGGAAAAAGAAAGACAAGCTACTCTCCATCAAGAGCTGAGAGAAAATGTTGAGCAGCTGGAGAGAATGATGGCACAAGGGAAACAAGATTTTTTGCCAGAATCTGAATATGCCTTGAAAACATTTAACCCCGCTAGACAAGAAGAAAGACTCTATGAATATCTCAAAAGATGTTATTGCATTATAAAAAGTCTCCTTGAGCCTAGGCCAAAGTAAAGACTGCTATGTATGAACTATTCGATTAATAAAATCACTTTGGGCCATTGTTTAGCAAAATTGTGAATGAATAGTATGACTCCCATAGAAACAATCCTCACTAGGTTTATGCGAAAAGACGAATGTGCCATATGGACAAGTATCATTGACACGCATTCGATCCAGTCATTCACTGTTAGACTATCGAGCGATACCATGATAAAATTGATGCAATTATCCTTCTACAGATCCCCTTCCTGGCTTTCAGATGCCACCATATCCTTTGTCCAAATTAGGACCTTTAATTTTTAACAAAATTTGAAATTCATTTAATGATTCCTCCCATAAGAAATCAATATTACTTCAAGCAAAGCAAGCCTGACCAAGCAAGCAGTTCGACCGAGTCGAGTGTACTTAATAAGATCACGAACGAAGAAGCTAATGGAAGATCAGGAACAAGTCTAGAACCTACAAGGACAAGTTTCCGAATTAAGAGACCAAGTCTTAGAGCTCATGAAACTGATGAGGGAGATGTCCCAAAATAAGCCTGCATCAGAACCAAACTTGCTGCTACCTCCCCCACCTCCTACGACGGTTGATTTTCACCAAGCTTTAACCTCTTTTACTTTTTAGCCACCTATTTCGGATCCAACAATCACTGTCAATCTGACCCTCCTAAATAATGACCTGCCTTTCCCCTACTACCTGGCTGTCTCAAATGTCGAGCCACACCCTTCAATCCTGATCCCTCCAGCTCACCCTACCCTTTATTTCCCAACTGGGGGAATAGCTCATGCAGTAGGTGGAGAGAGCAAAGCAAGAGAGAATGAGAAGCTTTCTGCCCTTGAAGAAAGATTAAGGGCAATAGAGGGCCTGAACATGTATGGTTCAGTTAACATGTCGTCACTAAGATTGGTGCCAGATGTGGTGGTGCCACCCAAATTCAAAGTCCCAGACTTCGACAAATACACTGGGAATTCAGACCCTCACATCCACCTGGCAACTTACATCGCTAAGATGTCCGCCCTGACGGAAGATGATAAACTCCTGGTCCACTTCTTCCACGAGAGTCTCTCCGGGGCAGCCCTGAGATGGTGCATTCAGTTAGATAGGAGTAAGCTGCGCTCCTAGAAAGATTTGGCCGATGCCTTTCTGAAACAGTACAAATTCAACTGTAACATCGCCCCCACAAGGAGAGACCTCTAAAATCTGGTACAGAGAGAGAGGGCAAGCTTCAAAGAGTATGCCCAGAGGTGGAGAGAGAAAGCTGCGGATGTGTATCCTTCAGTTACTGACAATGAACTTTGCTCCCTGTTCATTGAAACAGTAAAGGCTCTGTATTTCAATCTGATGATTGGAAATACCTCCAACAGCTTTTCAGACATCATTCAAGCTGGCGAGAGAATTGAAGCTAACCTCAGGTTAGGACGATTGTAGGAGTTGACTGAGAATCCTGCAAAGAAGACTGCCAGTTAGGTGATGTGCACTCCATCTCCTGACAAACCCAATCTTCCTTCCCTCAGAATAATTTCCGGCCATATCATCCTGCTCATGGCTCGACAATTGCAAACTTCCACCCCCTTTTCCAAATTATCCTCATCCACGCCTACCGTATCCGCTACAAACAGCTTACTAACCCCGATCGCCTCCTCAACCTATTCAATCAAGACCACCCCAAAATAATCCTAGACCACAGAGAAATCTTGATCCACCCCTTCCCCTCCCACTCAGTGAAATATACCGATACCTCTTCGGTATAAATCAGATAGTGTCAATCCCCCTTAATCCAATTCAGCCACCATACCCCAGGTGGTATGATGCCAGTGCTCAATGTGAGTATCATGGAGGGGCACTAGGGCACGCGACTGATAACTGCGGGGCTCTTAGGGGAAGAGTACAGGCCCTAATCAGAAATGGGTGGCTGAAGATTGAAGGAAACAGTTCTCTCCCCAATGTCACTTCGAACCCCCTGCCCAATCATGGTACGGGCAGTGGTGTGAACATGATAGAGCCTGAGGATGAAAAGTCAACTACAGAGGTAGATCGACTGATTCCTCACTTGGAGGAAATTTTTGTAATGGTAGTAAGGGAAGGCTATCTTTTCCCTCAGGTATCATGATCAGAAAGTGATACGGGATGCCCCTACCATGGAGGAGCGGCTGATCATGAGCTGCGTAACTGTGAGGGATTTTGGCAAGAGGTCCAGAACTTGTTGTCCCTCAAAATTTTGAAATGACAAAAAAGGTCAAAGGTAGAGGGCAAAGTGAACACAGCCAGATTTGGCTAGAATGCCTCCACCCTTAATCCCAGATTGACCTTTTCTGCCCCCAATGCAGCAACACAACCACCACCAATAACAGTCATCCGAACCCCGCCTCAGCTCCCAATCATAAATACTCATGTAGTGCCTTGGAACTACAATCTCCAAGTCTTCACTCAAGAAGCATCCAGTAGTACATCAGCTCCTAACCTTACCTATACTCCACCCATGACCCCTCCTAAACAGTGCTTCGCTCCCCACGAGCACTTCAAAATGACTTACACTGGACCCTCTGGCAATACTACTCCCCAATCAAACCCAAAACCTGTCACAACCAGCAACTCCTCCCTACCAGAGCAAGAGGTAGAATTTATAACCCGAAGTGGGAGATGTTATGGGAATGATGAAAGGGAAAAGAAAAAAGGGAAAGTAAAAATGGGAGAGCTGCAAGAGAGCGCGGAAAAGGGGGGCGAGAAAGTTGAGAAAGGAGAACCTACTGGACCAAGTAGAGAAGAGGAACTGTTGCTTCAAATAATGAAGCAAAGTGAATACGATGTTGTCGAGCAATTGAGGAAGACGCCTACTCGGATTTCATTACTGTCACTAATTTTGAGCTCGGAAGTGCATTGTCAAGCTGTACAAAAGATTCTGGATCAGGCCTTTCTAAACCCTGATATCACGCCGGTGCAATTCGAGAAAATAGTTGGGCAAATACAGGCATCCAGTTTCGTCACTTTCTCTGAAGAGGAGATAGACCCGGCTGGCTTAAAGCACATCAAGGCTTTGCACGTGATAGCCAAGTGTAAAGGTTGTATAGTTGCCAAGGTTCTGATTGATAATGGATCTGCCCTTAACGTCTTGCACAATGCCACCTTGGCAAGAATACCTGTCGACCGATCAAACATACGCCAAAGTGCCATAGTGGTAAGAGCCTTTGACGGCACAAGGAGGGAGGTACTGGGAAACATTGATTTGCTGCTCCAAATCAGGGCATGCACTTTCAACGTCACATTCCAAGTGATGGACATCAAACTTGCATACACCATGCTGCTAGGGAGACCTTGGATCCATTCAGCAAATGCTGTACCTTCGACCCTGCACTAAAGAATTAAATATATCATGGATGGCAGGATCATCACTATAAGGGGGGAAGAAGCCATGCTGGTCACCAAGCCGCAATCACTTCCTTATGTGGAAACAACTGAAAAGTCCTTAGAAAGTTCTTTCTAGGCTCTAGAGTTGCAAGAAACTACCCTGAAGGATAAAGGGGCTACAGCTATGGTTGCAAAGGTAATGCTTAAGAGTGGATACGAGGTAGGCAAGGGATTGGGTGTCGTATTGCAAGGAATTGTTGAACCCATACCAGCTATTCAGAAGATTGACCATTTCAGCCTGGGATTTGAGGAAGTTGCTCTTATGGATGGGCGATTTTGGAGGAGGAACATGCTTCAGGATCAGAGCTTTGATCAGAGAGTCGGAAAAATAAAGGTTGTTCTGAAAATCACAGATATCTTCACCAAATCAACCATTGAGAATCGGGAGAAAGGTAAAGAATTTCTCGAAGAACCATCTGTTGATGTCATACAATTGGACTCCCTATATGAAGCCCTGATCTCGCCAATTGCTGAGGGGCAAGCGCTGGATAATTGGGAAGAAGAAGACCTTCATGTGCTCAATCTCGAGTAAAGTACTTTTGTTATCTACACTTGATCATTCTGTCCATGATGACAAGTGTAATGCTGTAAATGGACCCTCTTCTTATGATTTAAGTGTTAATGAATTAATAGCGCATTTTGCATCCAATTCTCTTTTTCTTAAAATCCATTCTTATAATATACTCCACTTTCGTTTCTTCAGGACCATTCATCAATTAACGCCTAATAATTCAATAGACTTAGAAATTCCTCATGTTAATTTTGAAACTCCCATAACTGCCATTACTTCAAGTGATTCTGAAGAAGAATTTGCAGAAGAAAGAGGTGAGAGAGATGAACCTTCCCTGGTGCCTTATGGAGATGAAACGTGCACCATAAATCTAGGCACCGAAGAAATAAGGAGGGAACTTAAGGTTGTGGGGAGTGGAGAATTAGAAGATATGATCAGTTTACTCAAAGAATTCTTGGATGTATTTTCATGGACTTATGACAATAAGACCGGTTTAGACCCTCAAATAGTGACGCACAAGAGTCCCCTAATTTCTGGGATAATTCCAGTAAAACAAAAGTTTAGAAGAATGAATCTCGATACTCTGCTTAAAGTTAGGGATGAAGTCAAAAAGTAATACGATGCTGGATTTTTGGAAGTAGTTAAGTACCCTCAGTGGATAGCTAATGTCGTCCCGGTAATGAAGAAGGACGGGAGAGTCAAGGTATGTGTTGACTTCAGGGATCTCAATAAAGTGAGCTTGAAGGATGATTTCCCTCTCCCACATATAGACATGCTGGTCGATAACGCTACAGGATTGGGTAGATGTTCGTGCATTGACGGGGCATCCGGGTACAACCAAATCCCCATGGATGAAGAAGACAAAGAGAAAACTACTTTTATCACTCAGTGGGGGGTATTCTGTTATCGGGTCATGCCATTTGGGTTAAAGAATGCCGGAGCTACCTACCAACACGCTATGGTCACGTTATTCCACGATATGATGCACAAAGAAGTGGAGGTGTATGTGGATGATATGATCATTAAATCCAGGGAGGGAGAGAGTCATGTACAAGTGCTGAGGAAAGTATTCTAAAGGCTCAGAAAGTATCAGCTAAAGTTGAACCCAGCCAAATGTGTGTTCGGAGCTAGATCTGAAAAGTTGTTGGGATTCATAGTGAGTGAGAAGGGAATAGAAGTGGATTCGGACAAAGTTCAAGCCATTTAGGAAATGCCCCCAAAAATAGAGAGGGAGTGCACAGCTTCCTAGGGAAGCTGAACTACATCTCGAGATTTATTTCTAACCTCACTGCTAAAGCTGAGCCCATCTTTAAGTTATTCAGAAAGAACAATACTACTCGATGGGACCAAGTTTGTCAAGAAGCTTTTAAGAAAATTAAACAGTACCTGTCAAACTCGCCGATATTGGTTCTTCCAGTGGCAGGAAGGCCGTTGATTCTATACATGGCAGTCCAAAAGAGTTCAATGGGGTGTGTTTTGGGGTAGCATGATGACACAGGTCGAAAGGAGAGGGCAATTTATTACCTGAGCAAGAAATTCAATGATTGCAAGTTAAGGCACTCGTTCCTAGAGAAAACTTGTTGCACGTTGGCCTGGATGGTGAATCGGCTTAAACACTATATGTTGAATCATAAAACATGGCTCATCTCCCGGATGGATCCCATCAAGTATGTATTGAAAGCCCATACGTGCCAGGGAGGATAACAAAATGGCAGGTCATACTCTCTCAATATGATATTGTTTATATGACCAGAAAGGCGGTAAAAGGGAGCGTGATCACTGATCTCCTAGGAGAAAATCCTATCCAAGATTATGAAGTCTTGGATTTCGAATTCCCTGATGAGCATGTTAATGAGGTCGACGGCGAGGAAAAGGAACCAGCTGACGTGTGGGAAATGTATTTTGACGGAGCAGTCAACTTGTCTGGTAATGGGATCGGAGCTGTGTTGATATCCCCCGACGAAAAACACTTCCCTATAGCTATCAAGTTAAGATTTGATTGCACTAATAATGTCACAGAATACGAAACCTGTGTGATGGGTTTATAGGCTGCCATCGAAATAAAAGTCAGAAAGTTAGAGGTATACGGAGATTCGGCCTTGATCATTTATCAAGTCAAGGGAGAATGGCAAACCAAGGACTTGAAGCTGATCCCATATCAAAAGTACCTACTGGAATTGATCAAGAGATTTAAAGAAATTTCTTTTACTCACCTCAGTCGGGACAAGAATTAATTCGCGGATGCCTTAGCCACTCTGGCTATCATGGCTCAAATGGAAGAAGGGCAGACGATTCAAGTATTGCAGATCCAAGCAAGGGGTGAGCCAACTTACTGTTTCATGGTCGAGAAAGAAATCGATGGTAAGCCCTGGTACCATGATATCTAGGTCTACGTCAAAATCAGGGAATACCCTCTGAGGGCAAGTAGAAACGAAAGGAGGATGATTAGGAGATTAGCTTTGGGATACTTCCCCAGTGGTGAAATTCTGTACAAAAGGAGCTCCAACGGCGAATTGTTGAAATGCGTAGATGCAAAAGAAGCAAGGAGGATCCTTTTCAAGACTCATGAGGGGAATTGTGCAACCCACGCTAATGGACATATGATGGCCAAGCAAATCATGAGACGGGGATACTTCTGGACTACTATGGAGAAGGATTGCATCGAGTATTTTCGGAAATATCATAAATGTCAAATCTACACAGATCCGAAAAACGTTCCACCTCATCAGTTGTTCAATCTCGTTTCACCTTGGCCTTTTGCAATGTGGGGCATCGACATAATTGGTCCCATTAATCCCAAGGCATCCAATGGGCATCGGTTCATCTTGGTAGCTATTGACTATTTTTCTAAATGGGTTGAAGTGATGTCATATGCCCACATCACGCAGAACAAATTCCTCAAATTTCTCCGAAATAATGTCATTTGCCGACATGGCCTCCCCAGCAAGATTGTCACTGACAATGCTAAGAATTTGAATAGTCCGAAGGTCTAAAGTTTATGCGATCAATAAAAGATCCGACATCTCAATTCTTCACTATATCGTCCCCAGATGAATGGAGCGGTGGAAGCTGCTAACAAAAATCTTAAGAGAATAATCTGAAAAATGACCGTCACCTATAGAGATTAGCATGATATGCTTCCCTACGCTCTTCATGCATACCGGACCTCCGTAAGAACATCAACTGGGGCAACTCCATACTCGCTGATTTACGGAATGGAAGCTGTTTTGCCTATTGAAGTAGAAATTCCTTCCTTGAGGATTCTGAAAGAATCAGGAATCGATGAGTCGGAATGGATCCAGTCAAGGTTAGACCAATTGAATTTGCTGGACAAGAAAAGGCTAACAGCGGCGTGTCATGGGCAATTATACCAGAGAAGAATGGCTAGGGCATTTAACAAAGGCGTTCGCCCACGCAAATTCCAACCAGGAGATCTGGTCATGAAAAAGGTGCTTCCAAATCAAAACGATGCCCGGGGCAAATTGTTACCAACTTATGAGGGATCCTATCTGGTTAAAAATGCATTTTCTGGTGGGGCCCTGATTTTGACCCACATGGACAGCGAAGAATTCCTGAAACCCGTGAATGCAGATGCTGTCAAAAGATATTAAGCCTTAAAAAAAAAGGGGTAGGGGTGAAAATCCGAAAGGGCACTCCTAGCAAAATGTGCGAAAGAGGTCGAAAACCCGCAAGGGCGCTTTCTGTAAAATGAGTAAAGGGTGAAAACCCAAAAAGGCACCCTGAAAAAGCGAGCTAAAAAAAAAAATCTAGGGGTGAAAACCTGATAGGGTGCCCTTAGAATCTGAAAATAAAGAAATAAGGAAGGGAATACGGGACCAGAAAAGAAAATAAGCCACCACGGCACGAATGTTCATCAACATAATACTTAAAATAATGGCAGTTAAGGCATTTCAAAGTTAACTAGAAGGAATCTGTGAGATTCCTTCTTGTATCCTTCTTCTTTGAGACTGTACCTTTTTCTCTGAAGCCATAATAAAATCATTCTTTCACTTTAATTTATCTTCTTACACTCTAATTTATACTTATGCTCAGATTTATCTTTCTTGTATATCCACACTTTAATGTTATCTTTCTTCTACATCTTTATTTTATGCGCTATTAATCTGTTAAAATTTTATCATAAGATTAGGATTTGGGTATTGATAACCTCATGTACTTTGCTATGAGATTTGCAGGAAATGACCCTAAAAAAAAAAAAAAACTAGGGGTGAAAACTCAAAAAGGGTGCTTCTAGTCAAATATGCAGAGGGGAAAGTGAAAACCCGCAAGGGCGCTTTTCGTAAAATAAGAAGAAAGTCGAGAACAGAAAGGGCATACTGGGAAGTGAGTAAAAAGGGGAAGGCTATGGGATAAGTCTTGAGATTCTTCCTCCATTAATCGTTTATCTTTGGGATCCTGTTAAGTACACTTCATCGCGGAAGAACTTCTCATGTCAGGTTAGGCTTGCTTTTTCAACATTTTAATTTCTCGCATTTAATTTCCTGTTATCAACCTCTTGTTCCTTGATCCAAGTTGATTTTAGTTTCTCGCATTTAAATTCATGTCATCAACCTCTGGTTCCTTGATCCAAGTTGATTTTAATTTCTTGCATTTAAATTCCTGTCATCAACCTCTGGTTCCTTTATCCAAGTTGATTTTAAATTCTTGCATTTAAATTCATGTGATCAACCTCTGGTTCCTTGATCCAAGTTGATTTTAATTTCTCACATTTAAATTCATGTCATCAACCTCTGGTTCCTTGATCCAAGTTGATTTTAATTTCTCACATTTAATTGCCTGTTATCAACCTCTAGTTCCTTGATCCAAGTTGATTTTAATTTCTCCCATTTAATTTCATGTCATCAACCTCTTGTTCCTTGATCCAAGTTGATTTTAATTTCTCGCATTTAATTTCATGTCATCAACCTCTGGTTCTTTGATCCAAGTTGATTTTAATTTCTCGCATTTAATTTCATGTCATCAATATCTGATTCCTTGATCCAAGTTGATTTTAATTTCTCGCATTTAAATTCCTATTATCAACCTCTGGTTCCTTGATCCAAGTTGATTTTAATTTCTCGCATTTAAATTCATGTCATCAACCTCTGGTTCATTGATCCAAGTTGATTTTAATTTCTCGCATTTAAATTCCTGTCATCAACCTCTGGTTCCTTGATCAAAGTTGATTTTAATTTCTTGCATTTAAATTCCTGTTATCAACCTCTAGTTCCTTAATCCAAGTTGATTTTAAATTCTTATATTTAAATTCCTGTCATCAACCTCTGGTTCCTTGATCCAAGTTGATTTTAATTTCTTGCATTTAAATTCCTGTTATCAACCTCTGGTTCCTTGATCCAACTTGATTTTAAATTCTAGCATTTTAAATTCCTGTCATCAACCTCTGGTTCCTTAATCTAAGTTAACTTCCAAATCAAATTTTGATTCTCAGTGTTTTTAATTTTTCATGCCCCAATCGCCCAAAATATGGGTCTGAATCTTTACATAATTTCCATACAGGAAAAATGTGTTCCCTTCAATCGAAATTATGTAAAGAGGGGCAGCTGTCGACACCATATTTTGGCCGATCACCGAGGTTAAGGGACTTTAAATTGACCCCCAGCCGACGTCCTTCGATCAACAAATGACTTTTCTAAATACATCGATTGCTCGATCGTGAAATAAACCGATCCTGCACTTAATATATTGTTTTTCGATCTCTTACCGGAATGTGATCGGTGCCGGAAAAAAAAAAAAAGCTTGAAGAAACGAGAGAATGTTGAAGTTGCTAGTAGAGCGCTGAAAGTGACATAGGGGAGCAACTGATGGACCCTTCCCCTATTTATACCCGTTTGAGCATTCAATGCTTATAGAGTCCCAAGCAACGTATCGATTAGCGAAATCAGCCCACTTTCCTGACACGTTATGGGAAGGTTCCAGAAACACAATAAATAAAATCGAATAAAACGAGATCGGTTAGCTAGGGTTGTCAGATTGGGCAAACGTTCAGAGTCACAGATCGGCTAATGATGATTTAGTTAGAGATCAGATCGAATATGCGCATCAGAGATCGAAAAAATAACCAATGTAATAATTAAATAATAACCTTCAAATAAAATTTCATTTCATTTCCAAAAGGTCAGATTACATCATTTGGGCAATCTCAAGAGATCGGATTATATCATAGAACCTTTAAAGATCAGATTACACCATCTGGGCGATCTCTAAAGATCAGCAATACATCTTACCTAGTAAGGACCTATGTCAAAGCCTAGTCTTGTAGCTGAATCAAAAGATGTGTTTGATCAGAATGTAACCACCTAGGCAAATCCCACATTGGCAAAACACGGGAGAGATGATGGGTTTATAAGTTAGTGGTTCGTAACTCCTAGTGACGCGTTTTAAAACCGTGAGGGCTTCAGCCCAGAGTGGACAATATCACTCGTGGGCCAGGCCATTACATTTGTGGTATCAGAGCTGCTCTGCGTACAACCTTGAGCGATGGTGGGGCAAACCTCAGCGAGGACGCTGAGTCTCATAAGGGGGGTGGATTGTAACACCCTAAGCAAATCCCACATCGGCAAAACATGAGAGAGATGTTGAGTTTATAAGTTGGTGGTTCGTAACCCCTAGTGACGCATTTTAAAACCCAGAGCGGACAATATCACTAGTGGGCCGGGCCATTACATTTGATTCCATCAAAAGTAACGGCCCAGAGCGGACAATATCACTAGTGGGCCGAGTCATTACATTTGATTCCATCAAATGTAATGGCCCGGCTGTCCGCTCTGGGCTGAAGCCCTCACAGTTTTAAAATGCGTCACTAGGGGTTACGAACCACCAACTTATAAACCTAGCATCTCTCCCGTATTTTATCGATGTGGGATTTGCCTAGGGTGTTACAATCCACCCCCCTTATGGGACTCAGCGCCCTCGTTGAGGTTTGCCCCACCATCGCTCAAGGTTGCATGCGGAGCGGCTCTGATACCACAAATGTAATGGCCCGGCCCACTAGTGATATTGTCCACTCAGGGCCGAAGCCCTCACGATTTTAAAACGCGTTACTAGGGGATACGAACCACCAACTTATAAACCCAGCATCTCTCCTGTGTTTTGCCGATGTGGGATTTGTCTAGGGTGTTACACAGAAAGCCAGCCATAGGCATCGGATAGATGTCAGCTTAGATGGGGTGACTATGACTCTCATGATGGTGAGTGGAGTCATCGTCGATGTCATCGACCAGAACCGAGCTGCAGTCGAGACGCCCGATGTGGTGAGGGGCCAAATGAACTTCAAGAGGCGATCACCGACATTAAGATCAAAATTAGCAGTACTCTTGCCCAAGATTGGCCTACCAATTATATTGGTGGACTGATTCGAGATCGGTACGATCGTCATTTTCGATCTTGGTCAGTAAATTAGTCCGGTTCTCTCACTGTCATCAGATATGGTTCTCATGATTCTCCGATCACTGGGATCGTAAATTTTCAGGTGAGGGGCAAAGAAAACAGTAGAAAAAAGATCAAAAGCAGTCACCATGGTCAGAATTGTTACCAGAGAAGTTAGAACAGGAGAAGTGGAGAAATGAGAAAGAGAAATAAAGTGTGGAGAATTTTTCTCGCTGGTGCATATATATAGGGGCCTGAGCATTTATTGCATACAGAAACTGAAGCGGATACATCGATAACTGAAGAATTAATTACTCTGACTAAGGTAGGTCAGATAAAGAGGAAAGTTCTAGAATGGGAGAGATCAAGAAGCAATATGAGAGAGATCAGAAAAGAAGAGGGTCATAATAGAGAGATCAGAAGGAATAGAGATCGGAAAGCACGAAGAAGATGAGGTGGCTTCCAATAACTCTCTACAAAATCAGAGCCGAGATAGTTAAAGCGTTGCAGGCTTGATCAAATCTTCACCGCATGCCTCATTTGCAGAATCGCCCACATTGCTGACAGACGCCAAAATAGTTATGGCAGTTCTGTACATCTCAATCTCCACCATTGATCATACTTGTAAGGATGAACTCGGAGCCCTTGGATCAAAAGCATACGACAGTTTCAGCGCTTTTCATTCCCAGCCCTCGGATCTATCTTGTAAGGCAAGATCCTGAGCCGTTGGATTAAGAAGAGAAAGGATGGATATTCTGAATAGGATCCCAGCCGTCCATTTTGATTCTCTTTAATTCTCGGACATTGGATTGTGTCCTTTGAATCCAAACCTTCCGTCTCCCCAGGAGAGATCCTGAACCTTCATTAGAAGCACCCGTTCCCTATAAATACCTGTATGCAATACTGTAGAGGGGACGAACAAAAAGGTGGAGGTGATTATAGTGGAAAGGCTCTGAAATTTAATTCAGTATTGCTACTCTGCCATTCTAAGCTTGCATAAAATCGAGAAACTCCAGAAACTAGTTTTCTTAAGTATCTCTTTTGAAAGAGTTTTGGACCCTGAAATTCTTCATTTTCAGTTTGTTCATTATTCTGTGATACCGTTTTTTTTGTTCAGTTTTGTCTTCATGACCCCGACACCAGCATATTATTCTCCAAGCTTGATCTTATTTTGGCCCAGTTACCGTCGTTTTGGCTCAACTGCATTCTGACCTGGTTCTTGTTATTTCAAAGAAAGCATTAGTCCCTGGACCATCAGCTTTTAACTCTACAATATTTGTGGTCCCAAAATTAGTTTAATAGCCTCAACCTCCCACAGGTAAGTGTCTTGACTATCACTCTACCGAATGCTCGTGTTTTATTTTCTCTGCTTTTATTCCCGAAATTTCCATTAAGTTTAGTTGCACTAAAAATCCCAACATAGATTATTCAGGCTGATAGATATTCCTTGAGCTTACTTCTTTTATTCATTCGTAAACTTTATTCATTTCTTCTTAGTTTTCATTTCTTTCGAAAATAGGTGTTCTGGTTGTGGGCAAATTATAGGTAACTAAAAAAAAATATCGGTAGAAGTATCTTAACATGAAAGTTTTCGAACAAACAAAAATAACAAAAGATTGAATAGTAGATTGGAGGAAAAGTTATGAGGTCGGGCTACTAAATGAGCCCAGAAGATAGCATAATAGGGCGAGAATTAAGATAAGATTGGACCCCATGCTAGTAACCGAAAAAGATCGGATATAGCCAACCAAAGAGTTCGGACAAGGTAGTCATATACGAGATCAGTGAAAAGTTAGGTCTTATATCACTAACACTTAAAGAGGTCGGGGAAGAGTTATTACCCTATCCTTATTCAAATTAAAACACAAAGGCTGGGGAAGAGTTCTTACCCGATCCTTATTCAAATAAAAAACACAGAGATCGAAGGAGAGTTCTCATCCGAGATCCTTCTTTAAAATTTTTGAACCAAACACAGAGGTCGGGGGAGAGTTTTTACCCAATCCTCATTCAAATAAAAAACACGAAGATCGGAGGAGAGTTCTTATTCGAGATCCTTCTTTAAAATTTTTGAACCAAACACAGAGGTCGGGGGAGAGTTCTTACCTGATCCCCATTCAAATAGTTCTGATCCGAGATCCTTCTTTAAAATTTTTGAACCAAACACAGAGTTCGGGGGAGAGTTCTTACCCGATCCCCATTCAAATAAAAACACGGAGATCGGAGGAGAGTTCTTATTCGAGATCCTTCATCAAATTTTTAACCAAACACTTTAAGAGATCGGGGGAGAGTTCTTACCTGATTCTCGTTTAAATCAAACAGGGAGATCGGAGGAGAGTTCTTATCCGAAATCTCCCGCTTACAACCCTTGATAAAACATATCTAGAGATCAAAAGAAACTCCCCGCCCGAGCTCTCTTAACAAAATCCAAACCAAGCGACACAACCCCAATACAGGAGACAACTTCACTCAAACACCTATTCACTAAAGAGCCATCTCATGAACTCGTGTTCTTGGGTAACCCAAAATAAGTGAAATATCAAACATTCCTTTATTTTTACATAAAGGATTAACATTATCACTATCCCAATCCCCTAATTACCCTTTTAATTTATGAAAGAGCATAATATTAACTCTGTTTACCCTCGTTGAGGGACGAGGCGAGGTGCCTAACACCTTCCCCGCTCGTATATGGACCCCGAACTTAGAATCTTTGTTTTCGAAGTGATTTCTTTCTAATTTATTTTCATAAGTGGTTTTCTTTAATTTTCCTCAAAATTAAAGTGGCGACTCCTCACTTTTCCCACTTCGGTGACGAGCTTCATCCAGGTGACCGCAAAATACCTTGGACAGTACCCTATCTTTTTTTTTTTAAACAATTACACCCTTACATTATGATATCGAATTAATTGCACCTTGCCATTGACGGCCCCATTAACAACAAGGTGCAATTAAATCATTCCCAAAAAGCTAGGGTGTAATTGTTAAAAAAAGAAGAAGGATGTGATAGAATTGTAAAAACTAGTAAAGATTAAGGTTTTTTTTAGTGATTTTCTCATATAAATATTATTAAATTTACTAATTTTATATTTGTTAGACCTATAGGTTTTAATCTATATTTTGATGATGATAAATAATTAATGTGCTATTAATATACCTTAAAAGTGTTTATGTTAAGATTGCAGGTCCCAAGTTTAAAATTGAGAAATTACTTCAAATCAAGATTGAAAGAGAGTAAGAAATTAAAGCAAATATCAATGAGACACTAAAATGTAAATTTTTTCTTTTATCTTATGAATATGAATTAGTTGGTTATGATGACTCAAGTCTAGGTTTCTCTAAATTTCTGAGTGTCTCTATTTTTAACTTTTTCTTAACCAAAGGAGAGTAAAATGAAATGTTCACTTTTGAGAAATGTAAATTTGTTTTTGAAAGTTTTTTAATTGAAAGTTTATCAAATTAGCTTTACAACGGTTTAAACAGATCGAAAATCTGAGTTTGGATCAAAAAATTATGAGTTTTTAAAGTTTAAGTACCTTTTTAAGCCTTTTTGTCCCGAAAGCACTTCGGCAACCGAAGTTGGAAACTTTGATAGCCGAAGTTCACTCTTTAAATGATGATTTTTGAATTTTTAAAGTCTAAATGCCCTTTTTGTCTAGAGATCACTTCGGAAGTCGAAATTCACTTTTTAAATGATGTTTTTTGAAGCCCCAACCTTCGACAACCAAAGTAAAGGATTTCGGTAGCCGAATCTGGATTTCTACAACTCGATAAAACATGATTTTTGATGGTTGAATGGCTATTTTTATATTTAATGCACCATCAATAGTCATTTTCTTTCCAAAACTATAAATAGAGACCATTTATGACTGGAGAAAAAAGACAACTACTATTTATTTGAGAATTTATTGTATTTAAAAGAATTTTTTCATCTCTCTCTTTATATCTTGGGCTACCATAATTGATTGTTGAGAGCTTGATAGTTTGAGCTGTATTTCTTTATTCTGAGAGTTTATTCAAGGTTGTTGTGAATATTTATTGTAACTTGAGTGTAATAGAGCATTAAATTGTTCTTGAGTGCAAAGGGACTTGTAAAAGAATAAGGGCTCTTATGGTAATTGTAATGGGCTTATTCTTCACCCAAAGAAGAATTTTAGTGGAGTTAACTCTCAGGGAGGGCCTTGAGAAGAGGACGTAGACTTGAAATAGCCGAACATCTATAAAATCTCTTGTGTTCTTTCTTTCCTTCCTTTTCCTTGTGCATTTCACTTAAAAATCTCCACCTATCCTTCAATTTTTTTTTTAATTAACACCCAATTCACCCCCCCCTCTTGGGTTGCTACAAGGGACAATAATACTTTCAATTAATAATTTATATAAAAATATATTTTTATTAATAACTTATATTTCAAAATTTTAATAATTTTATAAAATGTTGAGTAAACTACAATTAGTCTCTGAGATTTGACAAAATATACAATTTTGTCACGACTCGAACCCATGGGCCAGACTGGCACTAGAACCTGAGCCGATATAAAGCCTCTGAGGCCCGTAGTAAGCCTTCCTAATCCTAAATCCATAATCAGGGCCCAAAACTGAGGCCTATCATGCAAATAAAAGAAAATAAAATATTATATTATATTTTTATTCGAGTTAACCCAACCTGATAATTATCAAAATCTAAAACTAGGGGAGCCCAGCTCAACCCTAAATCAATCAAATATAAACTATATAAATGTCATAAAAATTTTCATTTATTGATATCAAAAACTTAAGTTAACATAGTCTCCAACAAGGCCCATGCTACTGCTAACACATGCGGAGTTCTAGATTTTAAATTTGGAAAATAATAAAACATATAAATAACTGATGTTAAACTTGCGAAGAAGAAACAAGTTACTCTAAAAAAACTCCTCTTGTAGCTTGGAAAAATAGGATGAATAGGAGTGAGTGTTCGACTCATAGAGTAAGATATTGATTTTACATACAATTTCTATAACTATCTAATTCTAATACATCCTTAGAAATGAAATGCATCATCTTAATACAAACCAAGCAAAACAAGTCAAATCACACCCAAGGCAATCTAGAGCACTCACACATACATATATGGGGAGCTGATCCCCCTATCCAGCTCTCTTAGTTCTAACCTCTGGCAGTGAGATCAACTTAAAGTCAAACTTTCTCTTAATATCCAAATGTGAGGGCCAGTGAGATTAACTCAAAGTCGTGCCTACCTCGACTTATCCATAATAAGGATCGGGTCCCAGCGAGTCAAGCTCCAGCCGTGTGAAGGAGCGAAAGCATGTAAATTGTTAGATTAGAATATTGAATTCAAAAATTTCTTCTAGGGTTTCATGCATCATGCCACATCCATTATGTGCTTAATTGATTTCAATGTTCTATTGAATATTAAAACACTTCTAATATGTATTAGGATCTACATTTTCCATTTAAGATTTTTGAATTAACAAATTAATTCATTAGAACCCTAGATTAAAAGAATAATATGTGCACTAACCTTTTGATGCACTGTAGATGTAATTGATACCTTTGTGAAACACCTAGGACCCCAAGAGTTGTCCCTCTAGCTTATCCACACCAAGATCACCAATGGACAGCCCCTAAACTAGCTTCTCAAGCCTTACCAACTAATTATAAATTAGATATTTGCCTTTAGAGAGGTTGTAGATGTGTATAGGACACTAGAAATAATTTCTAGCAATTTTAATTCAAAAGAATTTGGACAATTCTCTTTGAATTGATGAGAGAAGATGAAGAGAGGAGAGAGAGCTATAGGCGGCGGCACACTTGAGGGAATAAGAAGAGTGTGTTTATTTTTCTTTCTTTTCCCTTTTATAATTTGGTCATCACTTAAAACCCTTGCCACATGTCATCACTCGATTACATTTTAATTTTAATTAACCTAATCACATTAAGCCAAGTATTAAAGCTATATTTAATCTTGATTTTGATCATCTTACATGATAGGAAGACAAATGGAAAACTTATATGATGCCACATGTCACCCTGTGAAATGACCAAATTACCCTTATGTTTTAATTTTGAGTTCTCAACCCAAAATAATTATTTCTCATCTTCTAATCAATTTATATCAAATATAAATTAATTAATTAATCTCTATTAATTAATTTCTCATAATTAAATTTATATTTAAATACTTTAAATATAAATTTAACTTATACTATACATCCTGTAACACCCCCACTGTAGCAATTCTGTACATTCTACTATTCTGGTGACCAGTGTCAGTCCAGACAGCTAGAACGTCTGGAAAAACATTTAGACTAAAGTGAGGAGCCATAATTAAATCAAATACTGATAAGAAAAATTTAGGAAAAATTTTAGAAATAAAATACAACTAAGTTAAATGAGCCGGTGCCCTAGCGATGGGTAGCCTAATGGGAAGTTGCGGTCTTCGCAGTTAGGAGCTCTAAACCAGGGGAAAATTTTATGAAATAATTTTTGGGACTCCAGAGAAGAGTCATTGAGGTTTATATGGCATTAGAATGCCAAGAAAATACTTAAAAAAAATTTTAGATCGTATAGACGATTTTGGCTCAATAAACCAAACGGAGGGCATTTTTGTCATATCGTCTTCAGAGATGATTTTTGGCCAACTTGTCTAGTTAAATAAATTATTATTATGACATAAAATGTGAATAAATATTGTTAAAAATTTAATTAAAAATGAGTAAAAAAGAAAGAAAAAAAATGAATTAAATACCTAATATTGACATCATAATGATGTCATTTAAAAATTTCCACCAATCACATTTAAACAACCACTTAATTAACTAATGAAAAGAGATAATTGAGACCAAAAAAATTAAAAACACCATCTGCCTTCTTCTCCCTCAAACCAGCCGAACACCTCCTCTTAACCTAAATCTTCATTAAAGCTTCATCAAGCTTCACATCCCACTTAATTTCACCATAAACCCACTCACTTCCTTCACTAAAACTCTTCCTTGCACCTTCAATAACCCCTAGGTAGCAAAAAGGAAAGGAAAAGGGGGAAGAATTAGAGCTCTTGAAAAGCTCTCAAGTGAGGTTAGTGTCTTATTTTTCTCTCTTACATCTTTATTTCTTGTTAAAACAACAAATTAAGTAATGAATTGAAAATTTTGAAGTAAACTATACATGTTAGGGTTTCTTTAAATTTCGGCAGTCATGAACTTCCATGAGTTTGATGGCTTTCGATGGACTTAAAATGATGTAGGGATGTCCCTTGATATATATAAGTGAGATAAAAACTTTAGTTGTATGTATAATGCAAGATTTGAGAAATTAGGGACTTAGGGTTTTATGAACAATTTGGGTTTTGTTCTTGTAATGGTGCATGAACATTTTAATGGCAAATTAGTAACCATTTAGTAAGAATTAACCATAAATTGAAGTGAATTAGGGTATGGGAGTTGATTTGGTAAACTACCCTTAAGGTGCTAGGATCATTGGACTTGAGTCCAGTGTGATTGGACAGTAATAACTGGATTTGTAGGCCAATTGGAGATGAAATTTGACACATAATGCAACATTTTTGGTGAAACCCTGCCTAGAAAACCAACCTAAGTTAACCTAAAAACTATCCCAATCCGGGTGACCAACAAGCTGTCCCTAGAAAATGACTAAATAAATAGTGTTTGTTCATTTGGTCATAACTCACTGTAGAAATGTCCATTTGACCTGAATTTGATATCAATGGAAAACTTAGACAATTTAGGACAACTTTCATGAAGACTATAACTCTAAGTTCTGACCAGAACTAAATGAAATTATCCATCAAAGTCAGGACATCAAAACTGCCAGAATTGATTCTGCACATAAATTTTAGAAAAATTGCAGTCCGGCCAGTTCTGGTATTTAGGCCATAACTTGAGCTAGAAAACTCCAAATGAGGTGATTTAAAAAGTGAAATGTAACTAGACACAATAAAAAACAACTTTGATTAAGAACACTTGGCCAAATTCTCACTGTAGAATGGCCTAATGGAACAGTGAACTCTAGCTCCCAAAAAAAAATTGAAATTTTGATTTATTCTCCATTGGCTAGAAGTATGGATTGACAACTAATGCCAACACTTTTGAGAAACAAAACATAGTAAATTTATGTGATTAGGACTCATGTAACTATTATGCATTGAAAAGTCAATAGTTTGACCTAAATAGTAAAATGAATAGTAACTTTATATGTAAAACATAAAAATTCAATCAATAACTTTGTAATGCACCCTAGTATACCTAGTAAGATTGGTTTGGATAGGTTGGCATGCCAATAGAGTTCAGTTAGTAGTACTGCATATGGCATTATGCCATTCTGTGATTTTATGGCTTTTAGCCATTCTGATATTATGATGATACTTGGCCTCGTGCCTAATGTTTATTACAGCTTATTAGTTGTTCTGTTGCACACCGGGAGACACTATGTGACCGATGGTGTGACTGCCCGAGGTACTTGATACCCAGTGCTAGTTTACCAGTTTATCCAGTCCAGTCATATAGTATAGGTTACTTGAGCAATCAAAAATGGAAGTTTATAAACTTAATGAAATAATTGATGTAACAAGTACCAAATAAATAGACTACAAGTAATTACCAAAAATTTGTCTGCATGAGACATCAATATATACACTGTATGTCATTTCTTTTTAGTTCTTTTTATTTTATTATTGGCACCACTAAGCATTATTGCTTAGCGCGTTGCTTTTTGCCACGTGTAGGTTCTGGAGAGACTGATAGAAAACCCAGTAGATCACAGACTGGGTGAGGCCGTTCACAGTTCTGCATAGCGTCCGTGTTACCTCATAGACTTTAGTACATTGGTAGGACACTAGGTCCTATTTTGGTATTGTGTACTGTTTGTATTTTGTAATTAAATTTTTATTTTCTCATGTATAGTTGAAACTCATGTAATATATGTTGGTATTAATGCAAATGTTTGTAGTTTGTGTTTATAAATGAAAATTGAGTATTTGTGTATGATTTGTGCATGATTATCATGTGAAACGAATGAATGACAAATAAAAGAATTTTTGAGCAATGGTTGTGAAATATTGAGATTATGCTGATATAATGGAGTTTGAGAATGATGGGAAATATATTGGAAGTGTTTTTCACAGGTTCCAAATAACTGTTTTCTCCATTTTTAGCCAGTACTCTGTCGGATTTTCTATAAAATTTTCGGAACCTCAAATGAATTTATAATTTCAATAAATGACTTAAATGAGTTAAATTTCACAAATTGCATTTCATAACCATGAAGAAATAAGTTAAGGAATGATAAAAATAATTGAGATAAAATAGGGCATTCCGGTACACTGTGTGGCATATCTTGCTCGGCTATACTGTAAACAGGTAAGGGGTGTCACAGATCCAATAACCTAGATTTGGTTTCAAGCCATGCTAGGGACTTTGCAATCTAATTGTAAACCAAACCTATTTAATTAATCAATTAAACTCTTTAATTAATCAATTAAATCATATTTAACTTAGTGATTACTTGTGTATGTGTGTGACTCACTAGGCTCATCACTAATTGACAATAAGATATGATATCAACTCTTAATATTATTAGAACTTTTTCTTACCATAAATGATTCTCTAAATCATTTTTGGCACTTCATAGACCATGGTTAACACCTAGCATAGCATGCCATGGCCACCCAATCAGTAATAAGGAATACCTTAAATGAATCTATAATTATATGTTACCATGTAGGAGTGGCCACGATTCACGAACCGCCAGTTATAGTTCCTGAACCACCGGTTTAAGTTCAATGAAATTATGAACCTGAACCAATCCGCTAGGGGACAATTTGGAAGACGGTTCCTGAACCGCCGGTTCCGATTTGAGCCCCGGTTTAAAATGGTTTGAAGGGCGGTTCGAAAAAGAACAGTTCAAGACTGTTTGGAGGACGATTTGGAAACGGTTCAGAGATGGTTTAAGGATAGCTTAGACAAAAAAAATTAGAGAAAAATTTTACTGATTCAACATTTAAGTTATATTTATAAAAATATTTTAATTTTTCTTAGAAATCTTTCAATCAAAATAAAATAAGAAAAAAAAAAGAAAGGAAATAATTTATCTTTAAGAAAAATTTAATAAGTAAAGACTTGAACCTAATTAAAAAACTAGAGATGAAATCAATTTTTTTTAAAGAAATTAGCAAAAATTGTATGAACTTAATTTTGCCTATGTATCCCTTTAGGATTTAAAGAAATAAAAATTTCTAGTTCTATTACTTGTCTTTTTTTAAAAATTATATAATAATTGATAATTAAAAAGTATAAAAGAGAAAAAAAAATTAAAATAGAGGGTATTGGAAATTTTATTGGAGATTTAAAGTAATAACAAAATAATTGAGATAGTATTGAAAATTTCAGTAAGTATATAAAATAATAAAGTAGAAAATTTGAGAGAGTATTGGAAATTAAAATGAGTGTAGAAAATAATTATTAAGAGAATTTGTGAAAAATTAAAAAAAAAATATTAAGAATTGAAGAAAATACAGAGAATAATTGTGTAGAGAATTAATAATATATATAAATGAATTAGGAATGGGGTAACATATTTATTGAATTTTTTTATATTTAAATTGCTGGTTTAATCCGGTTCGAAATCGTTGGTTCAATCTGGTTTGGAATCGCCAGTTCACGGTTCTTAAGAATATGAACCTGAACCAAACCGCAGAAGGACAGTTTAGTTCCGGTTTAAAGCCGGTTCCGGTTTTGATCGATTTTGGTCCAGTTTTGGCCGAACTGGTTCCGGTTCAAAACCGGACCGTGGCCACCCCTATTACTATGCACTAGAATCTTTCTGTTACAAAATCTCAATTCAAGCTGGAGTCATGATTTATGTCAAACCCCATTTGCTATGAACCTTATGTTCTCTTTTAATTACAGTTCTTGATTAATTAGATTTTCTTATCAGAAACTCATTTCTGACTAAATCTGTCTGTCCTGGCCAGGAACTTGAAACATCAAGAATAATTAAATAAACATAGGACTTTATCCCTATTTACTTAGGGTAACAGATTCCATATTGATCAACACCTACATCTATATATAACTAGTAGGAGCCAAAACATGCCCATATACCCATACACAGTACATGTATGAAAGTAGTATCAAACTCAAACCACCTATATACAAGATAACTATGTTATCTCATATCTAAATATTATATGCATTGATATGATATATGACAATGTATTGACAAGAGTAAATTCCATGTACTTGTCATATGCGTCACTGGTTCGGCCTACTTATCATGTATAAGTGCCTATCGTGTTTGTTATATGGTATGAGACTCACCATTCCATTTTATTTATATCTCATATAAATACCTTGAGAACAAACATGATTACAATCTTTCTGGATAAATCATATCCTTATTGTGAAGTATCCTCGATTGTGAACCAATTTATGATACTTTGTGTTAGAAATACTGTCACTCATATTCTTAACAACTAAAGAACAGAATTTCTAATAAAATATCAATGGACATTTTCTATTACACATAAATACATTATGTAAATGAAAAAATAAAATTGCCTTTTATTAATAAAATATGTACAATATACATACTAAATGATATGCTCTAGGGCATACTACTAATAATCTCCCACTAGTACTAGAGCCATTTATTACAATATCTTAGACTCATCTTCTCAAGATATCGGTCTAACTGAGCTTGTGACATAGGCTTCGTAAATGGATCAGCTGGATTTTAAGTTGATGCTATTTTCAGCATGGCTACATTGCCTCGCCTAACTATTTCTCTGATAATGTGGTAGTGTTTTTCTATGTGTTTGGATTTATGGTGAGATCGGGGTTCCTTATATCCAAATAGCCTCTTTTGTAGCATCTGATGCAGCAATATACTCTGCTTCTGTAGTGAAATCAGTAGTCGTGCTCTATTTAGAACTCTTCCAACTGACTGCACCTCCATTATAAATGAACACAAACCCAGAGGTAGACTTTCTATTATCGATATCTGATTGGAAATCAGAATCAGTATAACCATCCAATTGTAAGTCATCACCCCTATAAATCAAGAATAAATCCTTAGTTCTTCCCAAGTACTTAAGGATAATCTTGACAGCTATCCAGTGTTCCAAACCTGGATTGGATTGAGACCTGCTAGTTAAACTAACAGCATGTGCAATATCCGGCCTAGTACACATCATTGCATACATCAAACTTTCAATAGCCAAAGTATATGGAATCCTGACCATTTTATCTCTTTCTTCAGGTGTATTTGGAGACATCTCTTTAGAAAGATGGATACCATGTCTCACTGGTAACAATCCTCTCTTAGAGTCAAGCATGTTAAACCTCTTTAACACCTTTTCCAAGTATAGACTTTGGGATAAGCCAATTATTCTTTTCGCTCTATCTCTATAGATGCGAATTCCAAGAATATAGGTTGCCTCCCCTAAGTCTTTCATGGAGAATGTATTTGACAACCATACCTTTACAGCTGTTAACATACCTATATCATTACCTATCAACAGAATATCATCCACATATAAGACAAGGAAAATGATAGCACTATCACTAACCTTCTTATATACACATGGTTCATCCACATTTTCGATAAAACCAAATGACTTAATGGCTTCATTAAAACGGATGTTCCAACTCATCGAAGGTTATTTCAACCCATAATTGGATCGCTTTAGCTTACATACCTTGGAACCATCTTGGGATTCAAAACTCCTAGGTTGTTCCATGAAAATGTTTTCTTCAATATATCCATTGAGAAAAGCTGTTTTGACATCCATCTGCCAAATCTCATAATCATAGTATGCAGCTATTGCTAATAGAATCCTAATTGATTTAAGCATGACAACAGGCAAGAAAGTCTCCTCATAGTCAATTCCTTGCCTTTGGCGAAACCCTTTTGCTACTAGCCTTGCTTTATAGGTCTTTACCTTTCCATCATAATCAATTTTCATCTTGAAAACCCATTTATTTCCTATAGGTACAATACCTTCAGGTGGGTCAACAAGATCCCAAACTTGATTCTTATTCATGGAATCAGTTTCGGATTTCATAGCTTTAATCCATTTTAAAGAGTCTATATCTGATATAGCTTCTTCATAGGTAAGTGGATCATCTCCATGATCTACTTCTTCATGAGTAAACAACTCTTATTCATCTTCATGAAGAAAACCATATCTCACTGGTGGGTGAGATATCCTGGTTGATCTACGAAGAATAATTGTAGATGTTTCATCAATAGGTGTAGGTTGACTAGATGGATCTATATACATTTGATCTGTTAGTTAGTCAGAATTCTCCAATTCTAACTCTATTTGCCTTCCTTTGCCTCCTTCTTGAATAAATTGTTGTTTAAGAAATATGGCATCTCTGCTCACCACAACCTTTTGTGATGTAGGCAAATAAAAATAATATCCAAAACTTTCTTTTGGATATCCAACAAATCGACCTTTTTCTCATATGATTTCCAATTTATCAGTGTTCAGCTTTTTGATATAAGCTGGACAACCCCAAATCTTAACATGCTTAAGACTTAGTTTTCTTCCATGCCATATCTCATAAAGTGTGGAAGAAATTGATTTTGATGGAATCCTATTCAGAATATACAAAGCTGATTCTAATGTAAATCCCCAAAAGGAGATTGACATATTAGTATAGCTCATCATACTACGTACCATGTCTAATAGGGTACGATTTCTCCTTTTAGATATACCATTCAACTGTGACGTTCCTAGAGGATTCAGCTGGGAAACAATGCCATACTCTTTTAAGTATTTATAAAATTCAGTACTCAAGTATTCACCTCCACGATCTGATCGAAGAGCTTTAATACTTTTTCTTGTTTAATTTTCTACTTCAGATTTAAATTCTTTGAACTTTTCAAATGATTCATGTTTGTATTTTATCAAATACAAATATCCAAATCTTGATTTATCATCAGTAAAGGTAATAAAGTAATAAAATCCGCCTCTAGCCATTTCTTTAAATGGACCACATACATCACTATGTATTAGCTTCAAAATATTTTCAGCTCTTAGTCCTTGTCTAACAAAGGGTGATCTAGTCATTTTGCCTTGAAGGCAGGATTCACAAGTTGGAGTAGGTTCAGAACCCAATGAGGATAAAATCTCCATTTTCTCCAGTTTTGCAATTCTATCTTCTATAACATGACCTAACCTTAAGTGCCAAATATATTTTGAACTTGAGTTGATTTTCATCATGGCATTGCATTCTTTTAGATTGCTTGCATTCAATTTGTGTTTATCATTATTATCCAAATAATAAAGACCATCATGCATATAACCCGAGCTAACATATTTATTTCCAAAATAAATATTGCAAACATCATCTGTGAACTGAAATTTATAGCCATTTCTAGTCAAACTAGATATAGAAATGATGTTCTTAAAAGCATCAAGTACATACAAAATATTACTTCAATACAAAACATGTCCAGACATGTAAAAAGATTTAGATCCTATGGCTAAAGCTTCAACAGTTGAGCCATCGCCAATTCGGAGTTTAACATCTCGAGAACGCAAGATGCTACTGTTTGCTAGTTCCTGCATATAATAAGAAATGTGAAAATTGGCACTAGTATCTAAAACCCAAGCTATAGATGAACTATGAGCATCATCAGCATCTAAATAATAAGATATAGACATACCTTCTGAAGGTGTATCCTTCTTGTCCTTTAGAGAAGCAAGATACTCTGGACAGTTTCATTTCCAGTGCCCATCCTTATGGCAGTGGAAACACTTTTGTTTGCCTCCATCAGCTTTGGTCTTCCCTTTCTGTTTAGCTATCTTCTTGGAAGGTCCTGGAACTTGAGGTTTTTTTTTCTTATTGCCCTTCTTCTTTTTGGACTTTCCAGCAGAAGAATATGCAATCAAAGCTACCTCTTTTCCTTTATTGCCCGACATATTTTTTTGGGTAATAACAAGCATGTTAAGTAAAGCAGCCAAGGTGTATTCCTGCTTAGTCATATAAAAATTTATCACAAAATTCCCAAATGACTCAGGAACGGACTGAAGGATCAAATCCGTCTGTAGTTGGAAATCCATGTGAAAGTTAAGATGTTCCAGCTGCTCCACAAGCCGAATCATCTTGTGGACATGATCCCTAATATTCTATCCCTCAGAAATCCTCATGTAGAATAGCTGTCTAGATATCTCATACCTAGCATTCCTGCTGTGCTCACCATACAACTCTTGCAGGTGAAGGAGGATCTCACTTGCATATTGCATATTTTCATGTTGCTTCTGTAACTCATTACTCATAGAAGCAAACATGTAACACTTAGCTCTTATATCATGCTCCTTCCACTTGTCCAAAGTATCATGTTCCTCTTGACTGGCCTCTGGAGGTAAGGGACCAGGAACCTTTGAGTCTAGAACATATCCAATACATTCTAGGTTTAGGACAAGTTTTAAATTTCTTAGCCAATCAGAAAGATTAGGTCTCGTCAACCTATTATGATCAAGTATGCTTGCAAGGATATTAGATGGTGGTGGTTGTTGTGTGCTCGTTACTATCAGAAGAATAACTGCAGAAAATAACTAGATTAATTAGTAAATATATCAAGTAATTAACCAAAATGATTATGGTCTTTTAATCAAATTGGTCCTCCCACTAACTTAGCGAATCCTACACTTCCAAAGTAGGAAACGAAAATCTTAGTTGGATGGATTTCTAGTGGGTGATTAAATTTTTATAGTCATATTGGTCATCCTCAGACACATCCATTATTGAAATTACAATAAACTGTAAGTGAGCAACTCCTTGCCCATCACATCTCATGTGAGGTTCAATCATTGACTTATTTTGCATTAGTTAAGTTGATCCCATTGAGCCAGTAAACATGTAAATAATTTTAATGTCCTCAGGCACATCCATTATTGGATACCAAACTATTTATATATTAACAACATCTCATGCTTAACAATTATTCTTAAGAAAATCTCTTAAATTAATTGCATCATATGCAAGTATTTAAAATTTCTTAAAATAATTACCTCAATGGAAGGCCCATGATATAATTACATTAATTATACCATTTATAACTTAATCATTTGTTTGAAAGATTTAGTAGTCGGCTTAATTACTATTATGATCTCACTTTTCACATTATCCAATTAGAATGCATATATCATATACTATTATGGTCCCAGGAGTCGAGAGCCACCCTCCACTGGCCGGAACTCCTCGCGGAAACTGCCTGAAAGGACGCGACTGCACGCATGTTAAGGCCTCCTTTCGCCATCTAGGGGAGGGTTTTTGGTGCAGTTGAGGACCACTGGAAGCCCGCCGGACCTTTGTCGACTGTCGCTAGCCACTGGGTTGGCCGGAAACGCAGTGAATGGAGAGGGAGAGGGAGAGGGAGAGGGAGAGGGGAAGGAAGAGAGAGAGAGACGGGAGGGGGGTCTGTTTGCAAAATTTTAAAACTCTGTTTTTTTTTTATCTTTTAATTACATAATCAATCCTTGAACTTTTTCATATTTTTCAATCAAGTCCGAAAATTCTTTTACTATATTTTAAATTTAATGAACTTTAGTAACAATAATAAAATTAAATGTTCTCTAAAGAAATCAAATTATTTTTTTGTTAATTTAATAAATTAACTTTAATTTATTTTATTACAACTAACAATTTAAAATAATTATAATAATAATACTTGTCAAAATAACATTCATGAAGTAAAATATTATTATGAAAATACTAATTTAGTACCTTAAACAAAATAGTAATAAATTAAAATAAAAAATTTTAAAATATTTTCTATATATATATATATATATATTAAAAAAAATCAGGTTGTTACAAATTTAGTCATTATATTTTCAAAATCAAGTAATTTAGTCCCTAAGATTTGACAAACATATAATTTAGTTATTGCTGTTAGAATTTCAATTAAGTTGTCGTTAATTCTAGCGAAAATAATCAAAATATTATTAACTTTATTTTCAATTTGAAAACAATTTAGTCCTCTAAATTTTATTTTATTAGCAATTTAGTTTTTAAAATTTGATTAAACTTATAAATTAGTCTACGTAGTTTTAAAATCAAGCAATTAATTCATTAACATTTTATTAAACTTACAAGTTAGTGCCTACCATTAGAATTACGATTAATTCTCATTAAATTTAGTAAAAATATCAAATTGCTTTTAACTTAATTTTAAATCTGAAAATAATTTATTCTTTGAAATTTTATTTTAATAACAATTTTCATCAATATTCATATTTTTCTTTTTTTATATACAACAATATATATAATACAAGAAAATTTATATATATACATATATAATTGTTTATATATTATTAAAATAATAATGACAAAAATAGAAATTTATAAAATTATAAAGGCTTATTTATAAATAATTATAATATTTAAGAATTAATTTATAAATATATGAATAATTTTGTAACTAGTCAAAACTTTTAAAGATCTAAAAATAATTAATCAAGATTTTAATAATTTAAATTTAAAGTTTTTTAATTGAATGAGACCTATATTTTAAAAATATATACTGATATGTATCACCAATTCAATATATAAACAATGAAATGATGGCATCTTGAATATGTGGAGATAATCGTGGAGTTTTTTTTGTTTCTTTTAAACAGAAAATGAGAATGCTTCAGATAAAACAATACAAGCCTACATAAAAATAAAAAAAAAATAAAAATAAAAATAAAAAAAAGGAAAAGAATACCACAAAAACTCCCCCAGGTGTCGGTTTAGTTCTTAAAACCAAACTTGTAATAATTGAGCTTCGGATGCAGACACCTGGCTCAATCCGAGAAAGAGGGGGATTATGGAATATGCTTCGGTGCCGTTTATGATGATGCTGAGAATTTCCTAAGGTTGGAAGCCAGCGACCAGCGGTTCAGCTTAATTCAGAAACGAAGATTCAACGCCCTTAAGACCAAAGTACCCTCGTCTCATTGAACAATATAAAGGCTTGTTTGTTTGTGAAAAATTATTTTTTAATTTTTTTGGTAAAATTATAAATTTTATTTTTAATAAAAATTAAAATCATGAAAAAGCACACAGATAAAAATAATTTTTAATTTAAAAAATTAAAAAAATATTTACATATTTAGAATTTAAAAATTTTATTATAAAATATATTTAAAAACTTATTTTACTATTAAAATTTCTTAATATGTTTTATTTATTTATTTTATAATAATATGATTACTTTTTATTTGTAATTAAATATTTCTTTTTATTTGTAATTAAATATTTTTAAATAATTATTTAATTTAGTTATAAAAAATTATAATATAATTTTAATTTCAGAAAAGACATTATTTCTGTTTAAAAAATAGTTAGAAAACAATTATTATAGAAAAATAATGAAAAACAACTAAAATTATGTTTTCTAAATTTTAATTAAATTTTAAAAATTTAATTTTTCAGATTTGCACTTCAAAAATTGGTTTATTTTCAATTTTCTTAAAAATATTTTAAAAAAAATTACTCTAATTTTTTAGTCTTGAAAAATCCTTATAATTTTTTTTTTTTCATTCTTTTGATGTTTTCATTTGAAAGCCAATTTTATCCCTATTCCCATCTAAATAATGGAGCACTGGAGATCTTTCCAAGCCCAGCCCTTTATGATATATGGAGGCACTGCCCATTGCAAAATATTAAATAAATAATATGAATATTAAGAAATAAGTATCTATAAAGACAGAATTTTCTTTTTTAGATTCGGTTACCATAAATTTAAAATACAAATATGCAAATCTCACTTATTAAATAGGTGAATTTCACTATATATTCTGTGAATCAGGTTTATGTAAAAATATTTTCACACTTTCACATCATTCACTGCTAGTTTCTCCGAATCTATCAATGGCTTTGGCTACTTGAAAAGATAAAAAAAAAAAAAGAAAAATAAAATTATATAACATATTACATATCGTATGAGAAGGCATATTTTCCTAGGGAAAACCCATTTATGTGAAGGGTATTTAAAAAAAAAATTCCAAGTCAAATATAGACTTACTTCTTGATCCCAATTAGTGCATGCATTTACTGTAACAAGTGCCACAACTTGTACTGAGAGCCCAAATATGATTCCCATCCAAAGCCCCTGACCACATGACAATTTGTTCTAATTATAAACTAAATCTACCAAAGAAAGAATAATACAGTGTAATGTGAGTGTAGGAAAGATACACAGACTCACCATGCCTCCAATATGCAAGACAAAAGCAAAGAGCAAAGCACAAGGAATTGCTACAACATAATAAGCCCCAAGGTTGATAAATGCACATAGATTTTGCCATCCACATCCTCTAGCAGCACCTGTATATCAAACCATATTGAGTACTTATTAATTGCTCTCATGAACTTCTTACCTATACCTGAGTATATATAGATAAGGATTTTGGATGAGCGTATTATGTTAGACTTTTAACCAATCCCGTTTGACTTGTGATAAGAAATTAGGACCTGAGAGCACACACTGGAATCCATCCAAGAAATCAGATAGTGCTAATAGAGGCATCATTTTAGCAACATATTTGATCACCTCTTCTTCATTGCTGTAGAGCTTTCCCCATTGTCTGCGTACCAAAATTGTACTGATTCCGACCACTGCACCTTCTGAGAGTGCTATTATGATCATGACACAGAGAGCCAGACGCGCACCTTGTGGGCGCCCTGCCCCTAGTTCATTTGATACTCTTGTACTGTTACAATGAGACAATGAGAGAGATGATCATCAACTAAAATCAAAGGAAGAATTGAAGAGAATATAAGATGGAAGACCGACCTTATGGCACTACCAAGGCCAACAGAGATCATGTAGACCATCCAACATGTGTTAAGGCTGTCAAAAACAGGATTATAAGCAGAAAGGAATAAAGATATGTTTTTTTCCTGTTTCCTTAATTTATTTTTCAAGAGAAGAATGAAAACTAATGGGCTCTCCAGGGCTATGTTTGCTGTGCAATCAAAGCTCAATCAACAAAGTAAAAATGGAGAAAGGAAGAGGAAGGAATGTATGTACCTTATCGATAGCACAGATGTCTCCAGTTTGGGATTTGGGAGTAGACCAGACAAGAGAACCACCATCTCAAAAGACCAATATTCCAAGCTAACAAAATTTAATTTACTTTAAGCATGAATTGCTGTCTAAAACAAAACTATCCATTCATATTGATTTCTGATTAGCAATTACCATATCATGATTGCTGAAGGAATTGCAAGCTTTACAAAGCTGAGGATATCATGCAGTGCTTCTCTTGAAAACCCTCTCCAAGTCTTCATGCAAGCTGGGGAGAATTTAATATACATTGCTAATAAGAATACGTTAATCCAATAGGAAATGGTAATTGCCAAGGCAGCTCCTTTGCTTCCAAGTCCAGACTTGAAAACAAGAACCCAACACATAAGAATGTGCAGAGAAGCTGTAATCCCAGAGCTGACCATCATAGGAATAACATTATTTTGGGTTTGGAGAAATCTGTTCAGGCATTGCAGCAAGCCAAAGGCAAAAAGGCTAGGAATCATCCAGCGATTGAATGTTCCTGCTCCAGTTGATATCTCGTGATCTTGGCCAACAAATATAAGAATGGTGCTGGTGTAAAACCAGATGATTGCCAGGGGAATGCTTAGTGCTAGAAGGGTTAGCATTGCCCTTTGTGCGTGAATTCCAAGCATGTGGTATTGTTTTGCTCCATAGGCTTGCCCACAAAGTGTCTCCAATGCACTTCCCATCCCTAGCTATAAAAATGAGAACGTTTCAGAGAAAACAAAAATTTTTTTTCTCACCCTTGCACTTCTGAAATTTAAGAAGAAATTGAAAGGAAGGGTTTTATAAAACCCTATTGTGTCTTACATGACCTTCAAAGCACTCCCTCACTTCTCTTACCTATAATTGTTTACAAAATTTTATGCTAACAAACAACAGTTGCATAACTAGACCAAACAATTCATTTACTAACTCTTCCTGAGACACTCCAAAGTGTTGAAGGTTTGATATTATTATCAGAGGTTTCTGGTCTGAATCTTACTGAAATTGGATAGAATTTAATTAATTCAACTAAGGCCCAATTGTCCAACTACAAAGGTCCAATGAATTGAAAACCAACCAACAAAAAGTGTAAAGCCCATTAGCTGGAACAGTGTTACATGATCAAATTATTGATTTGTGCAATAGAGACCACACAATTTATGATACTGGATGCCAGGGAAAGTCAGTGCACCAACCGACCACGTACTTGCTGAACATGAAAAATAATACATACCAATACACTGAAACCAGTCACTGAACCGAAGGAAGATGCCATGGAAGCGCTAGAAAGAGCAAGCTCACCAAGATGCCCCACAAACATAACAGATATCAATTGCAAACAATACTGCAGCATACTAACTGCTATAAGTGGCCCCGCAAGCCACAGTTGCTTCTTTGCTTCTTCAATAAAATCCCCTCTGCAGCAATTTTGTTTAGATAATTCTTCTTCTTCTTCTTCTTCGTCAAGTTCTTGGCTTGGAATCAGAGAAGATTCAAGACTTGATTTTTCTCCTCTTTCCATTCTGCTTTGGCCCCGTTTTAGTCAATGGATCAATGCAAGAAGAAAGAGGTAGCGTGCTTATATAATAAATTATTCAGTAATTGATGAGTATAATATGCTCAAATACATGTGTTAATAAAAATTAAAAAAATGCTTGTGTTAATTGAGAACGAGACAAAAATCTGTCATCACATAATAAAGGAAATGATTAATATAAATGGTACCCACCATTTTTTATTTTAAGTGTATTTTTTGGAAATATTGCAAGGTCATTAAGCCTTACCAAATTTACATGTGGATGTGGTGTAGAAAGGAATGGTTTAAGGTATTTCTTTTTTTTTTTTTTTTTTTTTACGAAGTTTCCTTTTTTTTAAATAATATTTGCAGCTAGAAATATAAATGTAATATTCTTTAATTTTTTGAGAAACTAACCAAAGCATCTATTTATATATTTTCTTTAATCCCTTTTATACTTTCTTAATTTAGCACTATTAATCTTATTGTTTACATCAAAAATATAATTTAATTTCCGTGCTAAAGCTCATGGCTAATTAAATTAATTTTTATAAAATTAATTTAATTAATTATATTTTATTAATTTAATTAAAAAGCCTGAAATAAGTATCTAGATATTATTTTGATTATTAATTAAGTGGTGGAATTGAGAAGTTAACTCTTCCAAGGAAGTTATTAAGTTATAGAGTAGTTACAAGCAGTTGCAAGAAAAGTTACAAGAATTGCAAGACGTGAAGGAATGCTAGTATCAAATACCAATCTATTTATTTTTATTTTACTTGTCATTTAATTTTTTTAATTTTGTATTCAATTCTCAAGTAATTAATCCATTTTTTTAAAAAAAATTTTATTCAATTTACAGTGAGATTTTAATGAAACTATATTTAGTGCAATAAAATTATCGCAACTGTTCGATTAAAGGTTAAAAAGTGCATTACTGATATATTTAATATTTAGTACACCCGTATTTTTTAAGCTGTTGGCCGTTGGATATTATTTTTTAAGGAAAACCTATAAAAAAAATAGCAATATTAATAATTCAAGCAAGATAATTTTATCAATGGAGACAAAATAAATATGTTGGAGTGAAATGGATAAAAGGGGAATAAATTCGTTGCTTCTAATGGCTCTTAACATGCTACGATGTTTGGTCCATTGTAGTTATACGAGGAAAATTTTAGAAAATAACTAATTATTTTTATTTTATTTTAATTATTAAGTATCATAAATTTTATATGATTTTTATTAAATATATTAAATAAATTCTGATTTTTTTCAATATAATTATAGTAGTACAAGATATATATATATATAGAAAACTTTTAAGATTTTGGGACCTCAAAGAAATTACATAATTTGGTATTAAGCCATCTGGATTTTCTGTCATTTTCTGTTTAATTTATTTATTACAAAATAAAAATCTAATTTTATTTGTATCGATTTGAGATTAAATTGAGGTTATCTAATTAATTAATAGATTGACCCTTTCATGTCATTTTTTAGATTTTATTTCTGTAAAACTTCCATATTAAAATAAAATGTTATTTATTAAAAAAAAAAAAAAGGGTCTAAAAACACAAAATAAAGTTTCATTTTTTCAGTAAGATTTTTTTGAAAGAATTTTGCATGTTTACTGCTTTATTAAAAGTAAATTCTAATCAAACTAAACTATTATCTCGCATCAAAACTCAACTATTGTTGATATGTAATTATTGCTTTAATCTAATGGTAAATATAAAGTTATCTTGATCCATATGGATATTACACTATAAATTTAAAAATAATCAGTTTTGCAACTAATTATTACAACTTACAGAAATTAATTATTATTAGCAATCAATTTTATAACCAATTTGTGATTTCAGTTTTTTTTTTAGTAAATTAATTAATTTTAAAAAAAAATTTAATAATTGATTCAAGAATTGGTTGTTAAATTGGTTATTATTAGCAACTGATTTATAATTATTTACTAAATCGATTGTTAATCGATATTAGAAAAATCTTAAATACATGATTAGCAATCAATTAAGAAATCAGTAACTAAAATTTGCTACTAATAGCAATCAATTTTAAAATTGATTGCTAACAGCAATCGAAAAAATTATTTTAGTTGACTCTATAGTTAGCAACTGATTTGTAATCAATTGCTAAAATTGGTTGTTATTTACAATCGATTAATTGTCGGTTGTTAATAACAATCAATTTTTACAACCAATTATAAATCAGTTGTTAAATTTTTTCCCTAAAAAATTTTTGCTCAGTTTTTTTTTTGATTTGTAACCAATTTGCGAATTAGTTGCTAACAATAAATGATTTTCCCCGACAAACAATTTTTTATTTTCTTTTTTCTATTTGCAACTTATTTGCGAATTGGTTGCTAGCAACAATCTGTAACAAAAAAAAAAAATGATGATGGGATTTTGGCGTGTGACAGTGAGTTTCCACTGTCACAGCCAGCCTTTTATTAAAAAAAAAAGAAAAAAAGTTCAAAAACGGGAGGAGGACCCCCCCCCCCCCCAAATTTTCCCTTTTCTCCTCTCCTTCCCTCTCTTCTTCTTCTTTCTTTCTCCGGTGACCGGCCGGCGACCTCCCAAGCGGCTCCTCCACCGGGCCGGCGACCCTCCGGTGACGGCCAGACACCAGAAAACGGCGGCAAGAGAGGGAGAAGAGAGAGAAAATGAGCGCACAGTGGGCAGCGGCTTTCCGGGCAATTCCGACTTCATCCGACGTCCGATCGAGGCGATTCAGGTGGCGTTGGAAAAGCTTGTTCCGAGAGCTTTCTTTTGATACCAATTTCGCAGCAAATGGAGGTCGGATAAGTGAGATATGGAGGAGAGAAGTTTCGGGTTTTTCAAGCTTTTTCGTCAGATCTACGACGATCCGACCGTTGGATCGACGATCTGAGACCACCTATGGACTGAGGAAGAGGAGAGGAACATGGTGGTATGATCAGATCCGTCAAATGTCGCCGGCGACCGGCGGCCGGTCACCGTGCGCGGTGGTTCCGACGGTGACTCCGGTGGGCTATGGAGATGATTCAACTTCCAGAGGCTTCCTCATAAATTTTTGGAATTTTTGAGACACAGATAAACTTCGGATAAGACAATTTTTATTATTTCTCTGTCTGTGGAGCATAAATACAGTGTTTCTTAAACAGGAAAAATTAAAGAAAAATTTTAAGAAAAATATATGATGAAAGTAAAATTATTTGGAGATATTCTATGGTATTTGTTGAATTTTTGAGTGATTGTAAAATATTTTTGAAAAATATAGATAGATTTTAGTTAGATTTTTAGCATATGGGCATATAAGATTATTTGAAATTAAGATATTTAAATTTTATATAATTGGTTGAAGCTTGAGGATGGAGGTTTAAATATGTGAATATTGAATTGGGTTGAATTAAGAATATGTTAGATGTTGGAAACTTATGGAATCGAGTAAAATTCTTGAATAAAATATTCATGGGTGATTAGAAAATTATAATTCATTTTGCAATAGCCTTATAATATTATTAAGGACTGCGGGACAAAATTTTAGAATTTTTAGAGCATGTTTGAGTGGATTTTTACAAAATGTCAATTATAGGGACTAAAACGTAATTTTTAAGATTTTGGGTATTGTTTGGTTTGGAGGGGCCATATAATGATGATGAATATGAGTTGAATTTAGAAGTGTTATTTGAGCCTTTTTGCAGGTTGGGTAGGTCCCAGGTATAGGAGAAACTCTGCCGGATTTCCGACATAAATTAGGCTGTCTATTGCCTCTTTAGAGTTTTATTCTAACTTAGTACTAATAAATTTATAACTTAATTATTAGGTGATCGAGATCAGCTATTTTTTCTGCATCCAGCAGCCACAATAGTCATCGGTGTACTGTGAGTAAAATATTAATTTTAATTGTAATTTCGATATTATTATATGTTTAAGCATGCCCATGTATCACCTATAAGTATGTATCTATATAGTTAAACTCTAGGCACGTTTTATGTTGCATTCTCAATTGTGAAAGTGCCATGGATGTTGTTGTGGTAATTTGGAGCAGTGTGCGTGCATTAGCATGCGTGTGATGTGGTGTGAACTATGGATAGGACGGGTAGACACGGCTTGAGATCTTCGCTGGGACCCGGTCGTTCGGGTTAGACACGGCTTGAGTTCTTCGCTGGGATCCCGATTTGGTTATTAAGTGGAAGTCCGAGCTGAGTTCTTCGCTGGCACAGGTTGGATTTAAGAGAGCTGTATAGGGGATTAGCTCCCATATATTATGATTGATATTACTGGGTGTGTGAGTACTCCAAAATACCTTTTTGCTGTTATGATGTGAATTCATTGTTGATGTTGCATTTCACTCTACAGGTTGCATTAGTATTAGATAGTTATAGAGATTATGGTTAAAATTGATATTTTACTCTCTGAGTCGAACGCTCATTCCTGTTCAATATTTTTCCAGGCCACAGGAGGAGTTATTTTACAGAGCAACCTATTTTCTTCCTCGCAGGTTTAACGTCGATTATTTAATTATTTTACTATCTTTTCTAAATTTAAAATCAAGAACTCCGCATGTGTTAGTAATAGTGTGGACCTTGTTAGAAATTGTGTTAATTTAAATTTTTGAAATTAATAAATGAAGATTTGTATGGTATTTAAACAGTTTGTAAATGAGGTAACAGGGTTGAGCTGGGCTCCCCTGATTTTAGTTTCTGAAAATTTATGGGTTAAGTTGGCTCAAAATATAATTATAACAGTTTAATTTAAATTATTTTATGTGCATATTGGGCCTAAATTGTGGGCCTAGTTATGGATTTGAGAAATAGTTAGGCTTACTACGGGTTTCGGGGGCTTTAAGCTGGCCCAGGTCCTAGTGCCGGTCCAGCCCATAGGTTGGGTCGTGACACAATCAATATTTGCAACCGATTAAAATCAGTTGATATTAGCAATTGATTTTTTTCCCTCAAAAAATTCCTACCCAATTTTGAGTTTTTTTTTTTATTTGCTACCGATTTACGAATCAATTGTTGATTTTGCAATCGTTTCCCTCCCCATCCCCCTCCCCCTCACCCTCAAATTCTCCCCAATTTTTTTATTATTTTGATTTACAATCGATTTGCAAATTGACTGCAACTGATTTGCAAATAAGCTGCAACCAATTGAAATCAATTGTTATTAGTAATTGATTTTGCAATCATTTGCAAATCAATTGTAAAATTTTTGTCCCAAAAATTTTCGTCCAATTTTTAAAAGAAATAAGCAACCGACATTCGGTTACTAAAATAAATTATTAATTTGCTTGTATAAACTATTACTCATTTTCTTTCTTTTCTATTTATTTTTGCTCTCCTTTTTCTCTTTTAACTCGTTTTCTTCATCATCTTTTTCATTTTCATCTATTTTATTCATCTTTTTGCTCTCTATTTTCTTCTTCATCTTTTTCTTTCTCATCTATTTTCTTCATCTTTTTTTCTTCTTCATTTTCTTTTTCTTTATTGTCTTTTTTATTTAATTTAATTTTCCTTGACATAAAATAAAATTTTTGTGCAAATATATTTTTGTTAATAAATTATTTGTAGTATCAATTTTTAGTTTTTTTTGTTATTATATATATATATATATAGTAATTTTTTTAATAATTTGTCTTATAAATATGTTTTTATATTTAATTTTTTGTCAATATTTTTTTACATTAGTTATTAGTAGTATTTTTTTATAATATTTTTATATTAATTTTTAGTACTAATTTTCATTTTTAATTTATTATTTTAGTATTTTTTGAAATTTTTATTTATTTGAATTTTTTATTTGGAAATTTAATTTTTTTTATAATTTTATTAAAATTAACAACTGACTTTTCGGTTGTTAAATTAGTTACAAATAGCAATAAATTTACAAAATAATTGTAAAATTATAAAATTAAAGACACTAATTTTTTTACAATTAATTATATTTTTATTATAATTAGCAATCGATTTCGATTGCTAGTAGCAACTGATACTTTCTTACTTAAAGTGTTATTTTTTTTAAGTTTAATGAATTTAGCAATCAATTTAATTGTCGGTTGCTATTTGTAATCGATTTAGTTGTCGGTTATTATTTGTACTTAGACTCATTGGATTGAATCGATTGCTAAATCAAATAACAACCAATTTTAATGGATTAACAATTAATTTATTTTCAATTGTTAATTTTATTTTATTTTTAGTGTTAATTAACCTATACTGTTTAAACTTATTTTGCGTCCTATACATTTTGGGTGTAGTGGGTCCTAAATTGAGTGTATTGAGTGGTCCGCTGGCCATAAGTTATAATGGACATGATATGTTTCTTTTTTCAATAAAATTTAATTAAAAAAAAACTCTTATTGCTAGGTTGGCTTGGTCCAATGCTCACTTGACAATAGTGTTATAAGATTAGGATCAACATGGTGGATTGACCAGATATAAAATCGAGTCAATTCTCTCGTTAAATCAAATAATGAGTTATGATAGTTGAATTGATGACTTTGACCCAATGAACTGGTAAATTTAAAAATTTTTTAAAATATCAAATAATATTTTAAAATTTAAATTTATATTTACTTATTAAATAAAATGTTATTTAGCCATTATCTTTGTATTTATAGTAATACAAGAAGTTTCACAAATGTTAACAAGATAGTTATTCATTTGTGAATGTATTTTTATTTTATCTATTAGTTATAAATTTTGAGAATAAAAATATTTAAAATTTAAATATTTTTTTTTTCATGTAAAATATAAATTTATTATTAATATATATAAATATAACTTAATAAATTTGTTTAAAAAAACTAAATAAATGTTAAAAATATTAATTTTAAAGATAAAATTTAGTTGATTAAACTTATGTAATTATATTAGTAATTATAATATTTAATTAATTTTTTAATATTTCATTAGTTAAAACCAATGACAACTCATTAGTTAAATCAGTAACTCGTCGATTTAGTCTTTTAGTCGAGTTAAGTTTTAGATCGAATTTAATAACTATATTTGATAAAGTCAAGTTTGACCATTCGAGTCTTCACCCTCTTAATCTTCTACTTAAAAATAAAAACTCTTATTAAAAGATTGAAAACAAACTCACCAACTATAATAATTTATAGGATTTATCAAAAAAATTATATAATAAATAATAATTTTTATATTATCATTTAACATAAAATGACAATCTACTAATAGTTGCACATATATGCAAATATCATTATTATTTAAAAAAAAATTATAAGGTGATTATAAATTTTTGAAACTCATATATATATATATATATATATACCCATACATTTATGTTCCTTTACTATTAAATTACCATTTAATGTAAAATATTTTAAATAAAATAATAATTTCACTATATAATTACTAGGTGTACCTTTCCTCAATGGTTCAAACAATTAATTGGCACATACGGTTCAAACAATTAATTGAAATTAAATTGTTGTCGCCGACTAATAGGATTTGAAGAGGAAGTGTTTAGGCAAACTTTAAGTTTGTTGGGTCCTGAGCATTCAATTGGGAGGGACCGGAAGCGTTAAGTCCCACAATTAAAAGATTATTAAAAAAAAAAAAAAGAAGGAATTTAAAGAACCGATGATAATTTATTTACAAACATCAAGTTTGTTGAAAATTTATTTGGCCCCCAAATTTTTTTTTTGTCTTAAAATAGCAAATTTCGTCTCTTTGAATTAATTTTATTTGAGAGGAATAAAAATTGTCTCTATTTTACTAGTCTCTATAATATACAAAAATTAAATTATAAATATATACAACAAGTATAAATAATGTCTAACGCACTTTAAAAAAATTATTATTTTTAAAAATACTAACATGACCTATTTAAAAAATAATAATTAAATAATTTTTTTATCATTTTGATAAATTAATTGGTATTCAATTATTTATTTTTAAATTAAAAGTAAAAGTAAGTTGTGAAATAAAAATTATAAAAAAGAAAAAAATTTATAAAATTTCTATAAATTATTATGATCGTCTAATTTTATCTATTTTTTTTAGAGTTATTTTGTCCAAAATTATCTATCGTTTTATAAAAATTAAGGAGAATAAATTGTTTTATTCTAATTTTGCTCTCATATTTACTAAAAACTGTAACTATTTAAACAATTTTAAACTTATTTTAACATATTTTTTTTAATTAAATGAGATAAAAGATAATTCAGTCAAATTGAAGAGTAATTTATTATAATTTAAGTGATTTAATTATTTTTTTTTATAATCATAAATGATACATAAAAGTATACAGAGATAATAATTTATTTAACCTTAAAGAATAAATAAAAGTGGACGGAGATAAAAATCTCTTTATTTATTTTTATCTTTCATATTTAAATTTTTTATTTAAAATTATTTATCACATTTAAAAAATTGTGTTAATTATTTTTTAAAATTTTTTTATTTGTATTAAATATAATAAATACTTATAAAATAAATAATTTAATAAAATAAAAAATAATTTAATTAATTATTAATATATTTTATAAAAATAAAATTATCAAATATTTTTTTTAATTTTCATATAAAATTTAAATGAAATAGATAAAAATGAGACGGTGATTGCTCACATTCAAAGTATACTAATTATATTAATGAGATACCAAACTATCACGTCTCTCTGCCCCTCCATTTTATCCTCTCCTCTCATTCCAATCTCAAAATACTGAGAGAGAGAGGGCGACACTGCCTGGAAAGAGAGGCGGCTAAGAAGAAGCAAGAACAACCCCATGGGAGACACAGCAGAGAATAAGATCATGGAAGAGACTCTTTTAATCAAAGAAATTAGAGATCGCGATGATTCCTTATCAAATCTAACATGGCACGTGTTCAGTCAAGAAGTGAAAAAACTGGGTTACATAGCAGGACCCATGGTGGCTGTGACTCTTTCTCAGTACCTTTTGCAATTTGTTTCCATCATGATGGTTGGTCATCTTGATGAGCTTGCTCTCTCTAGCACCGCCATAGCCATTTCTCTAGCTAGCGTCACTGGTTTTAGTCTTCTTGTAAGTCCTCTCCTCTGATCTTCTTATTCTTCGGCTTCTTCCTCCCCTGCACACCCTTTCCTCTTCTCTTTTAATATTGTTAATAATCTTTTCTGGGTTTGGTTTCTTATGCTGAATTGCTGGTTTTAATATTCTTTCTTTATTTGTTTTTTTCACTCTTTCTTGTCATGGTTATGAATGTGCATGGTTAAGTAAAAGAATCCAACTTATTTTCTGTGTGTAAATTAATTCTTGTTGATAGGTAACACTGTGTCTGCTTCTTTGGTGTTGTTTTCTAATTGTAGCAGAATATGTTTTGTCTGTTTACGATTATTATAGTAATTTCAACTTTAAATGGTGAGAAATCGAGAAGATAAAGAATTGGGCTCCTTAATTTTCTACTTTTATGCACTTGTCCATTTCTTTCTTAAAATAAAAAAAAAAATCTTGATCTTTATCTTTTGGTGTTTTTTTCTAGCATCTCTTGGATTAGTTAATTACATTGGTTCCAGTAAAATTAATATTGATGAGATGAGACAATAGATGGGCAAATTAAGTTAATGAGTACTTAATAATAATTTGGTGTTTAAAATTTTAATTTAGTTAAACGTTAGCTGTTTTTCAATTAAAAATAATTTAGTTCATAAAATTTTATTTTATATAATTATTTAAATATAATGAATAATTATTTAAATATAAAATTTAGATATGAAATTATTTTATTAATAAAATAAAATTTTAATGATTAAATTATTTTAAATTAACAAAATAATTAACTAATTTGTTAATGAAATTTAAATATAATGATTAAATTGTTATTAATAAATTAGTTAAATTTTCATATAACTATATAATAACTTCTAATTTTAAGATTAGTTTCCCACGATAATAATATATTAAAATAAATAAATCTCGTTATAATTACATTCTAAAAATTAAACAAAATATAATTTTATCAAAATAATTATTGAATTATTTTGCAAATCTAAATTATTAAATTTAATTAATTTATTATTATTTATTTAAAAAAGTATTTTCTTTAATTTTTGACACTTGAATAATTTAAACTAATTTAAACATATTATATTGCATAATATAATACTTTGTTATCATGATGATGACTTTCTTTGGCTATATGATTCCATGAGCTAATCTTTAAGTACATAATTTAAAAACTTTCTTGGCATCATTTTCTTCTCGCAAATTATTCTATATAGATATTGACGTCCTGATTTAACCTGTCGCCAATGAACATTATTGACTTCAAATGTTTGTTCTTTACTCTCAAAAGGTTAATTATTGGTTTTAACATTCGAAAATTCCCTAAGAGGTATATAGAAATACTGACAGTTTCTGTTTTAAATTATTATAATTAATATTTAACTGTTAATATAATAATCGATAACTATTAAAATAATTAATAATTATTAGAATGAACAAATCTTAAATATAGAAGAAGCAAAATCGGAGTCTACCTCTCAGTTCAGAATTGGCAGTTGTGGTGCGTGTTTTAGTCAAAAAAGGCTTTCGTTTTCATCCTTTTCTTTCTTTTCTTTTTTTTTTTTTTTTTTCTTTCCTTCTACAAAAGCCAACAAGTAAATATTTTGTAATGCCATTAAGTAAATTCATTATTCAATGCCTTGGGAAGCAAGTCCATCAATGAGGATGAGACATTGGACTTGATAAAAGCTAATATTGTCCTTTAGCAACAGTTTCTTTGAAGTGTCTTTGGCATTTGTCCTTTATGAAGATGAAAAAACTATCATACAAATTATATATTCTATATTATTTGATGGAGATTGGAATCTCTGCATTGAATAATCCAATGGCTGGTTTTATTATTATTTTTTTCTTAATATGTCTTGTAGGATGTAACAAACGTTTGATCATTAAATTTATTGATTTTAAGAACTATAAATAATATTGTCAATCCTGTTGTTGATGTGTAGAAGGCCTCTGTTACGAAGACCTGTTTTCTGCTCTGTTGGTTTCTTTTGATTTCCTTGTGGGGATGTTTGTTGGGTGCTTCTTGTGTCTCTTTAGCTTGATATTTGATCCTGTTTCTTTGTACTTTGTACTTCAATCAGGCCCCTAACCTTTTATTAATAATACCATCTCTTGATTGCTTATCAAAAAAGAAAAAATGTCATAAAATATACAACAAATTAACACTGATCTTTTACTCTTGAGAATCAATAAGATAAGACTTATTGGTTTGCAAAGCATACAGAAAAGCATCAAACTCCACAATCAAAAACTTATAGAAATGATATTATGTTAGTAATGATCTGAATTTTAGTTTGGATATAATCTTACAATTAACAAAATCTACTGATTTTTGTACGTGTCACACAGCTGGGGATGGCAAGTGCATTGGAAACTTTATCTGGACAAGCTTATGGAGCTAAGCAATATCAAAAACTGGGAATTCAAACTCAGACTGCTATATTCTGTTTAATCCTAGTTTGTATCCCTCTTTCTGTGATATGGATAAACGTGGGAAACATACTTATTTTCATTGGCCAAGATCCCAAAATTTCACATGAAGCTGGTAAATTTATAACGTCGCTAATTCCTGCACTCTTTGCCTATGCAACTCTTCAGCCTCTTGTTCGATACTTTCAGGCACAAAGTTTGATTTTCCCTATGGTCCTAAGCTCTTGTGGGACTCTTTGTCTCCATATCCCTCTGTGTTGGGCTTTAGTGTTCAAGTCAGGACTAGAAAACCTTGGAGCAGCATTAGCAATGTGTATTTCAAATTGGACGAATGTAATTTTTCTTGGACTATACATGAAGTACTCCTCTGCCTGTGCCAAAACACGTGCCCCAATTTCTATGCAGTTACTCCATGGAATCGGAGAATTCTTTCGCTTTGCTATACCTTCTGCAGTAATGATCTGGTAATTTATCTCTCCTCTGTATTTATACTTATTGTAAAACAAGTTTTTGTTGTGATCTTTGATGCATTAATCATGCTGATGATTGTAGCCTTGAATGGTGGTCATTTGAGCTGCTTGTGTTGCTCTCAGGACTCTTACCAAATCCAGAGCTTGAAACGTCAGTCCTATCTGTTTGGTATGTTCTAATTCAGGCTAGTTTGGTCTACTTTGAAAATGAGATTAATTAGCATTTGTTAGCATGCAATTCTTGGAATAGAATTCCATTTTTTTTTCTAATTTATTATCTACTTTCTTCTGCAGTCTCACAATTATTTCTACACTCTATGGAATTCCATATGGATTTGGTGCTGCAGCAAGGTCTTGCTCTATACACTTACATGCTATTTAATTATTTTCCTAGTACACTTAGCTGATAATTTTCTCACATTTGATAATTTCTTTCCTTTTTTTTTTATTTTTTTATAGTACTAGAGTCTCAAATGAATTAGGAGCAGGAAACCCACAAGCAGCACGTATTGCTGTTTATGCTGTGTTGTTTCTTGTAATTGTGGAGACGACTGTATTCAGTGCTACCCTCTTTGCCAGCCGCCGCGTTTTCGGTTATGTTTTCAGCAACGAAAAGGAAGTAGTGGATTATGTCACAACTATGGCTCCTCTGGTTTGTCTGTCAGTAATATTGGACAGCTTACAAGGGGTGCTTTCAGGTTAGAACTCTTTTACTCTGTCAATAATTATTACGTGTCATAGATATAAAAGTTCTGCACACCCATGTAACCAATGAGCATTTACTCAATAATAACAGAGTTATCTCAAGAATTGCAGGGTTACAAGTTTGAAAAAACTTCTGCAACAATTTGTGTATAACATTTTCTTGTTTCAGGAGTTGCAAGGGGGTCTGGATGGCAGCACATAGGAGCTTATATAAACCTGGGGGCCTTCTATCTATGTGGGATTCCAGTTGCTGCAATATTGGGATTCTGGGTGAAGTTAAGAGGAAGGGGCCTTTGGATTGGAATACAAGTTGGTGCCTTTACACAAACAGTTCTACTTGCTATTGTAACAAGCTGCACAGATTGGAAAAGACAGGTGAGTTATCCAATCCATAGCCTTAAACAGCTGCTTTGGATGCTGCAAGAAATTTTGGTCATACATGTGTTATGCTTTGGAATGTTGCAGGCAAGCAAGGCAAAGGAAAGGTTATTTGAAGGAAGATCTTTAGTTGACAATGCAATAATGTGAATTAAGAGACAATGGAGTAATGAGGTAAAAAACACAAAGAATTAATGCTGAGTTACCCAAATGCAATTGATGGATTAATATTGTACTGAGGGATTGTATAATATTCTCTTTTGGGGTGTGGAATTAACCTATCCATCTCCCATTTGGAGTTTAAAAAAAATGTATGGATAGTTGTCTTGTAAGAGAGAGAGAACTGTTTTTAGTTCAATAATATCGGAGACTACTTTATTTTTGACACAAATTGGATTGGCTCAAAACACCTAGTATGGCCAAGTTTTTTCTTGATTTTTTTTAGGAATTGGGGGAGTGAGAATTTCTAATTGGGCATCGAGTAATATACCTTCAGCTATTGGATTAGACTAGACAGTCTTTTTTTAATAGGTCGAAGATATAAATAAGTCCCAGAAGTATACTTAAAAGTACAATTAAACCCTTAAATAAAGTTTTTACGTGTTTGCAAGTGCACGAATTCGTATGAGTAATATTTTTAATTATTAAAATTTAAGTTAATTTTACTATTATCTAAACTGTTAAATTGTATTAAATTTAAGAAATTAAAGTTCAGCTAAAATAAAATTAACTAATAAAAGTAAATGAAAACTTTGATTTTAAAACCAAGTAAAAAGTGGCTAGAAATATTGATTTCGCTTGCTTAAAAAAAATGTTAATTAATTTTGTCTAATAATCGATTTTAACTTATCTTATAAGGGTAAAAAATTAAAAGTATTTAATAATTTATTCTGAGCATCATCAAATCTTCTAATTAATAAATTAACTCATTTGTTTTAATAGAGAGTTACTCAATTAATTAGAACATTAAGATAAGATTATTTTAACAGAACTCTATAGACTTAATCTTAGTTTCTACTCTTAATTGACATATGTGATAATTGTTATTAAATCAAATTCATAATCATGTTTTACAATCATAAATTATAAATATAAAATCATTCAAGTATTTAGCTAAGATACTCAAAAATATTAAACTCAAAAATAATTTCTCCTGCTTTTCCTTTATCAATCATTTTTCTTTATTTATCTTCATTTCAAATAGGTGAGAAATATTTTTAGTTAAAATTTCTCCTGCTTTTCCTTTCTCTCTCTTCAATTATCTCTTCTATTTGATGTCCAAAGAAAAAAATTTAAAGACTTTTCTCTTCTCTTCATTTTCCTCGATCCAAACAAAGGATGGTCCAATTTGATTTGTAATACCCACCTAGACTCAAAATCATGAATATACAGCCTTCCCCCAGCATCAAACACAAATTCATCCGTACAATATTATCAAAATTACCCAAATCGATTCCCTTGATAGCAACAGTAATAATATACGCATTCAAACAAACGAATTTCTCATGGCATCGAGAAATGGATTTGTGTACAAATGGTATGACTATGGGATGGGAATATTCTTCTGTGGAAGGTGGTTTTCGTGGGTTTGTGGAGTTCCAAATGAGAAGCTGGGTTTGGAGGGGGGGGGTGTAGTAATCGTTGCAGGTGGTAATGAATTAAGGAGGAGGAGCAATGAATAATAATAAAATTTAATAGAGGGTTAGAAGATATAGAGCTTTTGACGATGCTCGGGAGTGTACTTGCCAATTCTGATGTCATCAACGAGGCGATGTGGGGTGCTCAAGAGGTCCTAATGCTTAACTCCTTGTGAGAGCAACTAGCGGCAGTAAGTGGATCTCATATTTGTGCTAAGATGAGTGAGTTACGTGTGCCGTGGTTTAAGAAGCGTAAATGAAGTCTTTTAGTTTTGTAGCTTGTGGGTATTCTCTTGGTAACGTAGAAGATCCATTTCGCAAGCTTAAACCTGGAAGTAGTGGATTCTGGAGAAACATTTTAACTAGCATTTTAATATATAAGAATAAGAAATCCTTCTATATAGGGGATGTAGTAGGGAGAATTTATGATAATAGTGATGCTACCATAAAATTTGCTCGTGCCATTGGATTGAAGTTCTTAATCCCTGAGGATTACTTCGATGCATAAAAGATTTTGGCAAGCATCTCCTGATGGCCAGTGCACGAGTTTCTAGCATAAAGGTTCTGATCCGAATTTTACTCATATATTATCCATATGATGTATCCATTTATCATACTTCTGATTTGTCACTTGAGAACCTCAATCTGAATCTGATATACTTTGTATTAATTCGTATAAAAAAATGAAGTCATTAGAGGTCTTGCCGGTTGTCTAATTGGACCTTTTATATGGCTAGTGAAAAAGACTAATAATTCGTTGATGTGAATAGAAAGAATGCAAACATTTACACTGATTGTTGTAGGTAAATTTTAGTTGTGATAAGTGTGTATATCGGATATAAAGGTGTCTTTAGGGGTAAGCATTCGGTTCAAGCCGAACCGAACTGAATTAAATTATCAAAATCAAATTATTATATTTTAGAATCGAACCGAACTGAAATTAATAAAAAATCGAATCGAACCGAACTGCTTTATTTAGGTTCAGTTCGGTTTAAATGGATTGGTTCCGAATTTTGCTTTTTTTTTTTTAATTTAGACTTAATTTTCAAGTTATTTGATTTTATTTTAACCTTAGCTTGAACCTAATAACCATTAATCAATGAAATTAAGCAATTTATATATATATATATATATATATATATATATATATATATATATAATTACATATAATTCATAAATTCTCCATTAAAATAACTTAATTCAAAAATAAAAGATATTATTCGGTTCGATTTTTTTCTCTAAAACTGAACCAAACCAAAATAATTGAAAATTTTAAAATACAAAACTAAACCGAATTGAATTATCGAATTAAGGTGGTTTGATTCGATTTTTCGATTTAAACTGAATAGTGCTCACCCCTAGGTGCCTTTAATATCTCTCTCTCTCTCTCTCTCTCTCTCTCTCTTTTTTTTCTTTTTACTGTGTTTACATGATGAGATAAATTGGCAGTGAAAGTCCATAGCTGCATGTGAGATCTTGATTTAAACAGTAACTTGATCCTTGCTCAAATGCTATCTTCATTTATGACTTCTCAAATGTTGCATTAAACATTACTCTTTTTTTTTTTTTTTTTTTTTTCCTTCATCCATATGTATGAATTACTCATTCACTATGATCATGTAGAAATGAATCTTTTTTTTTTCTCCATAAAACCATTTGAGATCAAAACATGGTCTCAAAGCCTAGAGGTGCAATTGGAGGAGATGGTAGCAGATTTAAAAAAAAAAAAAAGCTCTTGACGAGTTGAATGTAATTGCTTGTATGATGGGATTGAGTTTGCACACAAGTTGTTTGATGAAATGCAAAAACAAAACTTTATTTTGTGGAGTGGTGTTTAATGATAATATAATCTCTATTAACTTTGAGTCTTAATGTTCTATTTAAAAATTACAAGGGTCCAATTGAACTTAAACTTTTTTTTAAGAACTTTATTATACTTTTAAGTATATTTCAAGAGTTTATTTATACCTTCATAATATATATTAGTAAAATATGTTGTGCTTATTTTGAATAATACAACATATATAGACAAGCCAATAATTAACTATTTACCATAATGTCATTATGTTTGGAATACAAAAATATGGAATATTTGACTTAAGCATGTGTAATCAAATTCACTGAATTAAAATTTTAAAATTCCAAATAGTTTTTTTTTTTGAACAAAATCATCTTGTTAAATTTGAACATGTCTATATAAATGAATTCGTTTATTTATATACATGATTATATATTAAGGTCAACCTTACATTTAACAATTTTAACCATTAATGAAAAAGAAAAATTTATCATTTAATATTTATATTTTTTCAACCCCACAATGTGGCTTTTTCATTCATGTTATAAGCTCCATTACATGTAGAACGATCCATTATGGTACCCTATTACTTTCAAATTTTTATTTAATCATAATTTAAATAATCCAATTTGATTTATTTGAGACTCTGAGTCATAGAGTTTCAATTTAGTTCAAACCCGTAAAATAAGGGTTTCACTTTAATTTGGAATCTAAAGCCTCTAAATTTAAAGAGTTTTTACTTTATTTGAAATATTGGGATATATTTTTTTTTTATTAAATGGTAACTGAGATCACTCTTTAATTATTTGAATATAAATAACTACTTATTCAAATATAATTTTATTTTTCTATATAGATAATTCTCTAGTTACTCAAATGTGATTGTTTAATTATTTTTAGTATATACCTATAATTTTATTTTTCTCAAAGTTCTATTAGATTTTTAGAAAATTTTTGTCTAGATCCTATCCATTAAGCATATGGAATCCACGCATCATATATATTATATTTTGAATTCATAATAAGTTAAATTTAGGTAAGAAAAATCCTAAATTTCACACTAATTCTGCACTTAGATTCAATTTTTGTTTTATTTTATTTATTTATACTCAAGTAATATTTTTTAGGTAAGACTAAATTTTTTAAAAATAATTTAATATATATCGTAAAAATCACCTAATATCTAAAGTTTATTGGCCTGATTAATCCGAATTCGTACTGAATAGGCCCATAAAAGGGGGCAAATCGCTATCTCTCAAATTTTAAAGGTGCTCCATACCCAGATTTAAACTCGAGACGAGACCACTGATTGAGGGAGAAGGGACTTTTGTCATTTTATATACTTAGAGAATTTTGGACTTATCTATTGCTAAAACTTTTTAATCATTGATTTTAGAATCCAAGAAATTCTCACTTTGAAACCCTTTTCTTTTTAGCAAATGAGTATATATAAATACAAGTAGTTGATATAGTAGAATACAAATATAAAGATTAACCAATGGGCTTTAAGTTGTAGTATTAAAGCTAGTTTTTAGAGCCATAAAGTCTTAAATTTAAATTTAAATTTTAATTATTTATAATAAAAAAATATAAATATTAAATAATATTATAAAAAATAATGATTATTTGTTATGATCATCTGCCTTCTTTTTAGAACCTCTTTCCATTTTTCTTTTTCTTTTTTATTATTTATTATTTATTATTTTCCTTTCATTTTTTAAATTTCCTCGTGAAGTGATCATGGATGAGTTTTTCATGACTGGTTAGCTCTAGGTCAATTTCTTTTGTTTATTTTTATTTTTCAATTAACTCTCGGATATGAATCTGTTTCAAATAAATTTAAATTTATTTTCTAAGTCAACTTCCGTTAAAAATGGATTTAAAATTCTCTTTCTAATATTTGAGGTTTTGCTCTCTCCAATGTCGGGTCATATTTTCTCCTTTTAGTGGAGTTTTATTTGTTTATTTCTATATTTAACAGGCTATTTGATAGTTCCAAATATAGCATGTATCACCAACTATTTTAGTTATAGACTTTATATTTTTTAATATGAATAACGATTTTCTCTCAATAAAATATGATAGTATAGTCTATGTTTGATAGTTTAAACTCTACAACGGTAATAAATTTCTAAGAAAGAAGTATTGCAAAATAAAATTTTAATTTAATTTTTAAAAAAATGAGTTATTAAGGTATCTATGGAATATGTTAGAACAAAAGAAGGTATCTATTAGGTACATACAAGCGTTGAAAGATATGTATGAAGGAGCAACTACTATTGTCCGTACAGTGAGAGGGGACACAAGAGATTTTCTGATCTCAATTGAATTACACCAAGGATCAGCTATGAGCCTTTACCTTTTTACATTAGTTTTAGATGAATTAACGAAACATATACAATAGAGCATTCCTTGGTGCATGATGTTTGCGGACGATATTGTTCTGATAGATGAGACGTGAGAAGGAGTCAATAGAAAGCTAGAGCTTTGGAGAAGTATTCTAGAGTCAAAGGGCTTTAAGTTAAGTATAACGAAGACAGAATACATGCATTGCAAGTTCAGTGAAGGTCAAACTAGTGATAGGGAAGGAGTTAGCTTGAATGGAGTGGTACTTGAAGGAGCGGAAGCATGGTGATTGGTTCATAGGAGCATTAAATTTCAAAAAATTTTCTTCTAGGGTTTCATACATCATGCCACATCTCTTATGTGACTAATTAATTTCAATACTCAATTGCATATTAAAACACTTTTAATATGTATTAGGATCTATATTTGCCATTCAAGATTCTGAATTAACAAATTAATTCATTTAAACCCTAATTTAAAAGAAGAGTTTGAGCACTAAACTCTTTGATGCACTATGGATGCAATTGGCATATTTAGGAAGCAACTAGGACCCTAAGTGTTATCCCTCTAGCTTGTTCACACAAAGATCACCAATGGATAGCCCTCAAATTAGCTTCTCAAGCCTTGCCAACCAATTATAATTTGAGTTTTTACATTTAGAGAGGTTATATGTGTGTATAGGATAATAGAAATAATTTCTAGCAATTTTAATTCAAATAAACCAAGGGATTTTTCTTTGAATCAAGTGAGAAAGGAAGAGAGGAGAAGAAGAACACTTTGTGCTGTCACATATAAGAGAGAAAGGAGAGGTGGCTAAATTTTTCTTATAACTTCTCTTTATATACTTAGGTCAAATAATCACTTAAACCCTTTGTCACATGTCACCACTATATTGCATCTTATTTTTAATTGACTTAATCACATTAAGCCAAGTATCAAAGCTAGACTTAATCTTATCTTTGATCACCTTGTATGATAGGAAGACAAATGACAAACTTATATGATGCCATGTGTCACCATCTTATGGTGCTACATGTCACCATTTGAAATAACCAAATTACTCTTATGTTGTAATTTTGAATTCTCAACCCAAAATCATTATTTCTCCTCTTCAAATCAATTTATATCAAATATAAATTAATTAATTAATCTCCATTAATTAATTTCTCACAATTAAATTCATATTTAAACATTTTAAATATAAATTTAACTTATAGTATACATCCAATAACCTAGATTTGGTTTCAAGTCATGCTAGAGACTTTGCAATCTTATTGGAAACTAAACCTAATTAATTAATTAAACTCTTTAATTAATCAATTAAATTACATTTTACTTGGTGATTATCTTGTGTATGTGTGTGACTCACTAGGCTCATCATTAATTGGCAATGAGATATGATATTAACTCTTAATATCATCAGAATTCTTTCTTACCATAAATGATTTCTCTAAATCATTTTAGACATGTCATAGACCATGGTTGACACCTAGCATAGCGTGTCATCGCTACTCAATCAGTAACAAGAAATACCTTAAATGAACCTATAATTATATGTTACCATGCACTAAAATCTCTCTGTTACAAAATCCCAATTTGAGCTGGAGTCATGGTTTATGTCAAACCCCATTTGCTATGAACCTTATGTTCTCTTTTAATTCCAGTTCTTGATTAATTAGATTTTCTTGTCAGAAACTCTTTTCTGAATAAATCTGTCTGTCCTGGCCAGGAACTTGAAACATCAAGAACAATTAAATAAACATAGGATTTTATCCCTATTTACTTAGTGTAACAGATTCCATCTTGATCAACACCTATTTCCATATATAACTAGTAGGAGCTAACACATGCCCATATACCCATACACAGTACAAGTATGAAAGCAGTATCAGACTCAAATCACCTATATACAAGATAATTGTGTTATCTCAGGTCTAAAGATTATATGCACTAATATGATATATGATAATGCATTGACAAAAGTAAACTCCATGTGCTTGTCATATGCGTCACTGGTTTGGCCTACTTATCATGTATAAGTGCCTATCATGTTTGTTATATGGCATAAAACTCACCATTCCATTTTATTTATATCTCATATAAATACTTTAAGAACAAACATGAATACAATCTTTCTGAATAAGTCATGTCATGTGTGAAGTATTCTCGATTGTGAACCAATTTATGATACTTTATGCTAGAAATACTGTCACTCATATTCTTAACAACTTAATAATAGAATTTCTAACAAAATATCAATAGACCTTTTCTATTACACATAAATATATTATGTAAACAGAAAAGTGAAATTGCCTTTTATTAATGAAATATATACAAGATACATACAAAATGATATGCTCTAGGACATACTACTAAAAATCTCTCACTAGCACTAGAGCCATTCATTACAATATCTTAGATCCATCTTCTCAAGATGTCAGTCTAACTGAGTTTGTAACATAGGCTTTGTGAATGGATCAGCTGGATTTTTCAGTTGATGCTATTTTCTGTAAGGCTACATAGCCTTACCCAAATATCTCTCTGATAATGTGGTAGTGCCTTTCTATGTGTTTGGATTTCTGGTGAGGCCTCTTTTGCAGCATTTGATGCACCAATGTACTCGGCCTCTGTAGTGGATCAGCAGTCATACTCTATTTGAAACTCTTCTAACTGACTGCACCTCCATTACAAATGAGCACAAACTCAGAGGTAGACTTTCCATTATTGATATATGATTGGAAATCAGAATCAAGATAACCATCCAATTGCAAGTCACCACCTCCATAAATCAAAAATAAATCCTTAGTTCTTCTCAAGTACTTAAGGATATTATTGACAGCTATTCAGTGTTCCAAACCTAGATTGGATTGAAACCTGCTAGTCAAACTAACAGCATATACAATATTCGGCCTAGTACACATCATTGCATACATCAAACTTCCAATAGCCGAAGCATATGGAATCCTAGCCATTTTATCTCTTTCTTCAGGTGTCTTTGGAGACATCTCTTTAGAAAGATGGATATCATGTCTCACTAGTAACAATCCTCTCTTGGAATCAAGCATGTTAAACCTCTTTAACACCTTTTTCCAAGTATAGATTTGGGATAAATCAATTATTCTTTTCACTCTATCTCTATAGATGCGAATTCCAAGAATACAGGTTGCCTCCCCTAAGTCTTTCATGAAGAATGTATTTTATAACCATACCTTGACAGTTGTCAACATACCTATGTCATTACCTATCAACAGAATATCATCCATATATAAGACAAGGAAAGTGATAGCACTATCACTAACCTTTTTATATACACATGACTCATCCAAATTTTTGATAAAACCAAATGACTTAATGGCTTCATCAAAACGGATGTTTCAAATCCTCGAAGCTTGTTTCAACCCATAAATGGATCGCTTTAGCTTACACACCTTGGAACCATCTTGGGATTCAAAACCCTTCCATTGTTCCATGAAAATGTTTTCATCAATGTACACATTGAGAAAAGCTGTGTTGACATCCATCTATCAAATCTCATAATCATAGTATGCAGCTATTGTTAGTAAAATCCTAATTGATTTAAGCATGGCAATAGGCAAGAAAGTCTCCTCATAATCGATTCCTTGCCTTTAGCGAAACCCTTTTGCTACTAGCCTTGCTTTATAGGTCTCTACCTTTCCATCAGAACCAATTTTCTTCTTGAAAATCCATTTATTCCCTATAGGTACAATACCTTTAGGTGGGTCAACAAGGTCCTAAACTTGATTCTTATGCATGGAATCAATTTCGGATTTCATAGCTTCAATCCATTTTGAAGAGTCTATATCTGATATAGCTTCTTTATAGGTAAGAGGATCATCTCCATGATCTACTTCTTCATGAGTAAACAACTCTTGTTCATCTTCATGAAGAAAATCATATCTCACTGGTGGGTGAGATATCCTGATCGCTCTGCGAGGAATTACTGTAGATGTTTCATTAATAGGTGTAGGTTGACTAGATGGATCTATATCCATTTGATGTGTTGGTTAGTTAGAATTCTCCAATTCTAACTCTATTTGCCTTCCTTTGCCTCCTTTTTGAATAAATTGTTATTTAAGAAATATGGCATCTCTGCTTACCACAACCTTTTGTGATGTAGGCAAATAAAAATAATATCCAAAACTCTTTTTTGGATATCCAACAAATCGACCTTTTTTTGATCTGATTTCTAATTTATCAATGTTCAGCTTTTTGATATAAGTTGAACAACCCCAAATCTTAACATGCTTAAGACTCAGTTTTCTTCCATGCCATATCTCATAAGGTGTGGAAGAGACTGATTTTGATGGAATTCTATTCAGAATATGCAAAGCTAATTCTAATGCAAATCCCCAAAAAGAGATTGGCATGTAAGTATAACTCATCATATTACGTACCATATCTAATAGGGTACAATTTCTCCTTTCAGATACACCCTTCAACTGTGGCGTTCCTGGAGGAGTCAGCTGAAAATTAATGCCATGCTCTTTCAAGTATTCATCAAATTCAGTACTTAAGTATTCACTTCCATGATCTGATCGAAGAGTTTTAATACTTTTTCCTATTTGATTTTCTACTTCAGATTTAAATTCTTTAAACTTTTCAAAGGATTCATGTTTGTATTTCATCAAATACAAATACTCAAACCTTGATTTATCATCAGTAAAGGTAATAAAGTAATGAAAACCGCCTCTAGCCATTTCCTCAAATTGACCACATACATCACTATGTATTAGCTTCAAAATATTTTCAGCTCTTAGTCCTTATCCAACAAAGGGTGATCTAGTCATTTTGCCCTGAAGGCGGGATTCACAAGTTGGATTAGGTTCAGAACCTAATGAGGATAAAATCCCCATTTTCTATAGCTTTGCAATCCTATCTTCTGCAACATGACCTAACCTTAAGTGCCAAATATATTTTGAACTTGAGTTGATTTTTATCATGGCATTACATTCATTTAGATTGCTTGCATTAGATTTGTATTTAACATTATTATCTAAATAATAAAGTCCATTATGCATATAACCCGCACCAACATATTTATTTCCAAAATAAATATTGCAAACATCATTTATGAACTGAAATTCATAACTATCTCTAGTTAAATTAGATATAGAAATAATGTTCTTAAAAGTATCAAGTACATGCAAAACCTTATTTAAGTACAAAACATGTCCACACATGTATAAAGATTTAGATCCTATGGCTAAAGCTTTAACAGTTGAGCCATTGCCAATTCGGAGTCTAACATCTCTAGCATGCAAGCTGCTACTATTTGCTAGTCCTGCATATTATAAGAAATATGAGAACTAGCACCGGTATCTAAAACCCAAGCTGTAGATAAACTATAAGCATCATCAGTATTTAAATAACAAGATATAGACATACTTTCTAAAGGTGTATCCTTCTTGTTCTTCAGAGAAGCAAGATACTCTGGGCAGTTCCTTTTCTAGTGCCCATCTTTTTGGCAATGGAAACACTTTCTTTGCCTCCATCAGCTTTGGTCTTCCTTTTCTGTTTGGCTATCTTCTTGGAAGGTCCTGGAACTTGAGGTTTCTTATTCTTATTGCCCTTCTTCTTTTTGGACTTTCCAACATAAGAAGAAGATGTAATCAAAGCTACATCTTTTTCTTTATTACTCGGCATATTCTTTTGGGTAATAACTAGCATGTTAAGTAAACCAGCCAAGGTGTATTGCTGCTTAGTTATATGAAAATTTGTCACAAAATTCCCAAATGACTCAGGTAGGGATTGAAGGATCAAATTCGTCTGTAGTTGAAAATTCATGTTAAAGTCAAGATGTTCCAGCTACTCTATAAGTCGAGTCATCTTATGGACATGATCCCCAACATTCTATCCCTCAGACATCCTCATTTATAATAGCTGCCTAGATATCTCATACCTAGCATTCCTGCTATGCTCACCATACAACTCTTGCAGGTGAAGGAGAATCTCACTTGCACTTTGCATATTTTCATGCTGCTTCTGTAACTCATTATTCATAGAAGCAAGCATATAACACTTAGCTCTCATATCATGCTCCTTCCACTTGTCCAAAGGGTCATGTTCCTCTTGAGTGGCCTCTGGAGGTAAGGGATCAGAAACCTTTGAGTATAGAATATATCCAATACATTCTAGGTTCAGGACAAGTTTTAAATTTCCGAGCCAATGAGAAATATTAGGTCTTGTCAACCTATTTGTGATCAAGTATGCTCGCAAGGATATTGGTTGGTGGTGGTTGTTGTGTGCTCATTTTTATCAGAAAATTAACTACAGAAAATAACTAGATTAATTAGTAAATATATCAAGTAATTAACCAAAATGATTATGGTCTTTTAATCAAATTGGTCCTCCCACTAACTTGGGGAATCCTACACTTCCAAAGTAGGAAACATAAATCCTAGTTGGATGGATTTCTAGTGGGTGATTGAATTCTTATAGTCTTATTGATCATCCTCAGGCACATTCATTATTGGAATTACAATAAACTATAAGTGAGCAACTCCTTGCCCATCACATCTCATGTGAGGTTCAATCATTCATCTAGCTCCTAATGCTCAAAATCTCAGGCACATCCATTATTCATTTATCTTGCATTAGTTAAGTTGATCCCATTGAGTCAGTAAACATACAAATAAATTTAATTTTCTCAGGCACATCCATCATTGGCCATCAACTATTTACATATTTACAACATCTCATGCTTAAAAATTATCTTTAAGAAAATCTCTTAAATTAAATGCATTACATGCAAGTATTTAGAATTTCTTAAAATAATTGCATCAATGGAGGGCCCATGATATAATTACTTTAATTATACCATTTTCAACTTAATCATTTGTTTGGAAGATTTAGTGGTTGACTTGATTACTATTATGGTCTCACTTTGCATATTATCCAATTAGCATGCATATATCATATACTTGCATACATTCCCATACATCTCATGCATACATTGATAAACAATTAGTATGGTATGATCATGGAGTTTCTAAGGGATTCAATTCTGAGCCACCAAGAATTGAATCAGGGCATTCGTAGGTGCATTTCATTTATTCATTTTACAAGAGTTGCTGAAGGAGTACATAATCAACACTTGATCTTGATTTCCTCCCACTGGTCCCACCAATGCTCTTGACCTCCTTGATCTTCTTGCAATCCAATTACATTGTAATCCTTGGCATACCAAGGCGAATTTACAAGATTATAGACTTTAATGTTCTCAAATAAATGAAATTACAATCCAAATTATTACAACACTTATAATACATGCCACTAAAATAAAAATTAATTATTTTACAACCCAAAGAAAATAAAAGAAATAAATCCAATCACATTGATCTTTTATTGTCCATGATCATCTATCAAGCATATTACCATTTAACAATTAAATAAAACAAACATATTAAAATTAAATTGAATATCTTATTTTCTACTAAAAAATTCAGATTTGAATCTCATTCAAACAAATTTAAAAATTCAGATTTGAATCTCATGCAAACAAATTTAATAATTTAGATTTGAATCTCATTCAAACAAATTTAAAAATTCAGATTTGAATCTCATTCAAACAAATTTAAATTTAGAAACTCTTTCCAAATTTAATACCTTGAAAACAATTTTCAATAAATTAATTGTGTGATTAAAATTCCTAATTAAACAAATTAATTAGATATGGGCCTAAAGATATACAACAATTATATATTGAACCCAAGAAACCATGCACACCATTGAGGTTAGCTTCATTCTCTTGATGCCGCCACCTTTTTGATGCATCCAACCAGCATTAGATCAATCATAATTTGATCAAATCACACAATTAAATCTCATAAACAATCCTAATGGCAAATATAGTGGCTTTGATACCAATTGAAGGAGTGGAAGCATGGTGATTGGTTCATAAGAGCATTGAATTTAAAAAAATTTTCTTCTAGAGTTTTATGCATCATGCCACATCTCTTATGTGCCTAATTAATTTCAATACTCAATTCATATTAAAACACTTTTAATATGTATTAGGATTTATGTTTGCCATTCAAGATTGTGAATTAAAAAATTAATTCATTTAAACCCTAGTTTAAAAGAGGAGTTTGAGCACTAACCTCTTTGATGCACTTTGGATGCAATTGGCACCTTTAGGAAGCACCTAGGACCCCAAGTGTTGTCCCTTTAGTTTGTGCACACTAAGATCACCAATGGGCAGCCCCCAAATCAGCTTCTCAAGCCTTGCCAACCAATTATGATTTGAGTTTTTGCCTTTAGAGAGGTTGTATGTGTGTATAGGATATTAGAAATAATTTCTAGCAATTTTAATTCAAATAAACCAAGGGATTTTTCTTTGAATCAAGTGAGAAAGGAAGAGAGGAGAAGAAGAACACTTTGTGCTGTCACATATAAGAGAGAAAGGAGAGGTGGCTAAATTTTTCTTATAACTTCTCTTTATATACATAGGTCAAATAATCACTTAAACCCTTTGTCACATGTCACCACTATATTGCATCTTATATTTAATTGACTTAATCACATTAAGCCAAGTGTCAAAGCTAGACTTAATCTTGTCTTTGATCACCTTGTATGATAGGAAGACAAATGACAAACTTATATGATGCCATGTGTCACCATCTCATGGTGCCACATGTCACCATGTGAGATGACCAAATTACCCTTATGTTGTAATTTTGAGTTCTCAATCCAAAATCATTATTTCTCTTTTTCAAATCAATTTATATCAAATATAAATTAATTAATTAATCTCCATTAATTAATTTCTCACAATTAAATTCATATTTAAATACTTTAAATATAAATTTAACTTATACTATATATCCAATAACCTAGATTTGGTTTCAAGCCATGCTAGGGACTTTGCAATCTTATTGCAAATCAAACCTAATTAATTAATTAATTAAACTCTTTAATTAATCAATTAAATCACATTTTACTTGGTGATTATCTTGTGTATGTGTGTGACTCACTAGGCTCATCACTAATTGGCAATGAGATATGATATTAACTTTTAATATCATCAGAACTCTTTCTTACCATAAATGATTTCTCTAAATCATTTTAGGTATCTCATAGACCATGGTTGATACCTAGCATAGCATGCCATGGCCACCCAATTAGTAACAAGGAATACCTTAAACAAACCTATAATCATATGTTACCATGCACTAGAATCTCTCTGTTACAAAATCTCAATTTGAGCTAGAGTCATGGTTTATGTCAAACCCCATTTGCTATGAACCTTATGTTCTCTTTTAATTTCAGTTCTTAATTAATTAGATTTTCTTGTCAGAAACTCTTTTCTGACTAAATCTCTCTGTCCTGGCTAGGAACTTGAAACATCAAGAATAATTAAATGAACATAGGATTTTATTCCTATTTACTTAAGGTAATAAATTCTATCTTGATCAACACCTATCTCCATATATAACTAGTAGGAGCCAACACATGCCCGTATACCCATACACAGTACAAGTATGAAAGCAGTATCAAACTCAAACCACCTATATACAAGATAACTGTGCTATGAACCTTATATTCTCTTTTAATTTCAGTTCTTAATTAATTAGATTTTCTTGTCAGAAACTCTTTTCTGACTAAATCTGTCTGTCCTGGTCAGGAACTTGAAACATCAAGAATAATTAAATGAACATAGGATTTTATCCCTATTTACTTAAGGAAACATATTTCATCTTGATCAACACCTATCTCCATATATAAATAGTAGGAGCCAACACATGCCCATATACCCATACACAGTACAAGTATGAAAGCAGTATCAAACTCAAACTACCTATATACAAGATAACTGTATTATCTCAGGTCTAAAGATTATATACACTAATATGATATATGACAATGCATTGACAAGAGTAAACTCCATGTGCTTATCATATGCGTCACTGATTCGGCCTACTTATCATGTATAAGTGACTATCATATTTGTTATATGGCATTAGACTCACCATTCCATCTTATTTATATCTCATATAAATACCTTGGGAACAAACATGAATACAATCTTTCTAGATAAATCATGTCTTGTGTGAAGTATTCTCAATTGTGAACCAATTTATGATACTTTGTGCTAGAAATACTGTCACTCATATTCTTAACAACTTAAGAATAGAATTTCTAACAAAATATCAATGGACCTTTTCTATTACACATAAATATATTATGTAAATAGAAAAGTGAAATTGCCTTTTATTAATAAAATATGTATAAGATACATACAAAATGATATGCTCTAGGGCATACTACTAACAGTACTGTCCCAAAGTAATCACTTTAAATATCTCGGCTCAGTCCTTCAAGTAGATGGGGGATGTGAGGAGGATGTTAGTCATAGGATTAAAGCCGGATGGTTGAGGTGGAGACGTGCTATAGGAGTTTTATATGATCGCAAGATTCCCAATAAGTTGAAAGGAAAATTTTACCGTACAGCCATACGACCGGCTATGTTATATGGTAGTGAGTGTTGGGCACTGAAGGAGTCGTATGTGTCTAAGATAAGAGTTGCAGAGATGAGAATGTTAAGGTGGATGAGTGGCCATACTAGACTAGATAAAGTCCGTAATGAGAGTATTAGAGAAAATGTATGAGTGGTGTCAATTAAGGATAAGTTGAGAGAAAGGAGATTGAGGTGGTTTGGTCATGTGAAGCGTAGACATACGGAGACTTCAGTTAGACAAGTAGAACACGAACACATTAGGTTAGAGGATAAAAAGAAAAAAAGGGGTAGACCTAAATTGACTTGGAGGAGAGTAGTACAACATGACCTAGAAGCATTATACATTTTTGAGGATTTAACCCAAAATCGTTTAGAGTAGAGAAAGCGAATCCATATAGCTGATCTCAAATTTTTGGGATAAAAGTTGAGTTGTGTTGAGTTGAGTTTATGAGTTATTAAGGTAAATAAGATTACTAAGATTTAAATACTTAAAAGGACCAAAAATGAATTTTATATATATTTGGTAGTGGGTAAATTATATAATAGATTTAGAGTGTATGCTATTTGATTCAAATAAATATGAGACCCATTTCATATAATTTATGAATAGATTTACATTATGCGAATGAAAGTAGCACTAAAATTTAATATTCCTTGTTATTTTTTTTAATATTTTAAAATACATAATGTTCTGTCTAAATAAAAAAAAAAAAAAGTTTATCCTTTTGCTGCGCGGATCCCTGATGTGATACTTCGAAACAAAAACATAATCAATCGTGAAAAATCCACGATTGGTAGCTAGCTAGCTAGCTAGGCAGGCATGACCCACCGCCCTTTATTTATCTTCCCTTCTCTGCTAATTTCATAGTCCTGCTCCTCATATCTGAGTCTTGAAGGAATAGCAAGTGTCGCAGGCAAATAAGAATCCGTGAAAGACACAGAGAAGAGCTTGAAGGAGACTTTACTGCCAAAACAGAGAGAGGAGAAAACAAGGTTCATCTCTAACTTGGGATGTGTTCACTGAAGAAGGGAAAAAACTATTTTATATAGCAGGTCCCCTGGTGACTGTAACCCTATCCCTGTACTTGATAAACGTTATATCAATGATGATGGTGGGTCACCTTGGTGAACTTGCTCTCTCCAGCAGCGCCATAGGTATCTCTCTCTTTTCTGTTACAGGCTTAAGTCTCATGGTAATTAAGCATTCATTTTTATATCACTTGAATGAATGCATGGCAAACAATTTTCCATGAACTTTCAGCTTTCTCTGAATCATTGTGTATATTCACTCATTTCTCAAGCAGTGAAAACCCTGAACTTAGAATCCTGATTCAAGTTCAAGTCAATCCTGCTTCTTGGTGCGTACTTGTAGATAATCATAGCTGGAGTCATGGATCTTTCTCCCAACAAAAAAAAGAAAAAGAAAATAAAATAGCTGGAACATAAAATCTGAATTGAATAGCAGAGATATAGAATGAAACAATTGGAGTTAGTAGTTATTAGCAACTAAATCTTGTATTACATTGTGTACATGCATGCCCAAAACAGTGTGGAATGGCAAGTGGACTGGAAACTCTGTGTGGGCAAGCTTATGGAGCAGAGCAATATCGGAAACTTGGAAGCCAAACTTGCCATCTTCTCTCTAATCTTAGTAGCTCTTGGTGTATCTATTATATGGTTCAATATGGAAAACCTGCTCATACTAATTGGCCAAAATCCATTAATTGCTCATGAAGCCGGTAAATTCACAAGCTTGCTAGTTCCAGCTCTCTCTGCTTATGCAATTTTTCAGCCGCTTACAAGATACTATCAAACACAGAGCTTAACCATTCCCATGCTCATAAGCTCGTGTTACTCTTTGTTTGCACATACCTTTCTGTTGGAGCTTAGTATTCAAGTCTGGACTAAGAAACCTTGGAGGGGCATTAGCAATCAGTATTTCGCATTGGTTGAATGTGATTTTTCTTGCATCATACATGAAATTTGTTTCAGCCTGTGCGAAAACCCGCGTTCCAATTTCCATGGAGATATTTCAAGGAGTTGGGGAGTTATTTCGCTTCGCCCTTCCTTCTGCAGTAATGATTTGGTAAATAAATTCTCTCTTCTCTTTTTCTTTTTCTTTCCTGACCCACTAGCATGAAGAGTGAACAATCCTCATTAATGTTTGTTTTTCTTGTTTACAATCGTAGCCTGCAATGGTGGTCATATGAATTTGCAATCTTGCTGTCAGGGCTCTTACCAAAACCTCCGCTTGAGACCTCTGTCTTGTCTATATGGTAAACTGTCCATTACACTTGGTGATAATTTTTTTTTTAAATTACTGTATATATATATTTGATCAAATTTAATAATTTTTAATCTTGTAAACAGCCTCACAACAATTGCAGCCCTCTATTCATTTCCGTGTGCGCTAAGTGCCGCAGTGAGGTTTGCTCCACTGTCCATACACATTTTTTTTCATAGGATGAAGGGAATATATTATTGGGAAAAAAACTATAAAAAATTATTGAATAAGACAAAATAAATTTATTGTATTTTATTCATTTAATAAACTCCTTGCATACAACTACACAAACAATCAATTTCATAGTAAGACAAAATACAATCTCATGACTAACCAAAACTCTAATATCAAGAACCAAATATACGTAAAATATTAACTAAACAAATAATATTTATCGCTGTTTGGATTAATTATAATATAATTTATTAATATATCATATTGTATTGAATTATATAATTTTTATTATTAATATATTTAACCTATTATTAAATATAAAAATTATTAAAATACTTTAATAATTATTTTAAATATATAAAAAGTTATTTTAAATTCTGCTTGCTCTGCAACACACGCACAATTTCTATTATAAAGAATTATTGAAAATGCATCTGTAAGTTCTTAATCTTTTGCCCGTCACATAATTTACCTTCTAATATAGGTAAAAAATTTTATTTAAAATTACTAATAGAAACAGTAATATTATCAAATTCAGTAAAAAAAATTTCAAATAAAAATTTATTTAAATATTTTTGTTAATTAATCTAGTAATATTATGAAAGGCGATGAGGATTGACGTATGTGAGATATTGAAGATTTTTTATCGAAAAAAGAGACTGAAGATAAGAGATAAAAAAATGTTTCTAAGTAAAAAGAATAAGATATAGTTAAAATTTTATAAATTGTATAAATATAAAATTAGAATGCAAAAATTTTAAATCATCTAAAATCACCATTTGGTGATTTTAAAATCTGTGGTAAAATTGTAATTAAGAAACCATCATTTTTGTAACACCCCAAGATTTTAAATTTTATTATTTATGAGTATTTTTGGTATTTTAATTTTTTTAAAATTTTAGGAATTTTTTTGAGATTTTTCGGATTTTAAAAATCGGGTTCGATTTTCCGAAAATATAAACTTTGATGATTTTTAAAAATTAATTTAAAGACCACGTGGCAAAACTAAAAATATATTTGGAGTCTACGTATTTTTCTGAGTTTTATGAAATTTTTTCGGAATTTTTGGACCTCGTTTTCGGTCCCGAGGCAGAGTAAAAATTTAAAATTTTGTATCATGAATCGAACCGACCGAATCGAACTGGACCGGATCGGACCGGTCGAATCGGACCGGCCCTTTTCCTTCTTCCCTTTTTCTTCCCCGCGCGCGTCGTCCCTCTCCCTTTTCTCTCTCGTTTCTCTCTCCTCTCCACCCCCAGCCGCCGGCCAGCCGCCGCCCAGCCCAGCCAGCAGACCGGCGCCGCCGCCCAGCCCAGCCAGCCGCCCCTCGAACGGCCGGAAAAACGCGCGCGAAAATGCCACACGCGCACGCGCCGCTTCGACTTTCCCGGCCAAATCCGGCCGATCCGGCCACCAATTGGACCGGGTCTTGTGTCCAAAATCATCTACTCGGCGAGAGCTTTCCATAGACACCAAGAACGCCGAAATCCATCGAGCGGATTGTCCGATTTTTGCTCGGGAAGATTTTAGCCCATTTCGACTTTTGGGCTAGATTTCTCGAAAACCGTGAATCCCACGAGAAAACCGAGGCCACCAGCACGCTCCATTCGTCGAGAGCTTCGCAACGACATAAATTTCGAATTTTTCCGACACCGTTTTTCGGTGGGTCCCACGAAACTTCGCAGTGTTTTTCCGAGCATTTAATGAGCTTAGAAAATTCTGAAAAATTTATGTACTAACCCCCGTGTTATGGGCTTCGTGTAGGTATCCTCGATTCACGGAAATTCGACAGTTGACCGGGTCTGCAAATTTCGGGCCAGACAGACCCGTTACCGGAAAAGTCCCCGAATTGGATCGAGGTTTTGGCTAGCCCCCCATTGTCAGACGTCCCGAGCGCGTTCCCGAAGTCGGAATCGGCAAAGGTAAACCCGAACCTTGCTTTTTCGTAATTTTCTAGTGTTTAAATAGGATTAAAAATCCATAAAATATTCGTGGTAGCTTAGAAAATTACGATTCTTTTTGCAATAGCTTAATAATATTGCTAAGGACCGCGGAGCAAAGTTTTATAATTTTTAGAGCTTGTTTGAGCAGTTTTTGCAAAAATGATCAATAATAAGGACTAAATTGAAATTTTGCGTATTGTGATGGGTGATTGATTTGATGGGCCCAGGAGGGGCTGTGTGATATGATTGAACTGTTGATATATGGATTGTGAATATAGAAGTGCGTTTTTAGCCCTTTTGCAGGTTGGGTAGGTCCTAGGTATAGGAGACTCACTGGATTTTCGCACGACTTAGGACGTAATTGGTCTTTTCTTTGTTTGTATTGAGTCGATTGTATTAAATAAATGTAATATGATTGTCGTGTGACGCCTTTCTTCCTCCGCCACCGCCACAGTGATTGTCGTCAAGTCCGTGAGTAGAATATTAATTTTAATTGTAATTTCGATATTATTATATGTTCAGCATGCCCATGCATCACTTATATGCATATATTTATGTAGTTAAACTCTAGGCACGATTTTTGATGCATTGATAAATGTTAAAGTGCCATGTATGTTGTTGTGGTAATTTGGAGCAGTTGGCGTGCGTGTGATGTGGTGTGGACTATGGATAGGACGGTAGACACGCTTGAGTTCTTCATTGGGACCGGTCCTTCGGGTAGACACGGCTTGAGTTCTTCTGGGACCCGATTTGGTATTTAAGTGGAAGTCCGAAATGAGTTCTTCACGGCACTGTGTTGGATTTAAGAGAGTCAGATAGGGATCGGCCCCATATATTATGATTGATGTTACAGGGTGCGTGAGTGCTCCAAATTACCTTTTTGATGTTATGATGTGAAAATGATGTGGATGTTGCATTTCACTCTACAGGGTGCATTAGTTTTAGATAGTTATAGAGATTATGGTTAAAATTGATATTTTACTCTCTGAGTCGAACGCTCACTCCTGTTCAAAAATTTTTATAGGCCACAGGAGGATATTTTGTTCTGGGTTAACCTGCTTTTCTACTTCGCAGGTTGTTTATTAATATTTGTGTAATTTTAATTACTCATAGAATTTCCGCATGTGTTAGCAGTAATTATTTGAATTTGGTCTGTAATATTATTATCATGATGGACCTGTAAATTTAATATTCTATGTCTGTTTTGATGGATTGGATGAGGGAGCTGAGCTCCCATTTATTATTATGTTGATGAGTATGTGGAGGGTGAGCTGAGCTCCCCAATTGACTATATATTGTGTTTACAGGTCGGGTGAGTCGAAAACTCCCCGTTGGAAAGTCCATTTTATGGCCGGACTCTGTCCGTTTATTTTCTTGATATTGGGCCCAAATGGGCCTTAGAGTTGGGTTAATGAACAGTTAGGCTTACTACGGGCCTCGGGAGCTTTAAGCTGGCCCAGGTCCTAGTGCCGGTCCGGCCCATAGGTTGGGTCCTGACAATTTTACAACTCAAAACCATCATTATAATCTTCATAAACAAGTAGCATCATCGCACCATACATTGCAAAACCATGAAAACCATCAAACAAACAAGGTGTTAATAACGTACCTTTATTGATTCAAATTAATATATTTCTGCATTATTCACTAACATATGTAATGCCTTGAACTCCTGACTCTACCTGCAATAATTATTTATGTGGCACTAGAGTCTCAAATGAACTATGAGCTGGGAAACCACAAGGGGCACGCACCGCAGTGTGCTCTATGATGTTTATTACAGCTGCAGAGTTGATTATAGTGAGCGGAACCCTCTTTGCTAGCCGGCATGTTTTTGGCTACACTTTCAGCAGCGAGAAAGAAGTGGTCGACTCTGTATCATCCATGGCTCCTCTTGTTTGTCTATCTGTTATAATAGATGGATTACAGGTCGTCTTTTCAGGTTTCTCTGTCAATTAATTAAGCAAATGCTTAAAGTTGCAATGACAATTAATTTCAGCGAACAAAGGGTTGCATTTAGATTTTTTCGTTGATCCATTTCAGGTGTTGCAGGAGGCTGTGGTTGGCAGCACATAGGGGCTTATATCAATCTAGCAGCATTGTATCTGTGTGGGGTTCCTGCTGCAGCCATACTAGGATTTTGGTTCCAGCTTAAAGGAAGAGGCCTTTGGATTGGCATAAATATTGGGGCCCTTTTGCCAACAGTACTGCTTTCTTTAGTAGTTATTTATACAGATTGGGAAAAACAGGTGTGGAATTCTTCCATTTCTTCAGCTTTTTTGCTTGGAAACTAATTAATAGAAAAGAAGTAAAAAAAAAAAAAAAAAAGATTGATGGTTTATTCTTTTTTTTTGCTTGATATATATATATATTGCAGGCAAGCAAGGCAAGAGAAAGGATATTTCAAGGAAAAACTTCAGTAGAAAATCTTTATTTCAAGGAAGAACTTGAGTAGAAAATCTTCAAATATGAATCAACAATTTAGCTAATTTTGCATTTTGTAGTTTGTAAGAGAGATTATTTTGCTTGGAATAACAAGCATTTGAATTTTTTTTTTTAAAGAATCGGATAAGAACTTAACTAGTTTTCTTTGGTAATTATTTTATTCCATAACCTGTGTCTTAATTCATGAGCTTACCACATGAATTTATGCAGTAATGAAAAAAAAAAAGAAAATTGTCAGTATATGTGTCATGTGATGCAAGGAAGAGGAGAACTGAGAAGCATAGAGAAGGGGAAAAAATAAAAATCATAATGAGTTTTGTAAAGGTAATTAATGTTAAAATCAAAGTTGATGGTTCTTTTCCACAAGAGACAAACAAATTAAATGATGTTTATCACATTTTGTTTGATTTTATATTCTTTAATCACAGATTTTGTTTTTATATGCTGAAAGCCTTCAACTACAGAGACAGCTCGTAACAAGTTTCATTAGCATGCTAAATATCGTCAATTTGGAATTCAAAATCCCTTTCTTTCATAGGCCAAGACCCTTTAATCTTATAAGAAGCTGCTAAATTTATTACCTGCCTTATTCATGCATTATTTTGCTATGCAACCCTTCAAGCAGTAGTTCGATAATTTCAGGTGCAGAGTTTGATAGTTGCCCTTTATTAAGCTCCTTATTTGCTCTTTGTTTCCACATACTTTTCTGCTGGATTCTAGTTTTCGATTCTGGAGTTGGTAACCTTGGTACAACATTTTTCAATTGGTATTTCATATTGGTTAAATGTGATTTTACCCGTATTCTACATGAGGTTCTCTCTTCCAGTTGTGCAAAAACTCTTATCCCAGTTTCCATGGAATTATTCCAAGCAATTGAGATTTTTTTTTTTTCACTTAGCTATCCCTTCTGCTGCAATGATTTGGTAATTTATTTCTCTTCCGTTTTGATATAATTTTACCAAAATAGAAGATAGGAAATTGTTGCAGATATATGCATAATTATTTTCTTGCTTTTGGCTGTGTTACTGGAGGCAAGCAAGGGAAGGGAGAGGGTATTTTGAGCGAAAATAATTAACTGAAGATGGATGGGATTGAAGGAAGAATTTTACCAAGCAAATATTGAGTTTCAGTACCCTTTTCCATTCTTTGTAGATGTGGATGGAAGGTCTGCATTTTAGCATTTCATTTACTATGCAGGAGCAATAAGCTTATGCTACTTCTAAGCAATGAAGCAGTCCAGACTATTGAAAAAAAAAAAAAAAAAAGCAGTCCAGACTCCATAGAGCGGGCAGGACAGGAGAATTGAAGGGATGCTACCATGATCCGTATGGTTCTTCAAACTGCAGCTAATGAATTCCGATTCAGGAAACAGATTACTGAATGTTTCATTTGACTAAAAACTGACAGGAAAATGAATTGACTTGGCAATTACAGAAGAACAGTGATCCCTGATTATTTAGGAATATTTATTGTTTTTGCACATATCGCCGGCGACTCATGTAGTAGGGTATATTTAGTATTACACAGTAAAATTTCGTTCTCTTAAAAAGAAGAGATTGGCTTTTGCAAAGGAGGAGCAATAACTAAAATAAAGATAACATGATTTTTTTTTTAGAAAGTTAGGCTACATTCCATTAATGGATAAAATAATAAAGCCCCCAATACATATAAAGCTGACTAAAGCCGGCTCTTTACCGAGAGACGCAAAAAGCAAAAGAAAACCAATTCTAAAAGTCCTGTCCTTCTCTTAAAAATGGAGCCCCAAAATTCAAAATAACCAACCCATGAGAAACAAGCCAGGTCTCATCTTCCTCGCAAAGCTTTGGAGTCCTAGCCGACACTATCTCCACAAGCGTAGCAGACAGCCATCACTAGAACCCAAACTAGAGAAATCCTCATACCAATAGATAAAAGGCAAACCGATGCTCAGGCGAGGCTACAGAACCAGATCTCCAACATCAACGACGGCATCGGCTATCTCTTTTGCCTCAACAGGGACTAATCTTAGTCAAGTTAGGAGCAATATGGTAGAGCTCTTCAGCATCAGCTATCAAGGACGAGAGGCTAACCAGTAGCAAGAGAGAGAGCCCACAGAGATGCCATCCCCACGAAAATGAACCTCCTAACACAGAGCCTAAACTCAGCAAATGAAACGGCTACCCAAAGGACAGACCCACCACCGCTGCACAAGATATCTATAAACATCGCAGGTTCCTCAAAAGACCCTCTACTTATCAACAAGACCGGCATACAACAAACGAAAAACACAAAAGAGTATATACAACCCACCCAGAGGAGGGGAGGGCGACCCACATCCAAGCAGGGAAAAGGAGAGCCGTCCCTTGCCCCTGCAACCGACGAAGATCCCGACAAAAAACGAGACCGAGATCCCAAAGACAAGTCTACTCGAAAGAAAATTCGCTCCCTAAACTGTTAGAGAGAGAACCTTGTAAAGTACAGTTAAATAACATGTTTGCTCACCATCTTATTGTATTTTGGAATCAAATTACAAAATGTATTTTCCTCGTAGGGTAACTGCTATAGCTATGGTTATTTTATAAATTATATAAATATAAAATAATTAAAAATTAAATAACTTTTCTTCATTATTATGTTAGTATAAAATAATTTACTTGATTTAATTTACAAATAATATAATAAACCGAGTCTATCTAAAAATTTCCTTTCTAAATTTTATTAGATTGTTGCAGAAGTTTTTAAGAAAATTGAGTGGCTTTATTTTTTTCTTTTCATAAAAACATTTTTTTTTTACGAAGTAAACGAATTATTACATGAAATGTATACGAAATTTAATAAAAATGTCTTTTTAAAAAAAAAAAAAAAAATCATAATAGACAATAATGAAAAACATTGTTAGGGTGCGCAATAACTGCAGAATAAACGACGTCGTTTCAATTGCGCGGCTTAATGATGAAGGCCCATATGTGCCGGCGTCTTTGGTTCAATCTCGCAATTTTGTAGTTCTTCATCATAAACCCCAGAAGCCCCGACGCCAAAACCCCAAAAGCGTTGATAGCCGGAGAGCGAGGAATGGGAAAAGCTGAGAAAGAGAGACTGAATCAAACTCTTAATTCACACCTCAACACCATTCATGAGACCCTCCAGGTTTTCTATTCAATGCTGTGAACCTATACATCTATACTTGCTTCTGTGTACATATTTTATTATGATTATTTTTCGGGTAGAAAATTTATCTGAATTTAATTGGGTTTTGTGTTTTTCTTGAGTAGTTGTTGGATCAGACACCAGCTTCATCACTGGATAAAGTGAGCTGGGAAGAAGTTGTGAAAACGGGTGACCAAGTCTCCAAGCAAGCTACTATTGGTACAATATATCTCCTCTCTAACCTTTGCTCATTTTCTTTGCTTTTTATGCTCTCATGTGATTCTTCTGTAATGGGTATGTTCTGAATCCAAGTGTTTTTCTACTTGGGTATTTTTCTACTTCAATTGCTTATGTATTATGGGTTTTTCAAAGCTAAAGTTATCTTATTTACATAGAATGTGCTGTCAGATGGTTGGTGCCTTTGTTTATTCGTGTGAAATAGGTGCTTTTAATTGTTAAGGAATATCATATAGATTTGAATTTGAAGTTATTTATTTAATATGGAACTTGAACATGTGGGGAAATACAGTAAATTATCAATTTTTATTATTGATTTGTGCTTGGAAATAACGAGTAATTTTTACATAAACAATACTTCTTTTTTGTGCAAAGAGAAAGAGGATTAGCAGTCGAATGGATAACATCCAGTGGGTCTATGACCAGAAGTTTTTCCTAAGTGTATTAGTTTGAAAAAGTTGATGATGGTCAAATTGGTTGTTTTAGATGAAACAGAATGGCAAATACAGGATTTGAGCTCATGAACCATCTTTTCATTTTTGGGAACATCATAAGCATGGTTGGTATTCAGAATAGTGTTTCACGGCTATTTGTTTTTATGCTTTTTCAAATTCATGAGGAGAATGATGCGTGGAAGAAAGTGAGCACTGATAGCATTTTACTTCTCATCATTATCTGTCAAATGAATAAGATTCGAGACCAGTCGTTTGCGTTTCCTCTGGAGGAAGCAATAGCTATCCAATTTTTCTAATTTCTATGTCGTATTATGTCTTATATTCAACTAATTGATGTTTTCTTTTACATATTCTACTATGCAGTTGGAATGCTTTGGACTGGGGAAAAACCGGAATTGAAGGCTGTTGAGGAGAACATGGCAGCATACTTCAACACACTGCAGGGTTTCCTTTTGCTTTCTCATGGAAGTACAGTGGGCGCTGGGCCTACTCTTTCTTCCTGTATCCATGCTTCTGTCAAACAAGTAGTTGATTGTAGCTTTAAGTTGATGATGGAAACTGTGTCTTCATATGGTAATCTCTCTCTCTCTCTCTCTCTCTCTCTCATGTGTGCCCATATACATAAAAATCATGTGCACCCCTATTGCCCTGGTATACCGAAGAAACACACACTAATTGGTTATGCATGATCATTCTGATTGGTGGCAATCTTTTCCAAATCGGTGCATATCCTTATTTTATCTTAGCGCTTGTGAAGAGATAAAGCAATGGTGCCAAACTAAGGCACTAACCCAGAAACGTATTAAACTGTGAATAAATACTGAAGAAGAATACTCTAAATATGATGATGGAAGAACACGCAAATATACTTTTTGTAACTTTTTGTGACACTTCCTACAAATGACAAGACTCCTATTTATATACGAGGATTTTGACTAGGCTAAGAAAAAATAAATGAATAATCCCACTTTGGAAATTGAAGAGAATTAATTGTCATCAAACCTGAAGAACCATGCACCAAAAAAGATTAATTGAATTTGGTCACAAAAATCAACTTTAATTCATAACAGAACTGTTCCTTCTAGGAATTTTAATGTGTAGAGAATTTAAAGTAAGATCAATTAGTTTCATATATACATTATGGACCGCTGAAATGAAAATGGACATTTTGAGTTTGGAAACAATAGAAACAAAGACAAATTTTGGATAAAGAAGTAAAACTTCCCTAGCCCTAAATTGGAATTAATTTTGGATATGCATGAATTTTTCTTAAGTTAGCAGGTAGACGAAAACTAACTATTATAGTTTCTGGATATAGAGTAAGACTGGTTATGCATATGTCATTCAGATATCTTACACATCATCTACATATCCTACATTATCATGGAATTCATGCCCATCAAAACAATTTGATTTATATTTTTTTTACTTTCCTCTTAAATTTAACACATGCAGGATCTCACAATAAAGACTTAAAACTTGAAGTCCCTCGGTTAGTTGGTTCAGTATGGGAAGCATGTTCTGCTCTTAAGAAGACTCCTGCCACAAATATCACTGCAATTGGGCGAGCAATGACACAAGTTGCAGTTTCAGTGAAGGATGTTCTTCGTGAGCTGAAGGAGCTCAAACCAACTTCCTCCAACCTGAAGGATGAGGCTTGTGATGATGGTGCTCCTACAGCAGAAAGTGGCGTCCAAGATGATGATAATTCAAGTGATGGCGAGCTAGGCAATGACTTGTCACCTGAAGAGATGAAAATTGCTCAATCAGCAATTGGGGTTGTGTCTGAGACAACAGTTGTCATAAGGGAACTTATCCGTACAATCACAGGTATGCTGAAGCAGGAAAAGCCTGATGATGGTAGCAGTTTCGTGGATTCCTTGGAGAAGTTATTAAAGCTGTGTCAAGAAATCGGTGTGCAGATTGATGAGCTTGGAGCATGTCTTTATCCTCCACAAGAAGTTATCGCTGTAAAGGCTGCTTTGGAAGAAATATCCCGTATCATCAGTGAAATGTTGGCGGTGGTAGAAAGTTTCAAAACCTTTTCAGCAACTTTCTTACAAGCATGCATTGGTTTGAGGAGTTCAATAACACACATGGAATCTGAACTAGACAACTCCTGTACAACTGATATAGCAGCCAAAATGCAGAATGTTGCCGTCAGCGATTAGAAAGAGAGAGAGAGAGGTGATGGGTGCTGATCCTTGGTTGTCATTAAGCATTTACGCTGCCCCAAGGAGCAGTAACCTTCTTGCTTTTTAATTAAACCCCCACCTTTCAAATTAGTATTAATTTTAATTATCCTCATTGATCACAACAAATCAAACTGGAGATTTCGTGACTAATTATCCTTCATTCCTTTGTTACGGATAACTACAAATCTAATAATATGTATAATATGTTTACATCCTTTGGGCAAATATGCAAAGGCCATTCATGCCCTTTATATGCACTGACCACTGAGAACAAATCTCCTGCACTGACGCCTGTGAAAAAACCAGTCATCGGCCTGTGAGCTTGACCATCCATGCACCACCCAAATAAAGACCGAGAAGAGGTGCTGCTAAAAGCATCTGGGTAAGAGGATCAGTTGATGGTGTGAGTACAGCGGCTGCAACAACTGCCCCAACAACCACATATCTCCAAATTGACAGCATTTGGTCTCCTGACACTAGACCGACTTGTCCAAGTAGAAATTGTATAACAGGAACCTATAGAATACGATAATTTAATCAACTATCAACCACATCAGGGAGAACAGCAAAGTTTATAGCATTCAACTGCAGGATTTTGTTATTTAGATTATAATGATCACACAAAGAAAGATGACAGAGAACCCACGGGATCTCTATGAACACACTAATAGAACTAGTCTTAAATGTTCATGCAAACAAGCCACATACAAAACTCCCCAAATCTAGGCAACAAGTCGGAGTAGCATGAATAAAAAACAAGCTCAATAAAGGAAAGTTTGGTTTATTGTGCCAATAGAATAATGAAATCTTATTTAACAAAACAAGATAATGAAACTAATTTCAAACTTCAAGAGGCTGAAATTGCATACCCTTCCATAGACATAATGATAAATGAAAAGACAGTGGGTGGGTTGGAGGGGGAGACGTTTTACCTGAAAAGACAGGCCTGTGCTGAACATGAGCACAAGCACAAACTCAAAGTATTGGTCAATAGACCATAAAGATTCCACAGCCCCTTCTGCATAACTAACAAAAAAATTTAAAGCCGCTGGAGTTAGAACCAAATAGGAGAAGACAATTCCAGCATAGAAGAGTATCGAGGAGCCTAAAACAATTGGCCCCAAGAACCTTCTTTCTTCTCTTGTTAAGCCTGGAAGAACAAAAGCTATAATCTCATAAAGAATAATTGGGCTTCCCACAAGAAGGCCACAGTAGCCTGATACCTGCAAGGCACAAAAAGTTTTTATTACTATTGGCGTGCCCAACTGAAACCAAACAACTTTTTACTCAATGGGGATACTAAAAATGAAACTCAATTACCATGGACTGCTAGATATGTTGAAATAGAAAAAGCACATATTAAGGAATTAGCTTGTTGAAGGTATAAAGTATCAGGGCGCCAATAGTCATAGATACCAGGGTTTCAATAAATGTGGAGAACGCAACCATCCTAGCAGAAAGGTAATAACATTGGATTTCAGATTTCCAATAGGCACACCCACTCCTTCAGATGCTTTATGATTCCTTTCTCACCAAACAGACCACATTAGTGAGGCATGCCTTTCAAAAGAGTATGAATTTATCCAGCATAGAAACTAGAAAGTCATAGTAACCATATTTTCAGGTATAAAAAATATAGATTAAGAAATTCCTTGTCTATATAAATGCCTTGCAATGACAACACCATACACTGAAATTGCATTATGCAAAGGTAATTTTAGAAAGTTGGCCTCACGAAAAATGTTCTATAGCAAATCCTTTTCATTTTCCACATATGCAATTACATGCTTTGAGTATTTTCATCTGTTCTCTTTTTGTAATCTTGCTATTCTTGTTCTACCTTTCCATTTTTCTTTTATATTCTATGGTATTAAACTTTTACTACTAATCTTGTGAATGATGAAACACATTTAAGCATTCAAAGCAAGTCTGACTTCAGTGTAGTCTTGAATTTCTAGTTTGTCAGTACATCACAGTAAATAAGACCACTTGATAAGAACACTAATCACAGTGTGCAGGTGTGATAGACAGCCATCAGCGCTGCCCTTGTTTTCCACAACTTTCTGGAGGTTGGTACAACATATAAAAATGAATAATCAACTTAATGTCATCACTCATTCTTACACAATTGGGCGGCGGTGTCATTGTCAGGCATTTATATTCTATTAGCAGCATAATCATTACAAACATGAAGGCAAAATTCAATTGAAAATGAAAGAAGAACAAAAGAAAAGCATAGCAATCCCTATTTTCATTATTATGGTAAACACATATCATGAAGTTCCTGATTAATCCCTTGAATTTCAGAACTAGGTAGCTAGTAGCCTAATAGTTGCACCAATGTCCACCCAGAATCCGGAAACATAGGTCTTTTAGGTGCCTCAAAGAAAATAGAGGCTGCAGATATGGCCAACCAAGGCCACATAAAATCCAACTTCGCCATCTAGTCTGATACCAAAAACCATTTCCCTCTTCTTCTTTTTTTCCCTTCATTTCTAATTTGGACTGGCAACATTAGATAATTGCAAATCATAAAACAATTTTAAAGGCAAGAAGTATGTTAGTTCCCTCTAACCTTCAATGTTGTAAAGAAAAACTCTCCTGGAGCTATTTGCAGAAATCGTACACCCTGTGCTTTAACAGGAGCTTCAAGAACCATAATAAGTTCTTTTGAAAATGCAAAGCATCCCAATATAGCAGCTCCAACAGCCAAAACTGACACAAATATTCTCTGACGCAGCTCTTCAAGATGATCAAATATACTCATTTCTTTATCATCAGGAAGGAGCTCTTTACTGGGATACAGGAAATCATAAAGTGCACTTCCTTCAGTATTTTGAGCAGAGTTTTCTTGTGAGCTGTCAAGCATGTCTGTAATGTCCATAAAAAAAAAACAGCATATATAAATCTTGATAACGTCAGAGACATTTGTAGATCTAAGAGAGTAGCATTAGCATCTATAGTTTATCTTGCAGATTTGAGTTGCTAATAAAAATATTACAGATTTGATCATTCATACACGTTGAAATGAAACATTTTATAAAATATTAATACTTCAGCCTATCGCATTTTGCTTAGATAAGTTACAATTCAACAAAAACATATATGTATATTGATCTTCTAAATTAAAGATCCCAGCTTTGCCCAGAAACTAGCAACACCAAATGGCAACAAATCATGATCTATTTAAATATAATTGCCCAAAGTGTTAATCATAACCTAAATACACTATTCTTTCGAGAGCAAGTAAATGTATCTAGCGTCGGTAAGCATAGTTGTTCATAATCAATTAAAATTATCCTAACATCACACCACCGAATGGAAAAATTTTTTCTTTTAGACACAGCCTTATCCTTGGACATCATATTTTCCTAAGGACATACTAACAGCTAACAAACAGCACATATGCAAACAAAAGCACTAAACAAAGAATAGCTAAAAATTCTGAATTCACAAAAGAAAAAGGGGGAAAAGACAAATTATGATTTATCCACTTACCAGGCCTATCCTCGAGAGCCGAGCCGACACCTCCACCAGTAGTAGAGCTAGTAGTAGGTAACTCCGGCTGCTTCTCGCCGATATCATCATCGACAGCAGCGAAACAAACGACTCTACTGAAACTTGTGGTGCTCCGCAAACCACCGAATCTCAACCTCCGTCTCCTCGACGACGACGAAGTCAGTTGTTGTTGTTGGTTTCTAATAGAGAGGAAGCGCTTACAGAAGCAGCCATGGAGCTGCAAATGGGCGACGAAAGCGGTGCTCGTACTTCCCATCTTTCTATCTCTGCTATTGTTTTATCTTTTCCTGTCCAAAAAATAAAATAAAAATAAAATAAAATGGGTCGCCGTTAGCAGGCCAATCCAAGCGGTGGCGAATAATTGGCTTGGCACTCGTTGGGCTGCCGATATTTTGAGATTTTTCGATGGAAGCGCATTTTTGCTAAATGCAACAGAGATTGCTAATTGGTGCCATTGGCATTGGCATATGGATTTTGGACCCTTTTCATGCCATTCACTCTTGGCGCTATTGGGCTTAGTCCAATCCAGTAAAACCTCAATTATTAGACCCTGCAATAATCGTTGCAAACTGGTCAACAATTAATGAGGAATTGATTACAAAGCAAATGCCAAGGCGGCTGAAGCACATCATTAAATTAATGGTGTATCATAATTTGCATTGTTTGCAAGTCGCACCTCTATTGTTGGCAATAAGAGATTTATAATTTGGTTTATTATAGAAAACTCTGCTGATGATGGAGCTGATAATGATGATAAAACAAGCATGATACACGATATGCATTTCCCTTTAGAAATAATCATCATATTGTATTAATGGTGATATATAATGGCATTTTTCTTTGTTAGAATCCTTAATTAAATAATTAGGAAATGCACAATTTGAGAGAAACCCATGTTTTGTTTTGTTTGTTTTTTGTTTTCCTTTTTATGATTTTTCATTGCTTGTGAATTTCAATTACTTGGTTACAAGGAAAGATTCAATGGGTTTTTAATTAGTTGAGAAAAACTAGAGATTATTAGTAACATGGTATTTGTTTCATATGTATTGATTGTTTAATTGGTTGGATTTTAATCACTATTACAGCAATATTTACTTCAATTATAGTCATAAAATAATAACAAAATTTTAAGTATTGCAAACAAAATGCCTAGCTAGCTATAACATAATTAAAGACAAATAATTAATATTGGGTTTAAAAATATTCTCCTTCAAGATGCAAAACATGGTTTTCTGGGGGCAATCTATTTTCTTGTAGAAGAAATACACCATCGTCTTGAATTGTCCAATTACATTGCAAGCATTGCATTCTCACTTGATATGCCCAAAACACTCCATGATTAGTGTGGTTTAGATGAACATAACACCAAGCTAGTGGAAACATAAAATCATATAGTTTCCATGATATTTCTTGCCCTGTCTTCAATACGTGAAGCCCATCGTCATAATTTTCAGTGCCACACATAAAAGACACATCATGGGTTGCATTATTTGTCAGCCTTATTTCCACTATCGGGATTAATAAATCAAGGAACTGTTTCCATAGAGAAACCTCAGCCCTCGACACCGCAGACGAAGATAAGAGAAGCATAATGCATAAAATGCATTTTACGTTATTACTTGTGGAGATAATCATGGTATCTCAAAGGTGATAATAATGGTGATAATGGTAATTCTATTGCAAATCAAGAGAGACTTTGCCCTGTTTCAGGTGTTGTTAACAATCTTAATGGTTAGAATCCTTAAATAAAGAATACCCTAGCAAAAAATAGTTACCTTTCTTGTCATGATTGCTTGTTAATTAGTTAAAATACAACCACTTCATTATTGTTTGACTTAAGACAGCAAATTAGGACATAATTTCTAATTTGGGCATAAAATCTATATATTTTAACCTTTTTTTTTTTTATTTCTTAACAATGTGAAATGTGCTGTAATTAAAAACAATGTAGATATAGATATGCCAGTTCTACATACCTGACAAGTAATAATAATTACAAAAGAATTCAAAAGACTGTTATATTTTGGGAAAAAAATAAAATCTTAATTACAAATAATTTAATTTGCGGCATTATTAATTTAAATAGTTAAGCCTATATATTACACTTAAATTATTTAATCCTTTGGCAAACCGAGTCAATGAATCCGGGTTAGAATGATATTTGAATACAGAATTTTTATTCAGAACATGTATATGCATGAAAGATAATTAATGAAAATAAAATTTTCTTTCATTGAGCTTTTAGCTCACTCCCTCAGCTTACAATGTGTAAAAAAAGATTACCGATCATTAGAATTAAGGTTACATTTGGTAAAAAGTAATATAATGCAATATAATTAATTATGAAATGCAATCAAAGTTATAATAAAATACAATACAATTATTATATTATTCCTATATTTAGTTATAAAATAAAATATAAATAGTATAATATAATAATAATTTTAATTTTAATATTTAATTTATTTATAACATTAATAATAAGTGACAGACTGGCAATGGTTACAGTGACTGATAATCGAATAGTAGTAATAGTTGAGTGGTGGTAGTGGTAGCGATATCGATAGTTAGGTGGTAGTGCTGGCAAGGTCTAGTAGTACTGGTGGTAATGGCCAAGTGGTGGTGGTGGTAGAGATAGCAATGGCTAAGTGGTGATAGTGGTAGTCAAGTGATGGTGGTGGTGATAATGATAATGTAACAGAGTGGTGGTGATAGTGATAACAATGATGATGAGAGTAGTAGTAGTAGTGGTGATAACAACGACGGTGTGGGATAACAGTGATAGTAGCAGTAATGGTTAAGTAGTAGTGATGGTAACATTGATGATAATAAATAAAAAATATCAAAATAAATAATTTTGATTACATCTATTTTGTATGTAATAATCATTACATTACTTGAGGCATAATTAATTACATTATGCAATTGTCATTTTATTATATTAAATTTTTATATGTTACCGAATAATGTAATTAAATATGGAATATTGTCACGATTACATTATAATTTTAATTAAATTATACTAAACATAGTCTAAAGGTTTTAGAGGTAGAAAAGCTCTAAATTACTTGGTCTTTAGTGGTCTTAAGAAAAAAAGTACAAAAAAGATGCAGGTATTATTTATAATCACTTAAAGTAAATATGAAAGTATATGCAGGATTTTTTTTCTGCACTCAGGTTTATTATGGATCTAATATACAAGATATATAGTGAAACCTACTTATTAAATATATCGATCTAACATATTTATATTTAAATTCATAATAAACCGAATTTAAACAAAAATTATTTGTATATAAATTATTTATATTATGTTACGTATATGAGGATTGTAAATAATTATTGATCTTAATTTTTTTAAGAGAAATTTTTAAAAAATTGTGATATGTATCATGTGTATAAATACAAAAAGAGGTATATTATGAATTTTAATACTCTTAAATTTAGTCAAATTCTAGGACTGATTGTAAGTCAATAGATGATATTACAATAAAAGTTAAAATTTTATTGAGTGAAATTTATCAACCAAATTGGGTAATAAAGCACAAAATCTGGCACTGACCAGACTACATATACTGTGATTTGCCTAGCACCCGCATTGCCTTAAGTCATATGGTTCAAACAAATATTAATAATTACGCTGGTTGGTAAGAGTAAAGTCCCTCGAAGCTTCCATGATTCCATTATGAGAATTATATCAGTCCAGGACATGAAAAGTGTGCCATAGTTGTCTGAAACTTTGAATTATTAGTTGTGGAATATGAAAAGCAAGTCTGAATAAGTAAGATGATAAGAAACTTCCTGTCGAAAATTTTGACAATTTTTACGATTAGGATACGAGCGGAGCCTCTATAGAGGGACAGGCAGTTGAGTTCCTCTTCCAAGGCCCAAGCTCTTGTTAATTATATGCATTTCCTTACTTCAATTAAGATGGCCAAGAGTAAGGTTTTCATTGCTATCCTTATCATCTTCGTCATATTGGCTATTTTAGATCGTCGGCCACCAATACAATATGATTATTCACCTACACATTGTACGCGTCCTCGCCGCGGAGCTCCATGTCAAAGTATATCACCACCGGGAGGACCAGGGAAGCGCTGATGAACCGTACTTGTTGGTTTGGACACCCAGACAAGTTTAAATAATGCCTAATGCAATGTCCTACTGCTATTAAATTAATATTAAGGATCGCCGGTGAGAATGCGACACAGCCATTGAAGTTTTTATATCCTTTAGATATTAGTATTAAAGAGAAAATTAATAGAGGCTATAGCAAGGTAATATGGTGCAAACGGCGTAGAGTATTCAGAACAGGTAAAAGCTTTCACATATTGTTTTGGAATATTTCCAAATTCAATCTTTCGTCCATGCAATGTTTCATATCTTATTGGTGACATTGGTCCTTCTGTGGTTGCCTTGGATTCTCCTGTTATAATTCTTGATTCATTTCTTTTCTTCAATTAACTGAATAAACATCATGCCCTTTCCACCTTCATCATTCCTCCTTTTTTTTTTTTTTTTTTTTTTTCATGTACAGGCCTACTAATCATGACACTCTATAGCTCTCCCCCAACTGATCCATGTGCTACTCAATTGAGTTGCTGAGTTAAACAACTCAACTCATTCACTAACTCATTTTTTTTTATATTTGTCATTAATTAAAATTAATATTCTTATTAATTATTAATTAATAATATTTTTTTATTAATTAAAATTTCAAATTTTAAATGTTAAAATAAAATTTTAATATTATTGAGTTAAAACTAATATCAATAAGTGAGCTGGTTGGTAAATAGAGTAAACTCGCTTGAAACTTCCATTATTTTGTTATGTGGGCCATTACAGGAGAAAGTGTGCAGTAGTGATCTGAAACCCTGAATTATTAAGTTGTGGAATGTGAAAATAAGTCTGAATAAGTACGATGATAAGGATTGGGAATATTACACTAATTTTCTACAAATTAATATTTTATGTGAATTTTTTTTTCAAAAAATGAAATTTGACGTTAATTAACTAAATGGAGAAGCTTCCAGTAATATCTCATTGCCCATTGCACTATTCAAAATCTTTTCAACAAAACAATTATAATCCTCCATAAACAAAATGTGGTAATAAATATAATACTCAATCAATAATCAAAATAACTAGAATTAATAATGAAGAACTATTGCAAACTAAATGCCTAGCTAGCTATAACATAAGTAAAGACAAATAATCAATGGGTTTAAAATTTAAAAATATTCTCCTTCAAGATGCAAAACATGGTTTTCTGGGGGCAATCCATTTTCTTGTAGAAGAAATACACCATCATCTTGAATTGTCCAATTACATTGCAAGCATTGCATTCTCACTTGATATGCCCAAAACACTCCATGATTAGTGTGGTTTAGATGAACATAACACCAAGCTAGTGGAAACATAAAATCATATAGTTTCCATGATATTTCTTGCCCTGTCTTCAATACGTGAAGCCCATCGTCATAATTTTGAGTACCACACATAAAAGACACATCATGGGTTGCATTATTCGTGAGCCTTATTTCTACTATAGGGATTAATAAATCAAGGAACTGTTTCCATAGAGAAACCTCAGCCCTCAACACTGCAGACGAAGATAAGAGAAGCATAATGTATAAAATACATTTTATGTTATTACTTGTGGAGATAATCATGGTATCTCAAAGGTGATAATAATGGTGATAATGGTAATTCTATCGCAAATCAAGAGAGACTACGCCTTGTTTCAGGTGTTGTTAACAATCTTAATGGTTAAACTCCTTAAATAAAGAATACCTGAGCCAAAAATAGTTATTTTTCTTGTCATGATTGCTTGTTAATTAGTTAAAATACAACCATATCATTATTGTTTGACTTAAGACAGCAAATTGGGACAGAATTTCTAATTTGGGCATAAAATCTATATATTTTCCTTTTTTTTTTTTTTTTTTTAATTTCTTATGAATATGAAGTGATGCTGTAATTAAAAATAATGTAGTTATAAATATGCCAGTTCTACAAACCTGAATCCGGCTTAGCATGGCACTTGAATATAGAATTATAATTACATTAAAATCGAAGCAGTGAATTTATAATATTTTGGGATCAACAATAAAATGAAAAATTATGCAAAAGAAAAATCAATAATTGTTGTCATTGTTGTCCTCATTTTAATTTCAGTTTTAGATATTGTTCTTGGACAATGTATTTCTGTATATACACTTGACGATTTTTCTTATTTGTCTTTCTATGGCAAATGAATGTTTGATTATCATGCATGAAAGATCATTAATGTAATATTAATCAAGAAAATACAATTTTAGGACTGTATATAATTAATTACTGATTGTAATTTTTAAGACAAATTAGAAAAAAATTATCTATATAATGAATGCGAAAAGACGTTTATTATGAATTTTAATGGTGTTAAATTTATTCAAATCTTAGTGCTGATCGTGGCTTGGTAACGAGTCGTGACAAGAATTTTTCGAGTGAGAAAAAATGTTTTAAGAAATTTAAAGTATTTAAGTTATTATTTTTGCAAAACAATATAAAGCTAACAAATTATGAAATTTTACATTATAAATTTAAGTGGATAGAGGAAAGTTAAAACTAATTAAGTGAAATTTATCAATAAAATAAATAATAAAATATTAAATATCGTATTAACTAGACTATATTGTGATTTTTCAAGCATTCACATTGCTTTAGACCTTGTTTAGAGTTGAGGTTTCAGGCTACAAAAGCACTTTTTTTTTTTTAAAAAAAAAAGCACAATTTTAAATATTGTTGAAAAAAATAATTTGAAAAAAAAATTATTTTATTATTTTAAAATTTTTATAATTAGAACATACTAAATCTAATTTTTAATTAATTTTTAATATTTTATAATCAATATAATTTAAAAAGTTCTTACAGTCTCTTAAAATAGTCGAACATTATGAGAGACGAAACCAATATTTACAGCCAAGGGCGACGGACGAACTTTTTGAAAGCTTCCATGTGGGCCATAGTATATGCTTGGCTGCCGAGAAAAATCTACAAAAAACTTTCATCATACTAAACTTGTTAAACAAAATGTACAGTGGTCGACCAACTTAGTCGTGGAAATTAATGGCAAGAAATCAACAGCTTTGAATAATTTCTCAGATCTTCCAGGATTTCATGGAAAAATTTGGTCATCTTGGAAACTAAGAGCAAGTAAGCAGCAACTCTGAACAAGTTGTTTCCCATTCAAAATTTTGGTCTGTCGTAAAATATATAATGCCCTAATTCTGTGCATTTCCTTACTCAAATTAACATGGCTAAGAGTAAGAAGGTTTTCATTGCTCTCCTCATCATCTTCCTCGTGTTGGCTATTTTAGATCGTCGGCCACCAATACATGGTCATTCACTTCAAAGTCTCGCAGTCACAGATCCGCGTCGAAATAAATCACCACCAGGAGGAACAGGGAAGCGCTGAGGAGCCACACTAGTTGGTTTGGAATTTGGAGACCCAGAGGAGAAGTTGAAATTAATGTGCTAATGTAATGATCTACTATTAAATATGGATATCCTGCACAATTTTTCTTTTTCATTTTCTTTGCGTTAATTTTCGATATATTTGAAAAAAAAAATATATATATATACACTATCAGTATTTCTGATGGCGGACATTCAATGGCCTAACTTGAAATAAAACATTTGCTAAAAAAAAATTTAATTAAATTCTCACACAGTGATGTTTGATTTTTACTAAAGAATACCTGAGCCAAAAATAGTTATTTTTCTTATCATGATTGCTTGTTAATTAGTTAAAATACAACCATATCATTATTGTTTGACTTAAGACAGCAAATTAGGACAGAATTTCTAATTTGGGCATAAAATCTATATATTTTCTTTTTTTTTTTTTAAATTTCTTAAGAATATGAAATGATGCTGTAATTAAAAATAATGCACATATAGATAAGCCAGTCCTACATACCTGACAAGTAATAATAATTACAAGAGAATTCAAATGAGTGTTATATTTTGGGAGAAAAATAAAATCTTAATTAGAAATAATTTAATTTGAGGCATTATTAATTTAAATAGTGTAGCCTATATATTAAACTTAAATTAATTAATCCTTTGGCAAACCGAGTCAATGAATCCGGGTTAGCATGATATTTGAATATAGAATTTTTATTCAGAACATGTATATGCATGAAAGATAATTAATGCAATATTAATCAAGAAAATAAAATTTTCCTTCATTGAGCTTTTAGCTCACTCCCTCGGCTTACAATGTGTAGAAAAAGATTACCGGTCATCAGAATTAGGATTACATTTAGTAAAAGGTGATATAATGTGATCAATTATGTAATGCAATTAAAATTATAATGTAATATAATGTAATTATTGTTAAGTTTCTATATTTAATTATAAAATAAAAATATAAGTAGCGTAATGTAATAATAATTTTAATTTTAATATTTAATTTATTTATAGTATTAATAATGTAACACCCTCCCTGTAGCAACTCTATACATTCTACTATTCCGGTAACCATTGTCGGTTTGGACAGCTAGAACGTCCGGAAAATTATTTAAACTAAAGTGAAGAACCATAATTAACTCAAATATTAATAAGAAAAATTTAGAAAAAATTTTAGAAATAAAATACAACCAAGATAAATGAGCCGGTGCCCTAGCGATGGGTAACCTAGTGGGAAGTTGCGGTTCTCGCAACTAGGAGCCCTAGACCTGAGGGAAAATTCATAAAATAATTTTTGGGACTCCAGAGAAGGGTCATTGAGGTTCCTATGGCATTAGAATGCCAAGAAAATGCTTAGAAAAATTTTTCAATTGGTATAGACAATTTTAGTTAGTTAAGCCAAACGGAGGGCATTTTGGTCATTTGCCTTCAGAGGTGATTTTTGGCCAACTAGTCCAGTTAAGTAAATAATTATTATGACACAATATGTAAATAAATATTGCTAAAAATTGAATTAAAATTAAATAGACAAGAAAAGGATGAAAAATGAGAGAAATTGGACTTATGACATCATTATGATGTTATTATTATTCTTCCACCAATCAAAATTGAGTAAACATTTTATAAGGGATAAGGAAGACAAAAAAAATCACTTCATCTTCCTCTTCCTTCCATTGCAGCCGAAAATCTCTTCCTAAGCATTCCACCATTTTTTTTTTCTTTCAAACTTGAGTATTTCAAGCTTTTCACCATAAAAGCTATACTTGTCTTCACAAAAAAAATTCACTACACCTTGGAAAAGCTAAAGATAACAAAAAGAAGTAGGAAGGAGGAACTTTTACAAGCTTGGGATTAGCTCCATTAGAGGTTAGTGACTTAACTTGCCTTTTCTCTTTCAATTCATGTTGAAGGAGTATGATTGAGTGTAAATTTACAAAGAAATTTAATAAATATCATGTGTATGCCCATCCCACATTTTCGATAGCCTTGGATGTGGTAAGGTTTTGAGGATTTCATGGAACTAAAATCGTAGTATGGTTGCCCTTAGTATTAGTCTTTTGAGTGGAATAATGAAATGCAAGTTAAATGCATACTTTTAGATAGTTGAGTTAGGGTTTGGGATGGAATTGAGACTTTGATTATGTAATGATGAAAGTAGGTTTTAATGGTCGATTAGTGACCATTTGGTTATGTATTAATAAGAAATGAAGTGGTTGGTTTAGTGGGAATTGAAGTTAGTGTGGCTGCCCTTGGTGACCTATATGACTGGGTATGAGTCCAACAGGTTTGGACAGTAATAACTGGAGTTGTAGAGGTTCAATTGGTACAAAACCAATTGGACATGAAACTAGACACATAATGGCACAACTTTGGTGAAGAAACCATGCCCAGAAAATCAAATCAAGTTGACCTAAAGATTGTCCTAATCTGAGTGACCTGCATTCTGCCTAGGCAAAATAATCAAATGAATAGTTATTCATTTGGTCATAACTCTGTGTAGAAAGGTCCAATTGACCTGAAATTTTACCAAAAAATAGCTGAGACATAGACCTACAACTTTCAGAAACCTAACCCAAATTTTGACCATAACATGTTCAAAAGATGACCTGTAGTCACTGCAAAAAACACTATAGATTTGGTCAGTCCAAAAAATCTGGGAAGTTGGCAATCCGGCCAGTCATGGTATTTAGGCCATAACTTGAGCTAAAAAACTCCAAATGGAGTGATTCAAAAAAAGAAATGTAACTAGACACAATAAGGAACAACTTTCATGTTGACAACTTTGTCAAATTCTGATACGGTGTGTCCGCAAGTGCACGGGTCACAGTAGTATAGTTTTAAAAAAATGATATCGATCCCACAGGGAATTGTGCTTAAATTGGAAATAAAAGTATAAGCTAATTAGAATGACAAAAAATTAAAGATGTAAAATGAAATTTGGAATTAAAATTGGTATTTGAGGAATTAAAACTAAGTCAAACAATTAACCTAAATTAATTAAACTAGATTACCAAAAATTAATTTGAAATTTCTATTTATAAAATTTGAGAGGAATTAAATCTAAATTCAATAAAAATTAAAGTGATTCTAGAGATTGGATTTTCCATATTGTTTGCATGTGGTTTATCCCTAATTTAGCCAAACACATGAGAATTGCAATTTTGAGGGAAATCAATTCTTAGTTCTTTGAAACCTTTTTCAAGCATTTCAAAGTTGGTTTTCATTAAATCAAACCCTGTTTTCACGGTATTTCAAACCTAACAAAAACCCAATTAATGCTCTAATTGATTTTGGAAAGTCCCCTTAATTCTCCTAGCTTATCTCTAACACCAAGAAAACAAAGTTTATTGCAAGATTATCTATCCCTAATATTCACTTTTCAGTCCATCTATTAAGGATTAAAGCTTAACTTAATGAGGGCCCATTCATCAAGCAAGGCAACAAGCTCACAAGCAATAAATCAAAATGTAACAATCTTCATTTAAATGGCTAAATCAGTTCAAAACCACAATCCAAAACAATATTTACAAACCCATCTCTAGAATCTCAATCAACTACTCACAAATCATTGTTTAAAGACAAACCCAAATGTATAAATGAAGAAATAATGAAAATCTAAGTTAAGGAATAGAAAAACCCAGAAATATGCAGCAGAATCTGCTGCAGAGAAGTGCAGAAAACGAGCTCCTGCTGCTGCTGCAGAAATGGAACCCGTGCTCCCTCTTTCTCTCTTTCTTTTCTTGCAAAAAATGCCTCCCTTGCTCTCTTATGGAAAGAAAATGATAAAGGGGACTTTATATAGGTGAGGGGACTACCCTATAATGGGTAAAAGGGGGAAGGTTCCAGAGAAAGTGAGGTAAAAAGCCAGAGTAACGGAAATGCCACGTCAACCATTTCCAGTAAAAATAACATAAGCTGGATCGGTTATGTCGCGGGTTGTGTCGTGGGTTGTGTAGCTCTCGGCCTGAATATCTGACGATCGACACAACTTGCGACATAAGCTAACTCGGTTGTGCTGAAGGTTGTGTCGCTCTCGGCCATTTTTACTTAACTTCAAAAATTTTTGCAATTCAACTCTAATCTCCTCCAAATGGCTACTCTGATCAAAATACATCAAATTTCTCCAAATTTAACCTACAAAACAAATAAATTCCAAAAATTAAACTAAGAAGTGTGAAAATTGTAAAATTGACTAAATATATACTAATATCTATAATAATAGCTATGAACAAGGGTAAATTATGTGCAAAAATTACACCTAAATGATGATATAAAATGCATGCATCAAATTCCCCCATACTCAAACTCTTGCTTGTCCCCAAGCAAAATTTCATTAAAACTCATTTGGAAGGGGATAGAATCAGTCTTTGAAAACTCAAAAATCACTAATCCAAACCACCAACTTACCCCTAGCCACCAACATTCCAAGTTCCCACCAGCGAAGCACAAGGAATGAAGCAATCACTCTCAACAATTACAAAATAGCTACAAGAATTAACCAATCAACCCAAGCAACAAATACCAACCAGCTACAAGAGTCAATTGTGCCAAAACAAACCTAAATGAAATAGATAGCCAATGTGTCTCAAATAGATGGTGAGTAATGTATAAAAGATTATATTGCCAAACCCATATGCAAGCATAAAAGATCTAACTCTACTAATGTAACAAGCATTTTTCAAAGAATCATTAGGTCTTTTTAAGGGTTGTAATGGGGTCAAATAGGGTAAAATTGTGTTAACAAAGAAAGGAAATAAGGTAAACAAAATATGAGAATAATATTAATCATAAAACTCAAAGTGCATCTTTTTTTTTTTTTTTTTTTTTTTTTTTTTTTTTTATCAAGAGGAAAGAAATTCACAATGAATCTCAAGTGCTATCACAATAAAGGGACTATTTTTATTTTTTTTATTTTGTATGCGTCCCTATTTCACATCACACCCAAAATTACCTTTGGGATATTTTGGTGACCATTTTTTATATCAACTTTTCACAATTACTCTAGCACTTTTCAAGATGTTTCAATCCTCCAAGTTTTTTTTTTTATCATTATTTATTTTATTTTATTTTATTTTATTTTTTTTATGCACTTAATTGCTAAAATATTATTCTCATAATAGGTGGTAGTGTTTAGGTTTAATGGCTAGGTAAATGATTTGGGTTCCAAAGAAATTAGGGAATTATGGTTCAAGGGGGTTTGCAAGGGTTGAAATGAAATTAAGGTAGGTTAAGGCTAAATGTGAGGTTTAAAATATGAAGGAATGCCTAAATCATATTCTTATCAAATGCAAGTTAAAAATTTCACTTTGAAAGATCTAAGATGCTTGTTCTAGGAATGGTGAGACGACAAGGACCATTTTCTTCCTTAAAGGCTTATTCAGACACTCAAAACTCAAAATAACTAATCAGAATCTGCATACCTAGATGAATGTATTAATTTTCAGCTATTAAGTAAGAGAAAGAATAATGCTTAAGACTTTGTACCCAGCTGGAACTTTCATTCCACTAACCATCTAAAGGCAAGTTGGATTGCTTGAATAAGTGGCTTATGGAATTCAAAGACTGGTTTAAAAATGCAAAAATTTTAAAAAAAATGAAATGCATGAGTGTAAATGTATAGTCAACCTATATGTAACTAAGTATGCATAACTAAGTATATGAAGCTATATGCAAGTGTATGTATGTGAATATGTACAAGTATGAAGTGATGAATGAGTATGTCACTATATGCAAGTGAAAAAGGAAAAATAATTTTTGCAAAAAATTTACCCTCTCCCCCATACTCAGAATGAACATTGTCCTCAATGTTAAAAGAGTGCAAGAAATGGGATAATTTGGCTATATGTGCAAAAAATGGGTGGCTCATATGTGCATAAAGAATTATTATCCTGTTGCATAAGCGATAGCACAACTTGTGTTGAAAGTGACACAAGCTTAGATGAGAATTGTTACCTCATTGAAGTGCAGCCAATTTAATTAAGTAAAATTTGGACAGCTGCTACACTCATTGCAAAAGAAACAGTGCAATGGAATCCATTAAATCAATTAAACTCAAAAAGTTGAAATAGGAAAGTTAAGCTAAAAAATATAGCCATCAAGTGTAAATCCGAAATAGCAAATCAAAGTAAGTGAGCAATGTACTAAAGATATAAAAGAAAAATGTATTTTATGAGGAACTAAAAAAAAACTAAGTAAATGGTTCAAGTAAAGGAAAAACAACACAAGTAGAATATTAACTAAACAAGTTAAAAACACTAATGAATTAAGCAACTAAAATAAAGACATGAAATGTTTTTTTTTTTTTATTTTTTTTATTTTTTTTATGGGTTAGTGGGCTTTTTTTTTTTTTAGCATGGGGTGGTTGCGGGCCCATTCTGGTGAAGTGAGTTCTTATCTTGCAAACAAACAGGCGACACAAGTTAGAACATAAGGATAGGGGGGTTGTGTTGCAAGTTGTGCAACAATCTGCCCAAAAGTGTGCCCAACGAACACAAGCAACGACACAAGCAACCCCGGTTATATCGCAGGTTGTGCAACAATCTGCCCAAAAGTGTGTCCAGCGGACACAAGCGACGACACAAGCAAACCTGGTTATGTCGCAGGTTGTGTAATCTGCTGCCCAATTTGACCAAATTTCATAGCACCTAAAAAAATTGAAACAAATTAGATTTCAAATGATTAAACCTTCATAACATGAATTCTAATTGTTCAACTTGTTATGTTCATCAAATCTCATTAAAAATAATTTTTCAAAACACAAATTCACACATCCACATTCAAATAATTTTCTTTGTTAAACCAAGATGACAAGGTTTGGAAAAATTTTCTCTTAAAGTTAACAAAAAGGGCAATGAATCCAGCAATATGCACCAGCAAATACTGATGCATACATTTTGCATAGTCATTTAGGTCTAATTTTATAACCATTTTTATTTGATTATTAGTCATTTTTAGCTAATTTCATTAGTTAATTAGTTAGTTTTTCATAGTTGTCAATTTTGCATTAATTTGTGATTTTTACTTTGTTTTGTAGGAAAAATGGTGTTTTTGAAGGACCGAAGAGAATTTTGCCATTGAGGAGTGTCTTCTACAGCCAAAGATGTCAAAAACAAGTTTTCAAGCTGAAATATGCATTGACCAAACTGTGCATAACTTGCCGCATAAGCTATGCAGATCTGCATAAGGAGAAAAATCACTGCTCTAAACACGAAATGTGCATAAGGAGATCGCATAGCTTGTGCACATTCACGCCTCCTTATGCACTTTCACGGAATTGTGCATAACCTATGCACCAAGTCATGCGTTCGCATAAGTGACCCAAACAATGAAATCGCATAAGGGACTGCATGACTTATGCAGTCCACTTATGCAGTCCCATAAAGAGTCCATTAATGAGCTGGCAGAAGATTTCCTCAGATAATTTCTCCTAGAACATACCATTTTAGGGCTCCATGTCAGAAAAATACTATAAATAGTCTCATTTTCCCATTTTAGAGGAGAGAAAAAAAAAGGAGCAGAAAAGGAAAGGAAGAGGAGAGGCAGAATTTGAGGAGACACTTTCACCTTCCACACCATTTTCAACCAAGATTTGCAGATTTCTTTCTTTCCTTACATTTTTTCTACATTTCTAGTGTTTAATTTCTTATTTCTTAGCTTAGATTAAAGCTTATTTTCATATAAACTCAGATTTTCTTGTAAACATTATGAATAGTGAGTAGTTTACCTTTGATTCTGGAGTAAGGGTTGTAATATTTGAGATATTTTGTGGATTTTGATTGGGTAATCCATATTTTGTGGTCTTAATGAGTTTTATTCATTTCTTGTGTGCTTAATGACATGCTTAGTGTAGGATCCCATTAAGTGATGTTCTTAATCCATGGTTGAAGCATCGAAAGGAGAAGGCCTTGTGATAGATAATCAAGAAATCGGACTTAATTAACTTAGACCTAGAAATAGGCTAAGGATTAAGAGGATTCACAGATTAATTAAAGAACTTAATGGGTCTTAATTAATTCTAAGTCCACGAAAGTAGGATTAGATTGATTAAGGCACTCTTTGTCTCACTCGAAAGGGTATTCGAAGGATTTAAGAATTAATCTCCTTAAAACCATAAGTTTCACAAGATTGGATAACCAATTTAAAATCTCAAAATAGCTCGGATATGAAATCCCGAACTCCGGAATCGCCTTTTTACCATTGTTAATTTCTAATCGAATTTAATTACTTGCCATTTTGAATATTGCCATATTTGAACTTGCTTATTTCAATTTGATGCAGTTTTAGTTTAATTAACACATTGTTGAATAGATTATTAATTTTGTATACATAGATTTCACATTCTCAATACCCATTAATTCATTACTTTAATTTCAAAAATATTTCAATTTACTCAACTTTTTATATCAAAAATTCAATCATTAACACAACTCCTCATGGGAACGATATCTTTTCTATACTACTTGTACGACCCGTGCACTTGCGGTAGGGACGCATCAAGTTTTTGGCGCCGTTGCCGGGGAGTTGTTTGTTTAAGATTGAATTCTTGATTATTTTAGTTGTTTTTAGTTTTATTTTGTTATCTTTTCATTTTGTGTTTGTTTGTTCTTTTTCAGGTAGTTTTAATCTTTTATGAGAAGAGCTAGAAACACAAGTGACACATCCTTATTGTTTGATCCTGAAATTGAGAAATTTTGTAAAGCCAACAAGAAAGAAACCAGAAAAAGGAAAGAAGCTTTGAGAGAAACTGAATTTGAAGCAGACATGGCTGATGAAAGAATGAGAATTGGTGTTAATGCTGGAAATGATCAAAACAATGAAAATGCAGCCCAAGGTGAAGAAGTTGTTAATGCTAATGTGCATAGGGGAAGTATGATGGATCATGCTTTTCCTCATTTTGATGACTTGAGAGAGAGCATAGCAAGACCAAGAATTGATGCAAATAGTTACAAGATGGATTTTGGGGTTCTTCAAATGATTTAGAATTCTCAATTTGGAGGACATCCTTCTGAAAATCCACACACACATCTGAAGAAGTTTGCTATGATTTGTGACATGCAAAAACAACCTGGAGTGTCTGATGATGCAGCAAGATTGAAGCTATTTCCATTCTCTTTGAAAGATAGAGCATTGGACTGGCTTGATTCTTTACCTCACAACTCCATTACAAATTGGGAGCAACTCACTGATGCATTTCTTGCACAATATTTTCCACCTGGAAAAACTCAAGAATTGAGGAATCAAATGACAGCTTTCAGACTAAGAGAGGATGAAACTCTATATGAGTCATGGATGAGATGGAAGGAATTAGAGAGATTATGCCCACATCATGCCATTCCAAAATGGATGATTAACCAGAATTTTTACACAAATGTCACTCCTGCAATTAGAGGGATTTTTGATGCTCAAACAGGAGGAGAATTTATTATGAAGCATGAAGATGAAGCTTATGAGCTATTGGAGAAAATTGCAAAGAATACTCATCTTTGGAGTAGTTCAAGAGGACCAGCTCCAACTCAAAAAAGGCAAGCTGCTGGAATGTATGATCTTGATCCATTCAATATGATTAATGCAAAGTTTGATGCACTTACTAATGTTTTGGCTAAGAAGATGGAAGATTTGAGTATGTTGGTTAGTTCATCATCATCAGCTGGAAGTTCACAACAAGTGGCTTATGCAGAGGAAACTACCAGCTGTGGAGTAGATTATGGAGAACAAGCAGCATATGTTGGTAATTATGGAAACAAACATATGGGGAATTCTTATTCTCAAACTTACAATCCAAATTGGAGGAATCATCCCAACTTTTCATGGGGAAATCAGCAAAATCAAGTCCAAAATCAGAATTTTCAACCACAACAGCAACAAGGAGTTCCATATCAGCAAAATAGGCAACCATTGCCTAATTTTCAGCAGAAAAATATGAATCCTCCTCCAAAACAGCAAGAACAAAGTTCCACCACAGAAGCTTTATTACAACAGATTCTTGCTAACCAAAATAAGCATGATGAGGAGATGAGAGAGATGAAAGCAAGGCTAGAACAGATGCAAACACATAACAGAATGCTGGAAAATCAGATTGCACAACAAGCATCTTCCTCAGGTGCCAAGTCTTTTGGAAAACTTCCAAGTCAACCAGAAAACCCAAGAGAACAGTGTCAAGCTATTACTTTAAGAAGTGGGAAAGTTATAAATGATGAGAAGAGTGAAAACAGTGAGAAGAGAGAAAATGAGAAAGAAACTGATGAGAGTGAAAAACAAGAGAGTGCAGAAAAATGTAAAGAGAAAATTGAAGAGAAGGAAGAGAAGTATATACCTCCTGAGCCCTACAAGCCACAACTTCCCTTTCCACAAAGATTTCAAAAAGCCAAGCTTGATAAGCAATTTGGGAAGTTTTTAAAGGTTTTGAAGAAACTTTACATAAATGTGCCATTTGTTGATGCTCTTTCACAAATGCCCTCTTATGCAAAATTCTTGAAAGAAATTCTCTCAAACAAGAGGAAACTTGAAGATGATGAAACTGTAGCTTTGACAGAAGAATGTAGTGCTATCCTCCAAATGAAACTTCCTCCAAAGCTCAAGGATCCAGGGAGTTTTTCAATTCCATGCCACATTGGGGAATCGTGTTCTATAAAAGCTTTATGTGATTTAGGGGCTAGTGTAAGCCTTATGCCCCTCTCCATCTATGAGAAGCTCAACATGGGAGATCTTAAGCCAACCCACATTTCTCTTCAGTTAGCTGATAGATCAATTAAGTATCCTGAAGGGATTTTGGAGAATGTGCCTCTGAAGGTTGGAAAGTTCTATATACCTGTTGATTTTGTCATCTTGGACATGGAGGAAGATTTTAATATTCCAATTATCTTGGGAAGGCCTTTCCTGGCTACAGCTGGTGCTTTGATTGACGTGAAAGGAGAAAAGCTGACTCTTAGAGTTGGTGAAGAGCAACTGGTTTTCAATATTAATAACACTATGAAGAAGCATCATTCTGAAGCTGATACTTGCTTGAGAGTTGATATCATTGATGAGCTGGTTGAAGAACACTTCAGAAAGAAATATCCAGAAGATCCACTTGAAAATTGTTTGGTTCATGGAGGAGGCATAGACTATGACAACCCTCATGTGGCTGCATATGCTCAACACTTAGAGGGAAGTCCACCATTCATTTCTGCTCCAGTTTTTCAACTCACACAAAAGGAAAAAGTAGAATCTAAACAACCATCATTCAAGGAAGAAGATGCACCTAAGGTAGAACTTAAGCAACTTCCTTCTCAGCTCAGGTATGAATTTCTTGGCACTAATAACACTTATCCAGTAATTGTAAATGCAAACTTGAGTACCTTAGAGGCTGATAAGTTGTTAAGAGTGTTGAGACAATTTAGGAAAGTCTTAGGATACACCATAGATGACATTAAGGGAATAAGCCCACATTTTTGCATGCATAGAATCATTTTGGAAGAAAATTGTAAACCATCTATTGAACATCAAAGGAGGTTGAACCCAAATATGAAAGAAGTTGTTAAAAAGGAAATTTTGAAGTTGCTTGATGCAGGGATCATATACCCTATCTCGCATAAAGTACTTGGGTGAGCCCAAGACATGTTGTCCCAAAAAAGGTGGAATGACAGTGGGTAAAAATGAAAATAATGAATTAATTTCCACCGTAATGTTGACTAGTTGGCGAATGTGCATAGATTACAGAAAATTAAATGTTGCCACTAGAAAAGATCATTTTCCACTTCCCTTCATTGATCAGATGTTGGAAAGACTAGCTAAGCATTCTTACTTTTGCTATTTAGATGGATATTCAGGTTTTTTTCAAATCCCTATCCATCCAAATGATCAAGAGAAAACCACTTTTACTTGTCCATATGGAACCTTTGCTTATAGGAGGATGCCATTTGGGTTGTGTAATGCACCAGCCACTTTTCAAAGGTGCATGATGGCAATCTTCTCAGATTTCATTGAAGACATAATGGAGGTTTTTATGGACGATTTTTCTGTTTATGGATCTTCATTTGACATATGCTTGGCTAACCTTTCTAAAGTTTTGCAGCGATGTGCAGATACTGACCTTGTGTTAAACTGGGAAAAATGTCATTTCATGGTTCAGGAAGGGATAGTGCTTGGACATTTGGTATCTAACAGAGGAATAGAGGTTGATAAAGCCAAAGTTGAAGTGATAGAGAAGATGGCTCCTCCTACCAATGTCAAGGGAATTCGAAGTTTCCTAGGACATGCCGGGTTCTACAGACGCTTTATTAAGGATTTTTCTAAAATAGCCAAACCTTTGTCTAATTTGTTAAGTAATGACACACCATTTGTATTTGACCAAGAGTGTTTGGATGCCTTTTGCAGGTTGAAGCAAGCTCTTATCACTGCACCAATTATGCAACCACCTGATTGGAGCCTACCTTTTGAAATTATGTGTGATGCTAGCAACTATGCAATTGGGGCTGTTCTTGGTCAAAGAAAAGACAAAAAGGCTTATGCTATTTATTATGCTAGTAGAACACTGGATGAGGCTCAAACAAATTATGCAACAACTGAAAAGGAATTTTTAGCAATTGTCTTTGCATTGGAAAAATTCAGACCTTACATTATTGACTCAAAGGTGGTTATATTTTCAGATCATGCAGCCATTAGGTATTTGCTCCGTAAAAAAGAGGCTAAACTTAGGCTCATTAGGTGGATTCTGATGCTACAAGAGTTTGATTTGGAGATTAGAGATAAGAAGGGAGCTGAAAATGTAGTTGCTGATAATCTTAGTAGGTTGAAATTGGATGATGAAGAATTGGATGAAATCCCTATTGATGAGTTTTTCTTGGATGAACAACTTTTCTCTCTTGTTGCTAAACTACCTTGGTATGCAGACTTTGTGAATTATCTATCTTGTGGAGTTTTACCCCTAGGTATGACATGGCAACAAAAGAAAAAGTTTTTGCATGAGGTGAAGTTTTATAGATGGGATGACCCTTTACTCTTTAGGAGATGCTGTGATGGTTTAATAAGGAGATGTATTCCTGAAGAGGAGATACAGAGTATTATACATCATTGCCATGCTTCTGATTATGGAGGACATTTTGGAATCTCTAAAACAGCTAGTAAAATTTTGCAAGCTGGTTTCTTTTGGCCAAATCTTTTTAAAGATGTGAGGAAATTTGTGTTGGAATGTGATAAATGTCAAAGGAGTGGAAACTTGTCAAAAAGAGATCAAATGCCCCTAAATGGTATTCTTGAAGTAGAATTATTTGATGTCTGGGGAATAGATTTTATGGGGCCATTTCCTCCTTCATTTGGTAATAAATACATCCTAGTTGGAGTTGACTATGTGTCAAAGTGGGTGGAAGCTATTGCAACTCCAACTAATGATGCTAGAGTGGTAGTGAAATTCTTGAAGAAATTTGTCTTGAGTAGATTTGGAGCTCTTAGGGCTATAATTAGTGATGGGGGTTCCCATTTTTGTAATAAGCAATTTGAAAGCTTAATGAGGAAGTATGGTGTAGTGCACAAGATAGCTACCCCATACCACCCTCAAACTTCAGGACAAGTTGAAATTTCTAATAGAGAGCTTAAGCATATTTTGGAGAAAACAGTGAACAATTCTCGAAAAGATTGGTCTATCAAACTAGATGATGCTTTATGGGCATATAGGACTGCCTACAAAACCCCTATAGGAACTACTCCCTTTAGGTTGGTGTATGGTAAGTCTTGTCATTTACCTGTGGAGCTAGAACATAGAGCATATTGGGCCATTCAGACCTTGAATTTTGATCTTAAGCAAGCTGGTGAGAAAAGGTTATTACAACTTAATGAGCTTGAGGAACTGAGGATGGATGCTTATGAAAGTGCCCATATTTACAAAGAAAGAACTAAAGTTTGGCATGATAAGCATCTTAGGAAAAAGGAATTCAAAGAAGGTGATTTAGTTTTGTTGTTCAACTCTAGATTGAAATTGTTCCCTGGAAAACTTAAGTCAAGGTGGACTGGTCCATATAGAGTTTCTAAGGTTTTCCCTTATGGAGCAATTGAAGTTTGGAGTGAAAAATCTGGGAATTTTAAGGTCAATGGGCATAGATTGAAACATTACATAACTGGAGACCCAATAATAGGAGCAAGCTGTTACAAGCTCTCCAATCCCTCACCTCTTTTGAGTGAAATTCATGAAGAGTCCAGCTAAGGACTATAAATTAGCCCTCTTGGGAGGCATCCCAAGTCCTTTTATTTTGCTTTTGCTGATTTACTTTCATTTTCATTGATTTTGTTTTTATCTTAAATCTCCCCAAATTCAATCTTTGACATTGTTAAATCTTGTCCCTTGTAGATGTATTTCAATGAAGAAAGGCTGGTGAACTGTTGGGGAAGTGATTCTTAACTTGAAAATTTTGTCCTTCAAATTCTCCCAAAAACTGATTGATTTTTGCTGCATAACCTGTGCAGGAGCTGCAATCTGGTTTATGCAGAGGAAAAATGAAATCTGCAGCAAAAAGGGTGTCTGCAGCAAATAGCTTGTGTTTTTGGTAAGGTTGGGTGTGTGACTTTTAAGTAAATGTGCTTTTAATGTTAATATGGTGGTAAGTGAGCCATTTTTGTAGTTATGAAATTATTTGGGTTGTGGGATTCAAGGTAGGTATGCTACATTTTCTTGGCAAAACTTGGAGAGTTCATTTCATCATTTGTGAATAGATACAACTTTATGCAGATTTTATTGAGTTTTAATGTGCTAAAATGTTGATTTGCAGAATTTGAGTCAAAATGGCATGGTTCTCAAAGGTCTTTTATGTAGGATCCATTTCTACAAGCTTGTGTGATCCATTTTTGATGAACTTTGTATATATTGATGTGTTTTTGATGAAAATTTCTCATGGTTTATACTTCATGGAATTATATTTCTTCATTCTAGGGTATTTTTCACCCTTGCAATTCATGTTCCATTGCAATCTTAATCTTGTTGAATTGTGCATAAGCAACTGCATAGCTTATGCAATCCTGCATAACCACAATTCTTGCCATTTTTCACCCTTATTGCAAGTGCATAAGGAGAGTGCATAGCCTATGCAGTTCTGCGTAACCTCATTTTGTCAAATTTCATATCTGTCAAAACTTGCATAAGGTGAGTGCATGACTTATGCACATTTGCACAACTTCAAATTCTGCATTTTCTCTCTCTGCCGAAGTCTGCATAAGGAGGGTGCATAACTTATGCACTTCCGCATGACCAAAAACTTTGAATCTCCAAACCTGCCGAGGGGTGCATAAGCAGAGTGCATGACTTATGCACTTCTGCATAACCAGAAACTCCAAAAATTCAAACCTGCCGAGGGGTGCATAAGCAGAGTGCATAACTTATGCACTTCTGCATGACCTCACACTCTGAATTTCAAAACCCACCGAAGAGTGCATAAGCAGAGTGCATAGCTTATGCACATCTGCATGACCACCAACCCAAATTCCAAAAGTTGCCGAAGAGTGCATGAGCAGAGTGCATGACCCATGCACTTCTGCATAACCCGATTCTCTGAAAAGCCAAATCCGCCGAGAGGTGCATAAGGGGAGTGCATGACTTATGCACTCCCGCATGACTTCACTCCCCAAATTTCAAAAGTTGCCGAGACCTGCATAAGCAGAGTGCATGGCCTATGCACTTCTGCATGACATATTTTTCTGAACTTCAAAACAGGGCGACACTTGCATAAGCTGGTGCATAAGCTATGCACATGCACTTTCCCCTTATGCAGTTTTTGCAAAACCCGTTTAAATCAAATTTTTTTTTCTTTTCGGCAAAATTTTTTCTTTCCCACCTTCACCCCGATAAACCCTGTTCACTGTCTTTCTTCTCTCACGATACTCATTCCCGCATATCCCTTCCTCTCCCCTTCTTCTCCACTAGCATTTCCATCGCATAAACCCTAAACTTCCCCCTGCACTTTCATTTCCGCCCTTATCTCTTCCATCCTCTCCATCGGCAATGGAGTCACCTCCCCATTCCCGTCCAGCTTCCCCTCTCCAAGTTTCGCCATTGTCAACGATACCTCCCAATCCCGATTCCCCTCCACAAGCAACACCCCCACCACCTCCCACAACCACGTACAAACGTAAAATCAGGTCAAAATCTGTGCGACCCATGTCCTCTGCCCCTCCTCTATCCAAACGCAAAGAACCACCCACCCCATTGTCGGAACCACCACCCAAAAAGCCAAAAGCTCCAGCCTCCACACCCTCTTCCAGCAAAAAGCCAATTTCAGTAGCTTCACAGGTATCAAAGCTACCCTGGCCTCTTCCTGATACAATTCAAAAGGCAGCTTTTAAGAGACTCAAGGATAGGAGGGTACAACCCACTAGGTATATTTCTGCCGATTCTCTACAATCTCTTGGTTTATTTGACAATGTAGTTGCATATCTTGATGGTATGGGTTGGATGGAATTTGTGCATAAGCAGGAGATAGTTTATCCAACTCTAGTTTTGGAGTTTATTTCTTCATTCTCTGCTACCCTCAAATTGCATGATGTAGACCATAAGCCAATTATGAAATTTAGATGTTTGGGGAAAAATAGAGAGCTGCCATTGGACCAATTTCATAGCATTTTTGGTTTTGCAATTGATGGGTTATTTCGGGTGCCACATACTGGAGTAGAGGTAGCCAACAAGGGTATTTGGAATGCTGCCCAATTTTGGAGAATTATCACAAACCAACCTCAAACTTTCTCTGCTGGAAGATCAAAAACCTCCCAAATACTTGACCCTGCACTTAGGCTTATTCATAGGCTGATTGCTAGCACCATACTGGGCAGAGGGACTAGTTCTGGTGCTGTGGGGAAATCTGAACTATTTATGTTATGGTGTGCATTTCACAAAGTTAAGGTTTCTCCTGGTTATTTCTTTTGTGAGCATGTGCTGCATATTGCCACTAAATCCATAGGTGACATTGTTTTGGGTGGGCTCATAACTGTCATAGCCAAGCATTTTGGTTTTAATCCTGAAGAGCACCCAATACCAGCACTTGTGGACACTTTATATTTTGATACTGCACACTTAACCAAAACAGGGTTCAGTCTGCCACATTTTGATACTGCACAACCTGCAGCAGAAACTGAGCCCATTGCACAACCACAAACCCAACCTTTCCCATCAGTCCCACGACCTCTCACGCACCTACCCCACCCTCCACCGCACAGAGACCCGGCAGCCTTCTCGCCTACACCTCCTACAATTTGAACCTTCCTCATCCACGCCTCCTGCATTCAACACTAAAGCCTTATTCACCTATCTTGAAAGGCTTAGTGATGATATATACTTTGTGGATAGGAAGCTTGACACTGGTCTTGATACACTCAAGGATCGTCATGATCAACTATTTGACCTTGTCATGGAAACCAGGGACAAACAGAAAGAGTTGAAGGAGATGGTGAAGCAAATTATGCTTTTTCTAGGAATGCCACCTCCACCTCCATCACCTCCTCCAGCACCATCATTTCGACAGCAGGTAGCAGCCACCAGCCCCTTAGCAACATCTTTGGACAAGGGAAAAATAATAGAACTAGATTAGTTTTTGTTTTACTTTTGTTCCAACTTGTAGGACTTTTCCTTTGTAAATATGTTCAAACATTTATAGTTTGTTTTGAATTATGTTTGTTTGTTTTGAATTAGTTTGTTTTAAATTCTGTTTTTCTTGAAGTTTCATTGGATAGCTATTACATTAGTTATCTTTGATTTTCATTGCACTTATTGCCCTTCTGTACATATTTGCCCATACTCTGTATATATTTCAATGCTTCTACTGCTGGTTGTACATTTCCCCTTGCTAATCATCATGCAGCAGCTTTTGTATACACTGCACAGGCTATGAATTTCCTTATGCAGATATTTTGCACAGCCTGTGCAACCCTTTCTGCTCCTTATGCATAGCTGCACAGGCTGTATTCCCCTTATGTAAATGTCCTGCATAGCCTATGCAACCCATATTGCCATTCATGCAGAACCGCACGGCTTATGCACCCTACTTATGCACATGTTCTGGACAGCACTTAACTCTGCATAACCTGTGCAGCTTCTTATGCATCCCTTTATATCTTGAATTCTCCTCTGCCCCATACCAGGTAACTCTTTCTTTTTGTTCTTAATTTTTACAATTCCTGGTCAATATTATTTGCTTTGAGTTTTGGTTATCTACTACTTGAGACATTGAGGACAATGTCCAATTTTGAGTTTGGGGGTGCACATTTTGATTTTTGGCTTTATTTTTTTCACATTTTGAGTATAGGAGCATCTCATCCCATTCATATATTGTAAATATTTTACATATACATCCATACATACACACACATTACACATTTACATACACATTATACATCACATTGCACACAAACATACAAATAGACTTCCTCCATTTAGTTAATGCATTACTCATTTTAGAAATCATGCACCATGCATTAAAATCTTTTGCCAAATCCCTTGAGTATTGAAAATGTGCCTATGAGAGTGATTTGACTCACCTTTTAGTTGGGTTTGTGGATTGAAAGTTTCCTAAAAGGTGCAAGGTTTTGAAGTGTCTATCCCTTGCCTATATCTTCTTAGCCAAAAAGCCACCCAACTAGTCATTTGGAGATGGAAGTGTTTAGAGGGAGTTATTGGATATAAGGTAGTCAAATGATGTCTCACCAATCCTAGAACAAGTTTTCTAAACCTTTCAAGGCAAAATACTAGCTTGTACTTAAAAAGAGAGATGATTAGGCATTCTTTGATTTAAACCTTCTTATTTTAAACCTTTGGCCCTTTTCCTAATTAAAATTGACCCTTGCAAACCCCTTTGAGCCTTTTTTTTATTATTCCTGATTTTCCTTGAAATCCTTATTGTTACCTAGCCAATGAACCAAACACTCCAACCCTTTTCATGAGAATAATACTGAATATTAGGTACACTTTCTAAAAAAATAAAAATAAAAATCAAAAAAAGAAAAAAATATATACAATAAAAAGGAGAAGAAGTGCTTGTCATCTTGTAAGAGTGCTAGTATATGTGCTTTTCACTATTGCCATTCAAAATGAAAGAAATCCACCCAAAATATTAAAAGAAATGAGTTTGGGGGTGGCAAAATTTTAGGGACAAGCATCAAAAGAAAATGCAAAATAAGAGTCTAAAGTATCAAAATGTCCCTCCATTTTATGTGTTTTGTAAAATATGCTAGCACTTGACAATCCTCATTGTGTATTTCTTTCTCCTATATAAAAAAAAAGAGAAAAAGATATAATAAAGTGTACCTTATGTTTCAAAATTGAAAATATTCTCATGCTTTGAATACTTTTTACCCATCTTTCTTCTTAGCCTCATTTTGAACCCCATGGCCCCATTACATCCCTAAAAAGACCTTTGATCTCTTGATAGTACTTGTTACATTAGTGGAGATAGGAGTAGGGAATTTACCTATGGGATTGGAAAATTATCCATTCATTCATTTAATTCCATCATTCTATATAGAGACACTTTGCCTATTGATTGTCCTAGAATTCCTTTTGAGCATGACTTTCTCTTTTGATTTGTTGGTTTGGGGATTTTGAATGATAATTGACTTGATGGCTAAGCGGTGAAAGCTTGGATAAGCATTAAATTCTTTGCATTTTGAAGGATGGGTTATGGATTGCTGGTATGGCTGAAGGTGTGTTAAGTTACTTTAATAGGTGATTTTCATAGCTCTTTGGATAAGGCACCCCTAAAAGTTTTGCATCACATTTTAAAGTTTGCTTGAGGACAAGAAAAAGCTTGAGGACAAACAAAAGCTTGAGTTTGGGGGTATTTGATGCATACATTTTGCATAGTCATTTAGGTCTAATTTTATAACCATTTTTATTTGATTATTAGTCATTTTTAGCTAATTTCATTAGTTAATTAGTTAGTTTTTCATAGTTGTCAATTTTGCATTAATTTGTGATTTTTACTTTGTTTTGTAGGGAAAATGGTGTTTTTGAAGGATCGAAGAGAATTTTGCCATTGAGGATTGTCTTTTACAGCCAAAGATGTCAAAAAAAAGTTTTCAAGCTGAAATATGCATTGACCAAACTGTGCATAACTTGCCGCATAAGCTATGCAGATCTGCATAAGGAGAAAAATCATGTTCCAGAACCAGCCGAAATGTGCATAAGGAGACTGCATAGCTTATGCACATTCACGCCTCCCTTATGCACTTTCACGGAATTGTGCATAACCTATGCACCAAGTCATGTAGTTTCGCATAAGTGACCCAGAAACAGCCGAAAACTGCATAAGGGACTGCATGACTTATGCAGTCCACTTATGCAGTCCCATAAAGAGTCCATTAATGAGCTGGCAGAAGATTCTCTCAGATAATTTCTCCTAGAACATACCATTTTAGGGCTCCATGTCAGAAAAATACTATAAATAGTCTCATTTTCCCATTTTAGAGGAGAGAAAAAAAAAGGAGCAGAAAAGGAAAGGAAGAGGAGAGGCAGAATTTGAGGAGACACTTTCACCTTCCACACCATTTTCAACCAAGATTTGCAGATTTCTTTCTTTCCTTACATTTTTTCTACATTTCTAGTGTTTAATTTCTTATTTCTTAGCTTAGATTAAAGCTTATTTTCATATAAACTCAGATTTTCTTGTAAACATTATGGATAGTGAGTAGTTTACCTTTGATTCTGGAGTAAGGGTTGTAATATTTGAGATATTTTATGGATTTTGATTGGGTAATCCATATTTTGTGGTCTTAATGAGTTTTATTCATTTCTTGTGTGCTTAATAACATGCTTAGTGTAGGATCCCATTAAGTGATGTTCTTAATCCATGGTTGAAGCACCGAAAGGAGAAGGCCTTGTGATAGATAATCAAGAAATCGGACTTAATTAACTTAGACCTAGAAATAGGCTAAGGATTAAGAGGATTCACAGATTAATTAAAGAACTTAATGGGTCTTAATTAATTCTAAGTCCACGAAAGTAGGATTAGATTGATTAAGGCACTCTTTGTCTCACTCGAAAGGGTATTCGAAGGATTTAAGAATTAATCTCCTTAAAACCATAAGTTTCACAAGATTGGATAACCAATTTAAAATCCCAAAATAGCTCGGATATGAAATCACGAACTCCGGAATCGCTTTTTTACCATTGTTAATTTCTAATCGAATTTAATTACTTGCCATTTTGAATATTGCCATATTTGAACTTGCTTATTTCAATTTGATGCAATTTTAGTTTAATTAACACATTGTTGAATAGATTATTAATTTTGCATACATAGATTTCATATTCTCAATACCCATTAATTCATTACTTTAATTTCAAAAATATTTCAATTTACTCAACTTTTTATATCAAAAATTCAATCATTAACACAACTCCTCGTGGGAACGATATCTTTTCTATACTACTTGTACGACCCGTGCACTTGCGGTAGGGACGCATCAAATACGCAACACTAGAAAGATGAAAATGGTAAGTGAAGAAATTTGAAACTAAAATTTAAAGCTAAAATTTAAAGGTAGACTAAAATAAGAAAATTTTTTTATGCTCATTTGCTTGCAATGCATTGTATCCCATCTGCACAAGGAAATTAGAACAATGTTAAACTCTGAATAAGGAGTATGGAAAAACTTAAAACAAATATATATATGAAAAAAAATAAAGAATCAATAAAAAATTATGAGTAATGCACAAAAATGCTAATTTTAGGTCTTTAGCTTGACCATACTCACTCAAGATTTTATGGAGAATGAGAGAGATAGCAAGTTGCTATCTTCTCAATTGGCTCACCAACTGAATAGTGCCTCAATCTTTGTCCATTTACCTTGAAATTACCAGATTTTTCACCAAAAATTTCCACAGTACCATGAGGTAAAACTTTCACAATTTTAAATGGACTGGACCACCTTGATTTTAATTTTCCTGGAAAAAATTTTAACCTTGAATTGAATAAGAGAACCAAATCTCCTTCTTTAAAGTCCTTTTTCTTGATATGCTTATCATGCCATTTTTTAGTTCTTTCTTTATAGATCCTAGCATTTTCATAAGCATCAAGTCTCAATTCTTCTAATTCATCAAGTTGCAAAAATCTTTTGTGTCTAGCAGCTTGTAATTTCAGGATTTCCTTTTTCACAACATCCTTCATTATAGGATTTAATCTTCTTTGGTGTTCAATAGAAGGTCTACTATTTGGCTCTAGGAAAATCCTATGCATACAGACTGTTGGACTAATTCCCTTTATGTCATCAATTGCATAACCCAAAACTCTTCTATATTTTCTCAAAACTCTCAACAATTTTTCATTCTCAATATTAGTCAAAGATGCATTAATTATAACAGGATATGTTCCATTGGGTCCAAGAAAAGCATACCTGAGGTTGGAAGGAAGAGGTTTAAGATCTACCTTTGGGGTATCCTCTACCTTTAATGATGGTGGTTTGATCTCCAAAGTTTGCACTTCTTCAAGTTGAAAAATTGTGGCTTCAGGATGTGGTGGAGAACTCTCCAAGTGTTGTGCAAAAGTAGCTATATTGTGATTGTCATCATCAATGCTCCCACCATGGACTAAGCAATTTTCAAGTGGGTCTTGTGGATAGCTTTTTCTGAAATGCTCTTGAACAATCTCATCAATAATATCTACCAGCAAACAAGACTCAACTTCTTCATGTTTCCTTTTCATGGCTGGATTGATGTTGAATATCATTTGATCATCTCCCACTCTAAGTGTCAATTTCTCACCCTTTACATCAATTAATGCACCAACTGTTGCCAAAAAAGGTCTTCCCAATAAGATAGGAACTTTTGTGTCTTCTTCCATATCCAAAATGACAAAGTCCACCGGAATGTAGAATTTCCCAACCTTGATAGGCACATTTTCTAGAATGCCTTCCGGATATTTAATTGAACGGTTAGCCAATGAAAGATACATGTTTGTGGGCTTCAACTCTCCCATATTCAACTTCTCATATATTGAAAGAGGCATTAGGCTGACACTAGCTCCAAGGTCACATAAGGCATTTGCCACACAATTATCACCAATATGACAAGGAATGGAAAACACACCCGGATCTTTGAGTTTGGGAGGTAACTTCTTCTGAATTATAGCACTACATTGCTCTCCCAATGTAACACCCCTATTGGTATAGCCTGGTATATTTCACTGTTCCGGTGACCGGTGTCGGTCCGGACAATTAATGGGATTAGGGCCACACTTAAGACAATTTGAGAAGCCATAAACACAAATAATTAGTAATGTTTAATTAGTTAACTATAAATAAGAAAAACATAACATAAGAGGTTAAACGAGCCGAGAGTCACAGCGATGAGTGACCTCCTCGGGAACGACTACGAAGTCATTTTAAACTCAAATTTCGAACCGTAAAAAGTGACGCTGCTGTCCTTAGGACCCTTATGAACACAGTGGAAAAGAGAAAATCACGAAAAAGAACTGTTAAGTCAGTCAAATAATTAGGTCGAGGAGGAAGAAATATTGGATTATTTGCAAACCGGGATGAACGGCGAGGCAATTTGGTCAATTGACCCGAGAGTGAATCTGACATAATCACAAATAAAATCGGAGAAAAGAAAATTTCGGAATCGACAATAGAATTAAAGAACTAATAGAAAAATAAATAGAAAAAAAAAGAAAAGGAAAGAAGTTAGAAAAGTCAAAGGTGATGTCATAAAAGAATTAATAAATTGAATTAATTAATTTGGATTTAAGGGTCTTCCATAAGCAAAATAGATAAAAGAGAAGAAAAAAAAAATTTTTTTGATTACTTCATTCCCGTCACTCTTTCTCCCTCATTTCTCTCATTTCCCTTTCCACCATTAACACCCATTTCAAGCTTTCAAAAGCTTGATTTTATTTTATAAACTCCATAACTCCTTTAAGTAAGTCTTGTTCTTGGACTTTGACAAGCATCTTGACAACAAAAAGAGGAGGAAAGAAAGAAGATTTGAAAAGGGAGAAATTCAACAAAAGAGGTTAGTGGTTAGTTTTTAATATTATGTTTAAATTCATAATTAAGTAGTTGAATTACACTAGAAATTGTGGAAAAATACAATGAAATAAATTGTTGAAGGACCAAACCTAAATTTTAGTCAACTAGGGTTTGAGGATGTGTATGCATGAACTTGGTGAATTTAAAGGTGTATGTGAGCTTATTGGTGTTGAATGATTAGCATTAAAACAATTAAGTGTGATTAATTACAATAATTAGATGAATTAGGGTTTGGAGGCCTAGGGTTTGAGGCAAATTTTGGAGAAATACATAAATGGCATGTTTGACCTATTGTGAAGTGAAATAGTGGTCAATTATGACCAAATGAATTGTGTGGGAATGGTAGGAAATTAAACCAAATTCGTAGGTCAATGGTCATGCTGCTGGCAGCATGACCAAACCCACTTTGAAGGACCAAAACTCAAATTTTACAAGTCCAATTGATATGCCACCAATTGGAGATGAAAATAGACATAAAAGAGCACAATTTTAATTAAGGAACCATTGCCAAAAACTGACCAAAACTTGGTGAAACAATTGACCAAAGTGAGTTGATAGCAGGCTGCCACTGCACTAAACTGACCAAATGAACAGTAACTGTTCATTTGGTCATAACTTGAGCTAGGTAGGTCAAATTGACCTGAAATTTTACCAGCAATTAGATATGATATAGACCTAAAACTTTCATGAAGAACACCAACCCAAATTATGCCATTAACTCATTCAAATCATTGAGCAAAGTTAAAATTTCTGTACTGAAATTCTGCAGATTTTTAGTTGAGCAGCAATGTTTGGATAGCTATAACTCTCTCTAGAAAACTCGGATTTAGGCGATTCTTGAACCGATGGAAACCTAAGACATAGTACAACATTTCATATGAAGAAAGTGAGACCAAATTATGAACTTAACTTGATCAAACAATTGACCAAAGTTGAACAAAAAATCTGACAGCACCTAAATTGCAGTATGAACAGTGCACGTGAACAGTAAACTTATTTTGGCCATAACTTGAGCTACAAAACTCCGATTGAGGTGATCCAAAAATGAGAATACACCTAAGACAATAAGGAACATTTTCTATGAAGGAAGTTTTGTCAAATTCCAACAGTAGATCGACCAATGGAATAGTGCAACTTCGGAAAACCAAAACCGAAAATTGGCAATTTTGCTAAAATGACCTAAGCTTTAAACAAATGACGAAAACCAACAAGTTTGGTGACCAAAATGTGGTATGTGGGTGAAGTTGGAGTTCCCATACCTATTAAGCCTTAGAAAGTCAATAATTTGACTTGAATAGTGCAGTGAATAGTAACCCGAAACACAAAATTTCGAGAACGTCGAATTTAACACGTTAGAGTTAGGTAAATGTGAAGCTAAGTTTATTTTGAATTTATTTTAAGTTCTAGTACTGAAACATTGTAAAATTGTGTGTTTCAGTTGAAAAGAATATCGGGAAGGAACCCGAGGAACCGAGTCGAGGCTAAAGGATGACTCGTTTGAGATTTGTGCACAATATTACTATACTTTAAAAAAAAATTCATTGATTAAATGAATGAAATATGCATTTTATTGTTGCTTTGAATTGTTGAAAGTATTGTGACCTTACTTATGATGTTTTGATTCAAATTGTGAAAATTATTGTGTATATTTGAAATGACAATGTTTAGCAAATTGTTAAGATAAGTTTTAAAACCACAGTATCATGACCATATATTTGAACACCTCACTAGCACGACTAGTGGGGGTAATTAGTTTCGAATTTTGATTCCTTCTCTGGAGAAGTGTTGAGGTGTGCCAGTAGAAGAGGATGTGAATGGATATCCATATATTTGAGCTAGCTAGCCTTGTGACATGATTTCTCTTTAGCCTCTGGCTATCGAGATTCATGTGATTTCTCTTAGCCTCTGGCTATTGAAATTCTATTTGTTTCGAATGGCATGATTTAACTGTGGGTTTTATGAAATGTGTTTTGATACTTTGAAATAAACTTGGTTTACATGTAAAATCTTACAATGCATGATTGTATTTAATTTTCATGTTTAGTCAAATTTTTGAATGAATGTGCTTTAAGTTTTGCATAAAGATTATTTTAGTATATTGTGCACCACTGAGTCTTAGTACTCAGCGATAGCTTTTATTGCTGTCGCAGATATAGAGATTAGAGGAGCTGCAGACTAAGCTGCTGAGGTGTGTGAAGTCATCAGCTTGAAGTCTTCGGGTATAATTTATACCCTAACTGTAAATATTTCTTTTGATATATATATTGCACATAAATGTATGGACATGTACATGGGTCTTGAGCAGCTTGTACAAAGTTTGTATAAAAGTTGTAATAAATTTTAGTTTGGACTTCCTGAATGTAAATTTTAGTATGATGAATATATAAATTGTTTATCTTGAATGGAATACGAATAAATGATATTGATGGACAGTATTTTGAAGAAATTATTGAACTTGTGAATTTGAGAAATTGATTGAGATTGAGTTTGAAATTGAAGTAGTGGTTGAGAAAAACTTTTAGAAGTGCTTTTACAGTATTCAAGAACTGTTTTCTCAAAATACAGAGGAAACTCTGTCAAAATTTTTATAAAATTTGCGGAAAACTAAAATGGCCAAAAATATTAATTAGTTTTAATTTCAACTAAATGTTTTAAATACTTATTTGAAATGCTCACCACTTGTCAAAGATAAGAAAATTGTTTTAAAATCCCTTGTAGGGTACTTAATGAGTTATCGGTAGGTGAAGTTCGGTAGTTCATTAGGTATTCTACGGGATCATGTTATGCCTTACAGAGGGGTAAGGTGTGACACCCAAGTTGATGGTGTCATAATCTTCTAGCCTTCTCTTGTTGGAAAGAATCTCCTTTAAAAACTTGGCATAACTTGGCATTTGAGATAGTGCCTCAGTGAATGGCACATTGATATACAACTTCTTTAGCACTTCAAGGAATTTGCCAAATTGTTTGTCTAGCTTATGCTTGATGAATCTTTGAGGGTAGGGAAGGGTGGGCTTGTAAGGTTCAGGTGGGATGTATGGTTTCTCTCCTTCATCTTGCTCACTTTTGCTTTTTCTTCTTTTTCATTTTTCTTGCTCTCAACTGAATTTTCTTCTTTTGTGCTCTCTTTTTCTTCTCTCTTGTTTTCACTCTCTTGACCAACTTTCTTACCACTTCTCAAGGTTACAACCTTACATTGTTCATGAGGGTTTTGTGGTTGGCTAGGTAGTTTCCCATAGGAATTGCTTCCCGATGAGCTTGCTTGTTGAGCCAATTGAGTCTCTAACATGCGGTTGTGGACTTGTAATTGATCCATGGTTTGTCTCATGTGTTGCATTTCTTCCTCCAATTTGCTATTCATCTTGCTTTGTTCAGCAAAAAATTTCTCCATCATGCTTTCCAAGGTTGGCTTCGGTTCATGAGGTGGGAGGGATTGTTGTGCTCTTGCTTGATATCCAGGTTGTGGTTGCCTTATGGGCTGAAATTGAGGCTGAAATTGAGGCCTATTTTGCTGCATAAACTGCTGGTTATGAGGATAATTTGAGCTTTGACTTTGTTGAGCAAAAGTTGCTTGTGGCCTCCATGTTGAGTTGTTCACATTAGAGTAAGAATTTCCCACAGGTTTTTGTTGATAACCTCCTGCATAAGCAGCTTGTTCTTGCAAATAATCATCACCATAAGAAGAGTAATCAACTCCACAACTTTGAGTTCCATCTGTGTAGGCAACTTGTTGCATAGTTGTAGGAGTTGAGGTTGTTGCCTTTGTGCAAAAATCACTAAGAAGCTGAGTCAACTGATCAAATCTTGCATTCATGTAGCTAACTGAGTCAAGTTCATAAATCCCAGCCTTCTTTTGCTCAAGTGCTCTAGGATTTCCCCACAAATGGGTATTATGAGCAATCTTCTCTAATAGATCATAGCATTCTTCACTTGTCATTCTCATGAAATCTCCTCCTGCTTGTGAATCAATTGTGTTTCTTATGGCTGGAGTAACTCAGTGTAGAAATTACAACAATCATCCATTTCGGTATTTCATGATGAGGACATTGCCTTTCAAGCTCCTTAAATCTCATCCAAGATTCATACAAAGTTTCATCATCTCTTGGTTTAAAAGCTACCATCAAATTCCTCAAATGAGTGGTCTTCCCAGGTGGGAAAAACTGAGATAGAAAAGCTTGAGATAGCTGCTCCCAAGTAGCTATAGTAGCTTGTGGAAGTGAGTCATACCACTCCAATGCTGAATCTCGAAGAGAGAATGGAAATAAGGTGAGCCGAATAACTTCATCTGAAACTCCAGGCTACCTTTGTGTACCACATATCATAAAAAATTTCTTCAAATGAGAATGAGGATTTTCAAGTGGGCTACCTCCAAATTGTGAATTGTGAACCATTTGAATGAGACCAGTCTTTAACTCAAATTGATTAGCTCCAATAATAGGTCTGTTTTCTCTCACATCGGCACATCTAGGAAAAGCATAATCTAACATGGATCTTCTCTGAGGATCATTTTGATTAACCACTTCATTTTGCCTATTTTGCTCATTTCCTCCATTGTTTCCACCAATAGCTCTATTTTGATTCTCCATATTTTCAATGGTCACCTCTTGCTCAAATATTTGTTGTTCTTCTTTTTCTGCTTCCTTTCTTCTCTTGTATTCCTTTTTATTGGCTCGGCAGAATTTTTCAATTTCAGGATTGAACAACAATTCAGTGTCACTTGTGCTTTTCGATCGTCTCATAAACAAGAAAAGTACCTGAAAAACACAAGGAACAATAGTGAAAATAAAAATTCTAATCAGCTTAAAACAATTAAAATCCAACTTAAAACAAACAATTCCCCGGCAACGGCGCCAAAAAACTTGATACGGTGTGTCCGCAAGTGCACGGGTCACAGTAGTATAGTTTTAAAAAAATGATATCAATCCCACAGGGAATTGTGCTTAAATTGGAAATAAAAGTATAAGCTAATTAGAATGACAAAAAATTAAAGATGTAAAATGAAATTTGGAATTAAAATTGGTATTTGAGGAATTAAAACTAAATCAAACAATTAACCTAAATTAATTAAACTAGATTACCAAAAATTAATTTGAAATTTCTATTTATAAAATTTGAGAGGAATTAAATCTAAATTCAATAAAAATTAAAGTGATTCTAGAGATTGGATTTTCCATATTGTTTGCATGTGGTTTATCCCTAATTTAGCCAAACACATGAGAATTGCAATTTTGAGGGAAATCAATTCTTAGTTCTTTGAAACCTTTTTCAAGCATTTCAAAGTTGGTTTTCATTAAATCAAACCCTGTTTTCACGGTATTTCAAACCTAACAAAAACCCAATTAATGCTCTAATTGATTTTGGAAAGTCCCCTTAATTCTCCTAGCTTATCTCTAACACCAAGAAAACAAAGTTTATTGCAAGATTATCTATCCCTAATATTCACTTTTCAGTCCATCTATTAAGGATTAAAGCTTAACTTAATGAGGGCCCATTCATCAAGCAAGGCAACAAGCTCACAAGCAATAAATCAAAATGTAACAATCTTCATTTAAATGGCTAAATCAGTTCAAAACCACAATCCAAAACAATATTTACAAACCCATCTCTAGAATCTCAATCAACTACTCACAAATCATTGTTTAAAGACAAACCCAAATGTATAAATGAAGAAATAATGAAAATCTAAGTTAAGGAATAGAAAAACCCAGAAATATGCAGTAGAATCTGCTGCAGAGAAGTGCAAAAAATGAGCTCCTGCTGCTGCTGCAGAAATGGAACCCGTGCTCCCTCTTTCTCTCTTTCTTTTCTTGCCAAAAATGCCTCTCTTGCTCTCTTATGGAAAGAAAATGATAAAGGGGACTTTATATAGGTGAGGGGACTGCCCTATAATGGGTAAAAGGGGGAAGGTTCCAGAGAAAGTGAGGTAAAAAGCCAGAGTAATGGAAATGCCACGTTAACCATTTCCAGTAAAAATGACATAAGCTGGATCGGTTATGTCGCGGGTTGTGTCGCGGGTTGTGTAGCTCTCGGCCTGAATATCTGATGATCGACACAACTTGCGACATAAGCTAACTCGGTTGTGCTGCAGGTTGTGTCGCTCTCGGCCATTTTTACTTAACTTCAAAAATTTTTGCAATTCAACTCTAATCTCCTCCAAATGGCTACTCTGATCAAAATACATCAAATTTCTCCAAATTTAACCTACAAAACAAATAAATTCCAAAAATTAAACTAAGAAGTGTGAAAATTGTAAAATTGACTAAATATATACTAATATCTATAATAATAGCTATGAACAAGGGTAAATTATGTGCAAAAATTACGCCTAAATGATGATATAAAATGCATGTATCAAATTCCCACTATAAAAATGACTAATAGAACAGTAAATACAAGGCTTGAAATCTGAAAATTTTAAACAATTAACATTAAGTTTAGAAATGGTATTGGCAACCAATACCAATAATTTTAGAATGCAAAATATGGTATGTTGGGAGTATTAAAACCAATGTACCTATTGTTTATGTAAAAGTCAACATTTTTATTGACTAATGGAATGAATAGAAACACCTAAACTTAAATTCAAGAATTGTACAATTTAAGAGTGTAACATGCCCTAGTACACCTAACAATGTTGGTTTGGATAGGTTGGCATGCCTTGTTAGCAGTACTGCATATGGCTTCATGCCATTTTGTGTTTTATGGCCTCACATGCCATTCTGTGATAAAATAGCCTTTGGCTATGTTGATTGAGTTATTATACTTGAATTTTATCCCTGATGATTATTACAGCTTATTAGTTGTTCTGTTGCACACCGGGCGACACAATGTGACCGATGGTGTGATGGTCCGAGGTACTTAGTACCCAGTGCCATTTTACCCATTTATGTAGTCTAGTCGACTGGTATGGGTTACTCGAGCAATGATAATGAATCTTACAAAATTTTAATCGAATAATACTGCAATAAATGCCAGAAATTAAGTCTACCTAAAATGTAAACATACATTCTACATATTAATGTTATTTTAGTTATTTTTTTTTTATATTGTCACCACTAAGCAGAATTGCTTAGTGCATCGCTTTTGCCATGCACAGGTACTGGAAACATCGCTGGGGAGTCCAGCTGACCTGTAACACCCTAGGCAAATCCCACATCGACAAAACACGGGAGAGATGCTAGGTATATAAGTTGATGGTTTGTAACCCCTAGTGATGTAATGGCCCGGCCCACTAGTGATATTGTCCGCTCTGGGCCGAAGCCCTCACGGTTTTAAAACGCGTCAATAGGGGTTACAAACCATCAACTTATATACCCAGCATCTCTCTCGTGTTTTGTCGATGTGGGATTTGCCTAGGGTGTTACAATCCACCCCCCTTATGGGACTCAGCGTCCTCGCTGAGGTTTGCCCCACCATCGTTCAAGGTTGCACGCGGAGCAGCTCTGATACCACACATGTAATGGCCCGGCCCACTAGTGATATTGTCCGCTCTGGGCCGAAGCCCTCACGGTTTTAAAACGCGTCAATAGGGGTTACAAACCATCAACTTATATACCCAGCATCTCTCCCGTGTTTTGTCGATGTGGGATTTGCCTAGAGTGTTACAATCCACCCCCCTTATGGGACTCAGCGTCCTCGCTGAGGTTTGCCCCACCATCATTTAAGGTTGCACGCGGAGCGGCTCTGATACCACAAATGTAATGGCCCGGCCCACTAGTGATATTGTCCGCTCTGGGCCGAAGTCCTCACGGTTTTAAAACACGTCAATAGGGGTTACAAACCATCAACTTATATACCCAGCATCTCTCCCGTGTTTTGTCGATGTAGGATTTGCCTAGGGTGTTACAATCCACCCCCCTTATGGGACTCAGCGTCCTCGCTGAGGTTTGCCCCACCATCGTTCAAGGTTGCACGCGGAGCAGCTCTAATACCACAAATGTAATGGCCCGGCCCACTAGTGATATTGTCCGCTCTGGGCTGAAGCCCTCACGGTTTTAAAACGCGTCAATAGGGGTTACAAACCATCAACTTATATACCCAACATCTCTCCCGTGTTTTGTCGATGTGGGATTTGCCTAGGGTGTTACATGACCTCATACCAAGTGAGCTTTCAGATCTGCACATAAAGTCCAGAGTCACCTCATATTTGCAGTGCATTGGTAGGACATTAGGCTACTTTTAGTCTTTTGTATTTATAAACTTTTGTTATGTATATTTTAAACTCATATAATTATGTTTTTGATGTAATTATTTATGAACTATGTTCAATAATAATTTGAGTTTTTCTTATGGAGGTTGAGTATAATATGAATTAATTGAATTTTTGAAATATTGATGTCATTTGAGAAATTGTAGAAAGATGTTGGTGGTTGACTGAGATTGAAATTATGATTATATTGGAAGTATTTTTAACAGATTAAGAAGAACTGTTTTTTCAATTTACAGCCGGCAATCTGCTGAATTTTCTATAAAATTTGCGAAAAATTTAGATTAATCAAAATTATAAATAAATGAATTAAAAAGGGTAAATTGTAATGAAAATATGATTTGGTGCTCTGGCACACTGTGTGGCATATCTTGCTCAGCTACACAGTAGACAGATAGGGGGTGTCACAAATAATAAGTGACAGTGGTTGCAATAACTGATAATCGAATAGCAGTAATGGTTAAGTAGTGATGGTGGTAGCGACTTGATAGTTAGGCGGTGGTGGCGACAAGGTGTGGTAGCACTAGTGGTAGTGGCCAGGTGGTGGTAGTAGTAGAGGTAGTAGTGGCTAAGTTGTGATAGTGGTAGTCAAATGGTGGTGGTGGTGATAGCGATAGTGGTAACAAAGTGATGGTGATAATGATAGCAATGGTGATGATTGTGGTGGTGGTGGTAGTGATGGTAGTAGTGATAGTAGTAACAATGTGGAATAATAGTGATAGTAGCAGTGATGGTTAGGTAGCAATGGAGGTAGCACTGATGACAATAAATAAAAAAATCAAAATAAGTAGTTATGATTATATCTATTTTTGTGTAAAATGCACTACAAAAAAAGTGAGTATAGGGGACACATAAAATTGTCCCCAAAACTATGAATAATCGTCCCCAAAGGTATAGGGGACGACATTAATCGTCCCCACCTATTGTTCTCTTTACCTTCGTACCCTATTCTATAGGGGACGACAAATTGTAATGTCGTCCCTAAAAAGAGAGATGATAGTCGTCCCCAATATGGGGACAATAGTCGTCCCTAATATGGGGACGACAATCATAGTCGTTCCCTAACATGGAGATGACTGTCGTCCCCCTATATGGGGATGAATGTCATCCCCATCGTCCAAACTTAAGGAGGACCATAATCGTCCCCTTATCAAAAGGGGACGACATTCGTCCCTATTTAAAGGGGATAATACTTGTCCCCAATTATAAAGATCATAGTCGTCCCTTACTATTAAAGAGACAATAGTCGTCCCCTGATAAAAATTGAATAAGAATAATTTTCATCCTTACATCTGATGCATACATTTTGCATAGTCATTTAGGTTTAATTTCATAGCCATTTTATTCGATTATTAGTCACTTTTAGCTAATTTTAGTAGTTATTTAGTTAGTTTTTCATAATTGCCAATTTTGGATTAATTTGTAATTTTTACTTTCTTTTGTAGGAAAAATGGTGTTTTTGAAGGACTAAAAAGAAATTTTACTTTTGAGGAGTGATTTCTACAGCCAAAAGATGTCAAAAACAAGTTTCAAAGTTGAAGTATGCATTGGCCAAATTGCGCATAAATTGCAGCATAAGTTATGCAGTTCTGCATAAGGAGAAGAAACTGTCCCTACTACCTGCCGAAATCTGCATAAGTTACCGCATAACTTATGCAGATTCGTGCCTCCCTTATGCAACCTCACATAATTGTGCATAACTTATGCTCTTGGTCATGCAGTTCCGCATAAGAGAGCCAGAAACCAGCCGAAAACTGCATAAGGGACTACATAACTTATGCAGTCCACTTATGCAATCCCACAAAGACTTCATTGATGAGCTGGCAGAAGATTTCCTCAGAAAATCACACCTCAAACACACCATTTTAGGGCTCATTGTAAGAAAAAGTTATAAATAGCCCCTTATCCCATTTTAGAAAGGGGGAAGAAAACAAGGAAGAAAAGGGAAAGGAGAGGGCAGCAGCTGAGGAGTCACAATCGTCTCCCACACCATTTCCAACTAGATTTGGAGATTTCTTTCTTTTCTTGCATTTTTCCTACCTTTCTAGTGTTGGGCTTCTTGTTTCTTAGCTTAGATTAAAGCTCTATTTCCATATTAACTCAGAATATCTTGTAAATATTGTGGGTAGTGAGTAGTTTTCATTAGATTCTGGAGTAACGGATGTAATATTTGAGATATTTTGTGGATTTTGATTGGGTAATCCATATTTTGTGGTCTTAATGAGTTTTATTCATTTCTTGTGTGCTTAATGACATGCTTAGTGTAGGATCCCATTAAGTGATATTCTTAATCCATGGTTGAGACACCGAAAGGAGAAAACCTTGTGATAGATAATCAAGAAATTGGACTTAATTAACTTAGATCTAGAAATAGACTAAGGATTAAGAGGATTCACAGATTAATTAAAGAACTTAATGGGTCTTAATTAACTCTAACTTCATGAAAGTAGGATTAGATTGATTAAGGCACTCTTTGTCCCACTCGAAAAGGTATTCAAAGGATTTAAGAATTAATCTCCTTAAAACCTGCAAGTTCCACGAGATTGGATAGCCAATTTAAAATCCCAAAATAGCTCGAATATGAACTCCTGAACTCCGGAATCGCCTTTTTATCAGTGTTAATTTCTAATTGAATTAAATTGCTTGCCATTTTAAATCTTGCCATATTTGAATTTGCTTATTTTAATTTGATGCAAATTTAGTTAAATCATTACATAGTTGAATAAATTATTAATTTTGCATATATAGATTTCATACTCCAATACCCATCAATTTATTGCTTTAATTTCAAAAATAGTTCAATTTAGTCAACTTTTTATATCAAAAATTCAATCATTAACACAACTCCTCGTGGGAACGATATCTTTTCTATATTACTTGTACGACCCGTGCACTTGCGGTTGGGCCACATCAAGTTTTTGGCGCCGTTGCCGGGGAGTTATTTGTTTAAGATTGAATTCTTGATTATTTTAGTTGTTTATAGATTTATCTTTGTTATCTTTTCATTTTGTGTTTGTTTGTTCTTTTTCAGGTACTCTTAATCTTTTATGAGAAGAGCTAGAAGCACAAGTGACACATCCTTATTGTTTAATCCTAAAATTGAGAAATTTTGTAAAGCAAACAAGAAAGAAACCAGAAAAAGGAAAGAAGCCTTGAGAGAAACTGAATTAGAAGCAGACATGACTGATGAAAGAATTAGAATTGGTGGCGGTAATGCTGGAAATGGTCGAAACAATAAAAATGTAGCCCAAGGTGAAGAAATTATAAATGCTAATGTGCCTAGGGGAAGTATGATGGATCATGCTTTTCCTCGTTTTGATGACTTGAGAGAGAGCATAGCAAGACCAAGAATTGATGCAAATAGTTACAAGATGGATTTTGGAGTTCTTCAAATGATTCAAAATTCTCAATTTGGGGGACATCCTTCTGAAAATCCACACACACATCTAAAAAAGTTTGCTATGATTTGTGATATGCAAAAACAACCTGGAGTATCTGATGATGCAGCAAGACTGAAGCTATTCCCGTTCTCTTTGAAAGATAGAGCATTGGATTGGCTTGATTCTTTACCTCACAACTCCATTACAAATTGGGAGCAACTCACTGATGCATTTCTTGCACAATATTTTCCACCTGGAAAAACTCAAGAATTGAGGAATCAAATGACAGCTTTCAGACCAAGAGAAGATGAAACTCTCTATGAGTCATGGATGAGATGGAAGGAATTAGAGAGACAATGCCCACATCATGCCATTCCAAAATGGATGATAAACCAGAATTTCTACACCTATGTCACTCCTGCAATTAGAGGGATTATTGATGCTCAAACAGGAGGAGAATTTATTATGAAGCATGAAGATGAAGCTTATGAGCTATTGGAGAAAATTGCAAAGAATACTCATATTTGGAGTAGTCCAAGAGGACCAGCTCCAACTCAAAAGAGGCAAGCTGCTGGAATGTATGACCTTGATCCATTCAACATGATTAATGCAAAGTTTGATGCACTTACAAATGTTTTGGCTAAGAAGATGGAAGATTTAAGTATGTTGGTTAGTTCATCATCATCATCTGGAAGTTCACAACAAGTTGCTTATGCAGAGGGAACTACCAGCTGTGGAGTAGACTATGGAAAGCAAGCTACGTATGTTGGTAATTATTGAAACAAACAAATGGGGAATCCTTATTCTCAAACTTATAATCCAAATTGGAGGAATCATCCCAACTTTTCATGGGGAAATCAGCAAAGTCAAGTTCCAAGTTAGAATTTTCAACCACAACAGCAACAAGGAATTCCATATCAGCAAAATAGGCAACCATTGCCTAATTTTCAGTAGAAAAATATGAATCCTCCACCAAAATAGCAAGAGCAAAGTTCCACTACAGAAGCTTTATTACAATAGATTCTTGCTAACCAAACTAAGCATGATGAGGAGATGAGAGAGATGAAAGTAAGGCTAGAACAGATGCAAACACATAACAGAATGTTGGAAAATCAGAATGCGCAACAAGCATCTTCCTCAGGTACCAAGTCTTTTGGAAAACTTCCAAGTCAATCGAAGAACCCAAGAGAGCAGTGTCAAGCTATTACTTTAAGAAGTGGGAAAGTTGTAAATAATGAGAAAAGTGAAAATAGTGAGAAGAGAGAAAATGAGAAAGAAATTAATGAGGGTGAAAAACAAGAAAGAGAGAAAGAAAGTGCAGAAAAATGTAAAGAGAAAATTGAAGAGAAGGAAGAGAAGTATATACCTCCAGAGCCCTACAAGCCACAACTTCCCTTTCCACAAAGATTTCAAAAAGCCAAGCTTGATAAGCAATTTGGAAAGTTCTTAGAGGTTTTGAAGAAGCTATACATAAATGTGCCTTTTATTGATGCTCTTTCCCAAATGCCTTCTTATGCTAAGTTTTTAAAAGAAATTCTCTCAAACAAGAGGAAACTTGAAGACCATGAAACTGTAGCTTTGACAGAAGAATGTAGTGCTATCCTCCAAAGGAAACTTCCTCCAAAGGTCAAGGATCCAGGGAGTTTTTCAATTCCATTCCACATTGGGGAATCATGTTCTATAAAAGCTTTATGTGATCTAGGGGCTAGTGTTAGCCTTATACCCCTCTCCATTTATGAGAAGCTCAATATGGGAGATCTTCAGCCAACTCACATTTCTCTTCAGTTAGCTGACAGATCAATTAAGTATCCTGAAGGGATTTTGGAGAATGTGCCTCTGAAGGTTGGGAAGTTCTATATACCTGTTGACTTTGTCATCTTGGACATGGAAGAGGATTCTAATATTCCAATTATCTTGGGAAGACCCTTTCTAGCTACAACAGGAGCATTGATTGATGTTAAGGGAGAAAAATTGACTCTTAGAGTTGGTGAAGATCATTTGGTTTTCAATATTAATAACACTATGAAGAAGCATCATTCTGAAGCTGATACTTGTTTGAGAATTGATATCATTGATAAGCTGGTTGAAGAACACTTCAGAAAGAGATATCCAGAAGATCCACTTGAAAATTGCTTGGTTCATGGAGGAGGCATAGACCATGACAACCCTCATGTGGCTGCATATGCTCAACATCTAGAGGGAAGTCCACCATTCATTTCTGCCCTAGTTTTTCAACTCACACAAAAGGAAAAAGTTGAATATAAGCAACCATCATTCAAGGAAGAAGATGCACCTAAGGTAGAACTTAAGCAACTTCCTTCTCAGCTCAGGTATGAATTTCTTGGCACCAATAACACTTATCCAGTAATTGTAAATGCAAACTTGCGTACCTTAGAGGCTGATAAGTTGTTAAGAGTGTTGAGGCAATTTATGAAAGTTTTAGGATATAACATAGATGACATTAAGGGAATAAGCCCACACTTTTGCATGCACAGAATTATTGTGGAAGAAAATTGTAAGCCATCTATTGAACATCAGAGGAGGTTGAACCCAAATATGAAAGAAGTTGTTAAAAAGGAAATTTTGAAGTTGCTTGATGCAGGGATCATATACCCTATCTCAGACAGTACTTAGGTGAGTCCAGTACATGTTGTCCCAAAAAAAGGTGGAATGCCAGTGGTCAAAAATGAAAATAATGAATTAATTCCCACAAGAACAATGACTAGTTGGCGAATGTGCATAGATTACAGAAAATTAAATATTGCCACTAGAAAAGATCATTTTCCACTTCCCTTCATTGATCAAATGTTAGAAAGACTGGCTAGGCATTCTTATTTTTGCTATTTAGATGGATACTCAGGTTTTTTTCAAATCCCTATCCATCTAAATGATCAAGAGAAAACCACTTTTACTTGTCCATATGGAACCTTTGCTTATAGGAGGATGCCATTTGGGTTGTGTAATACACCAGCCACTTTTCAAAGGTGCATGATGGCAATCTTCTCAGATTTCATTGAAGATATAATGGAGGTTTTTATGGATGACTTTTCTGTTTATGGATCTTCATTTGACATATGCTTGGCTAACCTTTCTAAAGTTTTGCAAATGATGTGAATCATCGACCTTGTGTTAAACTGGGAAAAGTGTCATTTCATGGTTCAGGAAGGGATAGTGCTTGGACATTTGGTGTCTAACAGAGGAATAGAGGTTGATAAAGCCAAGGTTGAAGTGATAGAGAAGATGGCTCCTCCTACCAATGTCAAGGGAATTCGAAGTTTTCTAGAACATGCCAGGTTCTACAGATGCTTTATCAAAGATTTTTCTAAAATAGCCAAACCTTTGTCTAATTTGTTAAGTCATGACATACCATTTGTATTTGACCAAGAGTGTTTGGATGCCTTTTGCAGGTTGAAGCAAGCTCTTATCACTGCACCAATCATGCAACCGCCCGATTGGAACCTACCTTTTGAAATTATGTGTGATGCTAGCAACTATGCAATTGGAGCTGTTCTTGGTCAAAGAAAGGACAAAAAGGCTTTTGCTATTTATTATGATAGTAGAACACTGGATGAGGCTCAAACAAATTATGCAACAACTGAAAAGGAATTCTTAGCAATTGTCTTTGCATTGGAAAAGTTCAAACCTTACATTATTGACTCAAAGGTGGTTATATTTTTAGATCATGCTGCTATAAGGTATTTACTCCGTAAAAAGGAGGCTAAACCTAGGCTCATTAGGTGGATTCTGATGCTACAAGAGTTTGATTTGGAGATTAGAGATAAGAAGGGAGCTGAAAATGTAGTTGCAGATAATCTTAGTAGGTTGAAATTGGATGATGAAGAAATGGATGAAGTCCCTATTGATGAGTTTTTCTTGGATGAACAACTTTTCTCTCTTGTTGCTAAATTACCTTGGTATGCAGACTTGGTGAATTATCTATCTTGTGGAGTTTTACCTCTAGGAATGACATGGCAACAAAAGAAAAAGTTTTTGCATGAAGCAAAATTTTATAGATGGGATGATCCTTTACTCTTTAGGAGATGTTGTGATGGTTTAATGAGAAGATGTATTCCTGATGAGGAGACACAGAGTGTTATGCATCATTGCCATGCTTCTGATTATGGAGGACATTTTGGAATCTCTAAAACAGCTAGTAAAATTTTGCAAGCTGGTTTCTTTTGGCCAAATCTTTTTAAGGATGTGAGGAAATTTGTGTTAGAATGTGATAAATGTCAAAGGAGTGGAAATTTGTCAAAAAGAGATCAAATGCCCCTAAATGATATTCTTGAAGTGGAATTATTCAATGTCTGGGGAATAGATTTTATGGGGCCATTTCCTCCTTCATATGGTAATAAATACATTCTAGTTGGAGTTGACTATGTGTCAAAGTGGGTGGAAGCTATTGCAACTCCAACTAATGATGCTAGAGTGGTAGTGAAATTCTTGAAGAAATTTGTCTTGAGTAGATTTGGAGCTCCAAGGGCTGTAATTAGTGATGGAGGTTCACATTTTTGTAATAAGCAATTTGAAAGCTTAAAGAGGAAGTATGGTGTAGTGCACAAGATAGCTACCCCATACCACCCTCAAACTTCAGGACAAGTTAAAATTTCTAACAGAGAACTCAAACATATCTTGGAGAAAACAGTGAGCAATTCTCGGAAAGATTGGTCTATCAAACTAGATGATGCTTTATGGGCATATAGGACTGCTTACAAAACCCCTATAGGAACTACTTCCTTTAGGTTGGTGTATGGTAAGTCTTGTCATTTACCTGTGGAGCTAGAACATAGAGCATATTGGGCCATTCAGACCTTGAATTTTGATCTTAAGCAAGCTGGTGAGAAAAGGCTATTGCAACTTAATGAGCTTGAAGAATTGAGGATGGATGCTTATGAAATTGCCCGTATTTATAAAGAAAGAACTAAAGTTTGGCATGATAAGCATCTTAGGAAAAAGGAATTCAAAGAGGGTGATTCAGTTTTGTTGTTCAACTCAAGATTGAAATTGTTCCCTAGAAAACTTAAATCAAGGTGGACTGATCCATATAGAGTTTCTAAGGTTTTCCCTTATGGAGCAATTGAATTTTGGAGTGAAAAATCTGGGAATTTTAAGGTCAATGGGCATAGATTGAAACATTACATAACTGGAGACCCAATAAAGGGAGCAAGCTGTTACAAGCTCTCCAATCCCTCACCTCTTTTTAAGTGAAATGTATGAAGAGTCCAGCTAAGGACTATAAATTAGCCCTCTTGGGAGGCATCCCAAGTTCTTTTATCTTGCTTTTGTTGATTTACTTTTATTTACATTGCTTTTGTTTTTATCTTAAATCTCCCCAAATTCAACTTTTGACATTGTTGAATCTTGTCCCTTGTAGATATATTTCAATGAAGGAAGGTTGGTGAATTGCAGGGGAGTGACTCTTAATATGAAATTATGTCCTTCAACTCTCCAAAGATTGATTTATTTTTACTGCATAACCTGTGCAGGTTTACTTCTTGGTTTATGCAGAAAAATGAAATTTTTAGCAAAGAAGGGTCTGTAGCACATGGCTTATGTTTCTTTGTGAGGTTAGGTGTGTAACTTTTAGGTATTTGTGCTTATCATGTTAATATGATGGTAAGTGGGTCATTTTTGCAGTTTTGAGCTTATTTGGGTTGTGAGATTCAAGGTGGACGTACTGCATTTTCTTGGCATAACTTGGGGCGTCCATTCCCATTTGTGGATAGATGCAACTTTATGCAGATTTTATTGAGTCTTAATGTGCTAAATGTTGATTCGCAGAATTTGAATTGAAATGGCATCATTCACAAATGCCTCTTATGCAGAACTCACTTCTATAAGCTTGCATGACGCAATTTTGATGGATTTTGTATATATTGATGTGTTTTTGGTGATAATTTCTCATGATTTATGCTTCATAGAATTATATTTCTTCATTCTAGGGTATTTTTCACACTTGCAAATCATTTTCAATTGTAATATCAATCTTGTTGTATTGTGCATGAGTAACTGCATAACTTATGCAGACCTGCATAACCACAATTTTTGCTATTTTTCATCTCTGCTACAATCTGCATAAGGATGTGCATAGCTTATGCAATTCTGCACAACCTCATGTTTGCCAAATTTCACTTATGCCGAGACTTGCATGAGTGAGTGCATAACTTATGCACTCTTGCATGACTTCAAAATTCTGCTTTCCACTTTCTGCCAAAATCTGCATAAGGGAGCTCATGGCTTATGCACTTCCGCATAACCACCAATTCTGGAAATCCAAAACTTGCTGAGACTTGCATAAGGGAGCGCATGGCTTATGCACTTCCGCATGACCACACTTTCTGGAAATCCAAAACCTGCCGAGACTTGCATAAGGGAGTGCACGGCTTATGCACATTTGCATGACCACATTTTCTGCACTTCTCTTTCAGCCGAAACCTGCATAAGAGAGTGCATAACTTATGCACACTCATTCTCCCCTTATGCAGTTTTACACAAGTCCTGTGCAAATCAAAAAATTTTCGGCACCCACTTTCCCACCTCCCACTTCCTGTCTTTTCTGTTCACGCCTTTCCCCCCACATCCATTTATTCCGGCATTACTCTTCCTCTTCCTCTCCACTACTCTTTTTGCCGCCCTGTACCCTAGCACTCCTCTGCCCCTTTTTACCTTCTCCATCACCTCCTCCATTTCCATCGTCGACAACACCATGGAATCGCCTCCCCATTCCCCTCAAACCTCCCCTCTCCAAGTCTCGCCCTTGGCAATGCGGCCTCCCAACCCCGATTTCCCTCCACAACAAACCCCTCTACCTCCCACAGCCACCTATAAGAGAAAAATCCGATCGAAATCCACCCGACCCATGGCTTCTGCACCACCTCTCACAAAACACAAAGACCCACCCACCACCCCACTTTCAGAGCCTCCACCCAAAAACCCCAAAACTTCAACCTCCACACGACATGGGGTTGGCGTTTCTACCACTACCCCATAAGCCAAATCACCCTCTTCTAGCAAAAAGCAAACTTCAGCGACAACACAGGTATCAAAACTACCTTGGCCCCTTCCTGATGCAGCTCACGAGGCAACCTTTAAGAGACTTAAGGATAGGAAAGTGCAACCCACAAGGTACATTTCTGCAGAGGCCCTCCAATCAATTGGTTTATTTGATAATGTTGTTGCCTACCTTGATGGTTTGGGTTGGATGGAATTTGTGCATAAGCAAGAACTAGTTTATCCAGCTCTGGTTTTGGAATTTATTTCCTCATTTTCTGCTACTTTGAAATTGCATGAGATAGATTACAAGCCAACTATGAAATTTAGATGTTTGGGGTAAAATAGAGAGCTATCATTAGACCAATTTCATAGCATTTTTGGGTTTGTAATTGATGGACTATTTAGGGTACCATATACATGAAGGAACGGAAGCGTGAAAAACACAAGTTTATACCATTGAATTCAAAAATTTTCACCTAGGGTCACATGCATCATGCAAGATTTATTTTTATCTATTTGATTTCAATGATAAACAACATATTAAAACCCTTTTAATATGTTTTTGGATCTGTATTTGCCATTTAAGATTTTAAAATTAATCAGATTAATTTTAGAACCCTAGATTAAATCAAGAACGATTACACTAACCTCTTGATGTATTGCAGCGTGTTTGCGCCTTTGAGATTCGTCTTCAGGACACCAGATGTTGTCCCTCTAGCTTGTCCACACCAAGAACACCTATGGCAGCCCTTGAACAGCTTCTAAAGCCTTTTCTATTAATTAGAAATTCAACTTCTGCCTTTTAAGAGATTAGAGATGTAAACAGGACACTAGAAACAATTTCTAGTGTTCTTAATTCAAGAGATTGATGGCTAATCTCTTTGAATTGATAAGAGATGAAGAAGAATAGTGGGAGGGCTGCAAAATGGCGTGACAAAGGAGTGTGGCTGCTGTTTGTGTTTTATTTTCTCATAACAACACTTAAATAGCTAGGTTAACACATTAAACCCTTGCCACATGTCACCCTTTGATTAGCTCTAGGTTTAAGTGACCCATTCACATTGTGCCAAGTGTCAAACCTATATTTAATCTTGATTTTAATCATCTTACATGATTAAAAAACATTTGGCAAGCTTATGTGTAATCCCATGTGTCACCATCTCATGGTGCCACGTGTCACACTGCAAAATGAACAAAATGCCCCTGTGTCTTAATTTTGAGTTCTCAACCCAAAATAATTATTTTTCTTCTTCTAATTAATTTATATCAAATATAAATTAATTAATTAATCTCTATTAATTAATTTCTCATTAATTAAATTCATATTTAAACACTTTAAATATAAATTTAATTTATACTACACATCCAATAATCTAGATTTGGTTTCAAGTCATGCTAGGGACTTTGCAATTTAATTGCAAACCAAACCTATTTAATTAATCAATTAAACTCTTTAATTAATTAATTAAATCATATTTAAATAGGTGATAACTTGTGTATGTGTGTGACTTACTAGGCTCATCACTAATTGGCAATGAGACATGATATCAACTCTTAATATCATCAGAACTCTTTCTTACCATAAATGATTACTCTAAATCATTTTATGAACCTCATAGACCATGGTTAACACCTAGCATAGCATGCCATGGCCACCCAATTAGTAATAAGGTTTACCTTAAATGAACCTATAATCATATGTTACCATGCACTAGAATCTCTACATACAAAATCCCAACTCAAGCCGGAGTCATGGTTTATGTCAAACTCCATTTGCTATGAATATTATGTTCTCTTTTAATTCTAGTTCTTGATTAAAAGATTTTCTCATCAGAAACTCTTTTATGAATAAATCTATCTGTCCTGGCCAGGAACTTGAAACATCAAGAACAATTAAATGAACATAGGATTTTATCTCTATTTACTTAGAGGAACAGATTCCATCTTGATCAACACCTACATCCATATATAACTAGTAGGAGCCAACACATGCCCATATACCCATACAGTACAAGTATGAAAGCAGATCAAACTCAAACTACCTATATACAAGATAATCGTGCTATCTCGTGTCTAAAGATTATATGCATCGATATGATTTATGACAAAACATTGACAAGAGTAAACTCCATGTTCTTGTCATAAGTGTCACTGGTTCGGCCTACTTATCATTTATAAGTGCCTATCATGTTTGTTATATGGCATGAGACTCACCATTCCATCTTATTTATATCTCATATAAATAACTTGGGAACAAACATGAATACAATCTTTCTGGATAAGTCATGTCCTTATTATGAAGTATCCTCGATTGTGAACCTATTTATGATACTTTGTGCTAGAAATATTGTCACTCATATTCTTAACAACTTAAGAATAATATTTCTAACAAAATATCAATGGACCTTTTCTATTACACATAAATATATTATATAAACAGAAAAGTGGAAATGCCATTTATTAATAAAATATGTACAAGATACATACTAAATTATATGCTCTAGGGCATACTACTAACAATCTCCCACTAGCACTAGAGCCATTCATTACAATATCTTAGACCTATCTTCTCAAGATGTCGGTCTAACTGAGTCTGTGACATAGGCTTAGTGAATGGATCAGCTGGATTTTCAGCTGATGCTATTTTCTGCATGGTTAAATCGCCTTGCCCAACTATATCTCTGATAATGTGGTAGTGCCTTTCTATGTGTTTGGATTTCTGGTGAGACCTTGGTTCCTTAGCTCAGATGATCGCTCCATTATTGTCACGTGTAGTGGAACTGGCGACTCAATGGAAGAAACTCCGTAAGTTCTCATCACGAACTTCTTTATCCAAACGACTTCCTTTGCAAAGATCGATGCAAAGAATATACTCAGCTCTGTAGTGGAATCTGCAGTCGTGCTCTGTTTGGAACTCTTCCAACTGACTGCACCTCCATTACAAATGAACACATATCCAGAGGTAGACTTTCTATCATCGATATCTGATTGGAAATCAGAATCAGTATAACCATCCAATTGTAAGTCTCCACCTCCATAAATCAAGAATAAATACTTAGTTCTTCTCAAGTACTTAAGGATATTCTTAACAGCTATCCAGTGTTCCAAACCTGGATTGGATTGATACCTGCTAGTCAAACTAATAAAGATATGCGATATTCAAATTTAGTACACAACATTGCATACATTAAACTTCCAATAGTCAAAGCATATGGAATCCTGGCCATCTTATCTCTTTCTTCAGGTGTCTTTGGAGACATCTCTTTAGAAAGATGGATATCATGTCTCACTGGTAACAATCCTCTCTTGGAATCAAGCATGTTAAACCTTTTTAACACCTTTTCCAAGTATAGACTTTGGGATAAACCTATTATTCTTTTCGCTCTATCTCTATAGATGCGAATCCCAAGAATATAGGTTGCCTCCCCTAAGTCTTTCATGGAGAATGTATTTGACAACCATACCTTTATAGTTGTCAACATACCTGTGTCATTACCTATCAACAGTATGTCATCCACATATAAGACAAGGAAAGTGATAGCTCTGTCACTAACCTTCTTATATACACATGGCTCATCCTCATTTTTGATAAAACCAAAGGATTTAATGGCTTCATCAAAACGGATGTTCCAACTCCTCGAAGCTTGTTTCAACCCATAAATGGATCGCTTTAGCTTGCATACCTTAGAACCATCTTGGGATTCAAATCCCCTAGGTTGTTCCATGAAAATGTTTTTTTCAATGTATCCATTGAGAAAAGCTGTTTTGACATCCATCTGCCAAATCTCATAATCATAGTATGCAGCTATTGCTAATAAAATCCTAATTGATTTAAGCATGGCAACAGGCGAGAAAGTCTCCTCATAGTCGATTCCTTGCCTTTGGCGAAACCCTTTCGCTATTAGCCTTGCCTTATAGGTCTCTACCTTTCCATCAAAACCAATTTTCTTCTTGAAAACCCATTTGTTCCCTATAGGTACAATACCTTCAGGTGGGTCAACAAGATCCCAAACTTGATTCTTATACATGGAATCAATCTTGGATTTCATAGCATCAATCCATTTTGAAGAGTCTATATCTGATATAGCTTCTTCATAGGTAAGTGGATCATCTCCATGATCTACTTCTTCATGAGTAGACAACTCTTGTTCTTCTTCATGAAGAAAAACATATCTCACTGGTGGGTGAGATACCCTGGTTGTTCTACGAGGAATAGCTGTAGATGTTTCATCAACGGGTATAGGTTGACTAGATGGATCTATATCCATCTGATCTGTTGGTTGGTCAGAATTCTCCAATTCTAACTCTATTTGCCTTCCTTTGCCTCCTTCTTGGACAAATTGTTGTTCAAGAAATGTGGCATCTCTACTTATCACAACCTTTTGTGAAGTAGGCAAATAAAAATAATATCCAAAACTATCTTTTGGATATCCAACAAATTGACCTTTTTCTGATCTGGTCTCCAATTTATCAGTGTTCAGTTTTTTATATAAGCTGGACAACCCCAAATCTTAACATGCTTAAGACTTGGTTTTCTTCCATGCCATATCTCATAAGGTGTGGAAGAAACTGATTTTGATGGAATCCTATTCAGAATATACAAAGCTGATTCTAATGCAAATCCCCAAAAGAAGATTAGCATATCAGTATAGCTCATCATACTACATACCATATCCAATAGGGTACGATTTCTCCTTTCAGATACACCATTCAACTGTGGCGTTCCTGGAGGAGTTAGCTGAGAAACAATGCCATGCTCTCTCAAGTATTCATCAAATTCAGTACTCAAATATTCACCTCCACGATCTGATCGAAGAGCTTTAATACTCTTTCCTGTTTGATTTTCTTCTTGTGTTTTAAATTCTTTGAACTTTTCAAAAGATTCATGTTTGTATTTCATCAAATACAAATACCCAAACCTTGATTTATCATCAGTAAAGGTAATAAAATAATGAAAGCCCCCTCTAGCCATTTCTTTAAATGGACCATATACATCACTATGTATTAGCTCCAAAATATTTTCAGCTCTTAGCCCTTATCCAATAAAGGGTGATCTAGTCATTTTGCCCTGAAGGCAAGATTCACAAGTTGGAGTAGGCTCAGAGCCCAATGTGGATAATATCCCCATTTTCTCCGGCTTTGCAATCCTATCTTACGCAACATGACATAACCTTAAGTGCCAAATATATTTTGAACTTGAGTTGGTTTTCACCATGGCATTGCATTCATTTAGATTGCTATACTCGCCGTGGAAACACTTTCTTCTTGGCAATGGAAACACTTTCCTATTGGCGGTGGAAACACTTTCCTTTGCCTTTGTCACTTTGGTCTTCCTTTCTGCTTAGCTATTTTCTTAGAAGGACCAGAATCGAGGTTTCTTTTTCTTATTGCCCTTCTTCTTGTTGGACTTTCCAGAGAAGAAGATGCAACCAAAGCTACCTCTTTTCCTTTATTGCACGGCATATTCTTTTGGGCAATAACCAGCATGTTGAGTAAACCAGCTAAGGTACATTCTGTTTAGTCATATGGAAATTTGTCACAAAATTCCCAAAAGACTCGGGAAGGGATCAAGGATCAAATCCGTCTGTAGTTAGAAATCCATGTTGAAGTCAAGATGTTCCAACCGCTCAATCACCGAATCATCTTGTGGACATGATCCCCAACATTCTCGCCCTCGGACATCCTCATACGAATAGCTGTCTAGATATCTCATACCTAGCATTCTGCTTTGTGCTCACCATACAACTCTTGTAGGTGAAGGAGGATCTCACTCGCACTCTGCATGTTCTCATGTTGCTTCTGTAACTCATTACTCATGGAAGCAAGCATGTAACACTTAGCTCTCATATCATGCTCCTTCCACTTGTCCCAAGTTTCATGTTCCTCTTGTGTGGCCTCTGGAGGTAAGGGACCAGGAACATTTGAATCTAGAACATATCCTATATGTTCAAGGTTCAGGACAAGTTTCAAATTTCTTAGCCAATCGCATGATTAGGTCCTATCAACCTATTGTGATCAAGTATGCTTGCAAGGATATTGGATGGTGGTGGTTGTGTTGTGCTCATTTTTATCAGAAAATTAACTGCAGAAAATAACCAGATTAATTAGTAAATGTATCATGTAATTAACCAAAATGATTATGGTTTTTTAATCAAATTGGTCCTCCCACTAACTTAGCGAATCCTACACTTCCAAAGTAGAAAACGGAAATCCTAGTTGGATGGATTTCTAGTGGGTGATTGAATTCTTATAATTCTATTGATCATCCTCAGGTACATCCATTATTGGAATTACAATAAACTATAAGTGAGCAACTCCTTGCCCATCACATCTCATCTGAGGTTCAATCCTTTACCTAGCCCCTAATGCTCAAAATCTCAGGTACATCCATTATTGACTTATCTTGCATTAGTTAAGTTGATCCCATTGAGTCAGTAATTATGCAAATAATTTTAATGTCCTCAGGTACATCCAATATTGGCCACCAAACCATTTACATACTTACAACATCTCATGCTTAACAATTATTCTTAAGAAAATCTCTTAAATTATTTGCATCTCATGCAACTATTTAAAATTTCTTAAAATAATTGCCCCAATGGAGGGCTTATGTTATAATTACTTTAATTATAGCATTTCCAACTTAATCATTTGTTTGGAAGATTTTATAGCCATCGTAATTACTATTAAGGTCTCACTTTGCACATTATCCATTTAGCATGCATATATCATATAATTGCATACATTCCCATACATCTCATGCATTCATGGATAAGCAGTAAATATGGTATGATCATGGACTTTCTAAGGGATTCAATTCTGAGCCACCAAGAATTGAATCAGGGCATTCCTAGGTGCATTTCTTTCATTCATATTACAAGAGTTGCTGAAGGAGTACATAATCAACACTTGATCTTGAATTCCTCCCACTGGTCCCACCAATGCTCTTGACCTCCTTGAACTTCTTGCAATCCAATATTACATAGTAATCCTTGGCATACCAAGGCGAATTTACAAGAACTTAAATAAATGAAATTACAACCCAAAAATTATTACAAACTTAATAATACATGCCCAAAATAAATTAAAATAAATTAATTAATTTACAATCCCAAAGAAACATAAAAAAAATAAATCCAATCACATTGGTCTTTTATAGTCCATGATCATCCATCATGCATATCACTATTTAACAATTAAATAAAACATACATACTTATATTAAATTGAATATCTCATATTCAACTTAAAAATCCAGATTTGAATATGATTCAAATAAATTTAAAAATTCAGATTTGAATCACATTCAAACAACTTCAAAAATTCAGATTTGAATCACATTCAAACATTTTTTAAAAAATCAGATTTGAATCACATTCAAACATTTTTTAAAAAATCAGATCTGAATTTTATTCAATCAATTTTAAAAAATCAGATTTAAATATGATTCAAACAACTTTAAAAATTCAGATTTGAATCACATTCAAATAATTTTTTAAAATTCTGATTTGAATCATAATTTAATTGTGTGATAAAAACTACTAATTAAACACTTTAATTAGTCAAAGAATAGGCCTTAGATCATACAACAATTGCAAAATTAAAAGCCAAACCTTAAACCACCCATGGAAGCCAAACCATGCGCACCATTGATGGTGTTTTTTCAAGTATGCCGCCAACTTGCTTTGCAACCAGCAATGAACTTTTGATCTCATGATCAAACACACAATTAAATCATATAATCAACCATCTAAATGGCAAATATAGTGGCTCTGATACCAATTGAAGGAACGGAAGCATGAAAAACACAAGTTTATACCATTGAATTCAAAAATTTTCACCTAGGGTCACATGCATCATGCAAGATTTATTTTTATCTATTTGATTTCAATGATAAACAACATATTAAAACCCTTTTAATATGTTTTTGGATCTGTATTTGCCATTTAAGATTTTAAAATTAATCAGATTAATTTTAGAACCCTAGATTAAATCAAGAACGATTACACTAACCTCTTGATTTACTGCAGCGTGTTTGCGCCTTTGAGATTCGTCTTCAGGACACCAGATGTTGTCCCTCTAGCTTGTCCACACCAAGAACACCTATGGCAGCCCTTGAACAGCTTCTAAAGCCTTTTCTATTAATTAGAAATTCAACTTCTGCCTTTTAAGAGATTAGAGATGTAAACAGGACACTAGAAACAATTTCTAGTGTTCTTAATTCAAGAGATTAATGGCTAATCTCTTTGAATTGATAAGAGATGAAGAAGAATAGTGGGAGGGCTGCAAAATGGCGTGACAAAGGAGTGTGGCTGCTGTTTGTGTTTTATTTTCTCATAACAACACTTAAATAGCTAGGTTAACACATTAAACCCTTGCCACATGTCACCCTTTGATTAGCTCTAGGTTTAAATGACCCAATCACATTGTGCCAAGTGTCAAACCTATATTTAATCTTGATTTTAATCATCTTACATGATTAAAAACATTTGGCAAGCTTATGTGTAATCCCATGTGTCACCATCTCATGGTGCCACGTGTCACACTGCAAAATGACCAAAATGCCCCTGTGTCTTAATTTTGAGTTCTCAACCCAAAATAATTATTTTTCTTCTTCTAATTAATTTATATCAAATATAAATTAATTAATTAATCTCTATAAATTAATTTCTCATTAATTAAATTCATATTTAAACACTTTAAATATAAATTTAATTTATACTACACATCCAATAATCTAGATTTGGTTTCAAGTCATGCTAGGGACTTTGCAATTTAATTGCAAACCAAACCTATTTAATTAATCAATTAAACTCTTTAATTAATTAATTAAATCATATTTAAATAGGTGATAACTTGTGTATGTGTGTGACTTACTAGGCTCATCACTAATTGGCAATGAGACATGATATCAACTTTTAATATCATCAGAACTCTTTCTTACCATAAATGATTACTCTAAATCATTTTATGAACCTCATAGACCATGGTTAACACCTAGCATAGCATGCCATGGCCACCCAATTAGTAATAAGGTTTACCTTAAATGAACCTATAATCATATGTTACCATGCACTAGAATCTCTCTGTTACAAAATCCCAACTCAAGCTGGAGTCATGGTTTATGTCAAACTCCATTTGCTATGAATATTATGTTCTCTTTTAATTCCAGTTCTTGATTAAAAAGATTTTCTCATCAGAAACTCTTTTCTGAATAAATCTATCTGTCTGCCAGAACTTGAAACATCAAGAACAATTAAATGAACATAGGATTTTATCTCTATTTACTTAGAGGAACAGATTCCATCTTGATCAACACCTACCTCCATATATAACTAGCAGGAGCCAACACATGCCCATATACCCATACACAGTACAAGTATGAAAGCAGTATCAAACTCAAACTACCTATATACAAGATAACTGTGCTATCTCAGGTCTAAAGATTATATGCACAGATATGATTTATGACAAAACATTGACAAGAGTAAACTCCATGTGCTTGTCATAAGTGTCACTGGTTCGGCCTACTTATCATTTATAAGTGCCTATCATGTTTGTTATATGGCATGAGACTCACCATTCCATCTTATTTATATCTCATATAAATAACTTGGGAACAAACATGAATACAATCTTTCTGGATAAGTCATGTCCTTATTATGAAGTATCCTCGATTGTGAACCTATTTATGATACTTTGTGCTAGAAATATTGTCACTCATATTCTTAACAACTTAAGAATAATATTTCTAACAAAATATCAATGGACCTTTTCTATTACACATAAATATATTATATAAACAGAAAAGTGGAAATGCCATTTATTAATAAAATATGTACAAGATACATACTAAATGATATGCTCTAGGGCATACTACTAACAATACAGGGGTAGAGGTAGCAAATAAAGGTGTTTGGAATGCTGCTCAGTTTTGGAGGATTATCACAAACCAACCTCAGAGTTTTTCTGCTGGTAGATCCAAGACCTCTCAAATACTAGACCCTGCACTTAGATTTATCCATAGGCTTATTGCTAGCACTATCTTAGGTAGAGGAACTAGTTCTGGTGCTGTTGGAAAATTTGAATTGTTCATGCTATGGTGTGCTTTTCACAAAGTCAAAGTTTCTCCTGGTTACTTCTTTTGTGAGCATGTGTTACATATTGCCACCAAATCCATAGGTGACATAGTCATGGGTGGGCTCATAACTGTTATAGCCAAGCATTTTGGTTTTAATCCAGAAGAGCATCCTCTACTAGCACTTTCAGACACTCTATATTTTGATGCTACACACCTATCCAAAATTGGATTCAATTTGCCACCTTCTGACACTGCACAACCAGCAGCAGACACAGGACCCACTGCACAACCAGAGGCACAATCTGTCCCACCAGTCCAATAGCATTCTACTAAACCTACACCACCCACTCAGTCTGCACAGGACATCCCAGCAGATTCTGCACAGCCTACACCTTCTGCAGCTGAACCTTCTTCATCCACAGCACCTCCTCCCTTCAACAATAAAGCCTTATTTACCTATCTTAAGAGGCTTAGTGATGATGTATACTTTGTGGATAGGAAGCTTGAAACTGGCCTTGACACCCTCAAGGATCGTCATGATCAACTCTTTGATTTTGTCATGGAAACCAGAGATAAGCAGAAAGAATTAAAAGAGATGATGAAGCAGCTCATGGTTTTTCTGGGAATGCCACCTCCACCTCCATCACCTCCTCCAGAACCATCCCTTCGACAGCAGCCAGCTCCAACCAGTCCTTTAGTAGCATCTTTGGACAAGGGCAAAACTATAGAATTAGATTAGTTTTTATTTTGATTTTGTTCAAACTTCTAGGAGTTTTTCTTTTTTGGATATGTTGAAACAATTTTAGTTTGACTTGAATTCTATTTTTCTTGAAGTTTTATTGGATGGCTATTCCATTAGTTTTTCATTGATTTTCATTGCCTTTACTGCCCTTTTGTGCATACTTGTCCATACATTGTCTATATTTGCATGCTTCTACTGGTGTTTGCACATTCTTCTTGCTATATCATCATGCAGCAGCTTCTGAATATACTGCACAGGCTGTGAATTCCCTTATGCAAATGTTCTGCATAGCCTATGCAGTCCTTATTGCCACTCATGCAGAACTGCACAGCTTATGCACCTGTTCTGTACAGCATTTTATTCTGCATAACCTACGCAACTTTTTATGCATCACCATTATCTCTTGAATTCTCATCTGCTCTATACCAGGTAACTCTTTCTTTTTGCTCTTAAATTTCACAATTCCTGGTAATTACTCTTTGCTTTGAGTTTTGATAATACACTGCTTGAGACATTGAGGACAATGTCCAATTTTGAGTTTAGGGGTGTGCATTTTGATTTTTGCTACATTTTTCACATTTTGAGTATAGGAACATCTCACTCCATTCCATTTACATATACTGTAAATATTTTACATATACATCCATACATACATATACATAACACATTTACACACACATTATACATCACTTAGAAATTGTACACATTGCACACAAATAGACTTCCTCCATTTAGTTAATGCATTGCTCATTTTTAGGAATCATGCATCATGCATTAAAATCTTTTGCCAAATCCCTTGAGTATTGAAAAGTTGCCTATGAGAGTGATTTGGCTTACCTTTAGTTGGGTTTGTGGATTGAAAGTTTCCTAAGAGATGCAAAGTTTTGAAGTGTCTATCCCTTGCCTATATCTTCTTAGCCAAAAAGCCACCCAACTAGTCCTTTAGAGATTGGAGTGTTTAGAGGGCGTTATTGGATATAAGGTAGTTAAATGATGTCTCACCAATCCTAGAACAAATTTTCTAAACCATTCAAGGCAAAATACCAGCTTGTACTTGAAAAGAGAGATGATTAGGCATTCTTTGATTTAAACCTTCTCATTTTAAACCTTTGGCCCTTTTCCTAATTAAAATTGACCCTTGCAAACCCCTTTGAGCCTTTTTATTCCTAATTTTTCTTGAAACCCTTATTGCTACCTAGCCAATGAATCAAACACTCCAACCCTTTTCATGAGAATAATTATTTATAATATTAGGTACATAAAACAAAAAGAGAGAGAGAAAAAAAATACAATAAAATGGAGAAGAAATGCTTGTCATCTTGTAAAAGTGCTAGTATATGTGCTTTTCATTATTGTCATTCAAATTGAAAGAAATCCACCCAAAGTATTAAAAGGAATGAGTTTGGGGGTGGCATTTTTAGGGACAATCATCAAAAGAAAATGCAAGATACAAGTTTAAAGCATCAAAATGTCCCTCCATTTTTATGTGTTTTGTAAATTATGCTAGCACTTGACAATTCTAATTGCGTATTTCTCTCCTCCACATATATATATATATATAAAAAAGGAGAAAAAGAAAAAAAAATATAATAAAATAAGAAGTGTACCTTATGTTGTCAAGATTGAAAATATTATCATGCTTTGAATCCTTTTTACCCATTTTTCTTCTTAGCCTCATTTTTGAACCCCATAGCCCCATTACATCCCTAAAAAGACCTTTAATCTCTTGATAGTACTTGCTACATTAGTGGAGATAGGAGTAGGGAATTTGCCTATGGGATTGGAAAATTATCCATTCATTCATTTAATTCCATCATTTTATATAGAGACACTTTGACTATTGATTATCCTAGAATTCCTTTTGAGCATGACTCTCTCTTTTGATTGGTTGGTTTGGGAATTTTGAATGATAATTGACTTGATGGCTAAGCGGTGAAAGCTTAGATAAGCATTAGATTCTTTGCATTTTAAAGGACGGGCATATGGATTATTGGTATGGCTAAAGGTGTGTTAAGTTACTTTAATGGGTAATTTTCATAGCTCTTAGGATAAGGCACCCCTAAAAATTGCATTACATTTTAAAGTTTACTTAAGGACAAGCAAAAGCTTGAGTTTGGGGGTATTTGATGCATACATTTTGCATAGTCATTTAGGTTTAATTTCATAGCCATTTTATTCGATTATTAGTCACTTTTAGCGAATTTTAGTAGTTATTTAGTTAGTTTTTCATAATTGCCAATTTTGGATTAATTTGTAATTTTTACTTTCTTTTGTAGGAAAAATGGTGTTTTTGAAGGACTAAAAAGAAATTTTACTTTTGAGGAGTGATTTCTACAGCAAAAAGATGTTAAAAACAAGTTTCAAAGTTGAAGTATGCATTGGCCAAATTGTGCATAACTTGCCGCATAAGTTATGCAGTTCTGCATAAGGAGAAGAAACTGTCCCCACTACCTGCCAAAATTTGCATAAGTTACCGCATAACTTATGCAGATTCGTGCCTCCCTTATGCAACCTCACAGAATTGTGCATAACTTATGTGCTTGGTCATGCAGTTCCATATAAGAGAGCCAGAAACCAGCCGAAAACTGCATAAGGGACTGCATAACTTATGCAGTCCACTTATGCAGTCCCACAAAGACTTTATTGATGAGCTAGCAGAAGATTCTCTCAGAAAATCACAACTCAAACACACCATTTTAGGGCTCCTTGTAAGAAAAAGTTATAAATAGCCCCTTATCCCATTTTAGAAAGGGGGAAGAAAACAAGGAAGAAAAGGGAAAGGAGAGGGCAGCAGCTGAGGAGTCACAATCGTCTCCCACACCATTTCCAACCAGATTTGGAGATTTCTTTCTTTTATTGCATTTTTCCTACCTTTCTAGTGTTGGGCTTCTTATTTCTTAGCTTAAATTAAAGCTCTATTTCCATATTAACTCAGAATATCTTGTAAATATTATGGGTAGTGAGTAGTTTTCATTAGATTCTGGAGTAAGGGATGTAATATTTGAGATATTTTGTGGATTTTGATTGGGTAATCCATATTTTGTGGTCTTAATGAGTTTTATTCGTTTCTTGTGTGCTTAATGACATGCTTAGTGTAGGATCCCATTAAGTGATGTTCTTAATCCATGGTTGAGGCACCGAAAGGAGAAAACCTTATAATAGATAATCAAGAAATTGGACTTAATTAACTTAGATCTAGAAATAGACTAAGGATTAAGAGGATTCACAGATTAATTAAAGAACTTAATGGGTCTTAATTAACTCTAACTCCACGAAAGTAGGATTAGATTGATTAAGGCACTCTTTGTCCCACTCGAAAGGGTATTCAAAGGATTTAAGAATTAATCTCCTTAAAACCTGCAAGTTACACGAGATTGGATAACCAATTTAAAATCCCAAAATAGCTCGAATATGAACTCCCGAACTTCGAAATCGCCTTTTTATCAGTGTTAATTTCTAATTGAATTAAATTGCTTGCCATTTTAAATCTTGCCATATTTGAATTTGCTTATTTTAATTTGATGCAAATTTAGTTAAATCATTACATAGTTGAATAGATTATTAATTTTGCATATATAGATTTCATACTCCAATACCCATCAATTTATTGCTTTAATTTCAAAAATAGTTCAATTTAGTCAACTTTTTATATCAAAAATTCAATCATTAACACAACTCCTCGTGGGAACGATATCTTTTCTATATTACTTGTATGACCCATGCACTTGCGGTTGGGCCACATCAACATCCTCATATTTTGTCCCCTATAAAGTTGTTTTTAATATTAGGATATTATATTTATAATTGTTAAAAATATTGATACTCGTAAATTTCATATTTAATTCAAAACAACTATACGATAAAATTAATATTTAACAATAAAACGCAACAAAAGTTTTAAAGTATGATATAACAATAATTTTTAAGTGTACGTAGCTAGTATGCAAAATAAACTTAAATCTACCTACTTTAATTCCTAATTTATTCATACTTGCTAATATTCAAAATAAAACTCCTATGATAATAGTAGTCTTCAAACTCTAATTCAACTTCATTGCTAGTCTGCAAGCCTTCATCACTCGATCTGTTATTCCTACAATAGATTTAAATAAAAGGTCATTCAAAAAGTTGTTTTTCCAATTCATGAAATTAAATATATCTAAAAAGTACTTACTATTGTCATATCCTGACTTTCTGATGATTTGTATCCTATCACACTATCAAATCTTTTAAAAAACTCCAAATTATGCTCTTCTTGTTCCTTGAGTCGAGCATTTAGCTGTGTTATCTCATTATTGCGTTGTTCTTGTTCCTCATTATTGGTCATTATTTATAAATTATTAACAAGGAAATTTTAATTTTATTATTAATTCTTGGTCGTTAAAAGTCATAATTCTTGTAGTGAATATATAATTATATAATTATGTAAAAAAGCTTAATATGTTTCTAATTTTAACATTTTGAGACTAAAAATTTTTGTCGTCTTCTATACTTATACCCTTAACTCACACTTTAGGGACGAAATATATAATTGTCCCCTATATTTGAATTTTTTTTTTATTTTTAATTATGATAGAAAAGTCGTCCCCAATTCTAAATGGTAATTCAATTAGGGACAAAAAATATATTGGACTTCTATAATATAAAAAAATTATGATTTGAGGACTATAAAAAAAAATTTGATCCCCAAAAATTGTCCCCTATGCTCACTTTTTTTTGTAGTGATGATCACTACATTACTTGAGACATAATTAATTATATTATATAATTGTCATTTTAATACATTAAATTTTTATATTTTAACAAATAATGTAACCAAATATACAATATTATTGTGATTACATTATAGTTTTAATGAAATCATACTAAGCATAGTCTCAAAGGTTTTAAAGGTAGAAAAGCTCCAAATTATCTGGTCTTTAGTGGTCCTAAGAAAAAAAGTAAAAAAAAAAAAAAAAGATAATCGTATTATTTATAATCACTTAAAGTAAATATGAAGTATATGCAGGATTTTTTTTATCTACACTCAGGTTTATTGTGGACCTAATGTACAAGATTAAAAGTAAAATCCACTCATTATATATATAGATGATGTTTGTGATCCGCAAGTATACGGATCATATCAAGTTATAAAGTGATAAGTAAAGTATCGTTCTCACGATGAATAGTATTTAAGTACTAGACTATGATTGTTTCAATTATTTAGACTAATGATAATTTGTAGGAGAACTAAATTAACTAAATGCTGCAGGAATTTAAATGGAAAATAAATAAAATAGACAATGGGTAATGTAAATAAAGTCTTAATCTAAGCAAAAATTAACTAAATTAATAATGGATGAGCATGAACTAAGACTAATTTATAGTAAAAATGATTCCAGAATTGCGGTTCATGAATTAAATCTATTGGGATTTGTCTTGATTCATCCAATTTTAAGAGAAAATAGAGTTTGAAGGTAATTGATTCTAAAATCCTTTAATAACTTTTTCAAGCAAACAAAAAAGTATTTTTAGAAAACTAAACCTACTTTCGTATGATATTTGATTTACTTAAAACCTATTAAGTTTTATAATTAATCAATGAATCTTTTTAAATCCCTAGTTTATTTCTAAATCTAGTTTAAGTTCTATTCCTTGATTATTTGTCAATGATTTTCACCTTTTAGTCCTTCAATCAAAGCTAATGGAATCCAATATTAGGTAAGTCATAAAACACACAAGGAAAAGAATCAAAACCCATATTTATATAAATCTAGATAAAACCCAATCCAAATCCATAAATAAATTTAAAACATTACAACCCAATTCTGAAATTTGAAAAAAAAAACTATTTTATCATGGTAAAATTTACAAGAGAAAATGATAAAACTAAGTAAGAAAACATAAAATAGACTAAGAATAGAAAAACCCAGGTGAAGGAGAGCCCAATACTCTGAAAAACTGTAGTTAAACATCACTTGGTAGCAGCTCTCCAACAGAAATGGTGTTCTCCCTTCTCCTTATTTTGTTTTTCTTTTCTTGCATTATTCCTTCTTCCTTCTTACTTCTTAGGGGAAAAAACTTGAAAATGATGCTTTTATATGGTCCCAAAAGTTATCCTAAAAAAGGTCTAAAAATAGATAAGAGCCAATGAATGGATAGGAGTTGAGGTGTAAAAATTTTCAAGTCAGCAAAACTTTTCACATTCTGGGTTGTCTGTTGAGGGTATTGCTTACCCTCAGCAACATCTTAAGCAAATTTCGGCTTTTGCATGGCCTGTTTGCTTAGGGTAAGCAGTACCCTCAGCAAATCTCGGCAGGTTTGTGTTGAAATGAGTTTTTTCGCTCATGCTTAACTTCCAGCTTGACCTGAGCCGCACCTTAAGCACTGTTGCATACCGTAAGCAGGATCTCAAGTAGGAACCCAAGCAAATCTCGATAAGTTTGGATTTCAAAACTTGTTTTTCTTTATTTTTTTTCCATTCTTCAAGCTTCCAAATCTCCTCAAATCATCTCCTAATGTATCATTGACCTTCAATTTATCACAAAAACCTATTAAAAACATCAAAATTGTAAAAATGAAATATAAAGTAACTAAGATTAACAATTTAGCTAAAATAAAGCTAAAAACATAAAGTATTTAATTGTAAGGGCAAAATGTATGCAAAACTATTCTAAAATGCCTGTATGAAATGAGTATAACAAATTCCCCCAAACTCAAACCTTTGCTTGTGCTCAAGCAAATTAAAAACAATTAATACAATAGGGTTACCTTCCCTTAGATTCATGAAAACTACCTAACCAAGCTCTTAAGCTTACCTTTTTCCACCAACAAACCATATAACTACTTTCAAGATACAAAGAATTTAATCCCTACCAAAGCTATCACTGCTTAGCCTTGGGTCAATTATCCATCTTGTCAAACCCAAACCAATCAATTACAAAGAGAAATCATTCCTAAATAGACTCTAGAGCAATCCATAAACTAAAGTGTCTCAAATGATGATGAAAATAAATGAATGAATGAATGATACCCCAATCCCATAGGTAATTCTCCTATTTCAATCTCCACTAATGTAGCAAAACACTCTCAAAAGATCAAAAAGACTTTCGAGGGTTATAATGAGGCTAAAGGAGTGATAATGTGGCTAATAACGAAAGGATCAAGGAAATAAAGCATGAGAACAATCAAATTATTAAAAGATAAAGATATACAATTTTTTTAATTATTATTTTTATTTATTGAATCAAATGAGAGGAATAACTTTACAATAAATCACCAATGCTAGCATATAACTTTGAAACTTTTAGAGGGACTACATAAATAACATTGACTTTGAATTATAATTGCTCCTTTTTATTTGCCCCCAAATTCATTTCTTTGTGTACTTGGGTAGTTAATTGCTTTATATACCATGATTGAATTTGCTAGCCTTTTTACTCTAGTTACTTCTCCCATTAATTATTATATTTTTTTCTTTTTCTTTTTTTTTTATTCTTTTTTTATGGTGTATTTATCACTTAAAGAATTATTCTCATGAAGGGTAGGTAAGTGTTAGAGTTTATGTATAGGTAATAATGTGGGTACAAAGAAATAAAAGGGATAAATGTAGGCTCAAATTGGTTTCAAAGAGAAATTTTAAAGTGAGGTTGGCTAAGGCTAAAATGTTGGTTTAAAATAAAAAAAATACCTAGATAATTTCTTTCTTAAGTGAATGCTAGGATTTCACCTGAAAAGGTCTAAAAGGATTGTTCTAGAATTGGTGAGATATCAATTAGCTACTTTTAACTCTAGAGCTTTCTCTAAGTACTCAAATTCAATGCAATTAATTGAGTGGCCCTTAGCTAAGAGGATATAAACTAAGGCAAAAATCTAATAACCTTGCACCTATCCAAAACTTTCAATTCATCAAACCCTTCTAAAAATAAGCTCAATTGCTCTTCAAAGCAACTCTCACTCCTCTAAGAATAAGGTAAAAATTTATTTTTACGATATGCATGATCCTAAAATGATTGCATAAATTAAATAAAAATTAATTGTAATCTATATGAAAGCTATATGCAAGTGTATGTGCATAGGTATGTGTGGTATAAGTATATGTGTATACGCTAACTATGTATGAATAAATAAAATGCAATAAATGAATGAAAATGCTCAAAAATTTTAAAAATTTTGTCCTCACCTCCAAACTCAAATAAGACATTGTCCTCAATATCTAAAATGAATGCAAAGACGGGCAAAATTGAATAATCAATCAATTCATGAAATATATACAATTAGGAATTGAGTCTAAGCAAGCACAAGAAATTCAAAATTAAGCTAAAAAATATATTAATAATGTATTTCAAAGAGAAAAGTGTGTAAAAGTATTCCAAATATATGAATTGGCAAAGCTTATGAAGCTGCTTGAGAAGTTGCTTGCCTTTTGTTGACAATGATATAGGGTAAGCAATATCATAAGCAATAACAACATGCCATAAGCACATATAGTAAAGTTCAGTTGTTACTTTATGATGATTTTAAATGTGTAAAAGATCACAAAAATTTAGGGCTTTAAAGAAAAATTACTTAACTGATGCCATGGGGTAGTGGCTTAGGGTAAGCACAAAATGACTTAGGGTAAGCATAGTTGCTTAGGGTAAGCAACTTCATCAGCAAATTTCGACAGGTTTTGTTAAAAACTAAGATTTTGCTTGCTAAAAACATTCCAAATGCTACCAAAAGGCTATCCTAACCCTTAGCATATACCCAATGTATACTAACACCAGAAAATTAAAAACTCAATCCAAAAACTTCCAAAAACAAGATAAACGCATTTTAAAAATGCAAAATTAAGAAGTAAGCAGCTCAAATTCAAGCACATTCTGCAAGAAAATTATGCAGACATAAAATCCAAAACAAATTAAAACTGAAATTTAATAACTATATCTGCAATATCAATAATTGAAATTCACATCAAGCACCAAAATCTGCATTAACAACTATATCAGCAATAAGAAATATCAACAACAAGAACAATAACTTTTTAAACAAAAACTCTGTATGCACTAAAAAATCCAAATTGCAGCAGATATAATTTGGCACACTAATAAACCTAAAATCAGTCCAAAATATCAATATTAATCCTCAATCAAGTTTAATTCAACAAAATACACAATAACATGCATATGAACATATTTCATCAATGAAATTTCCAATATTAGTAATCTGACACAAATTGGCGTAAAATTATTGTTCATAGAGACTGAAAAAATATAGAATTTCTTCCCTTAACAATTGCATTGCATTTCTTTCCCTTTTGTAACAAATTTAGATTTGCCTAATCTTCATAAATAACCTACAAAAGATAAACAAATGTCACTTTTGAGTTGAATGGGATAAAACTCAAAAACTCGAAAAGAAAACAAACAAACTACTAAAAATAAACTTAGGTTGCCTCCCAAGAAGTGCTTATTTAAGGTCATTAGCTTGGCCCCTTCAGTTATACTAATAAAAAAACGGCTTCCTTCCATGGCAATTGTCATATAATATGACATATGGGTCTTGATGTAAAATGCCCTCAAGATTGGCCAGATTTGAAGCAAATTTGCATGTAGCATGAACAACACTTAGAGTGGAATCACATATTGATGCATGCATTTTAGATCATCATTTAGGTGTAATTTTTACACATAATTTACCCTTGTTCATAGCTATTATTATAGATATTAGTATATATTTAGTCAATTTTACAATTTTCACACTTCTTAGTTTAATTTTTGGAATTTATTTGTTTTGTAGGTTAAATTTGGAGAAATTTGATGTATTTTGATCAGAGTAGCCATTTGGAGGAGATTAGAGTTGAATTCCAAAAATTTTTGAAGTTGAGTAAAAATGGCCGAGAGCGACACAACCTGCAGCACAACCGAGTTAGCTTATGTCGCAAGTTGTGTCGATCGTCAGATATTCAGGCCGAGAGCTACACAACCCACGACACAACCCGCGACATAACCGATCCAGCTTATGTCATTTTTACTGGAAATGGTTGACGTGGCATTTCCGTTACTCTGGCTTTTTACCTCACTTTCTCTGGAACCTTCCCCCTTTTACCCATTCTAGGGCAGTCTCCTCACCTATATAAAGTCCCCTTTATCATTTTCTTTCCATAGAGAGCAAGGGAGGCATTTTTGGCAAGAAAAGAAAGAGAGAAAGAGGGAGCACGGGTTCCATTTCTGCAGTAGCAGTAGGAGCTCGTTTTCTGCACTTTTCTGCAGCAGATTCTGCTGCATATTTCTGGGTTTTTCTACCCCTTAGCTTACATTTCCATTATTTCTTCATTTATATATTTGGGTTTGTCTTAAAACTATGAATAGTGAGTAGTTGTTTGAGATTCTAGAGATGGGTTTGTAAATATTGATTTGTATTGTGGTTTTGAACTGATTTAGCCATTTAAATGGGATTTGTTACATTTTGATTTATTTCTTGTGAGCTTGTTGCCTTGCTTGATGAATGGGCCCTCATTAAGTTAAGCTTTAATCCTTAATAGATGGACTGAAAAGTGAATATTAGGGATAGATAATCTTGCAATAAACTTTATTTTCTTGGTGTTAGAGATAAGCTAAGAGGATTAAGGGGAACTTTCCAAAAATCAATTAGAGCTTTAAATGGGTTTTTGTTAGGTTTGAAATACCGTGAAAACAGTGTTTGATTTAATGAAAACCAACTTTGAAATGCTTGAAAAAGGTTTCAAAAATTTAAGAATTGATTTCCTTCAAAATTGCAATTCTCATGTGTTTGGCTAAATTAGGGATAAACCACATGCAAACAATATTGAAAATCCAATCTCTAGAATCACTTTAATTTTTATTGAATTTAGATTTAATTCCTCTCAATTTCATAAATAGAAATTTCAAATTAATTTTTGGTAATCTAGTTTAATTAATTTTAGTTAATTGTTTGATTTAGTTTTAATTCCTCAAATACCAATTTTAATTCCAAATTTCATTTTACATCTTTAATTTTTATCATTCTAATTATCTTATACTTTTATTTCCAATTTAAGCACAATTCCCTGTGGGATCGATATCATTTTTTTTAAAACTATACTACTATGACCCGTGCACTTGCAGACACCGTATCAAGTTTTTGGCGCCATCGCCGGGGAATTGTTTGTTTTTAAGTTGGATTTTAATTGTTTTAAGCTAATTAGAATTTTTATTTTCTTTTATTTTCACTACTACTCCTTGTGTTTTTTAGGTATTTTAATTGTTTATGAGACGATCGAAAAGCACAAGCGACACTGAATTGTTGTTCAATCCTGAAATTGAAAAATTCTGTCGAGCCAACAAAAAGGAATACAAGAGAAGAAAGGAAGCAGAAAAAGAAGAACAACAAAGATTTGGGCAAGAGGAGACAATAGAAAATATGGAGAATCAAAATAGAGCTATTGGTGGAGACAATGGAGGAAATGAGCAAAACGGGCAAAATGAAGTGGTTAATCAAAATGATCCTCAAAGAAGATTCAAGTTGGATTATGCTTTTCCTAGATGTGCAAATGTGAGAGATAACAGACCTATCATTGGAGCTAATCAATTTGAGTTAAAGACTGGTCTCATTCAAATGGTTCAGAATTCACAATTTGGAGGTAGTCCACTTGAAAATCCTCATTCTCATTTGAAGAAATTTTTGATGATATGTGGTACACAAAGGCAGCCTGGAGTTTCAGATGAAGTGATTCGGCTCACCTTATTTCCATTCTCTCTTCGGGATTCAGCATTGGAGTGGTATGACTCACTTCCACAAGCTACTATAGCTACTTGGGAGCAGCTATCTCAAGCTTTTCTATCTCAATTTTTCCCACCTGGGAAGACCACTCATTTGAGAAATTTGATGGTAGCTTTTAAACCAAGAGATGATGAAACTTTGTATGAATCTTGGATGAGATTTAAGGAGCTTGAAAGGCAATGTCCTCATCATGAAATACCGAAATGGATGATTGTTCAGAATTTCTACACCAGAGTTACTCCAGCCATAAGAAACACAATTGATTCACAAGAAGGAGGAGATTTCATGAGAATGACAAGTGAAGAATGCTATGATCTATTAGAGAAGATTGCTCATAATACCCATTTATGGGGAAATCCTAGAGCACTTGAGCCAAAGAAAGTTGGGATTTATGAACTTGACTCAGTTAGCTACATGAATACAAGATTTGATCAGTTGACTCAGCTTCTTAGTGATTTTTGCACAAAGGCAACAACCTCAACTCCTACAACTATGCAACAAGTTGCCTTCACAGATGGAACTCAAAGTTGTGGAGTTGATTACTCTTCTTATGGTGATGATTTTTTGCAAGAACAAGCTGCTTATGCAGGAGGTTATCAACAGAAACCTATGGGAAATGCTTACTCTAATGTGAACAACTCAACATGGAGACCACAAGCAACTTTTGCTCAACAAGGCCAAAGCTCAAATTATGCTCATAACCAGCAGTATGTGCAGCAAAATAGGCCTCAATTTCAGCCTCAATTTCAGCCCACAAGGCAGCCACAACCTGGATATCAAGCAAGAGCACAACAATCCCTTCCACCTCATGAACCGAAGCCAACCTTGGAAAGCATGATGGAGAAATTTTCCGTTGAACAAAGCAAGATGAATAGCAAATTGGAGGAAGAAATGCAACACATGAGACAAACCATGGATCAATTACAAGTCCACAACCGCATGTTGGAGACTCAATTGGCTCAACAAGCAAGCTCATCGGGAAGCAATTCCTATGGCAAACTACCTAGCCAACCACAAAACCCTCATGAACAATGTAAGGTTGTAACCTTGAGAAGTGGTAAAAAAGTTGGTCAAGAGAGTGAAAACAAGAGAGAAGAAAAAGAGAGCACAAAAGAAGAAAATTCAGTTGAGAGCAAGAAAAATGAAAAAGAAAAAGAAAGCAAAAGTGAGCAAGATGAAGGAGAGAAACCATACATCCCACCTGAACCTTACAAGCCCACCCTTCCCTACCCTCAAAGATTCATCAAGCATAAGCTAGACAAACAATTTGGCAAATTCCTTGAAGTGCTAAAGAAGTTGTATATCAATGTGCCATTCACTGAAGCACTATCCCAAATGCCAAGTTATGCCAAGTTTTTAAAGGAGATTCTTACCAACAAGAGAAGGCTAGAAGATTATGACACCATCAACTTGGGAGAGCAATGCAGTGCTATAATTCAGAAGAAGTTACCTCCCAAACTCAAAGATCCGGGTGTGTTTTCCATTCCTTGTCATATTGGTGATAATTGTGTGGCAAATGCCTTATGTGACCTTGGAGCTAGTGTCAGCCTAATGCCACTCTCAATATATGAGAAGTTGAATATGGGAGAGTTGAAGCCCACAAACATGTATCTTTCATTGGCTGACCATTCAATTAAATATCCAGAAGGCATTCTAGAAAATGTGCCTATCAAGGTTGGGAAATTCTAAATTCCAGTGGACTTTGTCATTCTAGATATGGAAGAAGACACAAAAGTTCCTATCTTATTGGGAAGACCCTTTTTGGCAACAGCTGGTGCATTAATTGATGTAAAGGGTGAGAAATTGACACTTAGAGTGGGAGATGATCAAATAATATTCAACATCAATCCAGCCATGAAAAGGAAACATGAAGAAGTTGAGTCTTGTTTGCGGGTAGATATTATTGATGAGATTGTTCAAGAGCATTTCAGAAAAGGCTATCCACAAGACCCACTTGAAAATTGCTTAGTCCATGGTGGGAGCGTTGATGATGACAATCTCAACATAGCTGCTTTTGCACAACACTTGGAGAGCTCTCCACCACATCCTGAAGCCACAAATTTTCAACTTGAAGAAGTGCAAACTTTAGAGATTAAACCACCATCATTAAAGGTAGAGGATGCCCCAAAGGTAGATCTTAAACCTCTTCCTTCCAACCTCAGGTATGCTTTTCTTGGACCGAATGAAACATATCCTGTTATAATTAATGCATCATTGACTGATATTGAGAATGAAAAATTGTTGAGAGTTTTGAGAGAATATAGGAGAGTTTTGGGTTATGCAATTGATGATATAAAGGGAATTAGTCCAACAGTTTGTATGCATAGGATTTTCCTAGAGCCAAATAGTAAACCTTCCATTGAACATCAAAGAAGATTGAATCCTACAATGAAGGATGTTGTGAAAAAGGAAATCCTAAAATTACTAGTTGCTGGAATTATTTACCCCATTTCTGACAGTGAGTGGGTTAGTCCTGTGCATGTTGTACCAAAAAAAGGTGGAGTGACAGTTGTTAAAAATGAGAATAATGAATTGGTACCCACTGTCGACACCATTTTTTGGCCGATCCCCAAAATCAATAAACATTGAAACCAATCCCTAGCACTAAATTTTCCTTTGCCAGCCAACTACATTTCCGACCTCTCTTTGCCATATTACCTATCTCTCTTCACAGAGAATTGAATCAATGCTAAGCCCTCGTATCATCTAAAGTCTTGCCAAGTCGCTCACCGATCTCTCAAGCCAATTGTCAAATTTCCTGACCGGTCGATTACATTCCCGATCTCTCCTGTCAAACAAAATTGAATCAATACTAGATCTTTATGTCACTGGTCTTATTGCCGATCTCTCATTTTAAGTTTAGGAATAATTAAGATTCCGATCCGATGTAATGATGATCTTGATTTTAAGTGGGTTCACCAAATTTCCAATTTTTAATCAAGTCCCGATTAACGTTGATTCCCTATCGATCTCATGCTCATTATGTTTTCCGATCTCTCACACTTAGGTTAATAATCTCTTTCAGTTACTTCGATATACTCAGACAATCAAATGTTAAACAATTTAGAGATTTTTCCGATCACAATCATTCATTGAACAAAAAGGGCATTCCACTTCATTTCATTTCGAAAAATTTGTACAAGTCATTCAGCTGGGGGATCACCCCCAGCCTAATCTACATTTTGCTCATTTTCTCTCTCACCCTCGGCCTCCTCTTCGCTTTCCTCTCCGCCTTCGGGAGCCAGGTCGGCCATCCAAGAGAAGTCCTCCTCTGGGTAACGCTTTTGGAGCTCGGCCAAGAGATCCTTGTGAGCGTTCACATAGGCACCGGCTATTCCTGTCACCATCTCTTTATCTTTTGCCTTAAGCTCCTCAGCAAGATGAGCGACCTGAGCAGCTTCGTTGGCCCGGAGTGCCTGGACTTCTCTAAGAGCGTGATCCCTTTCAGCCAGAACATGAGTCTGTTCGGCCATCTTATCCTCATAGTACTTCATCCGCCCCTCAATTTGAGATATGTAATCCCGAGCGGATGAGAGTTGGGATCGGAGGGATGCCACCTCTTGACTCTTCTTCTCGACCTCCTTACCCAGCCGATGCGCCTTTTCCCGGACTATGTGCTGGTTCAGCAAGCACTCTACATTCAGACTCATGGATCGGGTTAGGATGTCGTCAAGATTATCCGGAGACAGTCTGTCCCGATCCTCCCGAAGGCAGATGGAAGACCCCAAAATTTTGGCAAAATCGGGGTTCTCCTGAACGGTCCGGTTGTTCTCTAGGGAAGCAATCAGTACTTGGGCGCCACGAGAAGAGGGCCTCGTAGGAGGTCGGGAACGACTCCCTTCTGTGCTTGGAGCAACTGGAGGAGGTGGAAGCGGCTCTTCCTGTTGAGGAGGAGATCAGACAGCTTCAGTGATCGGCGGCCCCGAAGGTCGGGCGACCTCCTGCGTCTCCCTGTGTTCATGGCGGAGTTTGAAGTAAGGCCGAACGCTTCATCTCCTTTATTTTCCAGAAATCTCTCTCCTTCTTCCGCTTCCTCGAACCTTCACCCCGCCATACCTACACAAAAAGAGGTCATGAGATCGATAAGGTCCAAAGATCTGAGTAATAGAAAATACCGATGCCAAGATCGAGAGTCAAGCCCGCGCTTTCGCGTGATCAACTCCATCGCCCAATGATGCAAATTTCTAGCCACCGCATCTAAACAGAGTACTTTTGAGTGGTAGCTTGATTCTTCACTCCAAAGACTATTAGGCTTTCCTCCTTATTCAGTGGTAATACGCCGGAATCAAGGGCCTCGGTGCCACCAGCTATACGGGAAGTCCTCGAAGCAGGTCAGATTTTTGCTCCTCAGAATGAAGAAGCGGTTCTTCAAATTCTTAAGGGAGGAGGGCAGATCGGTGAAGAGCCCACAATGAGGCTTCGCCTGAAAGAACCAATGCTCATCATCCTTTCGGCGAGTTAGCTTGTGCAGTTCGGCGAACACCTTAGCCGTAGGTCTGATTCCCTTAGCTCAAGACAGCCTCTAAGGCTACCAAGATCCGCCACGAGTTAGGTGAATTTGAGCGATGCACACTTGGTGGAATTTTAGGACCTCCTTGAAGAAGTCGCCCGTAGGGAACCAAGACCGCCTTTAACTGTTCCTCGTATACCATCACCATGTCATTCTCTTCAAAGGAGTGATCGGCTCGGTGATCGCCGTGACACCGGATAAGTTCATATGAATCGGGCTCTATGTTGTACTCCTGGCTAAACGACTGCAGATCGGTTTCTTGCAAGATCGATGGCAGCTCGTCCATAGGAAGATTCTCCCTCCCCGAAGGAGGTGCATGCCTTGATGGTGCGATCCGCCCTCGAGCTGGAGCAGAGACCCTAAGAGGTTCCGGTTGTGTGCTCGGCCCGACCACCTCTTCTTCATCAGACGACCATGAAACATGGACGGAAGGTGGACTTGCCGCTCTCTGACCTTCGGCGCTGCTCATTTTTAAGAAAAACAAAGAACTTAAAGCTAAAAGAAGGATTAAAACCCTTACCGGAGCTTGAACGGAGTCGGAAGAGCTTGAAAAATCGGGAGAGTTTTGGAATTGCTTGCGAGAGATAGAAAATGGCATAAAGTGAGAAACTGGCTAACCCCTACCCCTATTTATACTCGTTCGAGCATTTAATTCTCACGATGTCCCAGGCAATGCATCGGTTAACGAGATTCGCCAGCTGTTCTGACACGTCTCTCAAATTCCATAAAGAGAATGGCTAATTAGAGATCGGCATATTAAGATAAATGTTTCGAATTGCGGATCAGTTAAGGGTTGTTCAGTTGGGAACCAGATCGGATAAACACATCAAAGATCGGAAAATAATCAATACAATAATAATAAGATGATAATTGACTTTTATTTCTAAGAGATCGGATTACATCATTTGGGCGATCTCTAGGGATCAGAATAATAGAGATCGGAAGATGGGGGATCAGCAAGAGAGATCGGAATAGGAGCATGGGAGGGATCGGAAGGCAAAAGGAATAAGACAAATCCCAAATAACAGTCATCAGAATCAGAGTCGAGGTAGTTAAAGCGTGGCAGACGAGATCTCCACCGCACGCCTAAGAATCGCCCGCAATGCTGACAGGTGCCAGGGTATGTCATGACAGTCCTGTACATTCCAATCTCCACCGTTGATTTCACTTGTAAGGACGAACCCGGAGCCCTTGGATCAAGAGAGGAGACGACAAGACCAGCGCCTTTCGCTCTTAGCCCTCAGATCGCTCCGGACAAGTGGATTTGAGACCGTCAGATTGAAAGAAGAAAAGGACAAATATTCTGAAGAATAATCTCAGCCGTTCATTTTGGTTCTCTTTAATTCTCAAGCATCCGATCATGTCCTTCAAAATCTTGACCCTCCATCTCCCTCAAAATAAATCCTGACCATTCATGGGGAGCACCCGATTCCTATAAATACCTGCATGAAAAACTGTTCAAGGGACGGGCAAAAAAAGAGAGGTAGTTATTATAGTGGAGGAACTCTGAAACTTGATTCAGTTTGTTACTCTGCTACTTAGAAGTGTTGATTAGAAAGACTTTTGAAACTAGTTTTCTGAAGTGTTTTCTTGAAAAGGATTACGACACTGAACTCTACATTTTCAGCTTTGTTCATTATCCGGTCACACTCTCACTTTCACCCTTTATCATCTCTGCTTTCATTCCCATTGTCCAAGCTCAAACTTCATTCCACTGCTTTTATCTTAACTGATTGCATTTTAGCTAAGCACCCTTCAGTTCACGATTTAACATCACCCTCAAAGCTAATCACCCATTGCCTTATCACTATTTGTCACCTCGTAGTTATTTCAATAGTTTTGGCTCTTATGTAAGAGTTCATATTGCTGTTTTATTAAGTGTTTACGTTTACTTTTCGCACTTTCTTTGTTCTTCTTACGTATGCGATTTTCTCCAAGTTCATTTTGTGCAAAAAAAAAAACCCCAAAGAATGTTACTCTCGAGTTATCTCTTTAGTGATCAGTCCATCATTTTATTAATCTTCGTCATTTCTGAATGCAAGTTTTCTAGCTCCTAGTAGCGTGTAAGTGGTTGGGTAAAACGTAGGTAACTGCAACTTAAGGGTCTCTTTTGAGAGAGAGAGCCTGAATAACACGTCAGGAAAATATCCCAACTATTAGGCTGACGTAAACGGCAATTCGGCAAGATGCCATAAAGTGGAATAAAACCAAAGTAAACGAAACAGAATAGATCGGACATTAATAGGTATTGGTAAGATGACTACATGGAAGGTCGGTAAATCAAGTCTAGTATCCCCCGTTTAGTCACAAAATACCAATTAGTTAAAAGAAGCCTTATCCCCCGCACCTTTGAACGCCAGAATCCTTAGCTTTAGGTCCTTATGACATGTAGCTGAAATTAAAATTCGGGAGATCGGAAAGATCCCATTCAGGTTCCTGTTAATTTAATAGAGATCGGAAGAGAGTTCTTATCCGATCTCAACTCTAAATTTTAAATAAATACTTAATAGAGATCAGAGGAGAGTTCTTATCCGGTCTCAACTCAAAATTTTAATAAATATTAAATAGAGATCGGAGGAGAGTTCTTATCCGGTTTCAACTCAAAATTTTAATAAGCATTAAATAGAGATCGGAGGAGAGTTCTTATCTGGTCTCAACTCAAAATTTTTAATAGAGATCGGAGGAGAGTTCTTATCCGATCTCAACTCAAAATTTTAATAAATATTAAAGAGTTCAGAGAAGAGTTATTATACAATTCTTAAATTAAATTTTAATAAAATAGTTCTTTTAAATAAGATTAACATGCAACAGTAACTCACTAAGGTTGTCTCATTTACTTATGTATCTGGGTGATCCAAATTTAGTGAAAAATCAAATGCTCCTTTAGTCAAAAGGATCAATATGTCCATTCAAGCCCTCCTAACTAATGCAAAATTAAATCTACTTACCCTTATTAAGGGACGAGGTGGGGTGCCTAACACCTTCCCCACCCGTTTACGGACCCCGAACCTAGAATCTCTGTCTTGAAGTGGTTTCATTTCAATTTATTTTCCAAATGGTTTTCTTTAGTTTCCCTCAAAACTAAGGTGGCGACTCCTCACTCTTTCCCACTTCGGTGAGGGTTCGTTCAGGCGACCGCAAAATCCCTTGCGACGGCTTGGCGACTCCGCTGGGGACGAATATCCGAATTTAACCCCGGTCTAGAGGTCTAAAAAGTAGATTTAATTTTCCAATCAAATTATAGTTAGGTAGGCTCACCCGGCGATAGTTTACATGTTAGTTTTTGTTTATTCCTACTAACTGTTCCTCTTGTTTTGCTTGTTTTATCCTCCTTACAGTGCTCTTCGTTTCGAAAAAGAAAGGAAAAAGGAAAAATGGAAAGAATAAAATCCCCTGAATTAGGAAGAGGTAAAGATGTCCCTTCACACACTGAACACTCACACGATGTCCTCACACACTTCGGTCCTATACCCGGGCTTTCTTACCCTTTTAGGAAAGTAGGAGGGGGTCATGTAGCGGTACCCGTGGGTTTTACCCTGTTAGTATCCGTGAAGGCTTCTGCTCAGATTGAAACTCGTTCTATCCACTGTGATATTCGTGGAATTTTCCCGATAATATCATGGTTATAGAACGGGGCTCTACTGTTACAGTAGGGGCAATTTGGGAACCTGTGGCTTTTAGAAAATTAGACCTTGAGCTAAAACTATCACAATAGCTGAAAGCCGTAGTGAGCTACCTTATAAGATAGAACTATCCAATTAGGTAGCACTCATCCGGTATCAGGAGTCTCCCTATGTTAGGACAAAAAGGGGCATACTTACTCTTACCCTGTTCTGCTTTAATTTCTTTTTGTTCGTTTTTGTGAGGGTAATCTTGAATTCTACTGAAACACCTACACATTTTCCTACTTTGATAAATGTGTATGTGTCACCCTGCCAATAGTATGATTCAAAATTACCCAAATTTATCTTGCTAACATGTTTTTCCGCAGGCATCATCAAACCAAGAGTCTGTGAAAAGGATAAGGCATCATTTTTATCATGGCATCCTTAAGTCAGTCGGCAGAAGAAGTTCAGAATGCTAAACTTCGGTCCAAGTCAACTCATACTCTAGTACCCTCGCAAAATAATGTTTCCAAGGCACATGCTAGCTTACTACCCTCATGGGATCTGAATAAAATTGAGGTCAGAATGAACAGCCTCGAGGGTCTGTCTAATGGATGGAGGTCATTTCCCGATCAGGTCAAGGCACGATTTGAAAGGAAATACGGGAAAATTGCAACCCTAATGCGAGTCAAGGTCCAAATCCCGGCATTAAAGGCCATGCTGTCAGTTTGGAATCCTAAGTATGGGGTATTCTCTTTCAATGACATTGATACAGTTCCCACTATGGAAGAATATCAGCATTACCGAGATTCCTTACTCAACACACTGGATCTACCTACACCTTGAGCATAGGCGATCCGAAACGATTAACACATTTGTTGGGTATTCCTTCGGAGGAGGCAAAGTCAAAAGAAACGGTCAAAGGAAACACGCATGGATGGTATTGGACCTACCTCGAGAAGCGGTTAGATCAATTCCTCCAAGAGAAACAGTGGGATCAAGCTTCAGTAGCACTCGCATTGGGAATCTATGGCCTGATTTTGTTCCCGGGACCATTAGGAATCATAACCTGCAGCACGGTGGAAGTATTCTGGCGGTAGAAAGGCGTGAGGTCAATCCGACATCGCAATTCTTGCGAGACCTTATTAACCCTTACCTACTGCATAACAGTGGTAAAGGGTCCATCAAGTGTTGTTCTCAATTGTTATATCTCCGGATTATCACCACATATGCCTGTGGAGACAAAGGGATTGACTTGGTACCTTGACCAGCCTCCCATCGAGAAGATGACCGTTAATAATCGATCAAGAATGAACAAAGCAGTGGAACAGATTTTGAGTTTCAATAGCCATGATTATTGTTGGAGGAAGTGTGGCGTCGTGCCAATCCGCTTTGATCAAGACGGAGGAAATCAGTCGATGTCCCTGATCGGAGTAACCGGATACACAAGTTACACTCCGGCCTTGGTAATGAGGCAGTTTGGCTCAACACAGTCCAGAATCGACATTGAAGAATATCACCAAGGTCATTTCTACCATGAGCTCAAGGAAGATGAAGGGTTGAAAATGGCTCGCAAGTCTTGGGAGAACATCACTCTGGTGGAAAGATCGCCTAAAGGCCCAAGCGCCTCGGGCGATTATCTTAAATGGAGAGCTGACAGGGACCGAGAATACTCAACTACAGAATTCGAAGACAGCGATTCGCACCGAGATGTCCTATTAGAAGAAGCCGATGATCGCCTGGTTGACTCGCTACAAAAGGCAAATACCGAGAACTCGCAACTGCAAGAACAAATAAAACAATTGGAGGACAAACAGCAGATTCTCAAGAGGAAAGTAAGAAGGCTCAGGGAAGAGGCAAGGGCCGAAAAGATGGGTTTTGAAGAGCAAGAGATACGGTGGGAAAAGGAAAAAAACTCTCTCCACGTTGTAATGAAAGAAGTAGAAGCACAGAATAATAAGCTTCAGGAAAAAACGAAATACCAAGAGATACTCGTTGAAGAGTATAAACAGGAGAACAAAAAGAAGAAGCTCGAATTAAAAGAACATACACTACTCATGAACAATATCTTGAAGGAATGTGCTAAGGAAAGGAAAGAGAAAGAAAGACAAGCTGCTCTCTATCAAGAGCTGAAAGAGAATGTTGACCAGCTGGAGAGAACAATAGCACAGGGAAAGCAAGAACTCTTACCTGAATCTGAGTATGCTCTGAAAGCATTCGATCCTGCCAAACAAGAAGAAAGGTTATATGAGTATCTCAGAAAATGTCATCTCATTATAAAAAACCTCCCAGAGCCTAGGCCGATGTAAAGAACACGGTGTACAAATTATTCAGTTAATGAAATGATTTTTGGACCATTGTTTAGCAAATTTGTGAATGAATAATATGACTCCCGTAGGAACTCCCTCGCTAGGGGTATATGAAAAATTGAATGCGCTATATGGACAGGTATCATAAACGCGCATTCAATCTAGTCTTTCACAGTCAGACTATTGAACGATGCCATGATAAAAGTGATGCAGTTATCCTTCAACAGATTTCATTTCTGGCTCTCAAATGCCACCGTATCCTTCGTCCACATCAGGACCCTATTTAATTTTGATCAAAATTCACTAAAAATTTCTTTTTTTGACTCCTTACAGAAAAACAACATTGCTTCGAACAAGGCAAGTCTGACCAAGCACGCGATTCAACCCCAGTGAGTGTACTTAACAAGATCTCGAACAAGAAAACTAATGGAAGACCAGGAACAAGTATAGAACCTACAGGGGCAAGTGTCTGAACTAAAAGACCAGGTTTCAGAACTTATGAAACTGATGAGGGAGATGTCCCAAAGTAAGCCAGCTTCAGACCTTAACCTACCATTACCTCCCCCACCTCCTACAACAGTTGATTCTCACTACGCTTCAACCTCTTTCACTTTCTAGCCACCAATCCAGGATCCGACGGTCACTGTCAATCCGGTTCCACTAAATAATGAACCTCCTTTCTCTTATTACCCAACCATCCCGAATGCCGAACCATCCCTTTCGATCCCGAACCCTCCAATTCATTCTGCCCCTCATTTCCCAGTCGAGGGAGTACCTCACACAATAGGAGGAGAAAGTAAGATGAGAGAGAATGAGAAGCTGTCCGCTCTGGAAGAGAGATTGAGAGCTATAGAGGGCCTAAATATGTATGGCTCAGTTGACGTGGCATCACTAAGATTAGTACCGGATGTGGTGGTGCCGCCCAAATTCAAGGTCCCCGATTTTGACAAGTATACTGGGAATTCGGACCCTCGAATTCATTTGGCCACCTATATTGCCAAGATGTCCTCTATGACAGATGATGACAGACTGTTAATCCACTTCTTTCACGAGAGCCTCTCTGGAGCAGCCCTGAGGTGGTGCGTTCAGTTAGACAGAGTGCATCAGGCTCTCTGGAAGGATTTAGCCGAGGCCTTTTGAAGCAAAGACAAATTTAACTGCGATGTGGCCCCCACAAGGAGGGATCTTCAAAATCTGGTGCAGAAAGACTGGGAAAGCTTCAAGGAGTATGCCCAGAGATGGAGAGAAAAGGCGGCAGAAGTACATCCCCCGGTGACCGGTAATGAGCTATGCTCTCTATTTATCGAGACTTTGAAGGCTCCCTACTTCAACTTGATGATTGGGAACACTTCCAACAGCTTCTCTGACATCATACAGGCCGGCGAAAGAATTGAGGCCAATCTAAGAATGGGACGGTTGCAGGAGTTGGCTGAGAACCTCGCGAAAAGATCGCGCTTTGGCAAGAAGAAGGAGGGTGATGTGCATTCCACACCACAAAACAATTATTCCCCATTCCCTCAAAACAATTATCGGCCATATCCTCCCCCTCATGGCCAAACAGTCGCTAACATTCCACCTCCTTTCCCTAATTATCCACACCCGCGCCCACAATATCCCTCGCCTGCAAATTACCAACCAAGACCACCTCCTCCTCCTCTTCAACCAAGACCACCACAAAACAACCCAAGACCTCCAAGGAACCCTGATCCACCTCTTCCTCTCCCTCTCAGTGAAATATACCGATACCTTGTCGGTATAAACCAAATTGTACCAGTTCCCCTAGACCCGATCCAGCCACCGTATCCCAGGTGGTATGATGCCACTGCCCGTTGTGAGTACCATGGAGGGGCACAAGGGCATTCAACTGACAACTGCGGTGCACTCAGGGGGAGAGTACACGCTTTAATCCGAAACGGGTGGCTAAAAATCGAGGGAAATGGTTCCCTCCCCAATGTTACCTCAAACCCACTGCCTAACCATAATGCGGGCAGTGGTGTAAATATGATAGAGTCTGATAGAGAAGGATCAACACCGGAAGTAGACAAGCTGGTTCCTTACTTTAAAGAAATTTTTGCTGTGGCAATGAGGGAAGGCTACCTTTGCCCTCAGGTAACGGGAGTAGGAGAATGTACGGGGTGTCCTTATCATGGAGGGGCAATCGATCATGAGCTGCGGGATTGTGAGGGATTCAAACAAGAGGTCCTGAACTTGTTGTCTCTCAAGGTTCTGAGATGCCAGACAAGGTCGAAGATGGAGGAGGGAGTGAACACCACTAGATACAGCCAGAATGCTTCTACCTCCAAACCCAGAATCACCTTTTCACCCCCAGTAGCCTCGCCGCCAGTAACGGTTATCCGAGCCCCATCTCAGCTCCCTATTACCAACACCCATGCCATACCTTGGAACTACAATTTCCAAGTCTTCACCCAAGGAGCATTAAGCAGTACACCGGCTCCTAGCCTTGCTTCACCCCCGGCACCTCCTAAGCCATGTTTCACTCCTCATGAACACTTTCAGATGACTTATGCCGGACCTACCACCAGTGCTACTCCCCAGAATAATCCTCAACCTGTCGCTACCACAAAATCCTCCTCGCATGAGCAAGAAGTCGAGTTCATAACTCGAAGTGGGAGGTGTTACATGAACGAAGAAAAAGAAAAAAGAAAAGGGAAAGTAAAGATGGGAGAGTCATCAAAGAATGCAGAAGATGAGGTTGAGAAGGCAGGGGAAGTAGAGCCTGCTGAGCATAAAGAAGAGGAGGAACTGCTGCTCCAAATAATGAAACAAAGCGAGTATGATATGGTGGAGCAGTTGAGAAAGACACCTGCCTGAATTTCGCTGTTATCACTGATCTTGAGTTCGGAAGTGCACCGACAAGCCTTGCAGAAAATCCTGGATCAGGCCTTTGTAAACCCCGACATTACTCCGGGGCAGTTTGAGAAGATAGTGGGGCAAATCCAGGCATCCAGTTTTGTTACTTTCTCGGAGGACGAGATAGACCCTGCGGGTTTAAGGCACACTAAAGCTCTGCATGTAACAGTGAAGTGTAAGGGTTGTATAGTAGCCAAGGTACTTATTGATAACGGGTCAGCTCTTAATGTACTGCCTAATACCACCTTAGCCAGGCTGCCGGTTGACCAATCTGACATACGTCAGAGTGCTATGGTAGTGAGAGCCTTCGACGGTACAAGGAGAGAAGTGCTGGGAGACATTGACTTGCCAATCCAAGTCGGTGCATGTACTTTCAACGTCACGTTTCAGGTGATGAACATTGAGCCGGCCTACACTATGTTGTTGGGGAGGCCGTGGATCCATTCTGCGAATGCTGTTCCTTCAACTTTGCACCAGAAAATAAAATACATTAAGGACAGCAAAATCGTCACTGTAAAGGGGTGAAGAATCCATATTGGTCACCAAACCGCAATCACTTCCTTATGTGGAAGCGGCTGAGGAGTCGTTGGAAAGCTCTTTCCAGGCCCTCGAATTACAAGATATCGGGAAGGAGGGGGCTATGGCTATGGTGGCCAAAGTGATGTCAAAGAATGGATATCAGGAGGGCAAAGGCTTGGGCACCACATTGCAAGGGATCGTTGAACCTATACCGGCTATTCATAAGATAGGTCGCTGTGGTTTGGGTTATGAGGAAGATGCCCTTATGGATGGACGATTCTGGATGAGGAAAACACTTCGGGATCAGAGATTCGATCAGAAAATGGGAAAGATGAAAGTAGTCCCGAGAATCACAGAAGTCTTCGCTAAACCAGTCATTGAAAATCCAGCAGAGGTGGAAGAATCACCTGATGACCCGTCCATCGATGTCATTCACCTGGGTTCCTTCTACGAAGCTCTGGTCTCGCCAGTGACTAAGGGGCAAGAACTGGACAACTGGACAGTGGAGGACATCCCTGTACTCAATTTCGAGTAAAGTACCTTTGGTTATCTACACTTTATCATTTTGTCCATGGTGACAAGTGTAATACTGTAAATGGACCTTTTTCTTATGGCATAAATATTAATGAATTAATAGCGCATTTTAAATCCAATTCTTTCCTTTCGAATTTCATCCTTATAATATGTTCCATTTTTATTCATTCAGGACCATTCATCAATTAACACCTAATAATCCAATAGACTCAGAAATTCCTCTGGTTAATTTTGAAATCCCCATAACTGCCAATACTTCAAGTGATTCTGAGGAAGACCTTACAGAAGAAAGCAATGAAAAGGATGAACCCTCCCTAGTGCCTTGTGGAGACAAAACGCACACCATAAATTTAGGCACAGAAGAAGTAAAAAGGGAACTTAAGGTAGTGGAGAGTGAAGAATTGGGAGATATGATCAGTCTGCTTAAAGAATTCCTCGACGTATTTTCCTGGAGCTATGATGATATGGTGGGTTTGGATCCTCAGATAGTGACACACAAAATTCCCCTGATTCCGGGGACAGTTCCGGTAAAGCAGAAGTTAAGAAGAATGAACCCCGACACACTGCTCAAAGTTCGGGATGAAGTCAAGAAACAGTATGACGCTGGGTTTCTGGAAGTGGTCAAATACCCCCAATGGGTGGCTACCGTCGTCCCGGTAATAAAGAAGGACGGGAGAGTTAGGGTGTGCGTTGACTACAGGGATCTTAATAAAGCAAGCTTGAAAGACGATTTCCCTCTCCCCCACATTGATGTGTTAGTAGACAATGCTGCGGGATTAGGCAGGTGTTCATGTATTGATGGGGCATCAGGGTACAATCAGATCCCGATGGACGAGGAAGACAAGGATAAGACTGCTTTCATCACTCAATGGGGAGTGTTTTGCTATCGGGTCATGCCTTTCGGATTAAAGAATGCTGGTGCTACCTACCAGCGCGCAATGGTCACATTATTCCACGATATGATGCATAAAGAGGTGGAAGTGTATGTGGACGATATGATCATTAAATCCAGAGGAAAAGAAAGCCACGTACAGGTGATGAGGAGGGTATTCGAGAGACTCAGAAGATATCAGCTGAAACAGAACCCTGCCAAATGCATATTCAGAGCTAGATCTGGGAAATTGTTGGGATTCATAGTAAGTGAGAAGGGAATAGAAGTTAATCCAGACAAGGTTCGAGCTATTCAAGAAATGCCATCCCCAAAAACAGAAAGGGAGGTGCGCAGTTTCCTGAGAAAATTGAACTACATTTCGAGATTTATTTCTAATCTCATTGCCAAAGCTGAGCCTATTTTCAGACTACTCCGAAAGAATAATTCCACTCAGTGGGATTCAGTTTGCCAAGAGGCTTTTGAGAAAATTAAGCAATACTTGACCAACCCACCAGTATTGGTTCCACCCGTGGCGGGAAGGCCTCTTATCCTGTATATGGCGGTCCAACAGAACTCGATGGGGTGCGTTTTGGGACAACATGATGATACCGGCCGAAAGGAGAGGGCTATTTATTACTTGAGCAAGAAGTTCAATGATTGTGAGTCGAGGTACTCTTTCTTAGAAAAGACTTGCTGCGCATTAGCTTGGACAGCAAATCGCCTCAAGCACTACATGCTGAATCACAAGACATGGCTCATCTCCAGGATGGATCCTATCAAATATGTATTCGAAAGCCCATTCGTGCCAGGTAGGATAGCCAAGTGGCAGGTCATACTCTCCCAATATGACATAGTCTATATGACCCGGAAGGCAGTGAAAGGTAGCGTGATCGCTGACCTCCTAGCAGAAAATCCTATCCAGGATTATGAAGCTTTGGATTTTGAGTTCCCTGATGAGCACATCAATGAAGTGGACTGCGAAGAAGAGGGGCCAGCCGATGTATGGGAGATGTATTTCGACGGAGCTGTCAATTTGTCCGGGAATGGAATTGGAGCTGTATTGATATCCCCAGATGGAAAGCACTTCTCGATAGCCATTAAGTTGAGATTTGACTGCACCAACAACGTCGCAGAATATGAAGCTTGTGTGAGGGGTCTACAGGCTGCAATCAAAATGAAAATCAGGAAGTTGGAAGTATATGGAGACTCAGCCCTGATTATATACCAAGTCAAGGGAGAATGGCAAACCAAGGATCCCAAACTAATCCCATATCAGAAGTACTTACTGGAGCTGATTAAGAAATTCGAAGAGATCTCTTTCACTCACCTTAGTCGAGACAAGAATCAATTTGCTGATGCCTTAGCCACTCTAGCCGTTATGGCTCAAATCGAAGAAGGGCAGATGACTCAGATATTGAAGATTAAGGCAAGGAATGAGCCAGCTTATTGCTTCATGATTGAGGAAGAACCCGACGGTAAACCCTGGTATCATGACATCCTGGTCTACTACAGAACCAGAGAATTCCCCTCAGGGGCGAACCGAAACGAAAAAAGGATGCTTCAAAGATTGGCATTGGGATACTTCCCCAGTGGTGAAACCCTATACAAGAGAGGGTCCAACGGTGAGCTGTTGAGATGTGTGGATGCAAAAGAGGCGAAGAAAATCCTTTTTGAGACTCATGAGGGAAATTGTGCAACCCATGCCAATGGGCACATGATGGCTAAGCAAATCATGCGACGGGGATATTTTTGGACTACAATGGAAAACGACTGCATCGAATATTTCCGAAAATGCCATAAGTGTCAGATCTACGTAGATCCAATAAACGTTCCGCCTCACAAATTGTTCAACCTCGCCTCACCATGGCCTTTCGCAATGTGGGGCATCGATGTGATTGGTCCCATCAACCCTAAGGCATCCAATGGGCACAGATTTATTCTAGTAGCAATCGACTATTTTTCTAAGTGGGTCGAAGCCACATCATACGCCCATATCACGCAGAACGCATTCCTCAAATTCCTCAGAAATACTATCATCTGCCGGCATGGTCTCCCCAATGAAATCATCACTGACAACGCCAAGAATCTGAATGGCTCGAAGATCCAGAAATTGTGTGATCAATACAAAATTCGACACCTCAATTCCTCCCCATACTGTCCCTAGATGAATGGAGCGGTGGAGGCTGCGAACAAAAATCTCAAGAGGATAATCCGGAAAATGACGGTCACGTAAAGGGATTGGCATGATATGCTTCCCTACGCTCTCCACGCATACTGGACTTCTGTAAGAACCTCAACCGGGGCAACCCCATACTCACTGGTTTTTGGGATGGAAGCGGTAACACCTATTGAAGTTGAAATCCCTTCCCTAAGGATTCTGAAGGAATCAGGGATTGATGAGTCAGAATGGATCCAGTCAAGGTTGGATCAGCTAAACTTGCTAGATGAGAAAAGGTTAGCAGTAGCATGTCATGGGCAGTTATACCAGATGAGAATGGTTAGAGCATTTGACAAAAGCGTTCGCCCACGCGAATTCCAACCCGGGGACCTAGTTCTGAAGAAAGTGCTACCGAATCAAAATGATCCCCGGGGCAAATGGTCACCAACCTACGAGGGACCTTATGTGGTTAAAAAGGCATTTTCTGGAGGAGCCTTGATTTTGACCCACATGGACGGTGAAGAGTTTCCGAGACCTGTGAATGCTGACACCGTAAAGAGATACTATGCCTAAAAAAAAAAAAAAAGAAAAAAAAAAGGAGTAGGAGTGAAAACCCGAAAGGGCGCTCCTAGCAAAATGTGTGAAAGAAGGCGAAAACCCCGAAGGGGCGCTTTCTGTAAAACGAGTGAAGGATGAAAACCCGAAGCGGCATCCTGAAAAAGTGAGTCATCCAAAAAAAAAAAAAAAAAATCTAGGGGCGAAAACCCGAAAGGGTATCCCGAGAACAAAAAGGGAGAAATGAGGAATGGGGGGCATGAAACTAGGATGAAGAGGAAACTGTCACAGTATGAGGCTTCAGAGAACTTGAAATGATGGCAATTAAGAGATTTCAAAATCAGCCACAGGGAATATGTGAGATCTATCCTTGTACCCTTCTTCTTTGAAACTTCTTCTTTGTTTATATTAAACCGTAATAAAATCACACTTCATTCCCCATGTTTCTATCTTTCCCTTATATTTATCTTTCTGCAATCTCGTTATTTAATGCGCTATTTAAATCAGTTAAAATTTTTGCCATAAGATTAAGATTTGACAATTGATAACCTCACGAACTTTACTGTGAGATTTGCAGGGAATGACCTAAAAAAAAAAAAAAAAAAAAAAAAAACAACTAGAGGTGAAAACCCGAAAGGGCACTTCTAGTCATATAGACGAAGGGGAAGTAAAAACCCGCGAGGGTGCTTTTCGGGAGAAAGTCTGAAAAACAGAAATGGGGCATTTGAAGAAACGAGGCCATAGGTCAAGTCTTGCAACTCGTCTTCCATTCGTCATTGGCCTTCGGGATTCTGTTAAGTACACTTCATTGGGGAAGAACTTCTTGTGTCCGGATTAGGCTTGCTTTGTAAGTGCAATTTAAATTTCCTGTCATCAACCTCTGGTTCCTTGATCTAAGTTGATTTTAATTTTCCTGTCATCAACCTCTGGTTCCTTGATCTAAGTTGATTTTAATTTCCCGCAATTTAAATTTCCTGTCATCAACCTCTGGTTCCTTGATCTAAGTTGATTTTAATTTCCCGCAATTTAAATTTCCTACTATCAACCTCTGGTTCCTTGATCTAAGTTGATTTTAATTTCCCGCAATTTAGATTTCCTGTCATCAACCTCTGGTTCCTTAATCTAAGTTGATTTTAATTTCCTGCAATTTAAATTTCCTGTCATCAACCTCTGGTTCATTGATCTAAGTTGATTTTAATTTCCTGCAATTTAAATTTCCTGCTATCAACCTCTGGTTCCTTGATCTAAGTTGATTTTAATTTTCCGCAATTTAAATTTTCTATTATCAACCTCGGGTTCCTTGATCTAAGTTGATTTTAATTTCCCACAATTTAAATTTCCTGTTATCAACCTCTGGTTCCTTGATCTAAGTTGATTTTAATTTCCTGCAATTTAAATTTCCTGTCATCAACCTCTGGTTCCTTGATCTAAGTTGATTTTAATTTCCCACAATTTAAATTTCCTACTATCAACCTCTGGTTCCTTGATTTAAGTTGATTTTAATTTCCCGCAATTTAAATTTCCTGCTATCAACCTCTGGTTCCTTGATCTAAGTTGATTTTAATTTCCTGCAATTTAAATTTCCTATCATCAACCTCTGGTTCCTTGATCTAAGTTGATTTTAATTTCCCGCAATTTAAATTTCCTGCTATCAACCTCTGGTTCCTTGATCTAAGTTGATTTTAATTTCCTGCAATTTAAATTTCCTGCTATCAACCTCTGGTTCCTTGATCTAAGTTGATTTTAATTTCTTGCAATTTAAATTTCCTGTTATCAACCTCTGGTTCCTTGATCTAAGTTGATTTTAATTTCTTGCAATTTAAATTTCCTGTTATCAACCTCTGGTTCCTTGATCTAAGTTGATTTTAATTTCCTGCAATTTAAATTTCCTGTCATCAACCTCTGGTTCCTTGATCTAAGTTGATTTTAATTTCAGTTGATTTTAATTTCTTGATTTTTTTTTTTTCGTTATCAACCTCAACCTCTGGTTCCTTGATCTAAGTTGATTTTAATTTCCTGCATTTATATTTCCTGTTATCAACCTCTGGTTCCTTGATCCAAGTTGATTTTAATTTAACTTCTGATACCGATCCCTAGGTCACTGAATTAGGTATGCTTTAGTTTCAGACACCTAATCGTCCAAAATACGGGTCTGAATCTTTACATAATTCCTACACGGTAAATTTTTCCCTTAATAGAAATTATGTAAAGAGGGGCAGCTGTCGACACCATATTTTGGCCGATCCCCAGAATCAATAAACATTGAAACTGATCCCTAGCACTAAATTTTCCTTTGCCAGCCAACTACATTTCCGACCTCTCTTTGCCATATTACCGATCTCTCTTCACAGAGAATTGAATCAATGCTAAGCCCTCGTATCATCTAAAGTCTTGCCAAGTCGCTCACCGATCTCTCAAGCCAATTGTCAAATTTCCTGACCGGTCGATTACATTCCCGATCTCTCCTGTCAAACAAAATTGAATCAATACTAGATCTTTATGTCACTAGTCTTATTGCCGATCTCTCATTTTAAGTTTAGGAATAATTAAGATTCCGATCCGATGTAATGATGATCTTGATTTTAAGTGGGTTCACCAAATTTCCAATTTTTAATCAAGTCCCGATTAACGTTGATTCCCTATCGATCTCATGCTTATTATGTTTTCCGATCTCTCACACTTAGGTTAATAATCTCTTTCAGTTACTTCGATATACTCAGACAATCAAATGTTAAACAATTTAGAGATTTTTCCGATCACAATCATTCATTGAACAAAAAGGGCATTCCACTTCATTTCATTTCGAAAAATTTGTACAAGTCTCCCCCAGCCTGATCTACATTTTGCTCATTTTCTCTCTCACCCTCGGCCTCCTCTTCGCTTTCCTCTTCGCCTTCGGGAGCCAGGTCGGCCATCCAAGAGAAGTCCTCCTCTGGGTAACGCTTTTGGAGCTCGGCCAAGAGATCCTTGTGAGCGTTCACATAGGCACCGGCTATTCCTGTCACCATCTCTTCATCTTTTGCCTTAAGCTCCTCAGCAAGATGAGCGACCTGAGCAGCTTCGTTGGCCCGGAGTGCCTGGACTTCTCTAAGAGCGTGATCCCTTTCAGCCAGAACATGAGTCTGTTCGGCCATCTTATCCTCATAGTACTTCATCTGCCCCTCAATTTGAGATATGTAATCCCGAGCGGATGAGAGTTGGGATCGGAGGGATGCCACCTCTTGACTCTTCTTCTCGACCTCCTTACCCAGCCGGTGTGCCTTTTCCCGGACCATGTGCTGGTTCACCAAGCACTCTACATTCAGACTCATGGATCGGGTTAGGATGTCGTCAAGATTGTCCGGAGACAGTCTTTCCCGATCCTCCCGAAGGTAGATGGAAGACCCCAAAACTTTGGCAAAATCGGGGTTCTCCTGAATGGTCCGATTGTTCTCTAGGGAAGCAATCAGTACTTGGGTGCCACGAGAAGAGGGCCTCGTAGGAGGTCGGGAACGACCCCCTTCTGTGCTTGGAGCAACTGGAGGAGGTGGAAGCGGCTCTTCCTGTTGAGGAGGAGATCAGACAGCTTCAGTGATCGGCGGCCCCGAAGGTCGGGGCGGACCTCCTTGCGTCTCCCCAGGTTCATGGCCGGGAGTTTGAAGTAAGGCCGAACGCTTCATCTCCTTTATTTTCTGGGAAATCTCTCTCTCCTTCTTCCGTTTCCTGGAACCTTCACCGCCCGCCATACCTACACAAAAAAGAGGTCAGTGAGATCGATAAGGTCTAGAGATCTGAGAAATAGAAAATACCGATGCCAAGATCAGAGAGCTGAAGCCCGCGCTTTTCGCCCGTGATCAACTCCATCGTCCAATGATGCACTTTCTAGCCACCGCATCTAAACAGGAGTACTTTTGAGTGGCAGCTTGATTCTTCAGCTCCAGCACTATTAGGCTTTCCTCCTTATTCAGGGTAATACGCTTCGGAATCAAGGGCCCCTGGTGCCACCAGCTACGGGGGAAGTCCTCGAAGCAGGTCGGATTTTTGCTCCTCAGAATGAAGAAGCGGTTCTTCCAATTCTTAAGGGAGGAGGGCAGATCGGTGAAGAGCCCGCAATGAGGCTTCGCTTGAAAGAACCAATGCTCGTCATCCTTTCGGTGAGTTAGCCTGTGCAGTTCGGCGAACACCTTAGCCGTAGGTCTGATTCCCTTAGCTCGGCACAGGCCTCGGAAGGCTACCAAGATCCGTCACGAGTTAGGGTGAATTTGAGCGATGCACACTCGGTGGAATTTTAGGACCTCCTTGAAGAAGTCGTCCAGAGGGAACCGAAGACCGGCCTTTAACTGTTCCTCGTATACCATCACCATGTCATTCTCTTCAAAGGAGTGATCGGCTCGGTGATCGCCGTGACACCGGATAAGTTCATATGAATCGGGCTCTATGTTGTACTCCTGGCTAAACGACTGCAGATCGGTTTCTTGCAAGATCGACGGCAGCTCGTCCATAGGAAGATTCTCCCTCCCCGAAGGAGGTGCATGCCTTGATGGTGCGATCCGCCCCCGAGCTGGAGCGGAGACCCTAAGAGGTTCCGGTTGTGCGCTCGGCCCGACCACCTCTTCTTCATCAGATGACCATGAAACATGGACGGAAGGTGGGCTTGCCGCTCTCTGACCTTCGGCGCCGCTCATTTTTAAGAAAAACAAAGAACTTAAAGCTAAAAGAAGGATTAAAACCCTTACCGGAGCTTGAACGGAGTCGGAAGAGCTTGAAAAATCGGGAGAGTTTTGGAATTGCTTGCGAGAGACAGAAAATGGCATAAAGTGAGAAACTGGCTAAGCCCTACCCCTATTTATACTCGTTCGAGCATTTAATGCTCACGATGTCCCAGGCAATGCATCGGTTAACGAGATTCGCCAGCTGTTCTGACACGTCTCTCAAATTTCATAAAGAGAATGGCTAATTAGAGATCGGCATATTAAGATAAATGTTTCGAATTGCGGATCAGTTAAGGGTTGTTCAGTTGGGAACCAGATTGGATAAACACATCAGAGATCGGAAAATAATCAATACAATAATAATAAGATGATAATTGACTTTTATTTCCAAGAGATCGGATTACATCATTTGGGCGATCTCTAGGGATCGGAATAATAGAGATCGGAAGATGGGGGATCAGCAAGAGAGATCCGAATAGGAGCATGGGAGGGATCGGAAGGCAAAAGGAATAAGACAAATCCCAAATAACAGTCGTCAGAATCAGAGCCGAGGTAGTTAAAGCGTGGCAGACGAGATCTCCACCGCATGCCTAAGAATCGCCCGCAATGCTGACAGGTGCCAGGGTATGTCATGACAGTCCTGTACATCCCAATCTCCACCGTTGATTTCACTTGTAAGGACGAACCCGGAGCCCTTGGATCAAGAGAGGAGACGACAAGACCAGCGCCTTTCGCTCTTAGCCTCAGATCGCTCCGGACAAGTGGATTTGAGACCGTCAGATTGAAAGAAGAAAAGGACAAATATTCTGAAGAATAATCTCAGCCGTTCATTTTGGTTCTCTTTAATTCTCAAGCATCCGATCATGTCCTTCAAAATCTTGACCCTCCATCTCCCTCAAAATAAATCCTGACCCTTCATGGGGAGCACCCGATTCCTATAAATACCTGCATGAAAAACTATTCAAGGGACGGGCAAAAAAAGTGAGGTAGTTATTATAGCGGAGGAACTCTGAAACTTGATTCAGTTTGTTACTCTGCTACTTAGAAGTGTTGATTAGAAAGACTTTTGAAACTAGTTTTCTGAAGTGTTTTCTTGAAAAGGATTCTGAATACTGGAACTCTACATTTTCAGTTTGTTCATTATCCGGTCACACTCTCACTTTCAGCCCTTTATCATCTCTGTTTTCATTCCCATTGTCCAAGCTCAAACTTCATTCCACTCGTTTTTATCTTAATCTGATTGCATTTTAGCTAAGCACCCTTCAGTTCACGACGAACATCAGCCCTCAGGCTAATCAGTCCGCTGTCTTATCACTATTTGTCACCTCGTAGTTATTTCAATAGTTTTGGCTCCTTACAGGTAAGAGTTCATATTGCTGTTTTATTAAGTGTTTACGTTTACTTTTCGCACTTTCTTTGTTCTTCTTACGTATGCGATTTTCTCCAAGTTCATTTTGTGCAAAAAAAAAAACCCCAAAGAATGTTACTCTCGAGTTATCTCTTTAGTGATCAGTCCATCATTTTATTAATCTTCGTCATTTCTGAATGCAAGTTTTCTAGCTCCTAGTAGCGTGTAAGTGGTTGGGTAAAACGTAGGTAACTGCAACTTAAGGGTCTCTTTTGAGAGAGAGAGCCTGAATAACATGTCAGGAAAATATCCCAACTATTAGGCTGACGTAAACGGCAATTCGGCAAGATGCCATAAAGTGGAATAAAACCAAAGTAAACGAAACAGAATAGATCGGACATTAATAGGTATTGGTAAGATGACTACATGGAAGGTTGGTAAATCAAGTCTAGTATCCCCCGTTTAGTCACAAAATACCAATTAGTTAAAAGAAGCCTTATCCCCAGCACCTTTGAACGCCAGAATCCTTAGCTTTAGGTCCTTATGACATGTAGCTGAAATTAAAATTCGGGAGATCGGAAAGATCCCATTCAGGTTCCTGTTAATTTAATAGAGATCGGAAGAGAGTTCTTATCCGGTCTCAACTCTAAATTTTAAATAAATACTTAATAGAGATCGGAGGAGAGTTCTTATCCGGTCTCAACTCAAAATTTTAATAAATATTAAATAGAGATCGGAGGAGAGTTCTTATCCGGTCTCAACTCAAAATTTTAATAAGCATTAAATAGAGATCGGAGGAGAGTTCTTATCCAGTCTCAACTCAAAATTTTTAATAGAGATCGGAGGAGAGTTCTTATCCGATCTCAACTCAAAATTTTAATAAATATTAAAGAGTTCGGAGAAGAGTTCTTATACAATTCTTAAATTAAATTTTAATAAAATAGTTCTTTTAAATAAGATTAACATGCAACAGTAACTCACTAAGGTTGTCTCATTTACTTATGTATCTGGGTGATCCAAATTTAGTGAAAAATCAAATGCTCCTTTAGTCAAAAGGATCAATATGTCCATTCAAGCCCTCCTAACTAATGCAAAATTAAATCTACTTACCCTTATTAAGGGACGAGGTGGGGTGCCTAACACCTTCCCCACCCATTTACGGACCCCGAACCTAGAATCTCTGTCTTGAAGTGCTTTCATTTCAATTTATTTTCCAAATGGTTTTCTTTAGTTTCCCTCAAAACTAAGGTGGCGAATCCTCACTCTTTCCCACTTCGGTGAGGGTTCGTTCAGGCGACCGCAAAATCCCTTGCGACACCCACTAGAACTATTACAGGTTGGAGAATGTGCATAGACTATAGGAAGTTGAACAATGCTATAAGAAAAGACCATTTTCCCCTTCCTTTTATGGATCAAATGTTAGAAAGATTAGCCAAGCATTCATTCTTTTGTTACTTAGATGGATATTCTGGTTTCTTTCAAATTCCAATCCATCCTGATGACCAAGAAAAAACTACCTTTACCTGTCCCTATGGCACCTTTGCCTATCGAAGGATGCCATTTGGATTGTGTAATGCGCCTGGCACATTTCAAAGGTGCATGATGGCCATTTTTTCTGATTTTATTGAAGAAATTATGGAGGTTTTCATGGATGACTTTTCAGTATATGGCACTAATTTTGATTCATGCTTGACTAATTTGTCTAAAATCTTGTAGAGATGTGCTGATAATGATCTAGTGTTGAATTGGGAGAAATGCCACTTTATGGTCCAAGAGGGGATCGTTTTAGTGCATTTGATCTCAAATAGGGGAATTGAAGTGGATAGAGCTAAAATAGAAATTATTGAAAAAATGCCCCCTCCAACCACTGTCAAAGGAGTGCGGAGTTTTCTTGGACATGCCGGGTTTTACCGGCGATTTATTCAGGATTTTTCTAAACTTGCTAAACCCTTAACAAATCTCTTGAATCATGATGTTAAATTTGATTTTAATCAAGATTGTATGGTTGCTTTTTGCAGGTTGAAGACGGCCTTAACAATGACTCCTATCATGCAACCCCGGATTGGACTTTGCCATTCAAATCATGTGTGATGCAAGCGAGTTTCTTGTTGAGCCGCCCTTGGCCAATAAAAGATAGAAAACCTTATGCCATTTACTATGCAAGCCGAACCCTTGATAAAGCTCAAGTTAATTATGCCACAACTGAAAAGGAGTTCCTTGCGGTAGTATTTGCACTCAATAAATTTCGTTCTTATTTGGTCAACTCAAAGGTAATAGTTTTCACTGATCATGCAGCAATAAGGTATTTAATGAGCAAGAAAGAAGCTAAATCTAGGTTGATTAGATGGATTTTGTTACTTCAAGAATTTGATTTGGAAATAAGAGATAAAAAAGGTGTTGAGAATGTGGTGGCTGATCACCTTTCTAGGATAAAAACTGAAAATAAAGATGATGAAATTGTGCCAATTGATGAGTTTTTCATGAATGAGCAGTTGTATGTGTTGAAATCTGCACTTCCATGGTTTGCTGATATTGTGAATTTCTTGTCTTGTGGTGTCTTGCCACCTGATTTATCTTGGTAGTAAAAGAAAAGATTCTTGCATGATGTTAAATTTTATTCTTGGGAAGAACCTCTTTTGTTTAGGAGATGTAATGATGGAATAATTAGGAGATGTATACCAGAGGAAGAAATACATGATGTTATTTACCATTGTCATTCCTCTGAATATGGTGGTCATTTTAGTGTCTCAAAAACTGTTGAAAAAGTCTTGACCTCGGGTTTCTATTGGCCTAATATGTTTAAACATGTGAGAGACTTTGTAAGCAAATGTGATAGGTGCCAAAGAGTAGGCAACATTTCCAAGAGAGATGAGATGCCCCAACAGTCCATATTAGAAGTTGAATTATTTGATGTGTGGGGAATTGATTTCATGGGGCCATTTCCATCTTCTTATGGGAATAAATATATCTTGGTAGGGGTGGACTATGTATCTAAATGGGTAGAAGCTATTGCTACACCTACCGATGATGCAAAAGTTGTGGTGAAATTTCTAAAAAAATTTGTTTTAACTAGATTTGGTGCCCCACGTGCCATAATCAGTGATGGTGGTAGCCATTTTTGCAACCACCAATTTGAAAAATTGATGAGAAAATATGGGGTAAAGCATAGGATTGCCACACCATATCACCCTCAAACAAATGGCCAAGTAGAAATCACAAATAGAGAAATCAAGCAAATCTTGGAGAAAACTGTCAACAAGTCCAGAAAAGATTGGTCCCTTAAATTAGATGACACTCTTTGGGCATATAGAACAGCATTTAAAACCCCCATAGGAACTACACCTTATAGGTTAGTTTTTGGGAAATCATGCCATTTGCCCGTAGAGTTAGAACATGAAGCTTATTGGGCCATTAGAGCAATCAATTTTGATTTACAAGCTGCTGGACACAAAAGACTTTTGCAACTAGATGAGTTAGAAGAATTGAGACTTGATGCTTATGAAAATGCTAGGATCTATAAAGAAAGAACTAAAAAATGGCATGATAAGCATATCAAGAAAAAGGACTTTAAAGAAGGAGATTTGGTTCTCTTATTCAATTCAAGGTTGAAATTTTTTTCAGGAAAATTAAAATCAAGGTGGTCCAGTCCATTTAAAATTGTAAAAGTTTTCCCTCATGGTGCTGTTGAAATTTTTGGTGAAAAATCAGGTAACTTCAAGGTAAATGGGCAAAGGTTGAGGCACTATTCAGTTGGTGAGCCAATTGAGAAGATAGCAACTTGCTATCTCTCTCATTCTCCATAAAATCTTGAGTGAGTATGGTCAAGCTAAAGACCTAAACTTAGCATTTTTGTGCATAACTCCCAATTTTTCATTGATTCTTTATTTCTTTCATATATATATTTGTTTTAAGTTTTTCTATACTCCTTATTCAGAGTTTAACATTGTTCTAATTTCCTTGTGCAGATGGGATGCAATGCATTGCAAGCAAATGAGCATAAAATTTTTTTTTGTTTTTGTGATAGCTTTAAAATTTTTAGTTTTAAATTTGTTCACTTATAATTTTCATCTTTCTTTTGTTGAGTATTTGCTGGTGCATATTGCTGGATTCATTGCCCTTTTTGTTTATTTTAAGAGAAAATTTTTCCAAACCTTGACATCTTGGTTTAAAAAGGAAAATTATTTGAATGTGGATGTGTGAATAGGTGCTTTGAAAAATTATTTTTTTATGAGTATTTGATGAACATAACAAGTTGAACAATTAAATTCATGTTATGAAGGTTTAATCATTTGAAATCTAATTTGTTTCAATTTTTTTAGGTGCTATGAAATTTGGTCAAATTTGGGCAGCAGACTGCACAACCTGCGACATAACCGGGTTTGCTTGTGTCACCGCTTATGTCCGCTGGACACATTTTTGGGCAGATTGTTGCACAACCTGCAACATAATCGGGTTTGCTTGTGTCACTGCTTATGTCCGCTGGGCACACTTTTGGGCAGATTGTTGCACAACTTTCGACACAACCCCCCTATCCTTATGTTCTAACTTGTGTCGCCTGTTTGTTTTGCAGGATAAAAACTCCCTTCACTGGAATGGGCCAGCAGCAAACCCAAAGCCCTAAAAACCGTACCCCATAAGCCCAAGCCCGAAATTAAACCTAAAACCCAACCGACTAAAACCCAAAGCCTACACCCAAGCCCACAACCCAAAACCTAAAGCCCCTAACCCGATAACCCATTACCTTCCTCTTCCTCTCGACATCACCCCCGACACAACCCTCCCATCCCGCCGTCACCTTCATCTTCACCGTCGCCTCCACCACCCACCATTCTTCCCATATTTCTCCTTTTCCGATCACGCCCCTCCATTTTGCCATGTCCGACTCCCCATTATCCTTCGAAAACTCACCCCCCCACTCCTCACAGCCGCTGCAGCCCCAAGGCACCCTGCCCATGCACGCCGACCCATCGCTGGCCCATTCTGGTGACGCTCCGATTGCCACATTCAAGAAGAAAAAGGCGAAAAGCATTAAACCACACAAATCAACGTGCGGCGTCAAGAGGAAGCGACCCGAACCGACCACACAATAACCCCCAATTCCGCCTCCAATGCCGGCCGCACCTGCTGTCCGACGTGGCATCCCGAAGTCGGCGGTTAAGCGCCCCGGTACATCTAAAGGTAACCTTGCATTCCCCTCCTCTTTGCCTACTGCTACACACTGGATATTACCTACTGCCGACATGAAGAAAAATAAGGCAAGAGTTGTAGCTCGACAAATGGTTCAAAGTCGGTATTTGGATGTGTCTACACTTAAATCCTTGAAGATATATGATGAAATGCAGACTCTATTAGATGCTTTAGGTTGGGTGCGATTTGCACATAAACAGGAACTGGTTTACCCCATTTTAGTGTAGGAATTTATGGCCTCCCTGTCCACTAATGAGCATAAAATTGTATTGGATAATGACTTGACAATCAAATTTAGATGCCTTGGTCAAGATAGGGTGCTGTCTATGGATAATTTTCACCATATATTTGGCTTTCCACCTGATGGTCTGTTCAAAATACCTACTAGCCAATGGGACTATAATGCGTGTGAATTTTGGAAGCGAATTGCACCTTCAGCAGGTACCTTCAAACCAGGACACAGTAAGGCCTCCAAGATTGAGAATCATGCTTTGAGATTGCTTCAGCGACTAATTGCAAATACAATTTTAGGCAGAGGATCTAGTGTTGGCACAATGTCACAGTATGATCTATTCTTTTTGTGGTGTGCAAAAACTGGCAAAAAAGCTTCCCCTGGTTATTATTTTTGCCGCCATGTGATCCGCCAGACCACTAGGGGTACTGGTAACATTGTCTTTGGAGGATTGGTCACACCCATTGCCCATTATTTTGGCTTTAATCCTCAAATGCACAAGTGTCCTGCTCTTCCAACGGGTTTGTTATTTTTGGATGGACCTCATTTGGCCAACCAAAAATTTTGTATCAAAAATGAGGCTACCAAGCTGTATGAGATTCCTGCACTAACAGAACCACCACCTAGTTCTCCCACTGCAATTAGCTCCTCCTCAAAGATCGAGCGACCATTTGAGCAGCCTTTTACACAACCTGCAAGCCGAGCTCCACCAGCTGCTCAACCTGCTTCATCAACAGCTTCTGGACCATCCATAGCAACTCTTTTGACATTCATGGAGAATCTCAGTGATGAAATCTATTCTTTTCGGCAAATGACGGATGTCTCTTTTCAAACACTACGAGATTTAGCTGACATATATTTGGATAGAAGTGCTGAAATGCAAGACGAGTTGAAAGTCATGCGAGCTAAGCTGGAGAAGATCAAAACAAACCAGGCACTGGTTTTGAGCATCATCTCTCCACAGCAACCACCACAAGCACCACCACCTCCACAAGATGGCAAGGGCAAAGGACTTCTCATACCTGACTGACCAGCTTTTATTCTCCATTTACATTTCATGTCTTTAATTTCGTTGCTTAATTAATTAGTATTTTGAACTTGTTTAGTTAATATTTTGCTTGTGTTGTTTTTTTTAGTTCCTCATAAAATACATTTTTCTTTTATGTTTCTAGTACATTACTCACTTGCTTTTATGTGCTACTTCGGATTTACACTTGATGGTTACATTTTTGAGCTTAACTTCCTATTTCAACTTTTTGAGTTTAATTGATTTAATGGATTCCATCGCACTGTTTCTTTTGCAATGAGTGCAGCAGCTGTCCAAATTTTATCTAATTAAATTGGCTACACTTCAATGAGGTAACACTTCTTATCTCAACTTGTGTCACTTTCAACACAAGTTGTGCTATCGCTTATGCAATAGGGTAATAATTCTTTATGCACATATAGCCAAATTATCCCATTTCTTGCAATCTTTTAACATTGAGGACAATGTTCATTCTGAGTATGGGGGAGAGGGTAAATTTTTTGCAAAAATTATTTTTCCTTTTTCATTTGTATATAGTGACATACTCATTCATCACTTCATACTTGTACATATTCACATACATACACTTGCATATAGCTTCATATACTTAGTTATGCACACTTAGTTGCATATAGGTTGACTATACATTTATACACTCATGCATTTTATTCATTCATTTAAAATTTTTGAACTTTTAAACCAGTCTTTGAATTCCATAAGCCACTTATTCAAACAATCCAACTTGCCTTTAGATGGTTAGTGGAATGAAAGTTCCAGCTGGGTATAAAGTCTTAAGCATTATTCGTTCTCTTACTTAATAGCTGAAAATTAATACATTCATCTAGGTATGCAGATTCTGATTAGTTATTTTGAGTTTTGAGTGTCTGGATAAGCCTTTAAGGAAGAAAATGGTCATTGTCGTCTCACCATTCCTAGAACAAGCATCTTAGATCTTTCAAAGCGAAATTTTTAACTTGCATTTGATAAGAATATGATTTAGGCATTCCTTCATATTTTAAACCTCACATTTAGCCTTAACCTACCTTAATCTCATTTCAACCCTTGCAAACCCCCCTTGAACCTTAATTCCCTAATTTCTTTGGAACCCAAATCATTTACCTAGCCATTAAACCTAAACACTACCACCTATTATGAGAATAATATTTTAGCAATTAAGTGCATAAAAAAAATAAAATAAATAATGATATATATATAAACTTGGAGGATTGAAACATCTTGAAAAGTGCTAGAGTAATTGTGAAAAGTTGATAAAAAAAAATGGTAACCAAAATATCCCAAAGGTAATTTTGGGTGTGACGTGAAATAGGGACGCATACAAAATAAAAAAATATTATAAAAGTAGTCCCTTTATTGTGATAGCACTTAAGATTCATTGTGAATTTCTTTCCTCTTTATAAAAAAAAATTATATTTGAAAAAAAAAAAAATGGATGCACTTTGAGTTTCATGATTAATATTATTCTCATATTTTGTTTTCCTTATTCCCTTTCTTTGTTAACTACAATTTTACCCTATTTAACCCCATTACAACCCTTAAAAAGACCTAATGATTCTTTGAAAAATGCTTGTTACATTAGTAGAGTTAGATCTTTTATGCTTGCATATGGGTTTGGCAATATAATCTTCCATACATTACTCACCATCTATTTGAGACACATTGGCTATCTATTTCATTTAGGTTTGTTTTGGCACAATTGACTCTTATAGCTGGTTGGTATTTGTTGCTTGGGTTGATTGGTTAATTCTTAGCTATTCTGTAATTGTTGAGAGTGCTTGCTTCATTCTTTGTGCTTTTGCTGGTGGGAACTTGGAATGTTGGTGGCTAGAGGTAAGTTGGTGGTTTGGATTAGTGATTTTTGTGTTTTCAAAGACTAATTCTATTCCCTTCCAAATGAGTTTTAATGAAATTTTGCTTGGGGACAAGCAAGAGTTTGAGTATGGGGGAATTTGATGCATGCATTTTAGATCATCATTTAGGTGTAATTTTTACACATAATTTACCCTTGTTCATAGCTATTATTATAGATATTAGTATATATTTAGTCAATTTTACAATTTTCACACTTCTTAGTTTAATTTTTGGAATTTATTTGTTTTGTAGGTTAAATTTGGAGAAATTTGATGTATTTTGATCAGAGTAGCCATTTGGAGGAGATTAGAGTTGAATTGCAAAAATTTTTAAAGTTGAGTAAAAATGGCCGAGAGCGACACAACCTGCAGCACAACCGAGTTAGCTTATGTCGCAAGTTGTGTCGATCGTCAGATATTCAGGCCGAGAGCTACACAACCCGCGACACAACCCGCGACATAACCGATCCAGCTTATGTCATTTTTACTGGAAATGGTTGACGTGGCATTTCCGTTACTCTGGCTTTTTACCTCACTTTCTCTGGAACCTTCCCCCTTTTACCCATTCTAGGGCAGTCCCCTCACCTATATAAAGTCCCCTTTATCATTTTCTTTCCATAGAGAGCAAGGGAGGCATTTTTGGCAAGAAAAGAAAGAGAGAAAGAGGGAGCACGGGTTCCATTTCTGCAGTAGCAGCAGGAGCTCGTTTTCTGCACTTTTCTGCAGCAGATTCTGCTGCATATTTCTGGGTTTTTCTACCCCTTAGCTTACATTTCCATTATTTCTTCATTTATACATTTGGGTTTGTCTTAAAACTATGAATAGTGAGTAGTTGTTTGAGATTCTAGAGATGGGTTTGTAAATATTGATTTGTATTGTGGTTTTGAACTGATTTAGCCATTTAAATGGGATTTGTTACATTTTGATTTATTGCTTGTGAGCTTGTTGCCTTGCTTGATGAATGGGCCCTCATTAAGTTAAGCTTTAATCCTTAATAGATGGACTAAAAAGTGAATATTAGGGATAGATAATCTTGCAATAAACTTTATTTTCTTGGTGTTAGAGATAAGCTAAGAGGATTAAGGGGAACTTTCTAAAATTCAATTAGAGCTTTAAATGGGTTTTTGTTAGGTTTGAAATACTGTGAAAACAGGGTTTGATTTAATGAAAATCAACTTTGAAATGCTTGAAAAAGGTTTCAAAAATTTAAGAATTGATTTCCCTCAAAATTGCAATTCTCATGTGTTTGGCTAAATTAGGGATAAACCACATGCAAACAATATTGAAAATCCAATCTCTAGAATCACTTTAATTTTTATTGAATTTAGATTTAATTCCTCTCAATTTCATAAATAGAAATTTCAAATTAATTTTTGGTAATCTAGTTTAATTAATTTTAGTTAATTGTTTGATTTAGTTTTAATTCCTCAAATACCAATTTTAATTCCAAATTTCATTTTATATCTTTAATTTTTATCATTCTAATTAGCTTATACTTTTATTTCCAATTTAAGCACAATTCCCTGTGGGATCGATATCATTTTTTTTTAAACTATACTACTGTGACCCGTGCACTTGCGGACACCGTATCACATATATGGGTTGAAGAAAGCTTTAGCACATGGAGGATATAAAATGATGGAGGTATCCATGTGAGAAAATGGTCTTTCGGTGGTGTATGAGTAAGCACCATCAATGAGCTTAAATTGATGGTTTTATCAATTTTCTCACCCACCAACTTCATTTCTGACTCATTTACATAGAAGCCCTGTTCCAATAACCCTCCAAGGATAAAAAAGTTGTTTTCTTTAACTTTAAATTCCATTTCTTCTTCAAGTAACTCCTTTGCTTATAGAAGCTCTATTGGTAACTCATCTTCAAGGGATTTTTCTTTTTCTAATTGAGGCTCCACTTCTTCTGCAGATTCAAATTCCCATGAAGCATTGCCATATCTTAACCTATTGTCCCCACCTTGATTATTTAGTTCCTCCTCATAAAGACCATTCATGATCTTGATTGATAGCTCATTTTTCTTCATTAATGTTTCAAGATCATCCAATTTAGCTATCATCTCTTTAAGTTTCATTCCTTGGTCTTTTTGAATCTTCAATAATTGGTTAAAGAGATTTTCAAATTTATCTTCTACCTCTTCATGTTCCACTCCTTTCTCTTCTTCAAACTCAAATGGTTGGTGTGAAATATTGGATTGGTTATCGTATGGGAGATATTGGTGATTCCAACCCTACAGTAAAGGGTCCCAATGCCAATGGTAATTAAAATTCGCCATGTCATTCAACAAATGAATGACAACCTTATGACCTCTTTGAAGAACATGATCACCAGCTGCCCTAGCTCCATAATCTACCCAATTTCTTGTCACTTCATCCAAACCATCGTAGAAACAAAGAATTAGAGATTGATTTGAAAGGTTATGGTTGGAAAATCTCTCTACCATATCATTGAATCTTCCCCAAGCAGCATAAAAGGGCTCCAAGTGCAGTTGAGCAAAACTTGTGAAGACTTGTGCATGAAACATTTCAAAATACCTCACAAGATAAGCAAATGGAAACAAAATTAGAAATATAAAAGAAAAAATTCAAAAAGAAAAATGCAAAGTAAAGTAATAATAAAAGAAAATGTCGAAATTAACCAAACAACCAAATCATCTAATATCAAACAATAATTCCCCGACAACGGTGCTAAAAACTTAATGTGTGTGATCCGCAAGTATACGGGTTGTATCAAGTAATAAAGTGATAAGTAAAATATCATTTACATGAGAAATTGTATTTAAGTACTAAACTATGGTTGTTTCAATTATTTAGACTAATAGTAATTTGTAGGAGAACTAAATTAACTAAATGCAGGAATTTAAATGGAAAATAAAGAAAATAGGCAATGGCAATGTAAATAAAATCTTAATTTAAGCAAAAATTAACTAAATTAATAATGGATAAGCAAGAACTAAGACTAATTTATAGTAAAAATGATTCCAGAATTGGGGTTTATGAATTAAATCTATTGGGATTTCTCTTAGTTCATCCAATTTTAAGAGAAAATAGAGTTTGAATGTGATTGATTCTGAAATCCTTTGATAATTTTTTCAAGCAAACCGAAGAGTATTTTAAGAAAACTAAACCTACTTTCGTATAATATTTGATTCACTTAAAACCTATTAAGTTTTATAATCAATCAATGAATCTTCTTAAATCTTTAGTTTATTTTTAAATCTAGGTGTTTTTAAGTTCTATTCCTTGATTATCTATCAATGATTTTCACCTTTAGGTTCTTTAATCAAAGACTAAAAAGTAGACCCAATGGAATCCAACATTAGGTAAGTCATAAAGTACACAAGGAAAAGAATCAAAACTCATATTTATATAAATCTAGATAAAACCCAATCCAAATCCACAAATAAATTCAAAACATTACAACACAACTCTGAAATCTTAGAAAAAATATTTTATCATAGTAAAATTTACAAAAGAAAAATGATAAAACTAAGAAAGGAAACATAAAAATAGAAAAACCTAGGTGAAAGAGAACCCAAAACTCTAAAAAACTGCAACTAAATGTCACTTGGTAGTAGCTCTCCAGCAGAAATGGTGTTCTCCCTTCTCTTTCTTATTTTTTTTTCTTTTCTTGCGTTATTCCTTCTTCTTACTTCTTAGGGCAAAAAACTAGAAAATTATGCTTTTATATGGACTCAAAAGTTACCCTAAAGTAGGTCTAAAAATGAATAAGAGCCAATGAATGGATAGGAGATGAGATGTAAAAATTTCCAAGTCAGCAAAACTTATCACCTTTTGGGTTGTCTGTTGAGGGTATTGCTTACCCTCAGCAACATTTTAAGCAAATTTCGGCTTCTGCATGGCCTGTCTCCTTAGGATAAGCAATACCCTCAACAAATCTCAGTAAGTTTGTGTTGAAATGAGTTTTTTCGCTTATGCTTGACTTCCAGCTTAACCTGAGCCACACCTTAAACACTGCCGCACACCCTAAGTAAGATCTCAAGCAGGATCCTAAGCAAATCTTGGTAGGTTTAGATTTCAAAACTTATTTTCTTCATCTTTTTTCTATTCATTAAGCTTTCAAATCTCCTCAAATCATCTCCTAATGCATCATTGACCTTTAATTTACCATAAAAACCTATTAAAAAATCCAAATTGCAAAAATAAAATATAAAGTAACTAAAATTAATAATTTACCTAAAATAAAGCTAAAAACATAAAAAGTACTTAATTATTAGGGTGAAATGGATGCAAAACTATCCTAAAATGCCTATATGAAATGAGTGTAACAATATATTCAACATATTTATATTTTAAATCTATAATGAATCGAATTTAAATAAAAATTTCCCATATATAAATTGTTTATATCATGTTATGTATATAAGGATTGTAAATAATTATTGATCTTAATTTTTTTAAGAGAAATTTTAAAAAATTTGTGATATGAATCATGTGTATAAATATGAAAAGAGGTTTATTATGAATTTTAATGCTCTTAAATTTAGTCAAATTCTAGTGCTGATTGTAAGTGAATGGGTGATATCACAATAAAAATGAAAATTATATTGAGTGAAATTTATCAACCAAATTAGGTAATGAAGCACTAAATCTGGCACTAACCAGATTATATATACTGTGATTTGCCTAGCACCCACATTGACTTAAGTCATATTGTTCAAACAAATATTAATAATTATGCTGGTTGGTAAGTAAAGAGTAAACTCCCTTGAAGCTTCCATGATTCCATTATGAGAATTCCATTAGTCCAAGACATGAGAAAGTGTGCAATAGTGGTCTGAAGCTTTGAATTATTAGTTGTGGAATATGAAAAAGCAAGTCTGAATAAGTAAGATGATAAGAAATTTCTTGTTGAAAATTTTGGCAATTGTTATGATTAGGATACGAGCGGAGTCTCTATAAAGGGACAGGCAGTTGCGTTCCTTTTCCAAGGCCCAAGCTCCTGTTAATTATATGCATTTCCCTTAATTTCAAAGCTACTAAGATGGGCAAGAGTATGAAGATTTTCATTGCCATACTTACCTTCCTCATCATTTTGGTTATGGCAGCGCTTCCAACATCTGCTCGTCCACTTCAAAAACCCGGTATGTACCTGTTACTTTACAAATTAAATAGATAGTTTCAAGCAAAATTATTTAACGTTGATGGTGTCTTGTAGACAGTTGCATAGATGCATGTCCAAGTCCATCACTACCCGAAGGACCAGGAAAGCGCAGATAGATGAACAATAAAAGTACGGAGACTGCTAATTAGTTAAGAAGCTCAAGTAAAAAGTATAATCCTGCAAAGGAGGAAGATTCAAGATATAAATACGTGGATTCTAATATTTTATATATGAATTTTACTAAATATTGTATTTTAAATTGACAATAAATTGAATTTAAGCAAAATTACGAGCATGTGAAGGATGCTGCCCATTGTTTCTTTTGTTTGTTTCTGTTGGACTTCAATGGTTAAGAGAGTTGCATTCTCTCTTTTTTGGTGTTGACATAGATAACACCAGGAGGATATATAACCTAGTTCTATAATAAATTGCTTTACCCTTCACTTCATTAACAGTTTTGGTATGAATTCTTTTTTTCTTTTTGTATTGTCTGAACAAATACCAAAGAAAATGAATTGATGAAATAAAAAAGAAATTTTTTTTGACAAATAATTTTCATTTATTAAGCGCTATGTGTATTATGTGTATAAGATGGAAAGAAACTCGTTATGGATTTTAGAACTTATTTGATTCAAAATGTTTTAAGAAAATATGAAATAAATATATTTGATATGTAAATTAATTTCTTAGGAAGTAATTTATTTTAAAATTATAAAAAATAATAATATCTATAATATAATTTAAAATATAATAAATTAAAATGCAAATTTGTAAATTACATTACACTTAGCTATGAAAGTGTAATTTACCTAGTACCACATATATAAGTTACTTTAATTGCATAATAGAAGTAGAATGACCTATTTTTCAAAAAGTTAGTTCGATAATGCTAATAAAACAAGACTCCTTTTTAAATATTTCAGGAAGTTTTACTTCTTTAGTTTACTTACCCACAACTAAATAAAGCCTTAGTGACCTTATAGAAAGTGCAGAAAAGAGTTTTATTTTGGTCTGTATTATCAAATCAACTTCTCAGAAGGCATTTTGCTTCTCTTGTGCAAAGTAAGTAACTTACTTAGATAAGATTTGGTAAAGTTACACTTCTTTACTTAAGTATAATATGATTTATTAATTTGTTCTTTAATTTGTTACACTTTAAATTATTTTGTGGGTATCATTGTCTTTTATAAGTTAGAAACAAATTACTTAATATAAAAGTTAATTTATATACCAAATACATTTATATTTATATCATACTTCACAAAAAATAAATTTTCCTAAAAGTATACTTTCAGAAAGTGAGTATTTTAAATCATGGATCGTAACAAAGGCAATGGGTGAGAAAAATGTTTTAGGTAATTTGAGGTATTTAAGTCTTTAATTTTAATTTTTATACAAAATAATATTAGGTCAGCATAAGATGCAAATCGACTGTATCATAAAATAAAAAGTTTATTATTCAATAAATTAATATTTATAAAATTTTATATTACAAATGAAATATGAATGGTTTCACTATAAAAATTAAAATTAAAAGACATAATTAAGCACTAAATCCCTCACTAACCACTGATTTGCCAAGCACCCAGATTGGCTTAAGTAATATGATTGAACATTATGAGGGTCGAAATCAATATTTACAATCAAGGGGGACAAACTTTTTGAAAGCTTCCATGTAGGCCACTGTATATTCTTGGCTGCCAATTAAGAGTAAAATCCACGAAAAGCTTTGACGTGGGCCACAATTCAAGACTTGTTAAATATGAACATAAGCTAAGTCTTCCAAGCTTCCATGGAAAAATTTGGCCATCGTGGAAATGAATAGCAAGTGAGCAATACAAGTCGTCATATCTTCCAATTAATTCCCATGGAAGAACTTGGTCGTGGTAAAATATATATATAAAGCCCTACTATATGCATTTCCTTGCTTCAATTAAGATGGCTAGAGTAAGAAGGTTTTCATTGCTCTCCTATCATTTTCGTCATGTTGGCTATCGTAGATTGTCGGCCATCAATACATTGTCATTCGCCTCCCCACTGTAGGTATGATCCTCACTGTCAAGCTACTTGTCTAAGTAAACTAACACCAGAAGGTAGGGGTGGCCACGGTTCAGGAATTGCCGGTTACGGTTCATTAACCGCCGGTTTAGGTTCAATGAAATCATGAACCTGAACCAAACCTCCAGGGGACGGTTTGAAAGACGGTTCCTGAACCGCCCGTTCCGGTTTGAGCCCTGGTTTAAAATGGTTTGAAGGGCTATTTGAAAAAGAACGGTTCAAGACAGTTTGGAGGACAGTTTGGAAGTGGTTTAGGGATGGTTTAAGGGTAGCTTAGATAAAAAAAATTAGAAAAAAATTTTATTGATTCAAAATTTAAGTTTTATTTGTAAAAATATTTTAATTTTTCTTTGAAATCTTTCAATCAAAATAAAATAAGAAAAAAAAAGAAAGAAAATAATTTATCTTTAAGAAAAATTTAATAAATAAAGACTTGAACCTAATTAAAAAACTAGAGATGAAATTAATTTTTTTTAAAGAAATTAGCAAAAAGTGTATGAACTTAATTTTGCCTAAATATCCCTTTAGGATTTAGAGGAATAAAAATTTCTAGTTCTATTACTTGCCTTTTTTTAAAAATTATATAATAATTGATAATTAAAAAGTATAAAAGAGAAAAAAAAATTAAAATAGAGGGTATTGAAAGAAGATTTAAAGTAATAACAAAGTAATTGAGATAGTATTGAAAATTTCAGTAAGTATATAAAATAATAAAGTAGGAAAATTGAGAGAGTATTGGAAATTAAAATGAGTGTAGAAAATAATTATTTAGAGAATTTGAGAAAAATTGAAAAAATATTAAGAATTGAAGAAAATGTAGAGAATAATTGTGTAGAGAATTGATGATATATATAAATGAATTAGGAGTCAGGTAACATATTTATTGAATTTTTTTATATTTAAATTGCCGGTTTAATCCAGTTTGAAATCGTCGATTCAATTCGATTCGGAACCGCGGTTCACGGTTTTTAAAAATATGAACCTGAACCAAATCGCAGAATGATGATTTCAGTCCGATTCGAAGTCGGTTCCGATTTTGATCGGTTTTAGTCCGATTTTGATCGAACCGGTTCCGTTTCGGTTCCGGACTGTGGCCACCCCTACCAGGAGGACCAGGGAAGCACTGATGAGCCGTACTCGTTGGTTTGGAGACCCAGAGGATTAGTTGAAAAAATATGCTAATGCGTATGTAATGGTCTACTACTATTAAATATTAAGGATCGCCAGCGGAACTGTCTTTTTCCATTTTATATTTTATTGATCTTTCAATTTTCACAAGATTAATTATTACACGTCTGAGGTAGAATTCAACGCATGCATCTACCCATGCTTCTCAACTGAGTCGCTTAATCAATTCATTCGCTAACTCATCTTTTGTCAATTTCGTTTAGAAAATCCTTTTTTTTTTATTAAATTTTAATTAATGTTGGAACTTATGACTGATTTTTAATACTATTAAGTTAAAATTTATTAAAATATTAATTAATGACTTGACAGATAAATAAAATTGAAATATATATATAACATACGAGTCAATATTAAAATTGGATTGCCGGTAAAAGCAAAGCAAAATTGATTCTTAAATTTGCAGTTAGGATACTTGGCCTTAGTGCAAGGCAAGATCAGTGTTTTAAAATTGGGATCAACTAATCAAATTAGTTTAATTGAAAAAAAGGTCATCTTAAAAGCTAATAAACATTAATTTTATTTGAATGTTTGTTCTTATTAAATCAATCAAATTAAGAAATTAATTATAATTAATATCTTTTATTAATTAAATTTTAAAATTTTATATATTAAAAATTAATATTATTGAATTAAAAAAAAATTAGTAAATAATTGAGAGAATGAGAACTCGAATTTGAATTTATCAATTAAAATATGCCTTCACTCGTTACTAAATTAGGTTATGCAATTAAAATTAAAATTAAAAAGTAAGCTTTTTTTTTTCTAATATAAAATTTTTAAAACTAAGCTTGCTGGTAAGTAAAGAATAAACTCGGTTGAAACTGCCATGAATCCGTTACGTGGACCATTACTCTAAGACATGAGAAAGTATGCAGTAGTGGTCTGAAACTCCGAACTATTAGTTGTGGAAAGTTAAAAAGCAAGTTTGAATAAGTAAGACGATAAGAAATTTCCGATTCAAAGTTTCAGCAATTGATATGATTAGGATGGGAGTTTATATAAAAGGACAGGCTGTGAAATTTGACGTTAATTTGAGAAGCTTTCAGTATATCTCATTGCCCATTGCATTATTCAAAATCTTTTCAACAAAACAATTATAATCCTCCATAAACAAAATGTGGTAATAAATATAATACTCAATCAATAATCAAAATAACTAGAATTAATAATGAATAACTATTGCAAACTAAATGCCTAGCTAGCTATAACATAATTAAAGACAAATAATCAATGGGTTTAAAATTTAAAAATATTCTCCCTCAAGATGCAAAACATGGTTTTCGGGGGGCAATCCATTTCCTTGTAGAAGAAATACACCATCATCTTGAATTGTCCAATTACATTGCAAGCATTGCATTCTCACTTGATATGCCCAAAACACTCCATGATTAGTGTGGTTTAGATGAACATAACACCAAGCTAGTGGAAACATAAAATCATATAGTTTCCATGATATTTCCATCCCTGTCTTCAATACGTGAAGCCCATCGTCATAATTTTCAGTGCCACACATAAAAGACACATCATGGGTTGCATTATTCATAAGCCTTATTTCTACTATAGGGATTAATAAATCAAGGAACTGTTTCCATAGAGAAACCTCAGCCCTCGACACCGCAGACGAAGATAAGAGAAGCATAATGCATAGTATGCATTTTACGTTATTAGTTGTGGAGATAATCATGGTATCCCAAAAGTGATAATAATGATGATAATGGTGATTCTATTGCAAATCAATAGAGAGACTTTGCCTTATTTCAGATGTTGTTAACAATCTTAATGGTTAAACTCCTTAAATAAAGAATACCTGAGCCAAAAATAGTTATTTTTCTTGTCATGATTGCTTGTTAATTAGTTAAAATACAACCATATCATTATTGTTTGAATTAAGACAGCAAATTAGGACAGAATGTCTAATTTGGGCATAAAATCTATATAGTTTCCCTTTTTTTAATTTCTTAAGAATGTGAAATGATGTTGTAATTAAAAATAATGCACATATAGATATGCCAGTTCTACATACCTGAAAAGTACTAAAAATTACAAGAGAATTCAAAAGTGATATATTTTGAGAGAAAAATAAAATCTTAATTAGAAATAATTTAATTTGAGGCATTAGTAATTTAAATAGTTTAGCCTATATATTAAACTTAAATTTATTAATCCTTTGGCAAACCGAGTCAATGAATCCGGATTAGCATGATATTTGAATATAGAATTTTTATTCAGAACATCTATATGCATGAAAGATAATTAATGTAATATTAATCAAGAAAATAAAATTTTCCTTCATTGAGCTTTTAGCTCACTCCCTTATCTTACAATGTGTGGAAAAAGATTACCAGTCATCAAAATTAAAGTTACGTTTGGTAAAAGGTACAGTAATGTGATAAATTATGTAATTCAATCAAAATTTTAATATAATATAATGTAATTATTATTACGTTCTTATATTTAATTACAAAATGAAAATATAAGTAGTTTAATGTAATAATAATTTTAATATTAATATTTAATTTATTTATAGTGCCAATAATAAGTGGCAGTAGTTACAGTGAATGATAATCAAATAATAGTAATGGTTGAGTGCTGATGGTGGCAGTGACATTGATAGTTAGGTGGTGGTGGCGGCAAGTTGTGGTAGTGCTAGTGGTAGTGGCTAGGTAGTGGTAAAGGTACCAGTGGTTAAGTGGTGATAATGATAGTTAAGTGATGATGGTGGTGATAGCCATAATGGTAACAAAGTGGTGATGATAGTGATAGCAGTGATGACGATTGTAGTGATAGTGGTCGTGGTGATAGTAGTGATAGTGTGGGGTAATAGTGATAGTAGCAGTACTGGTTAGGTAGTAGTCACCAATGACAATAAATAAAAAAATTAAAATAAGTAATTATTATTATATTTATTTTTATATATAATAATCATTATATTACTCGAGACATAATTGATTACATTTATGTAATTATGATTTTATTATATTAAATTTTTATATGCTACCGAATAATATAATCAAATATACAATATTATCATGATTACATTATAATTTTAATTAAATCATACTATGTCACACCTTACTCCTCTGTAAGGTATAACATGATCCCGTATAATTCCTAATGAACTACCGAACTTCACCTACCGATAACTCGTTAAGTACCCTACAAGGGATTTTAAACCATTTTCTTACTTTTTAATAGAAGTGTAAAAACTTGTTCAAATTTTTGTCTAATTTATTTTTACGCAATTTTTGGAAAAATTTCGGCAGAGTACCGTCTATGTTTGAAAAAAACAGTTCTTCAAATACCTGTAAAAACACTTCCAATATTTCTTTTTCTTCAAACTCACTACTACCTCAACATAGATTCAATATCATTTCTTAATTCATTTGTCATAAAAAAAAAATATACTCAATAATTTCATTCATTTTTCATTAAAGTAAAAACAATTTACATTCATCAACCAAACTTTATATTAGCAAATCCAAAATGATATTATTACAACTTTATACAACTGCTCATGACCAATTTTTACATATACATACAGTTACATACACAAATATAAACATTACATTCAGGGTATAAATTTATACCTGACAAAACTTCAGGAAAGGTGGCTTCAAGATCCTCAGCAGCTCACTCTGCTGCTCCTTTAGTCTCTATATCTGTGATAGCAATAACAACCATCGCTGAGTACTATGACTCAGTGGTGCACAACATACTAAAATAACATTTATGTATAATTTAAATCATACGTATTCAAACACATTGCTGAAAATAGAAAACATATGCAAAACATGATTTATAAACTTTTAGTCCAAACAATTTCATTTAGGAGAACTCAAAATGAATTCATAAAAACACACAGTTATATCATACTATTCGAAACATATATATCTAAATAGCCAGAGGCTTATGAGAAATCACAAGGCTAGCTAGCTCAAATATATTGGTACCCATTCAATTTCTTCTTCTATGACACACACCTCAGCACTTCAGTCAAAGAAGGAATCAAAATTTGAAACTATTTCTTCCCACTAGTCATACTAGTGAGGTATTCAAATATATGGTCATGACACTGTAGTTTCAAAATTATCTTAACAATTTACTAAACATTTATAGTCATTTCAAACACATACAAGTAAACTTTTAACAATTTAAGTCAAAAGTATAATACACATTTTGCAATATAAGTAATTCATTTCATGCATTTTGCAAATGAATTTTAAAGAATATTAATGTTGTGCACAAACCTTAAGCGAGTCGCCTCTTGGCCTTGACTCGATGCTTCGGGTTCTTTTCTGGTATTCTTTTCAACTGAAACATACAATTTCATAGTGTTTCAGTACCATAAATTATCATAAGTACAAAAATAATTTCAAATCTAACTTTAATATACTTAATTTGACATTCTTTGAAATTTGTATTTCAGGGTTACTATTCACGATACTATTCAAGTCAATTTGTTAACTTTCTAATACTTAATATATATGGGAATTCTAATTTCACCCACATACCATATTTTGGTTACCTAATTTGTTGGTTTTGGTTGTTCTCTCAAACTTCAAGTCCCTTAGGCACAAATTTCAAATTTTTAGTTTTGATATTCAGTTTTGCACTGTTCTATTGGTTATGTTGCTGTGATAATTTGGCTAAGTTTTCTTCACAGAAGTTGTTCCTTATTGTCTTAACTTTATTTCCCCTTTTGAATCACTCTATTTGGAGTTTTGTAGCCTAATTTATAGCCATTTGAACATAGCTGGCCAGATTTGGTGTTACCCAGAATTCTGGGCATTTACTGATTAATGGCAGTTTTTGTGGGTTGATTGCAGGTGAGTTTTTGGACAGCTTATGATCAAATTTTGGGTTTAGTTTCTTCATGAAAATTGTAGGGCTATGTCTTAGATTTCTACTGGTAAAAATTTAGATCATTTGGACCTTTCTAGGCTAAGTTATGGTCATTTACGTAACTACTGTTCATTTGGTCATTTTTGTATAGATCAGTTTGCCAATTTCGGATTTGGTCTAATTGTTCACTAAGTTATGGTCACTTTCTGGGTATGATTCCTGAATGAAAAATGTGCCATTTTGTGTCTAGTTTCATTCCCAATTCGCTTCACACCAATTGGGTTGGTAAATTTTCTATTTTGGTCCCTGAAAAGGACCTAGGTCAAGCTACTTACAGGTTGACCCTTACCAATCCGAATTTAAATTTGTTTCCAACAATTCATACACACCACAAATGGTCACAATTGACCATTTCTCAACTCAAATAAGGTCAATAACATCATTTGGCCAATTCTCAAATTTTTCATCAATTTTTCACATGCTCAAAACCCTAACTTCACACAAAGCTCAATGTAATGTAATTTAAAGTGTGTATTCATGTTCTACACACCTAATTCACCTCAAATAGCCATTCAAAACCATCAAACTCATTCATAACAAACCCTAACCCTAGCTGGCTGAAATTCATGTTTGGTCCCTCATTTTGATTTGTTTCTTTTCTTTAATTTCTAAGTTAATTTAAGTAGCTAAGCATGCATTTAAATAGAAAATTGAAAGTTAAAACATTAACCTCCTTCTTTGAATTTTCAGTCTTCAAATCTCTATTTTTCTTCCTTCCTTTTCTTGATCAATAGTTGAACTAAGGTGCTAAATCAAGGTTTAATCATAATTTAGTGAAATTTTTGGGGGATTTCTAGGGTTTGTGAAGCTTTGAATTTTAGCTTCAAAGGAGGAAATATATGTGAGAGAGATGAGAGAGGGATGAGGGACGGCTAAATGTGTTGAGGAAGATGAAAATGAATTTTCTTTTTGTTTTTTTATGTCATTTATCTCTTTAAATTAGCCATTTGACTTGGTCAATTATTAAGCAAAATTAATTTTTATTTTGACATCATTTGTGATGTCATCAAGATGATGAAATAAAACTTTTTTCTTTTCTTTTTTTATTTTCATTAATTTTTCAATAGTTCTTTAATTTAATTCTCGATCCCAATATTTTCTTTTCCCCAATTTTATTGGACAGTTAGGTCAGGAATCAAATCTAGGGGTGAATTGACCAAATTGCCCCTCAATCCGGTTTGCAAGTTATTCGATATTTCTTCCGAATCCCTGACCTAATTATTTGACCTGCTTAATAACTCTTTTTTGTGATTTTCTCTTTTCTACTGTGTTCGCAATAGTCCTAAGAAACGCAGCGTCACATTTTACCGTTCGAAATTTGAGTTTAGATTGACCTCGCAGTGATTCCCGAGAAGGTCACCCATCGCTGTGACTCCCGGCTCATTTAACTTCTTATGTTATGTTTTTCTTCTTTATACTTAACTATTTGGTAATTACTAATTATTTGTGTTCAGGGCTTAACTAGGTGTCTTAGACGTCATTCTACTTCTCTTGTCCGAACCGACATCGGCTACCGGAATAGTGAAATATACTAGTCTATGCAAATAGGGATGTTACATACTAAACATAATCTTAAAGGTAGAAAAGCTTCAAATTATCCTGTCTTTAGTGGTCCTAAGAAAAAAAGTAAAAAAAAAAAGATAATCGTATTATTTATAATCACTTGAACTAAATATGAAAGTATATATAGGATTTTTTTGCCTAAACTCAGGTCTATTATGGACCTAATATACAAGATATATAGTGAAATACACTTATTAAATATATGGATACAACATATTTATATTTTAAATCGATGGTGAATCGAATTTAAACAAGAATTTCCCATATATAAATTGTTTATATTATGTTATGTATATGAGGATTGTAAATAATTATTGATCTTAATTTTTTTAAGAGAAATTTTAAAAATTTTGTGATATGTATCATGTGTATGAATACGAAAAGAGCTTTATTATGAATTTTAATGCTCTTAAATTTAGTCAAATTCTAGTGCTGATTGTAAGTCAATAGATGATACCACAATAAAAGTTAAAATTATATTGAGGGAAATTTATGAACCAAATTAGGCAATAAAGCACTAATCTGGCACTAACCAAACTATATATACTGTGATTTGCCTAGCACCCACATTGTCTTAAGTCATATGGTTCAAACAAATATTAATAATTTCGCTGGTTGGTAAGTAAAGAGTAAACTCCCTTAAAGCTTCCATGATTCCATTAGTCCAAGACATGAGAAAGTGTGCAATAGTGGTCTGAAACTTATTGGTTTCAATACCCAGGGAAGTTTAAATAATGCCTAATGTAATGTCCTACAGCTATTAAATTAATATTAAGGATCGCCGGTGAGAATGTGACACAGCCATTGAAGTTTTTATATCCTTTAGATATTAGTATTAAAGAGAAAATTAATAGAGGCTATAGCAAGGTCATATGGTGCGAACGGCGTAGAGTATTCAGAACAGGTAAAAGCTTTCACATATTGTTTTGGAATATTTCCAAAGTCAATCTTTCGTCCATGCAATGTTTCATATCTTATTGGTGACGTTGGTCCTTCTGTGGTTGCCTTGGATTCTCCAGCTATAATTCTTGATTCAATTTAACTAAATAAACATCATGCAGCTTAAATAATATTAGGCCCTTTCCACCTTTATCATTCCTCTTTTTTTTTCATGGACAGGCCTACTAATCATGACACTCTATAGCTCTCCCCCAACTGATCCATATGCTACTCAATTGAGTCGCTGAGTTAAACAACTCAACTCATTCACTAACTCATTTCTTTTATATTTTTTATTAATTAAAATTCATAATCTTATTAATTATTAATAAATAATATTTTCTATTAATTAAAATTACAAATTTTAATATTATTGAATTAAAACTAATATTAATAAGTAAGCTGGTTGGTAAATAGAGTAAACTGGCTTGAAGCTTCCATGATTTTGTTAAGCGAGCCATTACAGGAGAAAGTATGCAATAGTGATATGAAACTCTGAATTATTAAGTTGTGGAATGTGAAAATAAGTCTGAATAAGTAAGATGATAAGAAATTTCTCGTGGAACATTTTGGTAATTATTATGATTAGGATTGGGAATATTACACTAATTTTCTATAAATTAATATTTTAAGTGAATTTTTTTTTCTCAAAAATGAAATTTGACGTTAATTAACTAAATTGAGAAGCTTTCAGTATATCTCATCGCCCATTGCATTATTCAAAATCTTTTCAACAAAACAATTATAATCCTCCATAAACAAAGTGTGGTAATAAATATAATACTCAATCAATAATCAAAATAACTAGAATTAATAACGAACAACTATTGCAAACTAAATGCCTAGCTAGCTGGAACATAATTAAAGACAAATAATTAATATTGGGTTTAAAAATATTCTCCTTCAAGATGCAAAACATGGTTTTCTGGGGGCAATCCATTTTCTTGTAGAAGAAATACACCATCGTCTTGAATTGTCCAATTACATTGCAAGCATTGCATTCTCACTTGATATGCCCAAAACACTCCATGATTAGTGTGGTTTAGATGAACATAACACCAAGCTAGTGGAAACATAAAATCATATAGTTTCCATGATATTTCTTGCCCTGTCTTCAATACGTGAAGCCCATCGTCATAATTTTCAGTGCCACACATAAAAGACAGATCATGGGTTGCATTATTTGTCAGCCTTATTTCCACTATCGGGATTAATAAATCAAGGAACTGTTTCCATAGAGAAACCTCGGCCCTCGACACCGCAGACGAAGATAAGAGAAGCATAATGCAAAAAATGCGTTTTACGTTATTGCTTGTGGAGATAATCATGGTATCTCGAAGGTGATAATAATGGCGATAATGGTAATTCTATTGCAAATCAAGAGAGACTTTGCCTTGTTTCAGGTGTTGTTAACAATCTTAATGGTTAAACTCCTTAAATAAAGAATACCTGAGCAAAAAATAGTTATTTTTCTTGTCATGATTGCCTGTTAATTAGTTGAAATACAACCATATCATTATTGTTTGACTTAAGACAGCAAATTAGGACAGAATTTCTAATTTGGGCATAAAATCCATATATTTTCCTTTTTCTTTTTAAATTTCTTAAGAATGTGAAATAATGCTGTAATTAAAAATAATGTAGTTATAAATATGCCAGTTCTACAAACCTGAATCCGGCTTAGCATGGCACTTGAATATAGAATTATAATTACATTAAAATCGAAGCATTGAATTTATAATATTTTGGGATCAACAATAAAATGAAAAATTATGCAAAAGAAAAATCAATAATTGTTGTCATTGTTGTCCTCATTTTAATTTCAGTTTTAGATATTGTTCTTGGACAATGTATTTCTGTATATACACTTGACGATTTTTCTTATTTGTCTTTCTATGGCAAATGAGTGTTTGATTATCATGCATGAAAGATCATTAATGTAATATTAATCAAGAAAATACAATTTTAGGACTGTATATAATTAATTACTGATTGTAATTTTTAAGACAAATTAAAAAAAAAATTATCTATGTAATGAATACGAAAAGAGGTTTATTATGAATTTTAATGGTGTTAAATTTACTCAAATCTTAGTGTTGATCGTGGCTTAGTAATGAGTCGTGACAAGAGTTTTTCGAGTGAGAAAAAATGTTTTAAGAAATTTAAAGTATTTAAGTTATTATTTTTGCAAAACAATATAAAGCTAACAAATTATGAAATTTTACATTATAAATTTAAATGGATAGAGGAAAGTTAAAACTAATTAAGTGAAATTTATCAATAAAATAAATAATAAAATATTAAATATCGTATTAGCTAGACTATATTATGATTTTTCAAGCATTCACATTGCTTTAGACCTTGTTTAGAATTGAGGTTTTAGGCTACAAAAGCACTTTTTTTTAAAGCACAATTTTAAATAATGTTGAAAAAAATAATTTGAAAAAAAAATTATTTTATTATTTTAAAATTTTTATAATTAGAGCATACTAAATCTAATTTTAAATTAATTTTTAATATTTTATCAATATAATTTAAAAAGCGCTTACAGTCTCTTAAAATAGTCGAATATTGCGAGAGACGAAACCAATATTTACAGTCAAGGGCGACGGACAAACTTTTTGAAAGCTTCCATGTGGGCCATAATATATGCTTGGTTTTCATTGCTCTCCTCATCATCTTCCTCGTGTTGGCTATTTTAGATCGTCGGCCACCAATACATGGTCATTCACTTCAAAGTCTCGCAGTCACAGATCCGCGTCGAAGTAAATCACCACCAGGAGGAACAGGGAAGCGCTGAGGAGCCACACTAGTTGGTTTGGAATTTGGAGACCCAGAGGAGAAGTTGAAATTAATGTGCTAATGTAATGATCTACTATTAAATATGGATATTCTGCAGAATTTTTCTTTTTTTTTTTTTCATTTTCTTTGCGTTAATTTTCGATATATTTGAAAAAAAAAATATACACTATCAGTATTTCTGATGGCGGACAATCAATGGCCTAACTTGAAATAAAACATTTGCTAAAAAAAAAATTTAATTAAATTCTCACACAGTGATGTTTGATTTTTACTAAAGAATACCTGAGCCAAAAATAGTTATTTTTCTTATCATGATTGCTTGTTAATTAGTTAAAATACAACCATATCATTATTGTTTGACTTAAGACAGCAAATTAGGACAGAATTTCTAATTTGGGCATAAAATCTATATATTTTCCTTTTTTTTTTTTAAATTTCTTAAGAATATGAAATGATGCTGTAATTAAAAATAATGCACATATAGATAAGCCAGTCCTACATACCTGACAAGTAATAATAATTACAAGAGAATTCAAATGAGTGTTATATTTTGGGAGAAAAATAAAATCTTAATTAGAAATAATTTAATTTGAGGCATTATTAATTTAAATAGTGTAGCCTATATATTAAACTTAAATTAATTAATCCTTTGGCAAACCGAGTCAATGAATCCGGGTTAGCATGATATTTGAATATAGAATTTTTATTCAGAACATGTATATGCATGAAAGATAATTAATGCAATATTAATCAAGAAAATAAAATTTTCCTTCATTGAGCTTTTAGCTCACTCCCTCGGCTTACAATGTGTAGAAAAAGATTACCGGTCATCAGAATTAAGATTACATTTAGTAAAAGGTGATATAATGTGATCAATTATGTAATGCAATTAAAATTATAATGTAATATAATGTAATTATTATTAAGTTTCTATATTTAATTATAAAATAAAAATATAAGTAGTGTAATATAATAATAATTTTAATTTTAATATTTAATTTATTTATAGTATTAATAATGTAACACCCTCCCTGTAGCAACTCTATACATTCTACTATTCCAGTAACCATTGTCAGTTTGGACAGCTAGAACGTCCAGAAAATTATTTAAACTAAAGTGAAGAACCATAATTAACTCAAATATTAATAAGAAAAATTTAGAAAAAATTTTAGAAATAAAATACAACCAAGATAAATGAGCCGGTGCCCTAGCGATGGGTAACCTAGTGGGAAGTTGCGGTTCTCGCAACTAGGAGCCCTAGACCTGAGGGAAAATTCATAAAATAATTTTTGGGACTCCAGAGAAGGGTCATTGAGGTTCCTATGGCATTAGAATGCCAAGAAAATGCTTAGAAAAATTTTTCAATTGGTATAGACAATTTTAGTTAGTTAAGCCAAACGGAGGGCATTTTGGTCATTTGCCTTCAGAGGTGATTTTTGGCCAACTAGTCCAGTTAAGTAAATAATTATTATGACACAAAATGTAAATAAATATTGCTAAAAATTGAATTAAAATTAAATAGACAAGAAAAGGATGAAAAATGAGAGAAATTGGACTTATGACATCATTATGATGTCATTATTATTCTTCCACCAATCAAAATTGAGTAAACATTTTATAAGGGATAAGGAAGACAAAAAAAATCACTTCATCTTCCTCTTCCTTCCATTGCAGCCGAAAATCTCTTCCTAAGCATTCCACCATTTTTTTTTTCTTTCAAACTTGAGTATTTCAAGCTTTTCACCATAAAAGCTATACTTGTCTTCACAAAAAAAATTCACTACACCTTGGGAAAGCTAAAGATAACAAAAAGAAGTAGAAAGGAGGAACTTTTACAAGCTTGGGATTAGCTCCATTAGAGGTTAGTGACTTAACTTGCCTTTTCACTTTCAATTCATGTTGAAAGAGTATGATTGAGTGTAAATTTACAAAGAAATTTAATAAATATCATGTGTATGCCCATCCCACATTTTCGATAGCCTTGGATGTGGTAAGGTTTTGAGGATTTCATAAAACTAAAATGGTAGTATGGCTGCCCTTAGTATTAGTCTCTTGAGTGGAATAATGAAATGCAAGTTAAATGCATGTTTTGAGATAGTTGAGTTAGGGTTTGGGATGGAATTGAGACTTTGATCATGTAATGATGAAAGTAGGTTTTAATGGTCAATTAGTGACCATTTGGTTATGTATGAATAAGAAATGAAGTGGTTGGTTTAGTGGGAATTGAAGTTAGTGTGGTTAACCTTGGTGACCTACAAGACTGGGTATGAGTCCAACAGATTTGGACAGCAATAACTGGAGTTGTAGAGGTTCAATTGGTGCAAGACCAATTAGACATGAAACTAGACACATAATGGCACAACTTTGGTGAAGAAACTATGCCCATAAAATCAAAACTAGTTGACCTAAAGATTGCCCTAATCCGGGTGACTTGTATTCTGCCTAGGCAAAATAACCAAATGACCAGTGTTTATTCATTTGGTCATAACTCTGTGTAGAAAGGTCCAATTGACCTGAAGTTTTACCAAAAAATACTGAGACATAGACCTACAACTTTCATGAAGAAACCTAACCCAAATTTTGACCATAACATGTTCAAAAGATGACCTGCAGTCACTGCACAAAACACTAAGATTTGGTCAGTCCAGAAAAGCTGGGAAGTTGGCAATCCTGCCAGTCATGGTATTTAGGCCATAAATTGAGCTAAAAAACTCCAAATGGAGTGATTTAAAAAAAGAAATATAACTAGACACAATAAGGAACAACTTTCATGTTGACAACTTTGTCAAATTCTCACTACAAAAATGACTAATAGAACAGTAAATATAAGGCTTGAAATCTGAAAATTTTGACCAATTAACATTAAGCTTAGAAATGGTATTGGCAACCAATACCAATAATTTTAAAATACAAAATGTGGTATGTTGGGAGTATTAAAACCAATGTACCTATTGTCTATGTAAAAGTCAATATTTTTGTTGACTAATGGAATGAATAGTAACACCTAAGCTTAAATTTCAAGAATTGTAAAATTTAAGAGTGTAACATGCCCTAGTACACCTAACAAGGTTGGTTTGGATAGGTTGGCATGCCAATAGGGTTCTGTTAGCAGTATTGCATATGGCTTCATGCCATTTTGTGTTTTATGGCCTCACGTGCCATTCTGTGATAAAATAGCCTTTGGCTATGTTGATTGAGTTATTATACTTGAATTTTATCCCTGATGATTATTACAGCTTATTAGCTTCTGTTGCACACCGGGAGACACAATGTGATCGATGGTGTGATGGTTCGAGGTACTTAGTACGCAGTACCAGTTTACCCATTTATGCAGTCTAGTCGACTAGTATGGGTTACTCGGGCAATAATAATGAATCTTACAAAATTTTAATCGAATAATACTGTAATAAATGCCAGAAATTAAGTCTACCTAAAATGTAAACATACATTCTACATATTAATGTTATTTTAGTTATTTTATTTTATATTATCATCTTAGCGCGTCACTTTTGCCACGCGCAGGTACTGGAGACATAGCTGGGGAGTCCAGCAGACCTCATACCGAGTGAGTTTTCAGATCTGCACACAAGTCCAGAGTCATCTCACATTTGCAGTGCATTGGTAGGACATTAGGCTACTTTTGGTCTTTTGTATTTGTGAACTTTTGTTATGTATATTTTAAACTCATATAATTATGTTTTTGATGTAATTATTTATGAACTATGTTCAGTAATAATTTGAGTTTTTCTTATGGAGTTGAGTATAATATGAATGAATTGAATTTTTGAAATATTGATGTCATTTGAGAAATTGTGGAAAGATGTTGGTGGTTGACTGAGATTGAAATTATGATTATATTGGAAGTATTTTTAACAAATTCAGAAAAACTGTTTTTCCAATTTACAGCCGGCACTCTGCTGAATTTTCTATAAAATTTGCAAAAAATTTAGATTAATGAAAATTATAAATAAATGAATTAAAAAGGGTAAATTGTAATGAAAATATGATTTGGTGCTCCGACACACTGTGTGGCATATCTTGCTTGGCTACACAGTAGACGGGTAAGGGGTGTCACAAATAATAAGTGATAGTGGTTGCAATAACTGATAATCGAATAGCAGTAATGGTTGAGTAGTGATGGTGGTAGCTACATTGATAGTTAGGTGGTGGTGGCGACAAGGTGTGGTAGCACTAGTGGTAGTGGCCAGGTGGTGGTGGTAGTAGAGGTAGTAGTGGCCAAGTGGTGATAGTGGTAGTCAAATGGTGGTGGTGGTGATAGCGATAGTGGTAACAAAGTGATGGTGATAATGATAATAATGGTGATGATTATGGTGGTGGTGGTAGTGATGGTAGTAGTGATAGTAGTAACAATGTGGGATAATAGTGATAGTAGCAATGATGGTTAGGTAGTAGTGGAGGTAGCACTGATGACAATAAATAAAAAAATCAAAATAAGTAATTATGATTATATCTATTTTTTTATATAATGCACTACAAAAAAAGTGAGTATGGGAGACACATAAAATTGTCCCCAAAACTATGAAAAATCGTCCCCAAAGGTATAGGGGACGACATTAATCGTCCCCACCTATTGTCCTCTTTACCTTCGTACCCTATTCTATAGGGGACGACAAATCGTAATGTCGTCCCTGAAAAAAGAGACGATAGTCGTCCCCAATATGGGGACAATAGTAGTCCCTAATATGGGGACGACAATCATAGTCGTTTCCTAACATGGAGATGATTGTCGTCCCCCTATATGGGGATGAATGTCATCCCCATTGTCCAAACTTAAGGGGGACCATAATCGTCCCCTATAAAAGGGAGATGACGCTCGTCCCTAGTTTTGGATCAAACTCAAGGGGGGACCATAATCGTCCCCCTATCAAAAGGGCACGACATTCGTCCCTATTTAAAGGGGATAATACTTGTCCCCAATTATAAAGATCATAGTCGTCCCTTACTATTAAAGAGACAACAGTTGTCCCCTGATAAAAATTGAATAAGAATAATTTTCGTCCTTACATCCTCATATTTTGTCTCCTATAAAGTTGCTTTTAATATTAGGATATTATATTTATAATTGTTAAAAATATTGATACTCGTAAATTTCATATTTAATTCAAAACAACTATACGATAAAATTAATATTCAACAATAAAACGCAACAAAAGTTTTAAAGTATGATATAACAATAATTTTTAAGTGTACGTAGCTAGTATGCAAAATAAACTTAAATCTACATACTTTAATTCCTAATTTGTTCATACTTGATAATATTCAAAATAAAACTCCTATGATAATAGAAGTCTTCAAACTCTAATTCAACTTCATTGCTAGTCTGCAAGCCTTCATCACTTGATCTGTTAATCCTACAATAGATTTAAATAAAAGGTCATTCGAAAAGTAGTTTTTCCAATTCATGAAATTAAATATATCTAAAAAGTACTTACTATTGTCATATCCTGAATTTCTGATGATTTGTATCCTATCACACTCTCAAATCTTTTAAAAAACTCCAAATTGCGCTCTTCTTTTTCCTTGAGTTGAGCATTTAGTTGTGCTATCTCATTATTGCGTTGTTCTTGTTCCTCATTATTGGTCATTATTTATAAATTATTAACAAGGAAATTTTAATTTTATTATTAATTCTTGGTCGTTAAAAGTCATGATTCTTGTAGTGAATATATAATTATATAATTATGCAAAAAAGCTTAATATGTTTCTAATTTTAACATTTGGAGACTAAAAATTTTTATCGTCTCCTATACCTATACCCTTAACTCACACTTCAGAGACGAAATATATAATTGTCCCTTATATTTGAATTTTTTTTATTTTTAATTATGATAGAAAAGTCGTCCCCAATTCTAAATGGTAATTCAATTAGGGACCAAAAATATATTGGTCCCCTATAATATAAAAAAATTATGATTTGAGGACTATAAAAAAAATTGATCCCCAAAAATTGTCTCCTATACTCACTTTTTTTTGTAGTGATGATCATTACATTACTTGAGACATAATTAATTATATTATATAATTGTCATGTTATTACATTAAATTTTTATATGTTAACAAATAATGTAACCAAATATATAATATTATTGCGATTATATTATAGTTTTAATTAAATCATACTAAGCATAGTCTCAAAGGTTTTAAAGGTAGAAAAGCTCCAAATTATCTGGTCTTTAGTGGTCCTAAGAAAAAAAGTAAAAAAAAAAAATCATATTATTTATAATCACTTAAAGTAAATATGAAGTATATGCAGGATTTTTTTTATCTACACTCAGGTTTATTATGGACCTAATGTACAAGATAAAAAGTAAAATCCACTCATTATATATATAGATGATGTGTGTGATCCGCAAGTATACGGATCATATCAAGTAATAAAGTGATAAGTAAAGTATCGTTCTCACGATGAATAGTATTTAAGTACTAGACTATGATTGTTTCAATTATTTAGACTAATGATAATTTGTAGGAGAACTAAATTAACTAAATGCTGCAGGAATTTAAATGGAAAATAAATAAAATAGACAATGGGTAATGTAAATAAAGTCTTAATCTAAGCAAAAATTAACTAAATTAATAATGGATGAGCAAGAACTAAGACTAATATATAGTAAAAATGATTCCAGAATTGCTGTTCATGAATTAAATCTATTGGGATTTGTCTTGATTCATCCAATTTTAAGAGAAAATAGAGTTTGAAGGTGATTGATTATGAAATTCTTTGATAACTTTTTCAAGCAAACCAAAAAGTATTTTCAGAAAACTAAACCTATTTTCATATGATATTTGATTTACTTAAAACCTATTAAGTTTTGTAATCAATCAATGAATCTTTTTAAATCCCTAGTTTATTTCTAAATCTAGTTTAAGTTCTATTCCTTGATTATTTGTCAATGATTTTCACCTTTTAGTCCTTCAATCAAAGCTAACGGAATCCAATATTAGGTAAGTCATAAAACACACAAAGAAAAGAATCAAAACCCATATTTATATAAATCTAGATAAAACCTAATCCAAATCTATAAATAAATTTAAAACATTACAACCCAACTCTGAAATTTGAAAAAAAAAAACTATTTTATCATGGTAAAATTTGCAAGAGAAAATGATAAAACTAAGTAAGAAAACATAAAATAGAATAAGAATAGAAAAACCCAGGTGAAGGAGAGCCCAATACTCTGAAAAACTGTAGTTAAACATCATTTGGTAGCAGCTCTCCAACAGAAATGGTGTTCTCCCTTCTCCTTATTTTTTTTTTCTTTTCTTGCATTATTCCTTCTTCCTTCTTACTTCTTAGGGGAAAAAACTTGAAAATGATGCTTTTATATGGTCCCAAAAGTTATCCTAAAAAGGTCTAAAAATAGATAAGAGCCAATGAATGGATAGGAGTTAAGGTGTAAAAATTTTCAAGTCAGTAAAACTTTTCACATTCTGGGTTGTCTGTTGAGGGTATTGCTTACCCTCAGCAACATCTTAAGCAAATTTCGGCTTTTGCATGGCCTGTTTGCTTAGGGTAAGCAGTACCCTCAGCAAATCTCAGAAGATTTGTGTTGAAATGAGTTTTTTCGCTCATGCTTGACTTCCAGCTTGACCTGAGTCGCACCTTAAGCACTGTTGCATACCCTAAGCAGGATCTCAAGCAGGACCCCAAGCAAATCTCGATAGGTTTGGATTTCAAAACTTGTTTTTCTTCATTTTTTCCATTCTTCAAGCTTCCAAATCTCCTCAAATCATCTCCTAATGCATCATTGACCTTCAAGTTATTACAAAAACCTATTAAAAACATCAAAATTGTAAAAATGAAATATAAAGTAACTAAGATTAACAATTTAGCTAAAATAAAGCTAAAAACATAAAGTACTTAATTATAAGGGCAAAATGTATGCAAAACTATTCTAAAATGCCTGTATGAAATGAGTATAATAAATTCCCCCAAACTTAAACCTTTGCTTGTGCTCAAGCAAATTAAAAACAATTAATACAATAGGGGTACCTTCCCTTAGATTCATGAAAACTACCTAACCAAGCTCTTAAGCTTACCTTGAGCCACCAACAAACCATATAACTGCTTTCAAGATACAAAGAATTTAATCCCTACCAAAGCTATCACCGCTTAGCCTTGGGCCAATTATCCATCTTATCAAACCCAAACCAATCAATTACAAAGAGAATCATTCCTAAATAGACTCTAGAGCAATCCATAAACTAAAGTGTCTCAAATGATGATGAAAATAAATGAATGAATGAATGATACCCCAATCCCATAGGTAATTCTCCTATTTCAATCTCCACTAATGTAGCAAAACACTCTCAAAAGATCAAAAAGACTTTCGAGGGTTATAATGAGGCTAAAGGAGTGATAATGTGGCTAATAATGAAAGGATAAAGGAAATAAAGTATGAGAACAATCAAATTATTAAAAGATAAAGATATACAATTTTTTTAATTATTATTTTTATTTATTGAATTAATTGTGTAACACCATAGGTAAATCCCACATCGGCAAAACACGGGAGAGATGCTGGGTTTATAAGTTGATGGTTCGTAACCTCTATTGACACATTTTAAAATCGTGAGGGCTTCGGCCCAGAGTGGACAATATCACTAGTGGGCCGGGCCATTACATTTGTCGTAACAGCCCGATCCTTCTCCAGTTAGTATTGTCCGCTTTGGCCCATGAGCCTCACGGATTTGTCCCTTGGGAGGTTTCATTCCCAAAAGCGCGCTGACCAGGTAAGGAAGCCTCCCACATATATGGCCCAAATCTTTTCTTCTTGTTTCTGATGTGGGACACGAAGTTTCCACCCCAATGTGTAGCTGGTTGAACAAGCACGTCCCAACCCCATCCCTGGGTCGTGACAAGCCCACTAACTTCCGCCTGGTGCGTCCTCGCACCACACACCGTACTAGAGGGAGTCCAGCATTGATGCCACAAATGTAATGGCCCGGCCCACTAGTGATATTGTCCGCTCTGGGCCGAGGCCCTCACGGTTTTAAAACGCGTCAATAGGGGTTATGAACCACCAACTTATAAACCCAGCATCTCTCCCGTGTTTTGCCGATATGGGATTTGCCTAGGGTGTTACAATCCACCCCCCTTATGGGACTCAGCGTCCTCGCTGAGATTTGCCCCACCATCGCTCAAGGTTGCACGTGGAGCGGCTCTGATACCACAAATGTAATGGCCCGGCCCACTAGTGATATTGTCCGCTCTGGGCTGAAGCTCTCACGGTTTTAAAACGCGTCACTAGGGGTTACGAACCACCAACTTATAAACCCAGTATCTCTCCCGTGTTTTGCCGATGTGGGATTTGCCTAGGGTATTACAAATTGGGAGGAATAACTTTACAATAAATCACCAATGTTAGCATATAACTTTGAAACTTTTGGAGGGACTACATAAATAACATTGACTTTGAACTATAATTGTTCCTTTTTATTTACCCCCAAATTCATTTCTTTATGTACTTGGGTAGTTAATTGCTTTACATACCATGATTGAATTTGCTAGCCTTTCTACTCTAATTACTTCTCCTATTAATTATTATATTTTTTTCTTTTTCTTTTTTTTTTATTCTTTCTTTTATAGTGTATTTATCACTTAAAGAGTTATTCTCATGAAGGGTAGGTAAGTGTTTGGGTTTATGTATAGGTAATAATGTGGGTACAAAGAAATAAAAGGGATAAATGTAGGCTCAAATTGGTTTTAAAGAGAAATTTTAAAGTGAGGTTGGCTAAGGCTAAAATGTTGGTTTAAAATAAAAAAAAAATGCCTAGATAATTTCTTTCTCAAGTGAATGCTAGGATTTCACCTGAAAAGGTTTAGAAGGATTGTTCTAGAATTGGTGAGATATCAATTAGCTACTTTTAACTCTAGAGCTTTCTCTAAGTACTCAAACTCAATGCAATTAATTGAGTGGCCTTTAGCTAAGAGGATATAAACTAAGGCAAAAATCTAATAACCTTGCACCTATCCAGAATTTTCAATTCATCAAACCCTTCTAAAAATAAGCTAAATTGCTCTTCAAAGCAACTCTCACTCCTCTAAGAATAAGGTAAAAATTTATTTTTACGATATGCATGATCCTAAAATGATTGCATAAATTAAATAAAAATTAAGTGTAATCTATATGAAAGCTATATGCAAGTATATGTGCATAGGTATGTGTGGTATAAGTATATGTGTATACGCTAACTATGTATGAATAAATAAAATACAATAAATGAATGAAAATGCTCAAAAATTTTAAAAATTTTGTCCTCACCTCCAAACTCAAATAAGACATTGTCCTCAATATTTAAAATAAATGCAAAGACGGGCAAAATTGAATAATCAATCAATTCACGAAATATATACAATTAGGAATTGAGTCTAAGCAAGCACAAGAAATTCAAAATTAAGCTCAAAAATATATTAATAATGTATTTCAAAGAGAAAAGTGTGTAAAAGTATTCCAAATATATGAATTGGCAAAGCTTATGAAGCCGCTTGAGAAGTTGCTTGCCTTTTATTGACAATGATATAGGGTAAGCAATATCATAAGCAATAACAACATGCCATAAGCACATATAGTAAAGTTCAGTTGTTACCCTATGATGATTTTAAATGTGTAAAATATCGCAAAAATTTAGGGCTTTAAAGAAAAATTACTTAACTGATGACATGGGGTAGTGGCTTAGGGTAAGCACAAAATGACTTAGGGTAAGCATAGTTGCTTAGGGTAAGCAACTTCATCAGCAAATTTCGACAGCTTTTGTTAAAAACTAAGATTTTGCTTGCTAAAAACATTCCAAATGCTACCAAAAGGCTATCCTAACCCTTAGCATATACCCAATGTATACTAACACCAGAAAATTAAAAACTCAATCCAAAAACTTCCAAAAACAAGATAAACACATTTTAAAAATGCAAAATTAAGAAGTAAGCAGCTCAAATTCAAGCACATTCTACAAGAAAATTATGCAGACATAAAATCCAAAACAAATTAAAACTAAAATTTAATAACTATATCTGCAATATCAATAATTGAAATTCACATCAAGCACCAAAATCTCCATTAACAACTATATCAGCAATAAGAAATATCAGCAACAAGAACAATAACTTTTTAAACAAAAACTCTGTATGCACTAAAAAATCCAAATTGCAGCAGATATAATTTGGCACACTAATAAACCTAAAATCAGTCCAAAATATCAATATTAATCCTCAATCAAGTTTAATTCAACAAAATACACAATAACATGCATATGAACATGTTTCATCAATCAAATTTCCAATATTAGCAATCTGACACAAATTGGCATAAAATTATTGTTCATAGAAACTAAAAAAATACAAAATTTCTTCCCTTAACAATTGCATTGCATTTCTTTCCCTTTTGTAACAAATTTAGATTTGCCTAATCTTCATAAATAACCTACAAAAGATAAACAAATGTCACTTTTGAGTTGAATGGGATAAAACTCAAAAACTCGAAAAGAAAACAAACAAACTACTAAAAGTAAACTTGGGTTGCCTCCCAAGAAGCGCTTATTTAAGGTCATTAGCTTGACCCCTTCAGTTATGCTAATCAAAAAATGGCTTCCTTCCATGGCAATTGTCATATAATATGACATATGGGTCTTGATGTAAAATGCCCTAAAGATTGGCCAGATTTGAAGCAAATTTGCATGTAGCATGAACAACACTTAGAGTGGAATCACATACTTGGGTTGAAGAAAGCTTTAGCACATGGAGAATACAAAATGATGAAGGAGGTATCCATGAGAGAAAATGGTATTTCGGTGTGTATGAGTAAGCACCATCAATGAGCTTAAATTGATGGTTTTATTAATTTTCTCACCCACCAACTTCATTTCTGACTCATTTACATAGAAGCCCTCTTCCAATAACCCTCTAAGGATAAAAAAGTTGTTTTCTTTAACTTTAAATTCCATTTCTTCTTCAAGTAACTCCTTTTCTTGTAGAAGCTCTATTGGTCACTCATCTTCAAGGGATTTTTCTTTTTTTAATTGAGGCTCCACTTCTTCTGCAGATTCAAATTCCCATGAAGCATTGTCATATCTTAACCTATTGTCCCCACCTTGATTATTTAGTTCCTCCTCATAAAGACCATTCATGATCTTGATTGATAGCTCATTTTTCTTCATTAATGTTTCAAGATCATCCAATTTAGCTATCATCTCTTTAAGTTTCATTCCTTGGTCTTTTTGAATCTTCAATAATTGGTTAAAGAGATTTTCAAATTTATCTTCTACCTCTTCATGCTCCACTCCCTTCTCTTCTTCAAACTCAAATGGTTGGTGTGAAATATTGGGTTAGTTATCGTATGGGAGATATTGGTGATTCCAACCCTACAGTGGAGGGTCCCAATGCCAATGGTAATTAAAATTCGCCATGTCATTCAACAAATGAATGACAACCTTATAACCTCTTTGAATAACATGATCACCAGCTGCCCTAGCTCCATAATCTACCCAATTTCTTGTCACTTCATCCAAACCATCGTAGAAACAAAGAATTAGAGATTGATTTGAAAGGTTATGGTTGGAAAATCTCTCTACCATATCATTGAATCTTCCCCAAGCAGCATAAAAGGGCTACAAGTGCAGTTGAGCAAAACTTGTGAAGACTTGTACATGAAATATTTCAAAATACCTCACAAGATAAGCAAATGGAAACAAAATTAGAAATATAAAAGAAAAAATTCAAAAAGAAAAATGCAAAGTAAAGTAATAATAAAAGAAAATGTCGAAATTAACCAAACAACCAAATCATCTAATATCAAACAATAATTCCCCGACAATGGTGCTAAAAACTTAATGTGTGTGATCCGCAAGTATACGGATTGTATCAAGTAATAAAGTGATAAGTAAAATATCATTTACATGAGAAATTGTATTTAAGTACTAGACTATGGTTGTTTCAATTATTTAGACTAATAGTAATTTGTAGGAGAACTAAATTAACTAAATGCAGGAATGTAAATGGAAAATAAAGAAAATAAGCAATGGCAATGTAAATAAAATCTTAATTTAAGCAAAAATTAACTAAATTAATAATGGATAAGCAAGAACTAAGACTAATTTATAGTAAAAATGATTCCAGAATTGGGGTTTATGAATTAAATCTGTTGGGATTTCTCTTAGTTCATCCAATTTTAAGAAAAAATAGAGTTTAAATGTGATTGATTATGAAATCCTTTGATAATTTTTTCAAGCAAACCAAAGAGTATTTTAAGAAAACTAAACCTACTTTCGTATAATATTTGATTCACTTAAAACCTATTAAGTTTTATAATCAATCAATGAATCTTCCTAAATCTCTAGTTTATTTTTAAATCTAGGTATTTTTAAGTTCTATTCCTTGATTATCTATCAATGATTTTCACCTTTAGGTTCTTTAATCAAAGACTAAAAAGTAGACCCAATGGAATCCAACATTAGGTAAGTCATAAAGCACACAAGAAAAAGAATCAAAACTCATATTTATATAAATCTAGATAAAACCCAATCCAAATCCATAAATAAATTCAAAACATTACAACCCAACTCTGAAATCTTAGAAAAAATATTTTATCATAGTAAAATTTACAAAAGAAAAATGATAAAACTAAGAAAGGAAACATAAAAATAGACTAAAAATAGAAAAACCTAGGTGAAGGAGAACCCAAAACTCTAAAAAACTGCAACTAAATGTCACTTGGTAGCAGCTCTCCAGCAGAAATGGCGTTCTCCCTTCTCCTTCTTATTTTTTTTCTTTTCTTGCGTTATTCCTTCTTCTTACTTCTTAGGGAAAAAAACTAGAAAATTATACTTTTATATGGACTCAAAAGTTACCCTAAAGTAGGTCTAAAAATGAATAAGAGCCAATGAATGGATAGGAGATGAGATGTAAAAATTTCTAAGTCAGCAAAACTTTTCACCTTTTGGATTGTCTGTTGAGGGTATTGCTTACCCTCAGCAACATCTTAAGCAAATTTTGGCTTCTGCATGGCCTGTCTCCTTAGGGTAAGCAATACCCTCAACAAATCTCAGTAAGTTTGTGTTGAAATGAGTTTTTTCGCTTATGCTTGACTTCTAGCTTAACCTGAGCCACACCTTAAATACTGCCGCATACCCTAAGTAAGATCTCAAGCAGGACCCCAAGCAAATCTTGATAGGTTTAGATTTCAAAACTCATTTTCTTCATCTTTTTTCTATTCATTAAGCTTTCAAATCTCCTCAAATCATCTCCTAATGCATCATTTACCTTTAATTTACCATAAAAACCTATTAAAAAATCAAAATTGCAAAAATAAAATATAAAGTAACTAAAATTAATAATTTAGCTAAAATAAAGTTAAAAACATAAAAAGTACTTAATTATAAGGACGAAATGGATGCAAAACTATCCTAAAATGCCTATATGAAATGAGAGTAACAATATATTCAACATATTTATATTTTAAATCTATAATGAATCTAATTTAAATAAAAATTTCCCATATATAAATTGTTTATATTATGTTATGTATATAAGGATTGTAAATCATTATTGATCTTAATTTTTTAAGAGAAATTTTAAAAAATTTGTGATATGAATCATGTGTATAAATATGAAAAGAGGTTTATAATGAATTTTAATGCTCTTAAATTTAGTCAAATTCTAGTGCTGATTGTAAGTCAATGGGTGATATCACAATAAAAATGAAAATTATATTGAGTGAAATTTATCAACCAAATTAGGTAATGAAGCACTAAAATCTGGCACTAACCAGATTATATATACTGTGATTTGCCTAGCACCCACATTGACTTAAGTCATATGGTTCAAACAAATATTAATAATTATGCTGGTTGGTAAGTAAAGAGTAAACTCCCTTGAAGCTTCCATGATTCCATTATGAGAATTCCATTAGTCCAAGACAAGAGAAAGTGTGCAATAGTGGTCTGAAGCTTTGAATTATTAGTTGTGGAATATGAAAAAGCAAGTCTGAATAAGTAAGATGATAAGAAATTTCTTGTTGAAAATTTTGGCAATTTTTATGATTAGGATACGAGCGGAGTCTCTATAAAGGGACAGGCAGTTGCGTTCCTTTTCCAAGGCCCAAGCTCCTGTTAATTATATGCATTTCCCTTAATTTCAAAGCTACTAAGATGGGCAAGAGTATGAAGATTTTCATTGCCATACTTACCGTCCTCATCATTTTGGTTATGGCAGCGCTTCCAACATCTGCTCGTCCACTTCAAAAACCCGGTATGTACCTGTTACTTTACAAATTAAATAGATAGTTTCAAGCAAAATTATTTAACGTTGATGGTGTCTTGTAGACAGTTGCATAGATGCATGTCCAAGTCCATCACTACCCGGAGGACCAGGAAAGCGCAGATAGATGAACAATAACAGTACGGAGACTGCTAATTAATTAAGAAGCTCAAGTAAAAAGTATAATCCTGCAAAGGAGGAAGATTCAAGATATAAATACTTGGATTCTACTATTTTATATATAAATTTTACTAAATATTGTATTTTAAATTGATAATAAATTGAATTTAAGCAAAATTACGAGCATGGATGTGAAGGATGCTGCCCATTGTTTCTTTTGTTTGTTTCTGTTGGACTTCAATGCTTAAGAGAGTTGCATTCTCTCTTTTTTGGTGTTGACATAGATAACACCAGGAGGATATATAACCTAGTTCGATAATAAATTGCTTTACCCTTCACTTCATTAACAGTTTTGGTATGAATTCTTTTTTTCTTTTTGTATTGGCTGAACAAATACCAAAGAAAATGAATTGATGAAATAAAAAGGAAATTTTTTTTGACAAATAAATTTCATTTATTAAGCGCTATGTGTATTATGTGTATAAGATGGAAAGAAACTCGTTATGGATTTTAGAACTTATTTGATTCAAAATGTTTTAAGAAATTATGAAATAAATATATTTGATATGTAAATAAATTTTTTAGGAAGTAATTTATTTTAAAATTATAAAAAATAATAATATCTATAATATAATTTAAAATATAATAAATTAAAATGCAAATTTGTAAATTACATTACACTTAGCTATGAAAGTATAATTTATCTAGTACCACATATATAAGTTACTTTACTTGCATAATAGAAGTAGAATGACCTATTTTTCGAAAAGTTAGTTCGATAATGCTAATAAAACAAGACTCCTTTTTACATATTTCAGGAAGTTTTACTTCTTTAGTTTACTTACCCACAACTAAATAAAGCCTTAGTGACCTTATAGAAAGTGCAGAAAAGAGTTTTATTTTGGTCTGTATTATCAAATCAATTTCTCAGAAGGCATTTTGCTTCTCTTGTGCAAAGTAACTTAGAAAAGATTTGGTAAAGTTACACTTCTTTACTTAAGTATAATATGATTTATTAATTTGTTCTTTAATTTGTTACACTTTAAATTATTTTGTGGGTATCATTGTCTTTTATAAGTTAGAAACAAATTACTTAATATAAAAGTTAATTTATATGCCAAATACATTTATATTTATATCATACTTCACAAAAAATAAATTTTCCTAAAAGAATTCTTTCAGAAAGTGAGTATTTTAAATCATGGATCGTAACAAAGGCAGTGGATGAGAAAAATGTTTTAGGTAATTTGAGGTTTTTAAGTCTTTAATTTTAATTTTTTTATAAAATAATATTAGGTCAGCATAAGATGCAAATCGATTGTATCATAAAATAAAAAGTTTATTATTCAATAAATTAATATTTATAAAATTTTATATTACAAATTAAATATGAATGGTTTCACTATAAAAATTAAAATTAAAAGACATAATTAAGCACTAAATCCCTCACTAACCACTGATTTGCCAAGCACCCAGATTGGCTTAAGTAATATGATTGAACATTATGAGGGTCGAAATCAATATTTACAATCAAGGGGGACAAACTTTTTGAAAGCTTCCATGTAGGCCACTGTATATTCTTGGCTGCCAAGTAAGAGTAAAATCCACGAAAAGGTTTGACGTGGGCCACAATTCAAGACTTGTTAAATATGAACATAAGTTGTTAGGTCTTCCAAGCTTCCATGGAAAAATTTGGCCATCGTGGAAATGAATAGCAAGTGAGCAATATAAGTCGTCATATCTTCCAATTAATTCCCATGGAAGAACTTGGTCGTGGTAAAATATATATATATAAAGCCCTACTATATGCATTTCCTTGCTTCAATTAAGATGGCAAGAGTAAGAAGGTTTTCATTGCTTTCCTATCATTTTCGTCATGTCGGCTATCGTAGATTGTCGGCCATCAATACATTGTCATTCGCCTCCCCATTGTAGGTATGATCCTCGCTGTCAAGCTGCGTGTCCAAGTAAACTAGCACCAGAGGCAGGAGGACCAGGGAAGCACTGATGAGCCGCACTCGTTGGTTTGGAGACCCATAGGATTAGTTGAAAAAATATGCTAATGCGTATGTAATGGTCTACTACTATTAAATATTAAGGATCGCCAGCGGAACTGTCTTTTTCCATTTTATATTTTATTGATCTTTCAATTTTCACAAGATTAATTATTACACGTCTGAGGTAGAATTCAACGCATGCATCTACCCATGCTTCTCAACTGAGTCGCTTAATCAATTCATTCGCTAACTCATCTTTTATCAATTTCGTTTAGAAAATCCTTTTTTTTTATTTTTTTTATTAAATTTTAATTAATGTTGGAACTTATGACTGATTTTTAATACTATTAAGTTAAAATTTATTAAAATATTAATTAATGACTTGACAGATAAATAAAATTGAAATATATATATATATATATATATATATATATATATATATATATATATATATATATATATATATAAAACATACGAGTCAATATTAAAAATGGATTGCTGGTAAAAGCAAAGCAAAATTGATTCTTAAATTTGCAGTTAGGACACTTGGCCTTAGTGCAAGGCAAGATCAGTGTTTTAAAATTGGGATCAACTAATCAAATTAGTTTATATATAACATACGAGTCAATATTAAAAATGGATTGCTGGTAAAAGCAAAGCAAAATTGATTCTTAAATTTGCAGTTAGGACACTTGGCCTTAGTGCAAGGCAAGATCAGTGTTTTAAAATTGGGATCAACTAATCAAATTAGTTTAATTGAAAAAAAGGTCATCTTAAAAGCTAATAAACATTAATTTTATTTGAATGTTTGTTCTTATTAAATCAATCAAATTAAGAAATTAATTATAATTAATATCTTTTATTAATTAAATTTTAAAATTTTATATATTAAAAATTAATATTATTGAATTAAAAAAAAATTTAGTAAATAATTGAGAGAATGAGAACTCGAATTTGAATTTATCAATTAAGATATGCCTTCACTCATTACTAAATTAGGTTATGCAATTAAAATTAAAATTAAAAAGTAAGCTTTTTTTTTTCTAATATAAAATTTTTAAAACTAAGCTTGCTGGTAAGTAAAGAATAAACTCGGTTGAAACTGCCATGAATCCGTTGAAACTGCCATGAATCCATTACGTGGACCATTACTCTAAGACATGAGAAAGTATGCAGTAGTGGTCTGAAACTCCGAACTATTAGTTGTGGAAAGTTAAAAAGCAAGTTTGAATAAGTAAGACGATAAGAAATTTCCGGTTCAAAGTTTCAGCAATTGATATGATTAGGATGGGAGTTTATATAAAAGGACAGGCTGTGAAATTTGACGTTAATTAACTAAATAGAGAAGCTTTCAGTATATCTCATTGCCCATTGCATTATTCAAAATCTTTTCAACAAAACAATTATAATCCTCCATAAACAAAATGTGGTAATAAATATAATACTCAATCAATAATCAAAATAACTAGAATTAATAATGAACAACTATTGCAAACTAAATGCCTAGCTAGCTATAACATAATTAAAGACAAATAATCAATGGGTTCAAAATTTAAAAATATTCTCCCTCAAGATGCAAAACATGGTTTTCGGGGGGCAATCCATTTCTTTGTAGAAGAAATACACCATCATCTTGAATTGTCCAATTACATTGCAAGCATTGCATTCTCACTTGATATGCCCAAAACACTCCATGATTAGTGTGGTTTAGATGAACATAACACCAAGCTAGTGGAAACATAAAATCATATAGTTTCCATGATATTTCCATCCCTGTCTTCAATACGTGAAGCCTATCGTCATAATTTTCAGTGCCACACATAAAAGATACATCATGGGTTGCATTATTCATAAGCCTTATTTCTACTATAGGGATTAATAAATCAAGGAACTGTTTCCATAGAGAAACCTCAGCCCTCGACACCGCAGACGAAGATAAGAGAAGCATAATGCATAGTATGCATTTTACGTTATTACTTGTGGAGATAATCATGGTATCCCAAAAGTGATAATAATGGTGATAATGGTGATTCTATTGCAAATCAATAGAGAGACTTTGCCTTATTTCAGATGTTGTTAACAATCTTAATGGTTAAACTCCTTAAATAAAGAATACCTGAGCCAAAAATAGTTATTTTTCTTGTCATGATTGCTTGTTAATTAGTTAAAATACAACCATATCATTATTGTTTGAATTAAGACAGCAAATTAGGACAGAATTTCTAATTTGGGCATAAAATCTATATAGTTTCCCTTTTTTTAATTTCTTAAGAATGTGAAATGATGTTGTAATTAAAAATAATGCACATATAGATATGCCAGTTCTACATACCTGAAAAGTACTAATAATTACAAGAGAATTCAAAAGTGATATATTTTGAGAGAAAAATAAAATCTTAATTAGAAATAATTTAATTTGAGGCATTATTAATTTAAATAGTTTAGCCTATATATTAAACTTAAATTTATTAATCCTTTGGCAAACCGAGTCAATGAATCCGGATTAGCATGATATTTGAGTATAGAATTTTTATTCAGAACATCTATATGCATGAAAGATAATTAATGTAATATTAATCAAGAAAATAAAATTTTCCTTCATTGAGCTTTTAGCTCACTCCCTCATCTTACAATGTGTGGAAAAAGATTACCAGCCATCAGAATTAAAGTTACGTTTGGTAAAAGGTACAGTAATGTGATAAATTATGTAATTCAATCAAAATTATAATATAATATAATGTAATTATTATTACGTTCTTATATGTAATTACAAAATAAAAATATAAGTAGTGTAATGTAATAATAATTTTAATATTAATATTTAATTTATTTATAGTGCTAATAATAAGTGTCAGTAGTTACAGTGAATGATAATCAAATAATAGTAATGGTTGAGTGCTGATGGTGGTAGCGACATTGATAGTTAGGTGGTGGTGGCGGCAAGTTGTGGTAGTGCTGGTGGTAGTGGCTAGCTGGTGGTAGAGGTAGCAGTGGTTAAGTGGTGATAATGGTAGTCAAGTAATGGTGGTGGTGATAGCCATAATGGTAACAAAGTGGTGGTGATAGTGATAGCAGTGATGGTGATTGTAGTGATAGTGGTGGTGGTGGTGGTGGTGGTGGTGGTGGTGGTGGTGCTGATAGTGATAGTAGCAGTAGTGGTTAGGTAATAGTCACTAATGACATTAAATAAAAAAAATTAAAATAAGTAATTATGATTACATTTATTTTTATATATAATAATTATTACATTACTCGAGACATAATTGATTACATTTATGTAATTATGATTTTATTATATTAAATTTTTATATGCTACCGAATAATATAATCAAATATACAATATTATATTGATTACATTATAATTTTAATTAAATCATACTATGTCACACCTTATCCCTCTGTAAGGCATAACATGATCCTGTAGAATACCTAATGAACTACCGAACTTCACCTACCGATAACTCATTAAGTACCCTACAAGGGATTTTAAAACCAATTTCTTACTTTTGAATAGAAGTGTAAAAACTAGTTCAAATTTTTGTCTAATTTATTTTCACCTAATTTTTGGAAAAATTTCGACAGAGTGCTTCAGTCTATATTTGGAAAAAACAATTCTTCAAATACCTGTAAAAACACTTCCAGTATTTCCTTTTCATCAAACTCACTACTACCTCAACATAGATTCAATATCATTTCTCAATTCATTTGTCATAAAAAAAAAATACTCAATAATTCCATTTATGTAACACCCTAGGCAAATCCCACATCGACAAAACACGGGAGAGATGCTGGGTTCATAAGATGGAGGTTCCTAACCCCTATTGACGCGTTTTAAAACCGTGAGGGCTTCGGCCCAGAGCGGACAATATCACTAGTGGGCCGGGCCGTTACATTTGTGGTATCAGAGCCGCTCCGCGTGCAACCTTGAACGATGGTGGGGCAAACCTCAGCGAGGACGCTGAGTCCCATAAGGGGGGTGGATTGTAACACCCTAGGCAAATCCCACATCGACAAAACACGGGAGAGATGCTGGGTTCATAAGATGGAGGTTCCTAACCCCTATTGACGCGTTTTAAAACCGTGAGGGCTTCGGCCCAGAGCAGACAATATCACTAGTGGGCCGAGCCGTTACAATTTATTTTTTATTAAAGTAAAAACAATTTATATTCATAAACCAAACTTTACATTAGCAAATCCAAAATGATATTATTACAACTTTATACAACTGCTCAAGACCAGTTTTTACATATACATACAGTTACATACACAAATATAAACACTACATTCAGGGTATAAATTTATACCCGACAAAACTTCAGAAAAGGTGGCTTCAAGATCCTCAGCAGCTCACTCTGCTGCTCCTCTAATTTCTATATCTGTGACAGCAATAATAGCCATCGCTGAGTACTATGACGAAGCGGTGCACAACATACTAAAATAACATTTATGCATAATTTAAATCATACTTATTCAAACACATTGCTGAAAATGGAAGACATATGCAAAACATGATTTATAAACTTTTAGTCCAAACAATTTCATTTAGGAAAACTCAAAACGAACTCATAAAAAGACACAGTTATATCATGCCATTCAAAACATATTCATCTCAATAGCTAGAGGGTTATGAGAAATCACAATGGTAGCTAGCTCAAATATATGGGTACCCATTCAATTTCTTCTTCTACTGACACACACCTCAACACTTCAGTCAGAGAAGGAATCAAAATTCGAAACTATTTCTTCCCACTAGTCATGCTAGTGAGGTATTCAAATATATAGTCATGACAATGTAGTTTCAAAACTATCTTAACAATTTACTAAACATTTATTGTCATTTCAAACACATATAAGTAAACTTTCAACAATTTAAGTCAAAAGTATAATACACATTTTGTAACACCCCTATTTGTATAGCCTGGTATATTTCACTGTTCCGGTGACTGGTGTCGGTCCGGACAATTAAAGGGATTAGAACTATACTTAAGACAACTAGATAAGCCATAAACACAAATAATTAATAATTGTCAATTAGTTAAGTATAAATAAGAAAAACAGAACATAAGAAGTTAAACGAGCCGAGAGTCACAGCGATGGGTGACCTTCTCAGGAAGAGTTGCGAAGTCAATTTAAACTCAAATTTCGAACCGTAAAATGTGACGCCTCGATCCTTAGGACCCTTACGAACACAGTGGAAAAGAGAAAATCACGAAAAAGAACTGTTAAGCCAGTCAAATAATTAGGTCAGGGAGCCGAAAGAAATATTGAATTAATTGCAAATCGGGTTGAACCGGCGAGGGGCAATTTGGTCAATTGACCCCGAGAGCTGACTCCTGACCTAACTGTCAAATAAAATCGGAGAAAAGAAAATTTCAGAGTCAAAAATTAAATTAAAGAATAAAAAAAGAAAAGAAAAGAAAAGAAAAAAAAAACCAAAAGTCTTCTTCTTCCGCAAGTGCCATCTCCCATTTCTTTCTCCCTCTCCATTTCTAAACTTCCATGGAAGCTTGCACTCAAGCTTTTGAACCCACAAATTAAACCCTAATTTCCCTAAATTATAAACTTAAACCTCATCCTTGCATCTTAAAGAGTATAGAGGAGCAAGAAATAGAAAGCAAATTGGAGAAAAGGGAAGTTAGAAATTGCTACATAAAGGTTAGTAACAAACTCTAAATTATTTCCTTAAATTTCATGCAAATATGCTTAAAGTAACTTAGAAGTTAAAGAAATGAAATGAAATTATTTGTTGGAGGACCAAACTAAAATTTCAGCCAGCATGGTGGGGAGTGTAATTTGCATGGTTTGATTTATTTGGATGGGAATATGAACCTTAAGTAGTTGAGTGATTATAGTTAGAGGCTTTGAATTAGCTAAATGCAAAGAATTTGTGAACTAGGGTTTTGGACACTTAGGGTTTAGAGACAAAATATGAGAATTTGGTTAATGATGTATTTGACCTAGTTTAAAGTGAGAAATGGTCATTTGTGATAAAATGAAGTGTGTTGGAAGTATTGGAGTTAAGACTAAATTCGGATTCAATGTGGTCATGCTGCTGGCAGCATGACCAAGGTCCCTTTGAGGGACCAAAACTAAAAATTTACAAATCCAATTGGTATGAGACTACTTGGGAATGAAAATAGACACTAAATGACACAATTTTCATTCAGGAAGCATGCCCAAAAAGTGACCAAAACCTAGTGAATAAATTGACCAAATCCGGAAAATCTCAGTCTGCCTGTACAAACTGACCAATCTATTCATTTGGCCATAACTTGAGCTAGGCAAGTCTAAATGACCTGGAGTTTTACCAGTGGACAGTTAAGATATAGACCTAAAACTTTTATGAAGAACAAAAATCCAAATTATGCCATTAACTAAGTCATTTGGCCACCCTAAGTTGGTGACGTAAAACTGCCAGAACCAAAAATTGCCCAGAAAATCTGGGTTAAGTCCAATCCGGCAGCCATGGTTCAAATGGCTATAACTTGAGATAAAAAAACTCCAATTGGAGTGATTCAAAAAGGAGAATAAACTTAAGACAATAGGGAACATTTTCTCTTGAAGAAAGTTTTGCCAAATTCCAACAGAAAAATGACCAATGGAACAGTGCAACCTTCGATACCAAAACTGAAAATTTTCAAATTTGCTTAAAAGACTTAGAATTTGAGTAAACAACCAAAGCCAACAAATTTAGTAACCAAAATGTGGTATGTGAGTGAAGTTAGAATTCCCATACCTATTAAGCCTTAGAAAGTGTTACACTCACTTCATATAAGCATTTTAGGATAGTTTTGCATCCATTTTGCCATTATATTTTAGTATATTTTATGTTTTTAGCTTTATTTTAGTTCATTTATTATCTTTAGATACTTTATATTTGATTTTCGTAATTTTTGTTGTTTTGATAGGATTTTGTGGCAAAATCGAAGATCAATGAGTGCAATAGGAAATAATTTGAAGAGATTTGAAGTTCTTTAAGCATGGAGGAAAGTTGAAGAAATCAAGCCTTGAAAGAGCAAACTAGCCGAAATTTGCTTGAGACTTTGCTTAAGGTCATGCTTAGGGTAAAGCGGCAGTACTTAAGGAGCAGCACAAGTCAAGCACCAGCAGAAGAGTTCATTCTACTCTAAGTCTGCCAAAATTTGCTGAAGGTCTGCTTAACCTTAAGCGCATAGGTGACCGTGAAATTTGCTAAGAAGCTGCTTAGGGTTAAGCCGAACCCTAAGCAGACTGCCCAGAACGTGAAAAATGCTGCTGACTTGGATAATTTTACGCCTCATTTCCTATTCACTCCTTAGCTGTTATTTACTTTTAGGGCAGCTTTTTAGGACCATATAAATTCATCATTTCCTTATTTTTGCCACAAGAGGAAGGGAGGAAAAACAAAAAGGAAAGAAAATTTAATAGAAAGAGAGAGAGAAGACGCCATTTTCTTTTGGGGAGGAGCTACTGCACCAGTTTTGGAGCTCCAGAAACCAGAGACTTTGGTTCTTCCACCTGGGTTTTTCTATTTCAGTCCTCTTTTCATGTTTTCCTTTACTTTTCCATCAATATTTCTTGTAAATACCATCATGAGTGAGTAATTTCTTTAGATTTCAGAGTTGGGAAATATGTCTTAGATTAATTTGTGGATTTGGATTGGGTATTTCCTTATTTTATATAAATATGAGTTTTGATTCTTTCCTTGTGTGCTTGATTTACTTGCCTAATGTTGGTACCCATTGGGTATTGTGTTAATCTTTGATTGAAGGACCGAAAGGTGAAAGTCATTGATGGGTAATCATGGATTGGAACTTAAAATCACCTAGATTTAGAAATAAACTAGGACTTTAAGAGGAATTAATTATTGGTTACAAAACTTAATGGGTTTTAAAGTAATCAAATACATACGAAAGTAGGTTTGGTTATTTTAGAATACACTTTGATTTGCTTGAAAAAGATATCAAAGGGATTTAGAATCAATTTCCTTCAAACTCTATTTTTCCCTAAAAATTGGAATGCCCAAGACAAATCCCAATTAATTTATGCATAAACCCCCAACTCTGGAATCAATTTTTACCATAATTAGACTTTCGTTTAAATTACCCATTGTTAATTTTAGTTTAATTGCGAACTAGAATTAGAATTTATTTGTTTGCTCTTTACCCATTTCAATTAGATTAATCAATTTACCTTGCTCATTTACATTTAACATTTATTCATTAATCATTAGCCCAAATAATCGCTTCATTCATAGTTTAGTAATCAAACAGCAAATCCTCGTGGGAACGATACTTGATTCATCACTTTATTACTTGAGACGACCCGTATACTTGCGGATAAGCCACATCAGAAAGTCAACAATTTGACTTGAATAGTATAGTAAATAGTAACCCCGAAACACAAAATTTAAAGAACGTCGAGTTTAGCACATTAGAGCTAGGTAAAAGTGAATTTAAATTTATTTTTGGATTTATGTTAAGTTATAGTACTGAAACACTATAAAATTATGTGTTTCAGTTGAAAAGAATACCAGGAAAGAACCGAGAAACTGAGTCAAGGCCAAGAGGCGACTCGCTTGAGGTTTGTGCACAACGTATAATTTCTGTAAATTATTTTCTGCATATTATTTTGAATAATTTGAAATAGTGAATTGTGACATTATTTATGATACTTTGATTTAAATTGTTAAAAGTTATTGTGTATATTTGAAATGACGATGTTTAGCAAATTGTTAAGATAAGTTTTGAAACCACAGTGTCATGACCATATATTTGAATACCTCACTAGCATGACTAGTGGGGGCAATCAGTTTCGAATTTTGATTCCTTCTCTGGATGAAGTGTTGAGGTGTGTGCCAGTAGAAGAGGAAATTGAATGGATATCCATATATTTGAGCTAGCTAGCCTTGTGATGTGACTTCTCCTTAGCCTCTGGCTATTGAGATTATATTTGTTTCGAATGGCATGATATAATTGTGGGTTTTATGAAATGTGTTTTGATACTTCGAAATGAACTTGTTTGGATTCAAATCTCATAATTCCTGTTTTGTATTTAATCCTCATATTCAGTCTAATTTCTGAATAAATGTGATTTTAATTCTGCATAAAGATTATTTTAGTATGTTGTGCACCACTGAGTCCTAGTACTCAGCGATAGCTGTTATTGCTGTCGCAGATTTAGAGACTAGAGGAGTAGCAAAGTGAGCTGTTGAGGATTGTGGAGTGACTCATCCTGAGGTTATATCGGGTATAATTTATACCCCGACTGTAAATATTTATTTTGATGTTTGTGATGCACATAAATGTATGGACATGTAAAATGGGTCTTGAGCAGCTTGTACAAAGTTTATATAAAGTTTGTAATAAATTTTAGTTTGAATTTCTTTTGATGTAAATTTTTGCAATGGTGTATATAAATTACTCTGTCATTAATGAAATATGAATGGTAGCATTTATTTTGAACTGAATGAAATTCATTAATGGTATTTGATGATTGTGGATATTGGAAATGGTGGATTTGAATTTTGGAAGTTGATAAATGTGTTGAAATTGATTGAAATAATTGTGAATTTAAAGAAGTTGTTGAGGAAAATTATTGGAAGTGCTTTTTTTCAGGTATTTGAAGAATTGTTTTCTCAAAATACAGACGGAACTCTGTCAAAATTTTTATAAAATTTGCGAAAAAATAAAATGGGCCAAAAATTTTAATTGGTTTTTAACTTTAATTAAATGTTTTAATATCTATTTAATAATGCTCACCACTTATAAAAAGTAAGAAAATTGTTTTAAAATACCTTGTAGGGTACTTAATGAGTTATCGGTAGGTGAAGTTCGGTAGTTCATTAGGTATTCTACGGGATCATGTTATGCCTTACAGAGGGGTAAGGTGCGACACATTTTGCAATATAAGTAATTCATTTCATGCACTTTGCAAATGAATTTTAAAGAATATTAATGTTGTGCACAAACCTTAAGCGAGTCGCCTCTTGGCCTTGACTTGATGCTTCAGGTTCTTTCCCGGTATTCTTTTCAACTGAAACACACAATTTCACAGTGTTTCAGTACCATAAATTATTATAAGTCCAAAAATAATTTCAAATATAACTTTAATATGCTTAATTTGATGTTCTTTGAAATTTGTATTTTAGAGTTACTATTCACGACACTATTCAAGTCAATTTGTTGACTTTCTAATGCTTAATAGGTATGGAAATTCTAATTTCACCTACATACCACATTTTGGTTACCTAATTCGTTGGTTTTGGTTGTTTTCTCAAACTTTAAGTCCCTTAGGCACAAATTTCAAATTTTCAGTTTTGGTGTTTAGTATTGCATTATTCCATTGGTTATATTGCTGTGATAATTTGGCTAAGTTTTCTTCATAGAAGTTGTTCCTTATTGTCTTAACTTTACTTCCCTTTTTTAATCACTCCATTTGGAATTTTGTAGCCTAAGTTATAGCCATTTGAACATGGCTGGCAGGATTTAGTGTTACCCAGAATTCTGGGCATTTACTGGTTAATGACAGTTTTTGTGGGTTGACTGCAGGTGAGTTTTTGGATAGCTTATGATCAAATTTTGGGTTTGGTTTTTTCATAAAAGTTATAGAGCTATGTCTCAGCTTTCTCCTGGTAAAAATTTAGATCATTTGGACCTTCCTAGACCAAGTTATGGTCATTTATGTAACTACTGTTTATTTGGTCATTTTTGTACAGGTCAGTTTGCCAATTTCGGATTTTACCTAATTATTCACTAAGTTATGGTCACTTTCTAGGCATGATTCCTCAATGAAAAATGTGCCATTTTGTGTCTAGTTTTATTCCCAATTGGCTCACACCAATTGGATTAGTAAATTTTTAGTTTTGGTACCTGAAATGGACCTAGGTCAAGCTGCTTACAGATTGACCCTCACCAATCCCAATTTAAACTTGTTTCCAACAATTCATACACACCACAAATGGTCACAATTGACCATTTCTCAACTCAAATAAGGTCAATAACATCATTTGGCTAATTCTCAAATTTTTCTTCAATTTTTCACATGCTCAAAAACCTAACTTCACACAAAGCTCAATCTAATGCAATTTAAAGTGTGTATTCATGTTCTACACACCTAATTCACCTCAAATAGCCATTCAAAACTATCAAACTCATTCATAACAAACCCTAACCCTAGCTGGCTGAAATTCATGTTTGGTCCCTCATGTTTGAATTGTTTCTTTTCTTTAATTTCTAAGTTAATTTAAGTAGCTAAGCATGCATTTAAATAGAAAATTGAAAGTTAAAACACTAACGTCCTTCTTTGAATTTCCAATCTTCAAATCTCTATTTTTCTTCCTTCCTTTTCTTGATCAATAGTTGAACTAAGGTGCTAAATCAAGGTTTAATCATAATTTAGTGAAATTTTTGGGGGATTTCTAAGGTTTGTGAAGCTTTGAATTTTAGCTTCAATGGAGGAAATATATGTGAGAGAGATGAGAGAGGGATGAGGGACGGCTAAATGTGTTGAGGAAGATTGTAACACCCCAAATTTTATTATTTATGAGTATTTTTGATATTTTAATTTTATTTAAATTTTAGTAATTTTTTTGAGATTTTTCGGATTTTAAAAATCGGGTTCGATTTTCCGAAAATATAAACTTTGATGATTTTTAAAAATTAATTTAAAGACCACGTGGCAAAACTAAAAATATATTTGGAGTCTACGTATTTTTCTGAGTTTTACGGAATTTTTTCGGAATTTTTGGACCTCATTTTCGGTCCCGAGGCAGAGTAAAAATTCAAAATTTTGTATTTCGAATCGAACCGGCCGAATCGAACCGGACCGGATCGGACCGGTCGAATCGAACCGGCTCCCTTTCCTTTTTCTTCTCCCGCGCGCGTCGTCCCTCTCTTTTCTCTTTCTTTTCTCTCTCCTCCTCCTCGCGCTGCCGCTCCAGATTTCCGGCCAAAGCCGGCCGATCCGGCCACCGATTGGACCGGGTCTTGTGTCTAAAATCATCTACTCGGCGAGAGCTTTCCATAGACACCAAGAACGCCGAAATCCATCGAGCGGTTTGTCCGATTTTTGCTCGGAAAGATTTTAGCCCATTTCGACTTTTGGGCTAGATTTCTCGAAAACCGTGAATCCCACGAGGAAACCGAGGCCACCAGCACGCTCCATTCGTCGAGAGCTTCGCAACGACATAAATTTAATTTTTCCGACACCGCTTTTGGTGGGTCCCACGGAACCGCAGTGTAATTTCGAGCATTAAATGAGCTTAGAAAATTCTGAAAAATTTATGTGCTAACCCCCGGGTTATGGGCTTCGTGTAGGTATCCTCGATTCGCGGAAATTCGGCGATTGACCGGTTCGCAAATTTCGCCGCATGCACTGTGGACCGAAAAGTCTCCGAATTGGGCCGAGGTTTTGGCTAGCCCCCATTGTCGACGCCCCGAGCGTCCTAAAGTCGGAATCGCAAAGGTAAACCCAACCTAGTTTTTACGTAATTTTCTAGTGCTTAAATAGGATTAAAAATCCATAAAATATTCGTGGTAGCTTAGAAAATTACGATTCTTTTGCAATAGCTTAGTAATATTGCTAAGGATCATGGGCAAAGTTTTATAATTTTTAGAGCTTATTTGGGCGCTTTTTGCAAAAATGATCAATAATAAGGACTAAATTGAAATTTTGCGTATTGTGATGGATGATTGATTTGATGGGCCCAGAGGGGCTGTGTGATATGATTGAACTGTTGATGTATGGATTGTGAGTATAGAAGTGCTTTTAGCCCTTTGCAAAGTTGGGTAGGTCCTAGGTATGGGAGACTCACTGGATTTTCGCACGACTTAGGGCGTAATTGGTCTTTTTCTTTATTTGTATTGAGTCGATTGTATTAAATAAATGTAATATGATTGTCGTGAGCCGGATGCCTTCTTCCTCCGCTCACCGCCACAGTAATTTGTCGTCAAATGTGAGTAAAATATTAATTTTAATTATAATTTCTATATTAATATATGTTCAAAATGACAATCCATCACTTATATTAATATATATATATATTTAAACTCTAGGAAAGATTTATGTTGCATTCATAGCTGTTGATGTACCATGGATGTTGTTGTGGTAATTTGGAGCGGTGCAGCGTGTTGGCGTGCATGTGATGTGGTGTGGACTATGGATAGGACGGGTAGTCACGGCTTGAGTAATTGGGACCTGTTCTTCGAGGGGTAGTCACGGCTTGAGTAATTCTGGGACCCTCGATTTGGTTATTAAGTGGAAGTCCGAGCTTGAGTAATTCGCTGGCACCAGGTTGGATTTAAGAGAGCTGTATAGGGGATCAGCTCCCATATGTTATGATTGATACTACAGGGTGTGTGAGTGCTCCAAATTACCTTTTTGATGTTATGATGTGAAAATGTTGTGTATGTTGCATTTCACTCTACAAAGTTGCATTAGTTTGAGATAGTTATAGAGATTATAGTTAAGATTGATATTTTACTCTCTCGAGTCGAACGCTCACTCTGTTCAAAAATTTTTACAGCCACGGAGGATATTTTGTTGCAGGTTAACTCGCTTTTTACCTCGCAGGTTGTTTATCAATATTGTGTAATTTTAATTACTCCTAGAATTTCCGCATGTGTTAGCAGTAATTATTTGAAATTGGTCTGTAATATTATATTCATGTTGGACCTGTAAACTTAATATTTTAAGTCTGTTTGATGGATTGGAGGAGGGAGCTGAGCTCCCATTTATTATTATGTTGATGAGTATGTGGAGGGTGAGCTGAGCTCCCCAATTGACTATATATTGTGTTTACAGGTCGGGTGAGTCGAAAACTCCCCGTTGGTAAGTCCATTTTATGGCCGGACTCTGTCCGTTTGTTTTCTTGATATTGGGCCCAAATGGGCCTTAGAGTTGGGTTAATGAACAGTTAGGCTTACTACGGGCCTCGGGGCTTTAGGTGGCCTGTGTCCTAGTGCTGGGTCCGCCCATAGGTTGGGTCGTGACAAATGTGGTATCAGAGCTTAGGCTCCAGATTCCTAGGGAAAAGTTGTCTAAAGTGTTGGGAAAAGTCTAATAGGAGTCACATGCGGAAAAATAGGGTCCATATTCGTCTTGCATTGTCGTCTTTGCTTCTAGTTTCTGCTTCATATATTGTGTGTAAATATGAGTCTATAGAGCTGTACAATGTGCAATTTTGAATTTTGTGGGCTAATGCTGCTGAATTTCAGGAAAATGCGTAGAAGCAGGAGAGCTGCCACTGCACCAGAACCAGATGTGCCTGACGAGGTGTCAGCACAGGATGAGGCGCCTGCCCCGAGGAGGCGGGGTAGGAGGCCTAGAGCTGCTCAAGTAGAAGAGCAGCTACCCACAGTTCAAGAACAGTCTTTCATGGCACAGGGTCCCATGGACCCCATGGCAGCTACTCTAGCTGGTCTGCAGAGAACCATCGACATGATGGCGCAGTATATGGTCCACCCTCCACAGCAGCAGCAGTCCACCGCACCAAGAGGGGAACCTTACAAACAGATCATAAATTTTAAGAAGTTGGTGCCTGGTACCTATGATGTGTCAGACGATGCATATCGGTTTTTGGATTCTTGCGATGGCAGAGCAGTAATTACGATTGGTCGATAGAAGATTGATAGAGTGTATGCAGCACGTCATGGGGCCCATGCCTAGACAATGGATGAATGACTACGTGTTACCCCGGATGGAGGGTTTGACATGGGCTCAGTTTGTGGAACTTTTTATCAACCGGTTTGTGCCAGAAAGTTTCAGAGATCAGAAGCAGTGGGCCTTTGAGGCCTTAAGACAGAATGGCAGGTCTGTAGATGAATATGCTACAGAATTTCTGGAATTGAGCAGATATGCCCCTACAGCAGTATCTACAGAGACTATGAAGGTGAAAAGATTCCTAAAGGGGCTTGACAGGAGGTATGCGAACCTGGCCATGATGTCGGATCAGTCTTTTGATGTGGTGGTTGATCGAGCTGCATGATTGAGATTAGCTATCTTTGTGGATGACAATGGAAGAGCAAAGAAAACAGAGCAGAGGGTTCCTCGTGTGTCCCTTCCATGGGTACTCCTGACGGTGGTGGCTGTGGTAATTACAGAGGAAAGGGGAGGAGCAAGAGAAGTGGTTTCATACACCGACCACGAGGAGTCAGACCAGGGTACGGATCCAGCAGTGGTAACAGCCGGGCATGAGTTCGGTGCAGTTCAGGATCCTCCTTAGCACCTTGTGCACAGTGTGGAAGAGGACATTCAGGACCTTGTTTGATGGGATCAGGAGTATGCTTCAGGTGTGGCCAACCGGGTCACTTTGCTAGAGAATGCCCCATGTTCAGCGAGCCACAGATGGGGTCACAGGGTTCTGTTGCGAATGTTCCTCGACAGTTGTATCCGGGTGCTTCCAACATGGCAGGCAGTCAGTTCAGTGGCCAACAGGGCCGAGGACAAGGGGGACGTGGATTTGGAGGCAGATCAGGAGGTAGAAGTCGATGTCGGGTTTACGCCACTCGGGTAGGGTCAAGCTCGGTTTTCACCGACCCACCAGATGCTCAAGCTTCAAATGCGGTTGTGGCGGTATTCTTCCAGGTCTATTCTTATGAGGCTCGTGTTTTGATAGATCCAGGTGCTACGCACTCATTTGTCTCCCCTGTGTTTGCCATGAGGTTGGGTAGAAACCCTACAACCTTAGAATGCCCTTTGTCGGTAGCTACCCCACTTAGTGACAACATAGATGTAGACATGGTATTTCCGGGCAGCCCAGTGGTAGTGGATGGAAAGATCCTCCCAGCAGACTTGGTTCCTCTACCAGTAATGGATTTCGATGTAATCCTGGGGATGGGTGGTTGGCAACTCATTATGCCACCTTAGACTGCAGGAACAAAAAGGTATACTTCCACATACCTGGTGTGGAAGAGTTTAGCTTTGATGGTGACAGGAGCGTGGCTCCATATAATTTGGTGTCAGCAATTAGTGCCAGAAAAATGTTGAGGCGTGGATGCCAAGGGTATTTGGCATTGGTGAGAGATACATCTGTAGAAGGTGTCAGCATGGAAAATGTTCCTGTTGTCAGAGAATTCATGGATGTCTTCCCTGAAGAGCTTCGGTGGTTGCCACGAAAGGGAATAGAGTTCGCATTGATGTTATTCGGGTACAAATCCCATATCGATGCCACCTTACAGATGGCACCAGCAGAATTGAAAGAGCTGAAGGAGCAACTACAGGAGCTCTTGGACAAGGGTTTCATACGTCCGAGCACTTCACCCTGGGGTGCTCCTGTTCTATTTATGAGAAAGAAGGATGGGTCATTGAGGTTGTGTATCGACTACGCAGGTGAACAAGGTGATCGTGAAGAACAAGTATCCACTTCCTCGGATCGATGATTTGTTTGATCACCCAAGGAGCTAGATTCTTTTCAAGATAGACTGCGGTCAAGCTACCATCAATTGAGAATCGGGAATGAGGACGTGTCCAAAACGGCTTTCGTGACAAGATATGGTCATTATGAGTTCTTGGTGATGTCTTTTGGACTCACTAATGCACCAAAGACCTTCATGGACTTGATGAACAGGTGTTCAATACATTTTTGGACCGTTTAGTCATCGTATTCATAGATGACATTCTTGTATACTCTCGGACCGAGGAAGAACACGTTTGGCACTTGAGGATGGTGTTGCGGACTTTGAGGAGCACCACTATACGCCAAATTTTCGAAATGTGAATTTTGGCTAGAAAGCATCTCATTCTTGGGACACGTGGTTTCAAGTGACGGTATTCAAGTGGATCCCAAGAAAATTGAAGCAGAAACTGATTGGCTTAGGCCTACAAATACCATCGAGGTGCGAAGTTTTACGGGTTTAGCTACACTACTGCGTTTTGTGCAAGATTTCTCCGGATAGCGGCTCCCTAACTAAGTTGACCAGGAAGAATGTTCCATTCATTTGGGATATTTGTGTGAGGTGAGTTTCCAGAAGCTCAAGGAGTGTCTAACCACTGCCCCTGTGTTGACACTACCTGTGAGTGGTGAAGGATACGCCGTGTACTGTGACGCCTCCAGAGTTGGCCTAGGGTGTGTTTTGATGCAGAATGGAAAGGTAGTGGCTTATGCTTCAAGGCAGCTGAAGAGGCATGAGCGTAACTACCCCCATGATTTGGAAATGGCGGTGTAGTCTTTGCACTTAAAACTGGAGACACTACATGCGGTGAAGTGTGCGAGATATACACCGACCACAAGAGTTTAAAGTACATCTTCCAACAAAGGGATTTAAACTTGAGACAGAGGAGATGGATGGAGCTTCTGAAAGACTATGATTGCACCATCCAGTACCACCCTGGGAAGGCCAATGTTGTGGCAGATGCCTTGAGCAGAAAATCTTCTGGCAGTTTGGCGCACATTTCAGCAGAGAAAAGACCATTGATTCAGGAAGTACATGAGTTGATGGATCAAGGTCTAATCCTAGATCTTTCAGATGAGGGGGTATTGTTGGCTCACTTTTCAGTGAGGCCAGACTTGAGGGACAGAGTTAGAGTTTCTCAGCACAGAGACCAACAATTGATGAAGATCATAGAAAGAGTACAGCAAGGTGAAGGTGGTGAGTTTGGATTTGCCAATGATGGCGCCCTAGTGCAAGGTTCTAGGATATGTGTGCCCGATGTGGACAACCTCAGAATGAAATCATGCAAGAGGCACACTATACATCAGACAAGATCCACCTGTGTTCCACCAAGATGTACCATGATGTGAAAGATAGCTCTTTGGTGGAATGGCATGAAGAGAGACATAGCAGACTTTGTGTCCAAGTGCTTGACTTGTCAGAAGGTGAAGTTTGAACACTAGAGACCGTCAGGGAAGTTGCAAGAGCTCCCTATCCCAGAATGGAAGTGGGAAATGATTACTATGGATTTTGTGACTGGGTTGCCTCGTACCACGCGAGGATATGACTCGATATGGGTAATTGTAGACCGCTTGACCAAATCAGCTCACTTCTTACCTGTAAAGACTACATACTCTGTGGCACAGTATGCCCGGCTCTACATTCGAGAAATAGTCAGATTGCATGGAGTTCCGGCTTCCATAATATCTGACAGAGGGCCCCAGTTCACTTCTCGGTTTTGGAGAAAGTTGCAGGAGGCACTTGGCACCTGATTGAACTTGATCTGACCTTCCACCCTCGAACAGACGGACGATTGAAAGGACGATCCAAACACTGGAAGACATGCTTCGCATGAGTGTCTTGGATTTTGGAGGTCAGTGGGATGAGCAGCTAGCTCTGGTGGAGTTTGCCTACAACAACAGTTATCACTCCAGCATAGGGTTGGCACCCTATGAGGCATTATATGGAAGAAAGTGTAGGTCTCCTCTGTGTTGGACAGAAATGGGGGAAGCGAAAGTGCATGATGTAGACCTAGTGCAGTACACTTCAGAGGTAGTTCCTTTAATCAGGGAACGGCGAGGCGGCTTTCGTGAGGCGTAAGAGTTATGCAGACCCCAGACGGAGGAATGTGGAGTTTGCAGTGGGCGACTATGTATTCCTGAAGGTTTCTCCAATGAAGGGAGTCATGAGATTTGGAAAGAAGGGCAAGTTGGCACCTCGGTATATCGGACCTTTTGAGGTTATTGATAGAGTGGAGCGATTGCCTACAGTTGGAGCTACCACCCAACCTTTCTCACTTTCATCCCGTGTTTCTCATCTCCATGCTCAGGAAATAAATTCCTGATCCTTCTCATGTACTGCAGCCGGATGTGATAGAGCTAAAAGAGAACTTGACATTTGAGGAGCAGCCTGTAGCCATAGTGGACTACCAAGTGAGACAGCTGAGATCCAAACAGATCCCTATGGTTAAGGTTTTGTGGAGGAGTCAGTCAGTGGAAGAGTGCACTGGAGTCGAGCGGGACATGCGTAGCAAGTACCCTTACTTGTTCAATGCATAATCATGTGTTTTATTACGCCTTGTGTAAAAATTTGAGGACGAATTTTACGTAAGGGGAAGAATGTAACACCCCAAATTTTATTATTTATGAGTATTTTTGATATTTTAATTTTATTTAAATTTTAGGAATTTTTTGAGATTTTTGGATTTTAAAAATCGGGTTCGATTTTCCAAAATATAAACTTTGATGATTTTAAAAATTAATTTAAAGACCACGTGGCAAAACTAAAAATATATTTGGAGTCTACGTATTTTTACGAGTTTTACGAATTTTTGAATTTTGGACCTCGTTTTCGGTCCCGAGGCAGAGTAAAAATTTAAAATTTTGTATTTCGAATCGAACCGGCCGAATCGAACCGGACCGGATCGGACCGGCTCCCTTTCCTTTTTCTTCTCCCGCGCGCGTCGTCCCTCTCTTTTCTCTTTCTTTTCTCTCTCCTCCCCCTGCGCTGCGTCGCTCCATTTCTCGGCCAAATCCGGCCGATCCGCCACCGATTGGGCCGGGTCTTGTGTCTAAAATCATCTACTCGTGAGAGCTTTCCATAGACACCAAGAACGCCGAAATCCATCGAGCGGTTTGTCCGATTTTTGCTCGGGAAGATTTTAGCCCATTTCGACTTTTGGGCTAGATTTCTCAGCGTGAATCCCACGAGGAAACCGAGGCCACCAAAGACGCTCCATTCGCCGAGAGCTTCGCGACATAAATTTGAATTTTTCGCCACCGTTTTGGTGGGTCCCACGGAACCGCGGTGTAATTTCGAGCATTAAATGAGCTTAGAAAATTCTGAAAAATTTATGTGCTAACCCCCGTGTTATGGGCTTCGTGTAGGTATCCTCGATTCGCGGAAATTCAACAGTTGACCGGATGCGCAAATTTCGGGCGAACGGACCGTGACCGGAAAAGTCTCCGAATTGGGCCGAGGTTTTGGCTAGCCCCCCCATTGTCAGACGTCCCGAGCGCGTCCCTAAAGTCGGAATCGGCAAAGGTAAACCCGAACCTAGTTTTTACGTAATTTTCTAGTGCTTAAATAGGATTAAAAATCCATAAAATATTCGTGGTAGCTTAGAAAATTACGATTCTTTTTGCAATAGCTTAGTAATATTGCTAAGGCTGAGGAAAAGTTTTATAATTTTTAGAGCTTGTTTGGCGCTTTTTGCAAAAATGATCAATAATAAGGACTAAATTGAAATTTTGCGTATTGTGATGGATGATTGATTTGATGGGCCCGGGAGGGCTGTGTGATATGATTGAGCTGATGTATGAATTGTGAGTATAGAAGTGCGTTTTTAGCCCTTTTGCGGGTTGGGTAGGTCCTAGGTATAGGGAGACTCTGCGGATTTTCGCACGACTTAGGGCGTAATTGGTCTTTTCTTTATTTGTATTGAGTCGATTGTATTAAATAAATGTAATATGATTGTCGGGTGAGCCGGATGACCTTCTTCCTCCGCCCCGCCACGGTAATTTGTCGTCAAGTGCGTGAGTAAAATATTAATTTTAATTATAATTTCGATATTATTATATGTTCAGCATGCCCATGCATCACTTATATGCATATATTTATGTAGTTAAACTCTAGGCACGATTTATGTTGCATTCATAACTGTTGATGTACCATGGATGTTGTTGTGGTAATTTGGAGCAGTGTGCGTGCGTTGGCGTGCGTGTGATGTGGTGTGGACTATGGATAGGACGGGGTAGTCACGGCTTGAGTAATTCGCTGGGACCCGTTCCTTCGAGGGGTAGTCACGGCTTGAGTAATTATTGGGACCCTCGATTTGGTTATTAAGTGGAAGCCCGAGCTTGAGTAATTGGCGGCACCAGGTTGGATTTAAGAGAGTCAGATAGGATCAGCTCCCATATGTTATGATTGATACTACAGGGTGTGTGAGTGCTCCAAATTACCTTTTTGATGTTATGATGTGAAAATGTTGTGTATGTTGCATTTCACTCTACAGGTTGCATTAGTTTCAGATAGTTATAGAGATTATAGTTAAGATTGATATTTTACTCTCTGAGTCGAACGCTCACTCCTGTTCAAAAATTTTTACAGGCCACAGGAGGATATTTTGTTCTGGGTTAACCTTCCTTTTTACCTCGCAGGTTGTTTATCAATATTGTGTAATTTTAATTACTCCTAGAATTTCCGCATGTGTTAGCAGTAATTATTTGAAATTGGTCTGTAATATTATATTCATGTTGGACCTGTAAACTTAATATTTTAAGTCTGTTTGATGGATTGGAGGAGGGAGCTGAGCTCCCATTTATTATTATGTTGATGAGTATGTGGAGGGTGAGCTGAGCTCCCCAATTGACTATATATTGTGTTTACAGGTCGGGTGAGTCGAAAACTCCCCGTTGGTAAGTCCATTTTATGGCCGGACTCTGTCTGTTTGTTTTCTTGATATTGGGCCCAAATGGGCCTTAGAGTTGGGTTAATGAACAGTTAGGCTTACTACGGGCCTCGGGGGCTTTAGGCTGGCCCAGGTCCTAGTGCCGGTCCGGCCCATAGGTTGGGTCGTGACAAAGATGAAAATGAATTTTCTTTTTGTTTTTTTATGTCATTTATCTCTTTAAATTAGCCATTTGACTCGGTCAATTATTGGGCAAAATTAATTTTTATTTTGACATCATTTGTGATGTCATCAAGATGATGAAATAAAACTTTTTTCTTTTCTTTTTTCATTTTCATTAAATTTTCAATAGTTCTTTAATTTAATTCTCGATTCCAAAATTTTCTTTTCTCCAATTTTATTGGACAGTGAGGTCAGGAGTTAGCACTAGGGGTGAATTGATCAAATTGCCCCTCGCTAGTTCAATCCGGTTTACAAGTTATTCGATATTTCTTCCGAATCTCTGACCTAATTATTTGACCTACTTAACAACTCTTTTTTGTGATTTTCTCTTTTCCACTGTGTTCGCAATAGTCCTAAGGACCGCAGTGTCACATTTTACAATTTGAAATTTGAGTTTAGATTGACCTTGCAGTTATTCCCAAGAAGGTCATCCATCACTGTGACTCCCGGCTCATTTAACTTCTTGTGTTCTGTTTTTCTTCTTTATACTTAACTATTTGGCAATTACTAATTATTTGCGTTCAGGGCTTAACTAGGTGTCTTATACGTTGTTCTATTTCTTTTACTTGTTCGGACCGATACCGGCCACCAGAACAGTGAAATATACCAGGCTATGCAAATAGGGGTGTTACAATTCTCCCCCCCCTTAATATAAATTTCGTCTCGAAATTTTACCTGGTATCAATCTTTGAACAGCTGTGGGTGCTATCTCCTCATGTCCTCCTCTCGTTCCTAAGTAGCTTTTTAGCCCGAATGATGCTTCCACAGCTCTTTCACTAATGGTATTTGCTTGTTCCGTAGCTGCTTCACCTGATAAGCCAGAATCTCTATGGGTTCTTCCTCATATGTGAGGTCTGGATTCACCTCAATCTCTTCTACTGATAGTAAATGAGATGAGCCAGATCTGTACCTCCTTAACATAGACACATGGAAGACATTATGTATCTTCTCCAACTCTGGAGGTAGTGCCAAACGATATGCCAAGGGACCCACTCTCTCCAGAACCTCATATGGCCTAATGAAACGAGGACTCAGTTTCCCCTTTCTACCAAATCTCATAATTCTCTTCCAAGGGAAAACCTTGAGGAATACTTTGTCACCCATTGCATACTTAATATCCCTTCTCTTCATATCAATATAGGACTTCTGACAGTCTGATGCAGTCTTAAGTCGATCTCTAATCAATCTGATCTTTTCTTCAGTCTACTGAACAATTTCTAGCCTAATCATTTTTCTTTCACCCACGTCATCCCAACACAATGGGGTTCTACATTTTCTGCTAGACAAAGCTTCATATGGAGGCATCTCAATGCTTGATTGGTAGCTGTTGTTGTAAGCAAACTCAATCAAAGGCAAGTGTGTGTCCCAACTACCCTCAAACTCAATCACACAAGCCCATAACATGTCCTCTAAGATCTGAATTACCCTCTCAGACTGGCCATTTGTCTATGGGTGGAATGCCGTGCTGAAGTTCAATCTAGTTCCTAGGGCTCTCTGAAGACTACCCCAGAATCTAGAAGTGAACTTAGGATCTCTGTCAGATACGATGGATACTAGCACTCCATGCAGTTTTACTATCTCATCAATGTACAACTTGGCCAATATTTCTAAACTGTAGTCCATCTGGATAGGTAGAAAATGAGCAGACTTGGTCAGTCTGTCATGTAACACCCTAGGCAAATCCCACATCGACAAAACACGGGAGAGATGCTGGGTTCATAAGATGGAGGTTCCTAACCCCTATTGACGCGTTTTAAAACCGTGAGGGCTTCAGCCCAGAGCGGACAATATCACTAGTGGGCCGGGCCATTACATTTGTGGTATCAGAGCTGCTCCGCGTGCAACCTTGAACGTTGGTGGGGCAAACCTCAGCGAGGACGCTGAGTCCCATAAGGGGGGTGGATTGTAACACCCTAGGCAAATCCCACATCGACAAAACACGGGAGAGATGCTGGGTTCATAAGATGGAGGTTCCTAACCCCTATTGACGCGTTTTAAAACCGTGAGGGCTTCAGCCCAGAGCGGACAATATCACTAGTGGGTCGGGCCATTACATGTCAACTATAACCCATACTGCATCATGACTCTTCTGTGTCCTCGGAAGGCCCATCACAAAATCCATCATTATTCTTTCCCATTTCCATTCCGGTAATGATAGTGGATATAACAAACCAGCTGGTACTTGATGCTCTGCCTTCACTTGCTGACAAGTTAGGCATTTGAAAACAAATTCTGCCACATCTCTTTTCATACCCATCCACCAGTAATGCTCCTTTAGCCCTCTATACATTTTTGTGCCACCAGGGTGCATAGCAAAAGGAGACTTATGTGCTTCCTTCAAAATAATCTGTCTCAATTCAATGTCATTAGGAATGCACATTCCGCCCTGGTGTAGCAATAGACCGTCATCTCTTATTGAGAATTCTGGTTTCTTGCCCAGTCTGACTTCTTCTAACAGCTTCTGATACTTCTGATCCTTCTAAGCAGCCATTCTAATCTGATCAATCAACACTGGCTGTACATGCCATGCAACTGTTGTCTGCCCCTCATCATTAATCTCTAAGCTAGCATGCAATACTCTCAACTCATGTACCATAGACAAAGGAGTAACCTGTAGACTTGCCATAGTCTTGCGACTTAAGGCGTTAGCCACCACATTAGCTTTCCCTGACTGATAGTCTATCAGACAATCATAGTCTTTTATCAACTCTAACCATCTCCTCTGTCTCAAATTCAACTCCTTCTGAGTGCCCAAATACTTCAAACTCTTATGATCTGTGTATATGTAATACTTCTCCCCATACAAATAGTGTCTCTAGATCTTAAGAGCGAACACTTTAGCTGCAATTTTAAATAATGATTAATTATTGATTGTAATTTTTAAGACAAATTAAAAAAAAATATTAAGCTAACAAATTATGAAATTTTACATTATAAATTTAAGTTGATAGAAGAAATTTAAAACTAATTAAGTGAAATTTATCAATAAAATAAATAATAAAGTATTAAATATCATATTAACTAGACTATATTATGATTTTTCAAGTATTCACATTACTTTAGACCCTGTTTGAAATTGAGGTTTTTAGGCTATAAAAGCACATTTTTAAAAAAGCACAATTTTAAATAATATTGAAAGAAAATAATTTAAAAAGAAAAACTATTTTATTATTTTAAAATTCTTACAACTGGAACATACTAAATCTAATTTTAAATTAATTTTTAATATTTTATAATCAATATAATTTAAAAAGTGCTTACAGTCTCTTAAAATAGTCGAACATCATTATGAGAGACGAAACCAATATTTACAGTCAAGGGGGACGGACGAACTTTTTGAAAGCTTCCATGTGGGCCATAATATATAATCCACAAAAAGCTTTCATCATACAACACTTGTTAAACAAAATGTACAGTGGTCGACCAACTTAGGGCCTGTTTGGATTAACTGTTGAATATAACTGATAGCTGTTAGCTTATATACATTCTTGTTAGTGATGGTGATAGCGATAGTGATGATAATTTTTATATTAAGTGTTTAGTAAAATTATATTTAGCTGTTGCTGTTGATATGTGAAATGACTAATAAGGGTATATATCATATAATTTATTTTATTATTTAAATAAATATAAAATTATAAATTTATTACATTATATTATTTATTTTATTATTAAATTAAATATATAATTATTAAATTAATATATTATATTATTTAAATAAATATATAATTATTAATCTTTTATATTATATCATTTATTTTATTATTGAAATAAGAAAATAATTATTTTTTTAAGATAATTAAATAATTTTAAAAATATAGATAAAATAATAAAATAATTATTATTGTTAATAGAAAAATTTATAATTAATTTTAAGTTTTTGAATATAAATAAATATTTTATATTTTATGTTATTAATAAAAAATATTTTAACAAAATTGAAATACATTAATTAAAATATTAAAATTATAAATAAAAAAATAAAAATATTAATAATATTAATTTTCAAGTTAAATAAAAAAGGATAATATGGTCAAAATAAAAAATAAAACCAGATCAGCTATCAGCTGATGAGAAACAGCTCTAAAAATAGAGCTGATACAAACTGCAGCTGATGGGTATCATATCAGTTGCCCATCAGCTATCAGCTCTATTTTTTTAAGCTTGCCAAACACCACAATTTATCTGTTTGGGTGTCTATCAGCTATCAGCTGAACCCAACAGGTAAACCAAACACCCCCTTAGTCTTGGAAATTAATGGCAAGAAAGCAACAGCTTTGAATAATTTCTCGGATCTTCAAGGATTTCATGGAAAAATTTGGCCATTGTGGAATCTAAGTTGTTTCACATTGAAAATTTTGGTCTGTGATAAAATATATAATGCACTAATTCTGTGCATTTCCTTACTCAAATTAACATGGCTAAAAGTAAGAATGTTTTCATTGCTCTTCTCATCATCTTCCTCATGTCGGCTATTTTAGATCGTCGGCCACCAATACATGGTCATTCACTTCAAAGTCTCGCAGTCACAGATCCGCGTCGAAGTAAATCACCACCAGGAGGACCAGGGAAGCGCTGAGGAACCACACTAGTTGGTTTGGAATTTGGAGACCCAGAGGAGAAGTTGAAATTAATGTGCTAATGCAATGATCTAATATTAAATATGGATATTCTGCAGAATTTTTCTTTTTTTTTTTTTCATTTTCTTTGCGTTAATTTTCGATATATTTGAAAAAAAATATATACACTATCAGTATTTCTGATGGCGGACAATCAATGGCCTATAGTTTCCATGATATTTCTTGCCCTGTCTTCAATACGTGAAGCCCATCGTCATAATTTTCACTGCCACACATAAAAGACACATCATTGGTTGCATTATTCGTGAGCCTTATTTCCACTATATGGACTAATAAATCAAGGAACTGTTTCCACAAAGAAACCTCAGCCCTCGACACCGCAGACGAAGATAAGAGAAGCATAATGCAAAAAATGCGCTTTACGTTATTGCTTGCGGAGATAATCATGGTATCTCGAAGGTGATAATAATGGCGATAATGGTAATTCTATTGCAAATCAAGAGAGACTTTGCTTTGTTTCAGGTGTTGTTAACAATCTTAATGGTTAAACTCCTCAAATAAAGAATTCCTGAGGCAAAAATAGTTATTTTTCTTGTCATGAATGCTTGTTAATTAGTTAAAATACAACCATATCATTATTGTTTGACTTAAGACAGCAAATTGGGACAGAATTTCTAATTTGGGCATAAAATCTATATATTTTCCTTTTTTTTTTTAATTTCTTATGAATATGAAGTGATGCTGTAATTAAAAATTATGTAGTTATAGATATGCCAGTTCTACAAACCTGAATCCGGCTTAGCATGGCACTTGAATATAGAATTATAATTACTTTAAAATCGAAGCATTGAATTTATAATATTTTGGGATCAACAATAAAATGAAAAATTATCCAAAAGAAAAATCAATAATTGTTGTCATTGTTGTCCTCATTTTAATTTCAGTTTTAGATATTGTTCCTGGACAATGTATTTCTGTATATACACTTGACGATTTTTCTTATTTGTCTTTCTATGGCAAATGAGTGTTTGATTATCATGCATGAAAGATCATTAATGTAATATTAATGAAGAAAATACAATTTTAGGACTGTATATAATTAATTACTGATTGTAATTTTTAAGACAAATTAAAAAAAAAGTATCTATATAATGAATACGAAAAGAGGTTTATTATGAATTTTAATGTTGTTAAATTTACTCAAATTTTAGTGCTGATCGTGGCTTGGTAATGAGTCGTGACAAGAGTTTTTGGAGTGAGAAAAAATGTTTTAAGAAATTTAAAGTATTTAAGTTATTATTTTTGCAAAACAATATAAAGCTAACAAATTAAGAAATTTAACATTATAAATTTAAGTGGATAGAGGAATGTTAAAACTAATTAAGTGAAATTTATCAATAAAATAAATAATAAAATATTAAATATCGTATTAACTAGACTATATTGTGATTTTTCAAGCATTCACATTGCTTTAGACCTTGTTTAGAATTGAGGTTTTAGGCTACAAAATTTTTTTTTTTTAAAGCACAATTTTAAATAATGTTGAAAAAAATAATTTGAAAAAAAAAAATATTTTATTATTTTAAAATTTTTATAATTAGAACATACTAAATCTAATTTTAAATTAATTTTTAATATTTTATAATCAATATAATTTAAAAAGTGCTTACAGTCTCTTAAAATAGTCGAACATTATGAGAGACGAAACCAATATTTACAGTCAAGGGCGACGGACGAACTTTTTGAAAGCTTCCATGTGGGCCATAATATATGCTTGGCTGCCGAGAAAAGTCTACCAAAAACTTTCATCATACTAAACTTGTTAAACAAAATGTAAAGTGGTCGACCAACTTAGTCGTGGAAATTAATGGCAAGAAATCAACAGCTTTGAATAATTTCTCAGATCTTCCAGGATTTCATGGAAAAATTTGGTCATCTTGGAAACTAAGAGCAAGTAAGCGGCAACTCCGAACAAGTTGTTTCCCATTGAAAATTTTGGTCCGTGGTAAAATATATAATGCCCTAATTCTGTGCATTTCCTTACTCAAATTAACATGGCTAAGAGTAAGAAGGTTTTCATTGCTCTCCTCATCATCTTCCTCATGTTGGCTATTTTAGATCGTCGGCCACCAATACATGGTCATTCACTTCAAAGTCTCGCAGTCACAGATCCGCGTCGAAGTAAATCACCACCAGGAGGAACAGGGAAGCGCTGAGGAGCCACACTAGTTGGTTTGGAATTTGGAGACCCAGAGGAGAAGTTGAAATTAATGTGCTAATGTAATGATCTACTATTAAATATGGATATTCTGCAGAATTTTTCTTTTTTTTTTTTTCATTTTCTTTGCGTTAATTTTCGATATATTTGAAAAAAATATATATATATACACTATCAGTATTTCTGATGGCGGACAATCAATGGCCTAACTTGAAATAAAACATTTGCTAAAAAAAAATTTAATTAAATTCTCACACAGTGATGTTTGATTTTTACTAAAGAATGCCTGAGCCAAAAATAGTTATTTTTCTTATCATGATTGCTTGTTAATTAGTTAAAATACAACCATATCATTATTGTTTGACTTAAGACAGCAAATTAGGACAGAATTTCTAATTTGGGCATAAAATCTATCTATTTTCCTTTTTTTTTTTTAAATTTCTTAAGAATATGAAATGATGCTATAATTAAAAATAATGCACATATAGATAAGCCAGTCCTACATACCTGACAAGTAATAATAATTACAAGAGAATTCAAATGAGTGTTATATTTTGGGAGAAAAATAAAATCTTAATTAGAAATAATTTAATTTGAGGCATTATTAATTTAAATAGTGTAGCCTATATATTAAACTTAAATTAATTAATCCTTTGGCAAACCGAGTCAATGAATCCGGGTTAGCATGATATTTGAATATAGAATTTTTATTCAGAACATGTATATGCATGAAAGATAATTAATGTAATATTAATCAAGAAAATAAAATTTTCCTTCATTGAGCTTTTAGCTCACTCCCTCGGCTTACACTGTGTAGAAAAAGATTACCGGTCATCAGAATTAAGATTACATTTGATAAAATGTGATATAATGTGATCAATTATATAATGCAATTAAAATTATAATGTAATATAATGTAATTATTATTAAGTTTCTATATTTAATTATAAAATAAAAATATAAGTAGCGTAATGTAATAATAATTTTAATTTTAATATTTAATTTATTTATAGTGTTAATAATAAGTGACAGTGATTACAATAATTGATAATCGAATAGCAGTAATGGTTGAGTAGTGATGGTGGCAGCGACATTGATAGTTAGGTGGTGGTGGCGACAAAGTGTAGTAGCACTAGTGGTAGTGGCCAGGTGGTGGTGGTAGTAGAGGTAGTAGTGGTTAAGTGGCGATAGTGGTAGTCGAGTGGTGGTGGTGGTGATAGCGATAATGATAACAAAGTGATGATGATAATGATAGCAATGGTGATGATTGTGGTGGTGGTGGTGGTGGTGGTAGTGATGGTAGTAGTGATAGTAGTGACAGTGTGGGATAATAGTGATAGTAGCAGTGATGGTTAGGTAGCAGTGGAGGTAGCATTGATGATAATAAATAAAAAAATCAAAATAAGTAATTATGATTATATCTATTTTTGTATGTAATGCACTACAAAAAAAGTGAGTATAGGGGACACATAAAATTATCCCCAAAACTATGAATAATCATCCCCAAAGGTATAAGGGACGACATTAATCGTGCCCCACTTGTTGTCCTAATATGGGGACGACAATCATAGTTGTCCCCTAACATGGAGATGACTGTCATCCCCCTATATGGGGATGAATGTCGTCCTCATCGTCCAAACTCAAGGGGGACCATAATCGTCCCCTATAAAAGGGGGACAACGATCGTCCCTAGTTTTGGATCAAACTCAAGGGGGACCATAATCGTCCCCCTATCAAAAGGGGACGACATTTGTCCCTATTTAAAGGGGACAATACTTGTCCCCAATTATAAAGATCATAGTCATCCCTTACTATTAAAGAGACAACAGTCGTCCCCATAAAATTGAATAAGAATAATTTTCGTCATCACATCCTCGTATTTTGTCCCCTATAAAGTTGCTTTTAATATTAGGATATTATATTTATAATTGTTAAAAATATTGATACTCGTAAATTTCATATTTAATTCAAAACAACTGTATGATAAAATTAATATTCAACAATAAAACACAACATAAGTTTTAAAGTATGATATAACAATAATTTTTATTACGTAGCTAGTATGCAAAATAAACTTAAATCTACCTACTTTAATTCCTAATTTGTTCATATTTGATAATATTCAAAATAAAACTCCTATGATAATAGTAGTCTTCAAACTCTAATTTAACTTCATTGCTAGTCTGCAAGCCTTCATCACTCAATCTGTTAATCCTACAATAGATTTAAATAAAAGGTCATTCAAAAAGTAAATTTTCTAATTCATGAAATTAAATATATCTAAAAAGTACTTACTATTGTCATATCCTGACTTTCTGATAATTTGTATCCTATCACACTCTCAAATCTTTTAAAAAACTCCAAATCGCGCTCTTCTTGTTCCTTGAGTCGAGCATTTAGTTATGCTATCTCATTATTGCGTTGTTCTTGTTCCTCATTATTGGTCCTTTTTTATAAATTATTAACAAGGAAATTTTAATTTTATTATTAATTCTTAGTCGTTAAAAGTCATAATTCTTGTAGTAAATATATAATTATATAATTATGTAAAAATGCTTAATATGTTTCTAATTTTAACATTTGGAGACTAAAAATTTTTGTCATCTCCTATACTTGTACCCTTAACTCACACTTCAGGGACGAAATATATAATTGTCCCCTATATTTGAATTTTTTTTATTTTTAATTATGATAGAAAAGTCGTCCCCAATTCTAAATGGTAATTCAATTAGGAAAAAAAAAATATTGGTCACCTATAATATAAAAAAATTATGATTTGAGGACTATAAAAAAAATTGGTCCCAAAAAATTGTCCCCTATACTCACTTTTTTTGTAGTGATGATCATTACATTACTTGAGACATAATTAATTATATTACATAATTGTCATTTTATTACATTAAATTTTTATATGTTAACGAATAATATAACCAAATATACAATATTATTGCGATTACATTATAATTTTAGTTAAATCATACTAAGCATAGTCTCAAAGGTTTTAAAGGTAGAAAAGCTCCAAATTATCTGGTCTTTAGTGGTCCTAAGAAAAAAAAAAAAAGATAATCGTATTATTTATAATCACCTAAAGTAAATATGAAGTATATGTAGGATTTTTTTTTATCTACACTCAGGTTTATTATGGACCTAATGTACAAGATAAAACGTAAAATTCACTCATTATATATATAGATGATGTGTGTGATCCGCAAGTATACAGATCATATCAAGTAATAAAGTGATAAGTAAAGTATCGTTCTCACCAGGAATAGTATTTAAGTACTAGACTATGGTTGTTTCAATTATTTAGACTAATGATAATTTATAGGAGAACTAAATTAACAAAATGCTACAGGAATTTAAATGGAAAATAAATAAAATAGACAATGGGTAATGTAAATAAAGTCTTAATCTAAGCAAAAATTAACTAAATTAATAATGGGTGAGCAAGAACTAAGACTAATTTATAGTAAAAATGATTCCAGAATTGCGATTCATGAATTAAATCTATCGTGATTTGTCTTGATTCGTCTAATTTTAAGAGAAAATAGAGTTTGAAGGTGATTGATTCTGAAATCCTTTGATAACTTTTTCAAGCAAACCAAAGAGTATTTTAAGAAAACCAAACCTACTTTCGTATAATATTTGATTCACTTAAAACCTATTAAGTTTCGTAATCAATCAATGAATCTTTTTAAATCCCTAATTTATTTCTAAATCTAGGTGTTTTTAAGTTCTATTCCTTGATTATGTGTCAATGATTTTCACCTTTTAGTCCTTCAATCAAAGCCAATGGAAACCAATATTAGGTAAGTCATAAAACACATAAGGAAAAGAATCAAAACCCATATTTATATAAATCTAGATAAAACCCAATCCAAATCCACAAATAAATTTAAAACATTACAACCCAACTCTGAAATTTGAAAAAAAACTATTCTGTCATGGTAAATTTTACAAGAGAAAATGATAAAACTAAGAAAGAAAATATAAAATAGACTAAGAATAGAAAAACCCAGGTGAAGGAGAGCCCAATACTCTGAAAAACAAAAGTTAAACATCACTTAGTAGCAGCTCCCCAACAGAAATGGTGTTCTCCCTTCTCCTTATTTTTTTTTCTTTTCTTGCATTTTTCCTTCTTCCTTCTTACTTCTTAGGGCACAAAACTTGAAAATGATGCTTTTATATGGTCCCAAAAGCTATCCTAAAGTAGGTCTAAAAATGGATAAGTGCCAATGAATGGATAGGAGTTGAGGTGTAAAAATTTTCAAGTCAGCAAAACTTTTCACATTCTAGGTTGTCTGTTAAGGGTATTGCTTACCCTCAGCAACATCTGAAGCAAATTTCGGCTTTTGCATGGCCTGTTTGCTTAGGGTAAGCAATACCCTCAGCAAATCTCAGCAGGTTTGTGTTGAAATGAGTTTTTTCGCTCATGCTTGACTTCCAGCTTGACCTAAGCCACACCTTAAGCACTGTCGCATACCCTAAGCAGGATCTCAAGCAGGACCCCAAGTAAATCTTAATAGGTTTGGATTTCAAAACTTGTTTTTCTTCATTTTTTTTTTCCATTCTTCAAGCTTCTAAATCTCCTTAAATCATCTCCTAATGCATCATTGACCTTCAATATATCACAAAAACCTACTAAAAACATCAAAATTGTAAAAATCAAATATAAAGTAACTAAGATTAATAATTTAGCTAAAATAAAGCTAAAAACATAAAGTACTTAATTATAAGGGCAAAATGTATGCAAAACTATTCTAAAATGCCTGTATGAAATGAGTATAACAAATTCTCCCAAACTCAAACATTTGCTTGTTCTCAAGCAAATTAAAAACAATTAATACAATAGGGGTACCTTCCCTTCGATTCATGAAAACTACCTAACCAAGCTCTTAAGCTTACCTTTAGCCACCAACAAACCATATAACTACTTTCAAGATACAAAGAATTTAATCCCTACCAAAGCTATCACCGCTTAGCCTTGGGTCAATTATCCATCTTATCAAACCCAAACCAATCAATTACAAAGAGAAATCAATCCTAAATAGACACTAGAGCAATCAATAAACTAAAGTGTCTCAAATGATGATGAAAATAAATTAATGAATGAATGATACCTCAATTCCATAGGTAATTATCCTATTTCAATCTCCACTAATGTAGCAAAACACTCTCAAAATATCAAAAAGACTTTCGAGGGTTATAATGAGGCTAAAGGAGTGATAATGCAGCTAATAAGGAAAGGATAAAGGAAACAAAGCATGAGAACAATCAAATTATTAAAAGATAAAGATATACAATTTTTTTTATTATTTTTTTTATTTATTGAATCAAATGGGAGGAATAACTTTACAATAAATCACCAATGCTAACATATAACTTTAAAACTTTTGGAGGGACTACATAAATAATATTGACTTTGAACTATAATTGCCCCTTTTTATTTATCCCCAAATTCATTTCTTTGTGTACTTGGGTAATGAATTGCTTTACATACCATAATTGAATTTGCTAGCCTTTTTACTCTAGTTGCTTCTCCCATCTAATTATTATATTTTTTTTCTTTTTCTTTTTTTTATTCTTTTTTTTTTATAGTGTATATATCACTTAAAGAATTATTCTCATGAAGGGTAGGTAAGTGTTTGGGTTTATGGATAGGTAATAATGTGGGGTATAAAGAAATAAAAAGGATAAATGTAGGCTCAAATTGGTTTCAAAGGGAAATTTTAAAGTAAGGTTGGCTAAGGCTAAAATGTTGGTTTAAAATAAAAAAAAATGCCTAGATCATTTCTTTCTCAAGTGAATGCTAGGATTTCACCTCAAAAGGTCTAGAAGGATTGTTCTAGAATTGGTGAGATATCAATTAGCTACTTTTAACTCTAGAGCTTTCTCTAGGTACTCAAACTCAATGCAATTAATTGAGTGGCGCTTAGCTAAGAGGATATAAACTAAGGAAAAGATATAATAACCTTGCACCTATCCAGAACTTTTAATTCATCAAACCCTTCTAAAAATAAGCTCAATTGCTCTTCAAAGTAACTCTCACTCCTCTAAGAATAAGGTAAAAATTTATTTTTACGATATGCAATATCCTAAAATGATTGCATAAATCAAATAAAAACTAAGTGTAATCTATATGAAAGCTATATGCAAGTGTATGTGTATAAGTATGCATGGTATAAGTATATGTGTATACGCTAACTATGTATGAATAAATAAAATGCAATAAATGAATGAAAATGCTCAAAAATTTTAAAAATTTTGTAAAAATTTTGTTCTGAGCTCCAAACTCAAATAAGACATTATCCTCAATATCTAAAATGAATGCAAAGACGGGCAAAATTGAATAATCAATCAATTCATGAAATATATACAATTAGGAATTGAGTCTAAGTAAGCTCAAGAAATTCAAAATTAAGCTCAAAAATATATTAATAATGTATTTCAAAGAGAAAAGTGTGTAAAAGTATCCCAAATATATGAATTGGCAAAGCTTATGAAGCTGCTTGAGAAGTTGCTTGCCTTGTGTTGACAATGATATAAGGTAAGCAATATTATAAGCAATAACAACATGCCATAAGCACATATAGTAAAGTTCAGTTGTTACCTTATGATGATTTTAAATGTGTAAAAGATCGCAAAAATTTAGGGCTTTAAAGAAAAATTACTTAACTGATGACATGGGGTAGTGGCATAGGGTAAGCACAAAATGACTTAGGGTAAGCATAAATTGCATAGGGTAGTTGCTTAGGGTAAGCAACATCATCAGCAAATTTTGACAGGTTTTGTTAAAAACTAAGATTTTGCTTGCTAAAAACATTCCAAATGCTACCAAAAGGCTATCCTAACCCTTCGCATATACCCAATGTATACTAACACCAGAAAATTAAAAACTCAATCCAAAAACTTCCAAAAACAAGATAAACACACTTTAAAAATGCAAAATTAAGAAGCAGCTCAAATTCAAGCACATTCTGCAAGAAAATTATGCAGACATAAAATCCAAAACAAATTAAAACTGAAATTTAATAACTATATCTCCAATATCAATAATTGAAATTCACATCAAGCACCAAAATCTGCATTAACAACTATATCAGCTGTGACGCCCCTTACCCGTCTACTGTATAGCCGAGCGATGAGTGCCACATGCGGTGCCGGAGCACCCTATCTTGTTTTATCATATCTATTGTAAACTTTTAATGTCATTTAAAACATGTATTCAATGTGTAGAAATTTCTTTTTTTTTTTTTATATTATTTCTGTGGAGACCCGGACAGAGCCTCCCCTGTTTTATTAGCATCTGTCGGGTTCCACTATCACCTGTTAACATATTCATAATCATCTCACATATTTTCATATCATATTCTCTTTTATCATATCATTCACAACTATTTATGAGATCTCAAAATGAAGTTTCATCTATTGCATTCATATAGAAATTCATAGATAATAAATTATAAGTTTTCATTTCAAGTCCAAAATGAAATACATCATAAACTAGTAATTACATCATAACTAAACATAATGAACCAAAATACTAATCTATACATGGGCCTTACCAAAATACAAAAGACCGGTGAGGTGACTCTGGACAATGGCAGATCTGATCAGAGCTCATCGGTGCACCATCGTGGTGTCATTCTGGATCGATCTCAAGACTCTACGCGATGGAAAACCAACGCGCTAAGCATAACACTTAGTGGTGCATAATTTATAATAACAATAATTTAATAATTTGAAATAATATATGAAACTCATAATTTCTTGATCTTTTATATTTTTATTGCTCTTTGGAAACAATTAACATTATCGGGATCTTTTATGATTACTTATTGTATTTTAAGTCTTAATTAATTTTTATTAGTGCCCAAGAAACCTATAACAAATTTATAAAGGCTGGATGCACGGGTGTATACTAGTTAGACAGCTATATGTCTATCCAGAATACGTCTGTCAGGCACGAGGCCAGCTGTCGGGCACGAGACCCGCTATCATGCTTGTAAAACCAGAAATAAAATAGGCACAATGGCCAGTAAGTAGGCATATAGCCTGTAGAACAATCATACCAGACATATATTGTCAGTTCATGATTTTCTCGGTAGGCAGTATTGCTATCTGTAGTCCCTAATTGGTATACCAATTTATCCAAACTAAATAAATAAGTCTAGGTATACTATGGGCAATTAAACATTTTTAATTAATTTAGCACTATTCACTATTACTATTTTCTAGTACTATTCATTGGTACCATTAATTTCATATTAATAGGACAATAGTCCTAATTTACATATTCATATCATTTTTAATATTAAATTTTCCTTATGAGTATTTTAATTATCCTATATAGCATTTTTCCCATGACCCTTTCTTTAGGTTCATGTTGATGTGTTATCTTTATCTAGAAATTTGACTAGGTTAGGATGTATATTTAGTCATACTTCCTTCATAACAATTGCTTCTCTATGTTTAAACTTGAATTTCAGCTTTTGAATCACTGAATTTGGGGTTATAGAACTCAAGTTATGGTCAAAATACCAAAGGAATAGTATTTTGGGACAATTTCTGGGTTGGCAGTTTTAGTGACTAAAGTTGTGCTAACAATTTGATTTGGTTAAAGGCAAAACTGGGTTAAGTGGTCTTCATAAAAAGTGTAGCCCTATGTCTAAACTTTCCATTAGTAAAATTTTAGGTCATTTGGACGAGTATAGAGAGAGTTATGACCAAATGAACATGTACTGTTCATTTGGTCATTTTCTGGGTTGGCAGTTTCAGTGACCCAAATTGTGCTAACAATTTGAATTGGTTAAAGGCAAAACTGAGTTAAGTAGTCTTCATGAAAAGTGTAGCCCTATGTCTAAACTTTCCATTGGTAAACTTTTAGGTCATTTGGAGCAGCATAGAGAGAGTTATGAACTATTCATTTGGTCATTTTCTGGGTTGGCAGTTTCAGTGACCCAACTTATGCTAACAATTTGAATTGGTTAAAGGCAAAACTGGGTTAAGTGTTCTTCATGAAAAGTGTAGCCCTATGTCTAAAATTTCCATTGTTAAACTTTTAGATCATTTGGACTAGTATAGAGAGAGTTATGACCAAATGAACACATACTGTTCATTTGGTCATTTTCTGGGTTTGGTGCAGGGTAATCCGAATTTGGGCAGTATTTAGGTCAAGTTTTGGATAGAATTTGGGTATGGTTTCTTCATGGAAAATGGGCTATGTTGAGTCTAATTTCACCTCAATTGGCCTCATACCAATTAGAGTCACACATTTTCAGTTATGGGTTAATAAACCCACTGGACTCATTGAGTCCAAACCTGCAGAAAATTGACACTTCCAAAACTCAATCTCCTTCAACTTCCTTACTTCAATTTGTATGTAATACACTTCTATAAGCAACATTATCATCCCAATTAGGTCAAATTTCAAGCATTTACACAAAATCTCCAAGTCGTGTACACAAACCCTAATTTCCAAGTTTCAAACTCAATCAATTCAATCCCTTTTCACTTCTCATACATATAATCATATCAATCATCATCTCTAAACTCATTTACATTATTTGAACACAATAAAGCCCAACACATTTCATGGCTGCCAAAATTTGAGGACTTCATGGGTTCATGAATTTCTTATTAATTTCTTGAAATTTCTACTTATCTTAAGTCACTTTCAAGTATTAAAAGAAGAAGGAAGGGAGAGAAGCACTAACTTCTTGTGACCCAACTTGAAAATTTTCCCAAAACTTCAACTTTCCTTCTCCCTGTGGGTACCTAGAGCTTTCTTATGATGTGGGCTAAATTTTTAATGAAGGGGACCATGGGTTTTGGTGGATGGATAGAGAGGAATTCAAGCTTGAAGCTTGAAAGAAAATGGTGGAAGAAGGAACCAATGTGCAGCCAAAAAGAGAGAGAAGAGGAAGAAGAAGATTTGGTTGGTAGGGTTTGTCTTCTTGTGTCTATTTATATACATTTTTTTTTTTGAATTTTCCTAAGCTTCTTCTTTTCTTTTCTTTTCTTTTCTTTTCCTTTCTTTTCTTTTCTTTTCTTTTCTCTTCTCATTTTCCTAATCTATTTCATAAATTTTAATTAATGTTAATTATTTTATTCTCTATTTTTTTTTGACATTTAGGTCAAAATTCACCTTTGAGGGTTAAATGACCAAAATGCCCTTAGTAGTGCATATTGAGTTATTTTTATTATTTTTGTATCAATTTATAAATTCTCTAAACTTTAATTTATTTTTTTCTCTACATTTTTCCTATATTTTCTTAACATTTATTTCTTCAATTTATGCCTCCTCACTATAGTCTAGGTGTAGTTTCAGACATTTTAACTGTCTGAACATATATTAGTCGTCAGAACAATAAAATGTACGAACTACCTATGGTGAGGGCATTACATCAGCAATAAGAAATATCAGCAACAAGCACAATAACTTTTTAAACAAAATCTCTGTATGCACTAAAAAATCCAAATTGCAGCAGATATAATTTGGCACACTAATAAAGCTAAAATCAGTCCAAAATATCAATATTAATCCTCAATCAAGTTTAATTCAACAAAACACACAATAACATGCATATGAACATGTTTCATCAATCAAATTTACAATATTAGCAATCTGACACAAATTGGCATAAAATTATTGTTCATAGAGACTGAAAAAATACAGAATTTCTTCCCTTAACAACTGCATCGCAATTCTTTCCCTTTTGTAACAAATTTAGATTTGCCTAATCTTCATAAATAACCTACAAAAGATAAAAAAAAAAAAAAGTCACTTTTGAGTTGAATGGGATAAAACTCAAAAACTCAAAAAGAAAACAAACAAACTACTAAAAGTAAACTTGGATTGCCTCCCAAGAAGCATTTATTTAAGGTCATTAGCTTGACCTCTTCAGTTATGCTAATCAAAAAATGGCTTCCTTCCATGGTAATTGTCATATAATATGACATATGGGTTTTGATGTAAAATGCCCTCAAGATTGGCCAGATTTGAAGCAAATTTGCATGTAGCATGAACACCACTTAGAGTGGAATCACATGCTTGGGTAGAAGAAAGCTTTAGCACATGGAGGATATAAAATGATGAAGGAGGTATCCATGAGAGAAAATGGTCATCTGGTGGTGTATGAGTAAGCACCATCAATGAGCTTAAATTGATGGTTTTATCAATTTCCTCAACCACCAATTTTATTTCTGACTCATTTACATAGAAGCCCTCTTCCAATGACCCTCCAAGGATAAAAGAGTTATTTTCTTTAACTTTAAAATCCATTTCTTCTTCAAGTAACTCCTTTTCTTGTAGAAACTCTATTGGTAACTCATCTTCAAGGGATTTTTCTTTTTCTAATTGAGGCTCCACTTCTTCTGCAGATTCAAATTCCCATGAAGCATTGTCATAGCTTAACCTATTGTCCCCACCTTGATTATTTAGTTCCTCCTCATAAAGACCATTCATCATCTTGATTGATAGCTCATTTTCTTCATTGATGTTTCAAGATCATCCAATTTATCTATCATCTCTTTAAGTTTCATTCCTTGGTCTTCTTGAATATTCAATAATTGGTTAACGAGATTTTCAAATTTATCTTCTACCTCTTGATGTTCCACTCCTTTCTCTTCTTCAAACTCAAATGGTTGGTGTGAAATATTGGGTTGGTTATCGTATGGGGGATATTTGTGATTCCAACCCTACAGTGAAGGGTCCCAATGCCAATGGTAATTAAAATTCGCCATGTCATTCAATAAATGAATGACAACCTTATGACCTCTTTGAAGAACATTATCACCAGTTGCCCAAGCTCCATAATCTACCTAATTTCTTGTCACTTCATCCAAACCATCAAAGAAACAAAGAATTAGAGATTGATTTGAAAGGTTATGGTTGGAAAATCTCTCTACCATATCATTGAATCTTCCCCAAGTAGCATAAAAGGGCTCCAAGTGCAATCGAGCAAAACTTGTGAAGACTTGTACATGAAATATTTCAAAATACCTCACAAGATAAGCAAATAGAAACATAATTAGAAATATAAAAGAAAAAATTCAAAAAGAAAAATGCAAAGTAAAGCAATAATAAAAGAAAATGTCGAAATTAACCAAACAACCAAATCATCTAATATCAAACAATAATTCCCCGACAACAGTACCAAAAACTTAATGTGTGAGATCTGCAAGTATACGGGCCGTATCAAGTAATAAAGTGATAAGTAAAATATCATTTCCATGAGAAATTGTATTTAAGTACTAGACTATGATTGTTTCAATTATTTAGACTAATGGCAATTTATAGGAGAACTAAATTAACTAAATGCAGGAATTTAAATAGAAAATAAAGAAAATAGGCAATGGCAATGTAAATAAAATCTTAATTTAAGCAAAAATTAACTAAATTAATAATAGATAAGCAAGAACTAAGACTAATTTATAGTAAAAATGATTCTAGAATTGGGGTTTATGAATTAAATCTATTGGGATTTCTCTTAGTTCATCCAATTTTAAGAGAAAATAGAGTTTTGAATGTGATTGATTCTGAAATCTTTTGATAACTTTTTCAAGCAAACCAAAGAGTATTTTAAGAAAACTAAACATACTTTCATATAATATTTGATTCACTTAAAACCTATTAAGTTTTATAATCAATTAATGAATCTTCTTAAATCTCTAGTTTATTTTTAAATCTAGGTGTTTTTAAGTTCTATTCCTTGATTATCTATCAATGATTTTCACCTTTAGGTTCTTTAATCAAAGACTAAAAAGTAGACCCAATGGAATCCAACATTAGGTAAGTCATAAAGCACACAAGGAAAAGAATCAAAACTCATATTTATATAAATCTAGATAAAACCCAATCCAAATCCACAAATAAATTCAAAACATTACAACCCAACTTTGAAATCTTAGAAAAACTATTTTATCATGGTAAAATTTACAAAAGAAAATTGATAAAACTAAGAAAGGAAACATAAAAATAGACTAAGAATAGAAAAACCTAGGTGAAGGAGAACCCAAAACTCTAAAAAATTGCAACTAAATGTCACTTGGTAGCAGCTCTCCAGCAGAAATGGCGTTCTCCCTTCTCCTTCTTATTTTTTTTTCTTTTCTTGCGTTATTCCTTCTTCTTACTTCTTAGCGCAAAAAACTAGAAAATTACGCTTTTATATGGACTCAAAAATTACCCTAAAGTAAGTCTAAAAATGGATAAGAGCCAATGAATGGATAGAAGATGAGATGTAAAAATTTCCAAGTCAACAAAACTTTTCACGTTTTGGGTTGTTTGTTGAGGGTATTGCTTACCCTCAGTAACATCTTAAGCAAATTTCGGCTTCTGCATGGCCTGTCTGCTTAGGGTAAGCAATACCCTCAACAAATTGATGCATACATTTTGCATAGTCATTTAGGTCTAATTTTATAGCCATTTTATTCTATTATTAGTTATCTTTAGCTAATTTCATTAGTAAATTAGTTAGTTTTTCATAGTTGTCAATTTTGCATTAATTTGTAATTTTTACTTTGTTTTGTAGGAAAAATGGTGTTTTTGAAGGACTGAAGAGAATTTTGCCATTGAGGAGTGTCTCCTACAGCCAAAAGATGTCAAAAACAGGTTTTCAAGCTGAAATATGCATTGACCAAACTGTGCATAACTTGCCGCATAAGCTATGCAGATCTGCATAAGGAGAAAGATCACTGTTCCAGAACCAGCCGAAATGTGCATAAGGAGACTGCATAGCTTATGCACATTCTCGCCTCCCTTATGCACCTTCACGGGATTGTGCATAACCTATGCACCAAGTCATGCAGCTTCGCATAAGTGACCTGAACCAGTAAAATCGCATAAGGGATGCATAACTTATGCGATCCACTTATGCGATCCCATGAAGAGTTCATTAATGAGTGGCGGAGATTCCTCAAATAATTCCTCCTAGAACATACCATTTTAGGGCTCAGTGTCAGAAAAATGCTATAAATAGTCTCATTTTCCCATTTTAAAGGAAAGACAAGGAGCAAAGAAGAAAAGGAGGGGGGCTGAGCAGAATTTGAAGAGTCACCTTCACCTTCCACACCATTTTCAACCAAGATTTGCAGATTTCTTTCTTCCCTTATATTTTTCTACATTTCTAGTGTTTAATTTCTTACTTCTTAGCTTAGATTAAAGCTTTATTTCCATTTGAACTCATCATATCTTGTAAGCATTATGGATAGTGAGTAGTTTACTTTTGATTCTGGAGTAAGGGTTGTAATATTTGAGATATTTTGTGGATCTTGATTGGGTAATCCATATTTTGTGGTCTTAATGAGTTTTATTCATTTCTTGTATGCTTAATGACATGCTTAGTGTAGGATCCCATTAAGTGATGTTCTTAATCCATGGTTGAAGCACCGAAAGGAGAAGGCCTTGTGATAGATAATCAAGAAATTGGACTTAATTAACTTAGACCTAGAAATAGGCTAAGGATTAAGAGGATTCACAGATTAATTAAAGAACTTAATGGGTCTTAATTAATTCTAACTCCATGAAAGTAGGATTAGTTTGATTAAGGCACTCTTTGTCTCACTCGAAAGGGAATTCAAAGGATTTAAGAATTAATCTCCTTAAAACCCATTAGTTTCATAAGATTGGATAACCAATTTAAAATCCCAAAATAGCTCGAATATGAAATCCCAAACTCCGGAATCACCTTTTTACCATTGTTAATTTTCAATTGAATTTAATTGCTTGCCATTTTCAATATTGCCATATTTGAACTCGCTTATTTCAATTTGATGCAATTTTAGTTTAACGCAATACATTGTTAAATAGAATATTGATTTTGCACATATAGATTTTACGCTCCATTACTCATCAATTCACTTCTTTAATTTCATAGATACTTCGATTTAGTCAACTTTTATATCGAAAATTCAATCATTAACACAACTCCTCGTGGGATCGATATTTTTCTATACTACTTGTACGACCCGTGCACTTGCGGTAGGGACGCATCAAGTTTTTGGCGCCGTTGCCGGGGAGTTGTTTGTTTAAGATTGAATTCTTGATTATTTTAGTTGATTATAGTTTTATTTTTGTTATCTTTTCATTTTTGTGTTTGTTTGTTCTTTTTCAGGTACTTTTAATCTTTTATGAGAAGAGCTAGAAGCTCAAGTGATACATCCTTATTGTTCAATCCTGAAATAGAGAAATTTTGTAAGGCCAACAAGAAAGAAACCAGAAAAAGGAAGGAAGCTTTGAGAGAAACCGAAATTGAAGCAGATATGGCTGATGAAAGAATTAGAATTGGTGTTGGTAATGCTGGAAATGGTCAAAACAATGAAAATGAAGCCCAAGGAGAAGAAGTTGTTAATGCAAACGTGCCTAGGGGAAGTATGATGGATCATGCTTTTCCTCGTTTTGATGACTTGAGGGAGAGCATAGCAAGACCAAGGATTGATGCAAATAGTTACAAGATGGATTTTGGAGTTCTTCAAATGATTCAAAATTCTCAATTTGGAGGACATCCTTCTGAAAATCCACACACACACCTGAAGAAGTTTGCTATGATTTGTGACATGAAAAAACAACCTGGAGTGTCTGATGATGCAGCAAGATTGAAGCTATTCCCATTCTCTTTGAAAGATAGAGCACTGGATTGGCTTGATTCTTTACCTCACAACTCCATCACAAATTGGGAGCAACTCACTGATGCATTTCTTGCACAATATTTTCCACTGAAAACTCAAGAGCTGAGGAATCAAATGACAGCTTTCAGACTAAGAGAAGATGAAACTCTCTATGAGTCATGGATGAGATGGAAGGAATTAGAGAGATTATGCCCACATCATGCCATTCCAAAATGGATGATAAATCAGAATTTTTACACAAATGTCACTCCTGCAATCAGAGGGATTATTGATGCTCAAACAGGAGGAGAATTTATTATTAAGCATGAAGATGAAGCTTATGAGATGTTGGAGAAAATTGCAAAGAACACTCATCTTTGGAGTAGTCCAAGAGGACCAGCTCAAACTCAAAAGAGGCAAGCTGCTGGAATGTATGATCTTGACCCATTCAACATGATTAATGCAAAATTTGATGCACTTACAAATGTCCTTGCTAAGAAGATGGAAGATTTGAGTATGTTGGTTAGTTCATCATCATCAGCTGGAAGTTCACAACAAGTGGCTTATGCAGAGGAAACAACCAGCTGTGGAGTAGATTATGGAGAACAAGCAGCATATGTTGGTAATTATGGAAACAAGCAAATGGGGAATCCTTATTCTCAAACTTACAATCCAAATTGGAGGAATCATCCCAACTTTTCATGGGGAAATCAGCAAAATCAAGTTCAAAATCAGAATTTTCAACCACAACAGCAACAAGGAGTTCCATATCAGCAAAATAGGCAACCACTGCCTAATTTTCAGTAGAAAAATATGAACCCTCCACCAAAACAGCAAGAACGAAATTCCACCACTGAAGCTTTATTACAACAGATACTTGCTAACCAAAATAAGCATGATGAGGAGATGAGAGAGGTGAAAGCAAGGCTGGAACAGATGCAAACACACAACAGAATGCTGGAAAACCAGATTGCACAACAAGCATCCTCCTCAAGTGCCAAATCTTTTGGAAAGCTTCCAAGTCAACCAGAAAATCCAAGAGAGCAGTGTCAAGCTATTACTTTAAGAAGTGGAAAAGTTATAAATGATGAGAAGAGTGAAAACAGTGAGAAGAGAGAAAATGAAAAAGGAACTGATGGGAGTGAAAAACAAGAGAGTGCAGAAAAATGTAAAGAGGAAATTGAAGAGAAGGAAGAGAAATATATACCTCCTGAACCCTACAAGCCACAGCTTCCCTTTCCACAAAGATTTCACAAAGCCAAGCTTGATAGGCAATTTGGGAAGTTCTTAGAAGTTTTGAAGAAACTTTATATAAATGTGCCTTTTGTTGATGCTCTTTCACAAATGCCCTCTTATGCAAAATTCTTGAAAGAAATTCTCTCAAACAAGAGGAAACTTGAAGATGATGAAACTGTAGCTTTGTGAGGAAGAATGTAGTGCTATCCTCCAAAGGAAACTTCCTCCAAAGCTTAAGGATCCAGGGAGTTTTTCAATTCCATGCCACATTGGAGAGTCTTGTTCTACAAAAGCTTTATGTGATTTAGGGGCTAGTGTTAGCCTTATGCCCCTTTCCATCTATGAGAAGCTCAACATGGGAGATCTAAAGCCAATCCACATTTCTCTTCAGTTAGCTGACAGATCAATCAAGTATCCTGAAGGGATTTTGGAGAATGTGCCTTTGAAGGTTGGGAAGTTCTACATACCTGTTGACTTTGTCATCTTGGACATGGAGGAAGATTTTAATATTCCAATTATCTTGGGAAGACCCTTTCTAGCTACAGCAGGAGCATTGATTGATGTTAAGGGAGAAAAATTAACTCTTAGGGTTGGTGAAGAGCAATTGGTTTTCAATATTAATAATACTATGAAAAAGCATCATTCTGAAGCTGATACTTGCTTGAGAGTTGATATTATTGATGAGCTGGTTGAAGAACACTTCAGAAAGAAATATTCAGAAGATCCACTTGAAAATTGTTTGGTTCATGGAGGAGGCATAGATTATGACAACTCTCATGTAGCTGCATATGCTCAACACTTAAAGGGAAGTCCACCATTCATTTCTGCTCCAGTTTTTCAACTCACACAAAAGGAAAAAGTCGAATCTAAGCAACCATCATTCAAGGAAGAAGATGCACCTAAGGTAGAACTTAAGCAACTTCCTTCTCATTTCGGTATGAATTTCTTGGCACTAATAACACTTATCCAAGAATTGTAAATGCAAATTTGAGTACATTAGAGGCTGATAAGTTGTTAAGAGTGTTGAGACAATTTAGGAAAGTTTTGGGATACACCATAGATGACATTAAGGGAATAAGCCCACACTTTTGCATGCATAGAATCAGTTTGGAAGAAAATTGTAAATCATCTATTGAACATCAGAGGAGGTTGAACCCAAATATGAAAGAAGTTGTTAAAAAGGAAATTTTGAAGTTGCTTGATGCAGGGATCATTTACCCTATCTCAGATAGTACTTGGGTGAGCACAGTACATGTTGTCCCAAATAAGTGTGGAATGGTAGTTGTCAAAAATTATAATAATGAATTAATTCCCACCAGATCAGTGACTAGTTGTCGAATGTGCATTGATTACAGTAAATTAAATGTTGCCACTAGAAAAGATCATTTTCCACTTCCCTTCATTGATCAGATGTTGGAAAGACTAGCTAGGCATTCTTACTTTTGCTATTTAGATGGATATTCGAGTTTTTCAAATCCCTATCCATCCAAATGATCAAGAGAAAACCACATTTACTTGTCCATATGGAACCTTTGCTTATATAAGGATCCCATTTGGGTTATGTAAAGAACCAGCCACTTTTCAAAGGTGCATGATGGCAATCTTCTCGATTTCATTGAAGACATAATGGAGGTTTTTATGGGCGATTTTTACATTTATGGATCTTCATTTGATATATGCTTGGCTAACCTTTCTAAAATTTTGCGGCGATGTGCGAATCTTGACCTTGTGTTAAAGCGGGAAAAGTGTCATTTCATGGTTCAGGAAGGGATAGTGCTTGGACATTTGGTGTCTAACTGTGGTATAGAGGTTGATAAAGCCAAAGTTGTAGTGATAGAGTAGATTGCTCCTCCTACCAATGTCAATGGATTTCGAAGTTTCCTAGGACACGCAGGTTTCTACAGTCGCTTTATCAAGGATTTTTCTAAAATAGCTAAACCTTTGTCTAATTTGTTAAGTAATGACACACCATTTGTATTTGACCAAGAGTGTTTGGATGCCTTTTGCGAGTTGAAGCAAGCTTTTATCACTGCACCAATCATGCAACCACCTGATTGGAGCCTACCTTTTGAAATTATGTGTGATGCTAGCAACTATGCAATTGGGGCTGTTCTTGGTCAAAGAAAGGACAAAAAGGCTTATGCTATTTATTATGCTAGTAGAACACTGGATGAGGCTCAAACAAATTATGCAACAAGCGAAAAGGAATTTTTGGCAATTGTCTTTGCATTGGAAAAGTTCGGACCTTACATTATTGACTCAAAGGTGGTTATATTTTGAGATCATGCGGCTATCGGTATTTGCTCAGTAAAAGGAGGCCAAACCTAGGCTCATTAGGTGGATTCGATGTTACAAGAATTTGATTTGGAGATTAGAGATAAGAAAGGAGCTGAAAATGTAGTTCTTGATAATCTTAGTAGGTTGAAATTGGATGGTGAAGAATTGGATGAAATCCTATTGATGAGTTTTTCTTGGATGAACAACTTTTCTCTCTTGTTGCTAAACTACCTTGGTATGCGAGACTTTGTGAATTATCTATCTTGTGGAGTTTTACCTCTAGGTATGAAATGGCAACAAAAGAAAAATTTTTTGCATGAGGTGAAGTTTTATATATTGGATGATCATTTACTCTTTATGAGATGTTGTGATGGTCTATTTAGAAGATGTATTCTGGAAGAGGAGGTGCAGTATTTTGCATCATTGCCATGCTTACGATTATAGAGGTCATTTTGGCATCTCTAAGACAGCTAGTAAAATTTTGCAAGCTGGTTTCTTTTGGCCAAATCTTTTTAAGGATGTGAGGAAATTTGTGTTGGATTGTGATAAATGTCAAAGGAGTGGAAATTTGTCAAAAAGAGATCAAATGCCCTAAATAATATTCTTGAAGTGGAATTATTTGATGTTTGGGAATAGATTTTATGGGGCCATTCCCTCCTTCATATGGTAATAGATACATCTTAGTTGGGGTTGACTATGTGTCAAAGTGGGTGGAAGCTATTGCAACTCCAACTAATGATGCTAGAGTGGTAGTGAAATTTTTGAAGAAATTTGTCTTGAGCAGATTTGGAGCTCCTAGGGCTATAATTAGTGATGGGGGTTCCCATTTTTGTAATAAGCAATTTGAGAGCTTAATGAGGAAGTATGGTGTAGTACACAAGATAGCTACCCCATACCATCCTCAAACTTCAGGACAAGTTGAAATTTCTAACAGAGAGCTCAAGCATTTTTTGGAGAAAACAGTGAACAATTCTAGGAAAGATTGGTCTATTAAACTAGATGATGCTTTATGGGCATATAGGACTGCCTACAAAACCCCTATAGGAACTACTCCCTTTAGGTTGGTGTATGGTAAGTCTTGTCATTTACCTGTGGAGCTAGAACATAGAGCATATTGGGCCATTCGGATCTTGAATTTTGATCTTAAGCAATTGGTGAAAAAGGTTGTTACAACTTAATGAGCTTGAGGAATTGAGGATGGATGCTTATGAAAGTGCCGTATTTACAAAGAAAGAACTAAAGTTTGGCATGATAAGCATCGAGGAAAAAGGAATTCAAAGAAGGTGATTTAGTTTTGTTGTTTAACTCAAGATTGAAATTGTTCCTGGAAAACTCAAGTCAAGGTGGGTGGTCCATATAGAATTTCTAAGGTTTTCCCTTATGGAGCAATTGAAATTTGGAGTGAAAAATCACAGGAATTTTAAGGTCAATGGGCATAGATTGAAACATTACATAGCGGAGACCCAATAATAGGAGCAAGCTGTTACAAGCTCTCCAATCCCTCACCTCTTTTCAGTGAAATTCACGAAGAGTCCAGCTAAGGACTATAAAATAGCCCTCTTGGGAGGCATCCCAAGTCCTTTTATTTTGCTTTTGATAATTTACTTTCATTTTCATTGATTTTGTTTTATCTTAAATCTCCCCAAATTCCATTTTTTACATTGTTAAATCTTGTCCGTGGGAGATGTAATTCAATGAAGAATTTGGTGAAGCTGTTGGGAAGTAATTCTTAACTTGAAAAATTTTGTCCTTTAAAAGAAGCGATAAGTTTTCTTTGCATAATCTGTGCAGGAGCTGCAAACTAGTTCATGCAGAGGAAAAATCAAATCTTGACAAAAAGGGTGTCTGCAGCAAATGGCTTGTATTTTTGGTGAGGTTGGATGTATATAAATGGAGGAAGGTTGGTGAACTGCTGAAGTTGCTATCTGGTTTATGCAAAGCAGAAAAATAAAATCTGCAGCAGATCACTTAAGTTCTTGGTGAGGTTGGGTGTGTATTTTTTTTTTTTTTTACTTGTGCTTTTAATGTTAATATGGTGGTAAGTGAGTCATTTTTGCTGTTTTGAGCTTCTTTGGGTTATAGGATACAAGGCAGAAATGCTGCATTTTCTTGGCAAATCTTGGAGAGTTCATTTCTCATTTGTGGTTAGATGCAACTTTATGCAGATTTTTTTATGGAGTTTTATGTGCTGAATGTTGATTTGCAGAATTTGAGTCAAAATGGCATAGCTCTCAAAGGTCTTTTATGTAAGATCAATGTCTACATGCCTGTGTGATGCATTTTTTATGAACTTTGTATATATTGATGTGTTTTTGATGAAAAATTCTCATGGTTTATGCTTCATGGAATTATATTTCCTCATTCTAGGGTATTTTTCACACTTGCAATCCATGTTCTATTGCATTCTTGATCTTGTTAAATTGTGCATAAGCAACTGCATAGCTTATGCAATCCTGCATAACCACAATTCTTGCCATTTTTCACCTTTATTGCAAGTGCATAAGGAGAGTGCATAGCTTATGCAACTCTGCATAGCCTAATTTTGTCAAATTTCACATCTCCAGAAACTTGCATAAGCAGAGTGCATGACCTATGCACATTTGCATAACCTCAAATTCTTCATTTTCTCTCTCTGCCAAAGTTTGCATAAGCGAGTGCATAACCTATGCATACGCATAACCAAAAACTACGAATTTCCAGTGCGAGGGTGCATAAGCGAGTGCATAACCTATGCATACGCATGACGAAAACCCATAAAAATCAAACTTGCGAGGGTTGCATAAGCGAGTGCATAACCTATGCATACGCATAACCAAAAACTCGAATTTCCAATGCAGGGGTGCATAAGCGAGTGCATAACCTATGCATACGCATGACCAAATCGAGAAAATTCCAAAAGTTACCGAGACTGCATAAGCAATGTGCATAGCTTATGCATACGCATAACCAAAGATTACGAATTTCAAAACCCACCGAAGAGTGCATAAGCGAGTGCATAGCTTATGCACATCTGCATGACCACCAACCAAAATTCCAAAAATTGCGAGCGATTGCATGAGCGAGTGCATAACCTATGCATACGCATGACCCGCTTTTACGAAAAACCATACGCCGAGAGATGCATAAGGAGTGCATAACTTATGCACTCCCGCATGACTTCGCTCCTCAAAATTTCTAGGGTCACGAAGCTTGCATAAGGAAGGTGCATGACTCATGCACAACTGCATGACCACTAACCTAAGCTTTCAATACTGCGAGCGATTGCATAGGTTATGCATAAATCATTTTTCACTTATGCGTCTTTTACATAACTCATTTAAATCAAAATTTTTCCTTTTTCTTTCCCACCTTCAACCCGATAAACCCTGTTCACTTCCCTTCCTCTCTCAAAATCCTCATTCGGCATAACTTCTTCTCACACCTTCTCCATTTCGATTTTCACTACATTTGCCCTAATTCTCACTCTTCTTGATTTTCTTCTTTCCCCATTATCTTTTCCATCTTCCCATCGCCAATGGGTTCCCCTCCACATTCCCGCCCCGCTTCTCCTCTCGAAGTCTCTCCAATTTCCACGATACACCCCACCCCATTCCTCCTCCTGGCGACACCCCACCACCACCCCCAACCACCTACAAACGCAAAATCCGGTCCAAATCATGCGACCCATGTCCTCTGCTCCTCCTCTGTCCAAGCGCAAAGACCCACCCACCCCATTGTCGGAACCTCCTCCCCAAATGCCAAAAGCACCAGCCTCTAAAACCTCTTCCATCAAAAATACAATTTCGGCAACCTCATTTGTATCAAAGCTACCCTGGCCTCTCCCTGATACGATTCAAAAAGCAGCTTTTAAGCGACTTAAGGATAGGAAGGTACAACTCACTAGGTATATATCTGTGATGCTTTACAATCTCTTGGTTTATTTGACAATGTAGTTGCATATCTTGATGGTATGGGTTGGAGAATTTGTGCATAATCAAGAGGTAGTTTATCCAATTCTAGTTTTGGAGTTTATTTCTTCAGTCACGGCTACCCTCAACTTGCATGATGTAGTCCAAAAGCCAATTTTGAAATTTAGAGGCTTCGGGCAAAATAGAGAGCTGTCATTGGACCAATTTCATAGCATTTTTGTTTTTGCAATTGATGGTTTCTTTAGAGTACGACATCTTTGGAGTAGAGGTAGCCAACAAAGGCATTTGGAATGCTGCCCAATTTTGGAGAATCATAACAAACCAACCTCAAACTTTCTCTTTGGAAGATCAAAACATCCCAAATCCTTGACCACACTTAGGTTTATTCATAGGTGATGGCTAGCACCATATTGGGCGAGAGGGACTAGTTACAGTCTTTGTGGGAAAATCTGAACTTTTTATGTTATGGTGTGCATTTCACAAAGTTAAAGTTTCTCCTGGTTATTTCTTTTGTGAGCATGTGCTGCATATGCCACCAAATCCATAGGTGACATTGTTTTGGGGTGGGCTCATCACTGTCATAGCCAAGCATTTTGGTTTTAATCCTGCAGAGCACTTAATACCAGCACTTGAGGACACTTCATATTTTGATCTTGCACACTTAACCAAAGCAGGGTTCAATTTGTCATGTTTTGATCCTGTCCACCTGCAGTGGCCAGGCCTATTGCACAACTAGAAACCCAACCTTTCACACCAGTCTCACAGCACCCTACTACACCTACCCCACCCCCTCAGCCTGCTCAGGACATTCTAGCTACCTCTGCTCAGCCCATACCTCCTACAGATGAACCTTCCTCATCCACAGCACCTCCTGCATTCAACACTAAAGCCTTATTCACCTATCTTGAAAGGCTTAGTGATGATATATTCTTTGTGGATAGGAAGCTTGACACTGGTCTTGATACACTCAAGGATCGTCATGATCAACTATTTGACCTTGTCATGGAAACCAGGGACAAGCAGAAAGAACTGAAGGAGATGGTGAAGCAACTCATGATCTTTTTGGGCATGCCACCCCCACCTCCATCACCTCCTCCAGCACCATCCTTTCGACAGCCAGCAGCAGCCACCAGCCCCTTAGCAACATCCTTGGACAAAGGCAAAACAATAGACATAGATTAGTGTTTGTTTTACTTTTGTTCAATCTTGTAGGACCTTTTCTTTGTAAATATGTTCAAACATTTCTAGTTTGTTTCAAATTATGTTTGTTTGTTTTGAATTAGTTTGTTTTAAATTCTGTTTTTCTTGAAGTTTTATTGAATAGCTATTACATTAGTCTTCTTTAATTTTCATTACACTTATTGCCCTTTTGTACATATTTGACCATACTCTGTATATATTTCAATACTTCTACTACTGGTTGTACATTTCCCTTGCCAATTCCCATGCAGCAGCTTTTGTATACACTGCACAGGCTATGAATTTCCTCATGCAACTGTTTTGCACAGCCTGTGCAACCCTTTCTGCTACTTATGCAGCACTGCACAGGTTGTATTCCCCTTATGCAACTGTCCTGCATAGCCTATGCAACATATATTGCCTCTTATGCAGCACCGCACGGCTTATGCACCTTACTTATGCACATGTCCTGCACAGCTCTTAACTCTGCATGACCTATGCAGTTTCTTATGCATCCCTTTATCTTGAATTCTCATCTGCTACATACCAGGTAACACTTTCTTCTTGCTCTTAATCTTTACAATTCCTGGTAATTACTATTTGCTTTGACTTTTGCTAATACATTGCTTGAGACATTGAGGACAATGTCCAATTTTGAGTTTGGGGGTGCACATTCTGATTTTTGCTTAATTTTTGCTTCATTTTTCACATTTTGAGTATAAGAGCATCTCATCCCATTTCATTTACATATATTGTAAATATTTTACATATACATCCATACATACATATTCATTACACATTTACACACACATTATACATCACTTAGAAATTGTACAAATTGAATACAAATAGACTCCCTCCATTTAGTTAATGCATTACTCATTTTAGGAATCATGCATCATGCATTAAAATCTTTTGCCAAATCCCTTGAGTATTGAAATGTGCCTATGAGAGTGATTTGACTTACCTTTAGTTGGGTTTGTGGATTGAAAGTTTCCTAAAAGGTGCAAAGTTTTAAAGTGTTATCCCTTGCCTATATCTTCTTAGCCAAAAAGCCACCCAACTAGTCATTTGGAGATGGAAGTGTTTAGAGGGAGTTATTGGATATAAGGTAGTCAAATGATGTCTCACCAATCCTAGAACAAATTTTCTAAACCTTTCAAGGCGAAATACCAGCTTATACTTGAAAAGAGAAATGATTAGGCATTCTTTGATTTAAACCCTCTCATTTTAAACCTTTGGCCTTTTTCCTAATTAAAATTGACCTTTGAAAACCCCTTTGAGCCTTTTTATCCCTAATTTTTCTTGAAATCCTTATTGCTACCTAGCCAATGAACCAAACACTCCAACCCTTTTCATGAGAATAATATTGAATATTAGGTACACTTTCTAAAAAAAATAAAAATAAAAATAAAAAAAAGAAAAAAATATACAATAAAAGGGAGAAGAAGTGCTTGTCATCTTGTAAAAGTGCTAGTATATGTGCTTTTCACTATTGCCATTCAAAATGAAAGAAATCCACCCAAAGTATTAAAAGAAATGAGTTTGGGGGTGGCATTTTTTTTTAGGGACAATTATCAAAAGAAAATGCAAAATACAAGTTAAAGTATCAAAATGTCCCTCCATTTTTATGTGTTTTGTAAACTATGCTAGCACTTGACAATCCTCATTGTGTATTTCTCTCTCCCATATAAAAAAAGAGAAAAAAAAATATAATAAAGTGTACCTTATGTTTCAAAATTGCAACATATTCTCATGCTTTGAATACTTTTTACCCATTCTTCTTCTTAGCCTCATTTTGAACCCCATTACATCCCTAAAAAGACCTTTGATCTCTTGAAAGTACTTGCTACATTAGTGGAGATAGGAGTGGGGAATTTGCCTATGGGATTGGAAAACTATTCATTCATTCATTCAATTCCATCATTCCATATAGAGACACTTTGACTATTGATTGTTCTAGAATTCCTTTTGAGCATGACCCTCTCTTTTGATTGGTTGGTTTGGAGATTTTGAATGATAATTGACTTGATGGCTAAGCGGTGAAAGCTTGGATAAGCATTAAATTCTTTGCATTTTGAAGGATGGGTATATGGATTGCTGGTATGGCTGAAGGTGTGTTAAGTTACTTCAATTGGTAATTTTCATAACTCTTTGGATAAGGCACCCCTAAAAACTTTGCACCACATTTTAAAGTTTGCTTGAGGACAAGCAAAAGCTTGAGTTTGGGGGTATTTGATGCATACATTTTGCATAGTCATTTAGGTCTAATTTTATAGCCATTTTATTCTATTATTAGTTATCTTTAGCTAATTTCATTAGTAAATTAGTTAGTTTTTCATAGTTGTCAATTTTGCATTAATTTGTAATTTTTACTTTGTTTTGTAGGAAAAATGGTGTTTTTGAAGGACTGAAGAGAATTTTGCCATTGAGGAGTGTCTCCTACAGCCAAAAGATGTCAAAAACAGGTTTTCAAGCTGAAATATGCATTGACCAAACTGTGCATAACTTGCCGCATAAGCTATGCAGATCTGCATAAGGAGAAAGATCACTGTTCCAGAACCAGCCGAAATGTGCATAAGGAGACTGCATAGCTTATGCACATTCTCGCCTCCCTTATGCACCTTCACGGGATTGTGCATAACCTATGCACCAAGTCATGCGACCGCATAAGTGACCCGAACCAGTGAAAGCGCATAAGGGATTGCATAACTTATGCAGTCCACTTATGCAGTCCCATGAAGAGTTCATTAATGAGCTGGCAGGAGATTCCCTCAAATAATTCCTCCTAGAACATACCATTTTAGGGCTCCGTGTCAGAAAAATGCTATAAATAGTCTCATTTTCCCATTTTAAAGGAAAGACAAGGAGCAAAGAAGAAAAGGAGGGGGGCTGAGCAGAATTTGAAGAGTCACCTTCACCTTCCACACCATTTTCAACCAAGATTTGCAGATTTCTTTCTTCCCTTATATTTTTCTACATTTCTAGTGTTTAATTTCTTACTTCTTAGCTTAGATTAAAGCTTTATTTCCATTTGAACTCATCATATCTTGTAAGCATTATGGATAGTGAGTAGTTTACTTTTGATTCTGGAGTAAGGGTTGTAATATTTGAGATATTTTGTGGATCTTGATTGGGTAATCCATATTTTGTGGTCTTAATGAGTTTTATTCATTTCTTGTATGCTTAATGACATGCTTAGTGTAGGATCCCATTAAGTGATGTTCTTAATCCATGGTTGAAGCACCGAAAGGAGAAGGCCTTGTGATAGATAATCAAGAAATTGGACTTAATTAACTTAGACCTAGAAATAGGCTAAGGATTAAGAGGATTCATGATTAATTAAAGAACTTAATGGGTCTTAATTAATTCTAACTCCATGAAAGTAGGATTAGTTTGATTAAGGCACTCTTTGTCTCACTCGAAAGGGAATTCAAAGGATTTAAGAATTAATCTCCTTAAAACCCATTAGTTTCATAAGATTGGATAACCAATTTAAAATCCCAAAATAGCTCGAATATGAAATCCGAACTCGGAATCACCTTTTACCATTGTTAATTTTCAATTGAATTTAATTGCTTGCCATTTTCAATATTGCCATATTTGAACTCGCTTATTTCAATTTGATGCAATTTTAGTTTAACGCAATACATTGTTAAATAGAATATTGATTTTGCACATATAGATTTTACGCTCCATTACTCATCAATTCACTTCTTTAATTTCATAGATACTTCGATATAGTCAAATTTTATATCGAAAATTCAATCATTAACACAACTCCTCGTGGGATCGATATTTTTCTATACTACTTGTACGACCCGTGCACTTGCGGTAGGGATGCATCAAGTTTTTGGCGCCGTTACCGGGGAGTTGTTTGTTTAAGATTGAATTCTTGATTATTTTAGTTGATTATAGTTTTATTTTTGTTATCTTTTCATTTTTGTGTTTGTTTGTTCTTTTTCAGGTACTTTTAATCTTTTATGAGAAGAGCTAGAAGCTCAAGTGATACATCCTTATTGTTCAATCTGAAATAGAGAAATTTTGTAAGGCCAACAAGAAAGAAACCGAGAAAAAGGAAGGAAGCTTTGAGAGAAACCGAAATTGAAGCGGATATGGTGATGAAAGAATTAGAATTGGTGTTGGTAATCTTGGAAATGTTCAAAACAAAGAAAATGAAGCCCAAGGAGAAGAAGTTGTTAATGCAAACGTGCCTAGGGGAAGTATGATGGATCATGCTTTTCCTCGTTTTGATGACTTGAGGGAGAGCATAGCAAGACCAAGGATTGATGCAAATAGTTACAAGATGGATTTTGGAGTTCTTCAAATGATTCAAAATTCTCAATTTGGAGGACATCCTTCTGAAAATCCACACACACACCTGAAGAAGTTTGCTATGATTTGTGACATGAAAAACAACACGGAGTGTCGATGATGCAGCAAGATTGAAGCTATTCCCATTCTCTTTGAAAGATAGAGCACTGGATTGGCTTGATTCTTTACCTCACAACTCCATCACAAATTGGGAGCAACTCACTGATGCATTTCTTGCACAATATTTTCCACCTGGAAAAACTCAAGAGCTGAGGAATCAAATGACAGCTTTCAGACTAAGAGAAGATGAAACTCTCTATGAGTCATGGATGAGATGGAAGGAATTAGAGAGATTATGCCCACATCATGCCATTCCAAAATGGATGATAAATCAGAATTTTTACACAAATGTCACTCCTGCAATCAGAGGGATTATTGATGCTCAAACAGGAGGAGAATTTATTATTAAGCATGAAGATGAAGCTTATGAGCTGTTGGAGAAAATTGCAAAGAACACTCATCTTTGGAGTAGTCCAAGAGGACCAGCTCAAAATCAAAAGAGGCAATTTCTTTGGACTGTATGATCTTGACCCATTCAACATGATTAATGCAAAATTTGATGCACTTACAAATGTCCTTGCTAAGAAGATGGAAGATTTGAGTATGTTGGTTAGTTCATCATCATCAGCTGGAAGTTCACAACAAGTGGCTTATGCAGAGGAAACAACCAGCTGTGGAGTAGATTATGGAGAACAAGCAGCATATGTTGGTAATTATGGAAACAAGCAAATGGGGAATCCTTATTCTCAAACTTACAATCCAAATTGGAGGAATCATCCCAACTTTTCATGGGGAAATCAGCAAAATCAAGTTCAAAATCAGAATTTTCAACCACAACAGCAACAAGGAGTTCCATATCAGCAAAATAGGCAACCACTGCCTAATTTTCAGTAGGAAAATATGAACCCTCCACCAAAACAGCAAGAACGAAATTCCACCACTGAAGCTTTATTACAACAGATACTTGCTAACCAAAATAAGCATGATGAGGAGATGAGAGAGGTGAAAGCAAGGCTGGAACAGATGCAAACACACAACAGAATGCTGGAAAACCAGATTGCACAACAAGCATCCTCCTCAAGTGCCAAGTCTTTTGGAAAGCTTCCAAGTCAACCAGAAAATCCAAGAGAGCAGTGTCAAGCTATTACTTTAAGAAGTGGAAAAGTTATAAATGATGAGAAGAGTGAAAACAGTGAGAAGAGAGAAAATGAAAAAGGCGATGGGAGTGAAAAACAAGAGAGTGCAGAAAAATGTAAAGAGGAAATTGAAGAGAAGGAAGAGAAATATATACCTCCTGAACCCTACAAGCCACAGCTTCCCTTTCCACAAAGATTTCACAAAGCCAAGCTTGATAGGCAATTTGGGAAGTTCTTAGAAGTTTTGAAGAAACTTTACATAAATGTGCCTTTTGTTGATGCTCTTTCACAAATGCCCTCTTATGCAAAATTCTTGAAAGAAATTCTCTCAAACAAGAGGAAACTTGAAGATGATGAAGCGTAGCTTTGTGAGAAGAATGTAGTGCTATCCTCCAAAGGAAACTTCCTCCAAAGCTTAAGGATCCAGGGAGTTTTTCAATTCCATGCCACATTGGAGAGTCTTGTTCTACAAAAGCTTTATGTGATTTAGGGGCTAGTGTTAGCCTTATACCCCTTTCCATCTATCAGAAGCTCAACATGGGAGATCTAAAGCCAATCCACATTTCTCTTGATTGGTAGCAGATCAATCAAGTATCCTGAAGGGATTTTGGAGAATGTGCCTTTGAAGGTTGGGAAGTTCTACATACCTGTTGACTTTGTCATCTTGGACATGGAGGAAGATTTTAATATTCCAATTATCTTGGGAAGACCCTTTCTAGCTACAGCAGGAGCATTGATTGATGTTAAGGGAGAAAAATTAACTCTTAGGGTTGGTGAAGAGCAATTGGTTTTCAATATTAATAATACTATGAAAAAGCATCATTCTGAAGCTGATACTTGCTTGAGAGTTGATATTATTGATGAGCTGGTTGAAGAACACTTCAGAAAGAAATATCCAGAAGATCCACTTGAAAATTGTTTGGTTCATGGAGGAGGCATAGATTATGACAACTCTCATGTAGCTGCATATGCTCAACACTTAAAGGGAAGTCCACCATTCATTTCTGCTCCAGTTTTTCAACTCACAAAAAAGGAAAAAGTCGAATCTAAGCAACCATCATTCAAGGAAGAAGATGCACCTAAGGTAGAACTTAAGCAACTTCCTTCTCAGCTCAGGTATGAATTTCTTGGCACTAATAACACTTATCCAGTAATTGTAAATGCAAATTTGAGTACATTAGAGGCTGATAAGTTGTTAAGAGTGTTGAGACAATTTAGGAAAGTTTTGGGATACACCATAGATGACATTAAGGGAATAAGCCCACACTTTTGCATGCATAGAATCAGTTTGGAAGAAAATTGTAAACCATCTATTGAACATCAGAGGAGGTTGAACCCAAATATGAAAGAAGTTGTTAAAAAGGAAATTTTGAAGTTGCTTGATGCAGGGATCATTTACCCTATCTCAGATAGTACTTGGGTGAGCCCAGTACATGTTGTCCCAAAAAAGGGTGGAATGACAGTTGTCAAAAATGAAAATAATGAATTAATTCCCACCAGAACAGTGACTAGTTGGCGAATGTGCATAGATTACAGAAAATTAAATGTTGCCACTAGAAAAGATCATTTTCCACTTCCCTTCATTGATCAGATGTTGGAAAGACTAGCTAGGCATTCTTACTTTTGCTATTTAGATGGATATTCAGGTTTTTTTCAAATCCCTATCCATCCAAATGATCAAGAGAAAACCACTTTTACTTGTCCATATGGAACCTTTGCTTATAGAAGGATGCCATTTGGGTTATGTAATGCACCAGCCACTTTTCAAAGGTGCATGATGGCAATCTTCTCAGATTTCATTGAAGACATAATGGAGGTTTTTATGGACGATTTTTCTGTTTATGGATCTTCATTTGATATATGCTTGGCTAACCTTTCTAAAATTTTGCAGCGATGTGCAGATACTGACCTTGTGTTAAACTGGGAAAAGTGTCATTTCATGGTTCAGGAAGGGATAGTGCTTGGACATTTGGTGTCTAACAGAGGAATAGAGGTTGATAAAGCCAAAGTTGAAGTGATAGAGAAGATGGCTCCTCCTACCAATGTCAAGGGAATTCGAAGTTTCCTAGGACACGCCGGGTTCTACAGACGCTTTATCAAGGATTTTTCTAAAATAGCTAAACCTTTGTCTAATTTGTTAAGTAATGACACACCATTTGTATTTGACCAAGAGTGTTTGGATGCCTTTTGCAGGTTGAAGCAAGCTCTTATCACTGCACCAATCATGCAACCACCCGATTGGAGCCTACCTTTTGAAATTATGTGTGATGCTAGCAACTATGCAAAGAAAGGACAAAAAGGCTTATGCTATTTATTATGCTAGTAGAACACTGGATGAGGCTCAAACAAATTATGCAACAACTGAAAAGGAATTTTTGGCAATTGTCTTTGCATTGGAAAAGTTCAGACCTTACATTATTGACTCAAAGGTGGTTATATTTTCAGATCATGCAGCTATCAGGTATTTGCTCCGTAAAAAGGAGGCCAAACCTAGGCTCATTAGGTGGATTCTGATGTTACAAGAATTTGATTTGGAGATTAGAGATAAGAAAGGAGCTGAAAATGTAGTTGCTGATAATCTTAGTAGGTTGAAATTGGATGGTGAAGAATTGGATGAAATCCCTATTGATGAGTTTTTCTTGGATGAACAACTTTTCTCTCTTGTTGCTAAACTACCTTGGTATGCAGACTTTGTGAATTATCTATCTTGTGGAGTTTTACCTCTAGGTATGACATGGCAACAAAAGAAAAAGTTTTTGCATGAGGTGAAGTTTTATAAATGGGATGATCCTTTACTCTTTAGGAGATGTTGTGATGGTCTAATTAGAAGATGTATTCCTGAAGAGGAGGTACAGAGTATTTTGCATCATTGCCATGCTTCTGATTATGGAGGTCATTTTGGCATCTCTAAGACAACTAGTAAAATTTTGCAAGCTGGTTTCTTTTGGCCAAATCTTTTTAAGGATGTGAGGAAATTTGTGTTGGATTGTGATAAATGTCAAAGGAGTGGAAATTTGTCAAAAAGAGATCAAATGCCCCTAAATAATATTCTTGAAGTGGAATTATTTGATGTTTGGGGAATAGATTTTATGGGGCCATTCCCTCCTTCATATGGTAATAGATACATCTTAGTTGGGGTTGACTATGTGTCAAAGTGGGTGGAAGCTATTGCAACTCCAACTAATGATGCTAGAGTGGTAGTGAAATTTTTGAAGAAATTTGTCTTGAGCAGATTTAGAGCTCCTAGGGCTATAATTAGTGATGGGGGTTCCCATTTTTGTAATAAGCAATTTGAGAGCTTAATGAGGAAGTATGGTGTAGTACACAAGATAGCTACCCCATACCATCCTCAAACTTCAGGACAAGTTGAAATTTCTAACAGAGAGCTCAAGCATATTTTGGAGAAAACAGTGAACAATTCTAGGAAAGATTGGTCTATTAAACTAGATGATGCTTTATGGGCATATAGGACTGCCTACAAAACCCCTATAGGAACTACTCCCTTTAGGTTGGTGTATGGTAAGTCTTGTCATTTACTCGTGGAGCTAGAACATAGAGCATATTGGGCCATTCAGACCTTGAATTTTGATCTTAAGCAAGCTGGTGAAAAAAGGTTGTTACAACTTAATGAGCTTGAGGAATTGAGGATGGATGCTTATGAAAGTGCCCGTATTTACAAAGAAAGAACTAAAGTTTGGCATGATAAGCATCTGAGGAAAAAGGAATTCAAAGAAGGTGATTTAGTTTTGTTGTTTAACTCAAGATTGAAATTGTTCCCTGGAAAACTCAAGTCAAGGTGGACTGGTCCATATAGAATTTCTAAGGTTTTCCCTTATGGAGCAATTGAAATTTGGAGTGAAAAATCTGGGAATTTTAAGGTCAATGGGCATAGATTGAAACATTACATAACTGGAGACCCAATAATAGGAGCAAGCTGTTACAAGCTCTCCAATCCCTCACCTCTTTTCAGTGAAATTCACGAAGAGTCCAGCTAAGGACTATAAAATAGCCCTCTTGGGAGGCATCCCAAGTCCTTTTATTTTGCTTTTGATAATTTACTTTCATTTTCATTGATTTTGTTTTATCTTAAATCTCCCCAAATTCAATTTTTGACATTGTTAAATCTTGTCCCTTGTAGATGTAATTCAATGAAGAAAGGCTGGTGAACTGTTGGGGAAGTAATTCTTAACTTGAAAAATTTTGTCCTTCAAAAGAACTGATAAGTTTTTGCTGCATAATCTGTGCAGGAGCTGCAATCTAGTTCATGCAGAGGAAAAATGAAATCTGCAGCAAAAAGGGTGTCTGCAGCAAATGGCTTGTATTTTTGGTGAGGTTGGATGTATATAAATGGAGGAAGGTTGGTGAACTGCTGAAGTTGCTATCTGGTTTATGCAGAGCAGAAAAATAAAATCTGCAGCAGATCACTTAAGTTCTTGGTGAGGTTGGGTGTGTATTTTTTTTACTTGTGCTTTTAATGTTAATATGGTGGTAAGTGAGTCATTTTTGCAGTTTTGAGCTTCTTTGGGTTATAGGATACAAGGCAGAAATGCTGCATTTTCTTGGCAAATCTTGGAGAGTTCATTTCTCATTTGTGGTTAGATGCAACTTTATGCAGATTTTTTATGGAGTTTTATGTGCTGAATGTTGATTTGCAGAATTTGAGTCAAAATGGCATAGCTCTCAAAGGTCTTTTATGTAAGATCAATGTCTACATGCCTGTGTGATGCATTTTTTATGAACTTTGTATATATTGATGTGTTTTTGATGAAAAATTCTCATGGTTTATGCTTCATGGAATTATATTTCCTCATTCTAGGGTATTTTTCACACTTGCAATCCATGTTCTATTGCATTCTTGATCTTGTTAAATTGTGCATAAGCAACTGCATAGCTTATGCAATCCTGCATAACCACAATTCTTGCCATTTTTCACCTTTATTGCAAGTGCATAAGGAGAGTGCATAGCTTATGCAACTCTGCATAGCCTAATTTTGTCAAATTTCACATCTCCAGAAACTTGCATAAGCAGAGTGCATGACCTATGCACATTTGCATAACCTCAAATTCTTCATTTTCTCTCTCTGCCAAAGTTTGCATAAGCAGAGTGCATAACCTATGCACTTCTGCATAACCAAAAACTCTGAATTTCCAATTCTGCCGAGGGGTGCATAAGCAGAGTGCATAACCTATGCATACGCATGACCGAAAACCGAAAAATCAAACTTGCGAGGTTGCATAAGCGAGTGCATAACCTATGCACTTACGCATAACCAAAAACTCGAATTTCCAATCGCCGAGGGTGCATAAGCGAGTGCATAACCTATGCATACGCATGACCGTAAATCGAAAATTCCAAAAGTTACCGAGACTGCATAAGCAATGTGCATAGCTTATGCATACGCATAACCAAAGATTCGAATTTCAAAACCCACCGAAGAGTGCATAAGCAGAGTGCATAGCTTATGCACATCTGCATGACCACCAACCAAAATTCCAAAAATTGCCGAACAGTGCATGAGCAGAGTGCATAACCTATGCACTTCTGCATGACCCGCTTTTCTGAAAAACCACTTCTGCCGAGAGATGCATAAGGGGAGTGCATAACTTATGCACTCCCGCATGACTTCGCTCCTCAAAATTTCTAGGGTCACCGAAGCTTGCATAAGGAAGGTGCATGACTCATGCACAACTGCATGACCACTAACCTAAGCTTTCAATACCTGCCGAACAGTGCATAGGTTATGCATAAATCATTTTTCACTTATGCAGTCTTTTACATAACTCATTTAAATCAAAATTTTTTCCTTTTTCTTTCCCACCTTCAACCCGATAAACCCTGTTCACTTCCCTTCCTCTCTCAAAATCCTCATTCCGGCATAACTTCTTCTCACACCTTCTCCATTTCGATTTTCACTACATTTGCCCTAATTCTCACTCTTCTTCGATTTTCTTCTTTCCCCATTATCTTTTCCATCTTCCCATCGCCAATGGATTCCCCTCCACATTCCCGCCCCGCTTCTCCTCTCGAAGTCTCTCCATTGTCATCGATACACCCCACCCCCATTCCTCCTCCACAAGCGACACCCCCACCACCACCCCCAACCACCTACAAACGCAAAATCCGGTCCAAATCTGTGCGACCCATGTCCTCTGCTCCTCCTCTGTCCAAACGCAAAGACCCACCCACCCCATTGTCGGAACCGCCTCCCAAAAAGCCAAAAGCTCCAGCCTCTACACCCTCTTCCAGCAAAAAGACAATTTCGGCAACCTCATTTGTATCAAAGCTACCCTGGCCTCTCCCTGATACGATTCAAAAAGCAGCTTTTAAGCGACTTAAGGATAGGAAGGTACAACTCACTAGGTATATATCTGCTGATGCTTTACAATCTCTTGGTTTATTTGACAATGTAGTTGCATATCTTGATGGTATGGGTTGGACAGAATTTGTGCATAAGCAAGAGGTAGTTTATCCAATTCTAGTTTTGGAGTTTATTTCTTCATTCTCTGCTACCCTCAACTTGCATGATGTAGACCATAAGCCAATTATGAAATTTAGATGCTTGGGGCAAAATAGAGAGCTGTCATTGGACCAATTTCATAGCATTTTTGGTTTTGCAATTGATGGGTTCTTTAGAGTACGACATACTGGAGTAGAGGTAGCCAACAAAGGCATTTGGAATGCTGCCCAATTTTGGAGAATCATAACAAACCAACCTCAAACTTTCTCTGCTGGAAGATCAAAAACATCCCAAATCCTTGACCCTGCACTTAGGTTTATTCATAGGCTGATGGCTAGCACCATATTGGGCAGAGGGACTAGTTCTGGTGCTGTGGGAAAATCTGAACTTTTTATGTTATGGTGTGCATTTCACAAAGTTAAAGTTTCTCCTGGTTATTTCTTTTGTGAGCATGTGCTGCATATTGCCACCAAATCCATAGGTGACATTGTTTTGGGTGGGCTCATCACCATCATAGCTAAGCATTTTGGTTTTAATCTCGCAGAGCACTTAATACCAAAGACTTGAGGACACTTCATATTTTGATATCGCACACTTAACCAAAACAGGTTCAATTTGTCATGTTTTGATCCCGCTCCACCTCGCAGCAGTAAATCGAGCCTATTGCACAACCGTAAACCCAACCTTTCACACCACCCCACAAAGACCCTACTACACCTACCCCACCCCTCACCGCTCAGACATTCTAGCTACCTGCTCAGCCCACACCTCCTACAGCTGAACCTTCCTCATCCACAGCCTCTCCTGCATTCAACACTAAAGCCTTATTCACCTATCTTGACAGGCTTAGTGATGATATATTCTTTGTGGATAGGAAGCTTGACATCGGTCTTGATACACTCAAGGATCGTCATGATCAACTATTTGACCTTGTCATGGAAACCAGGGACAAGCAGAAAGAATCAAGGAGATGGTGAAGCAACTCATGATCTTTTGGGCATGCCACCCCACCTCCATCACCTCCTCCAAAGACCATCCTTTCGACAAACAGCAGCCTACCAAATTTCTTAGCAACATCCTTGGACAAAGGCAAAACAATAGACAGAGATTAGTGTTTGTTATACTTTTGTTCAATCTTGTAGGACCGTTTCTTTGTAAATATGTTCACACAGTGCGAGTTTGTTTCACATGAGGGTTGTTTGTTTTGACTTGGTTTGTTTTAAATTGCTTTTTCTTGAAGTTTTATTGAATAGCTATTACATTAGTCTTCTTTAATTTTCATTACACTTATTGCCCTTTTGTACATATTTGACCATACTGTATATATTTCAATACTTCTACTATGGTTGTACATTTCCTTGCCAATTCCCATGCAGCAGCCTTTTGTATACACCGCATGTGCTATGAATTTCCTCATGCAACTGTTTTGCACACTGCAACCCTTTTCGCTACTTATGCAAAGATCGCACAGTTGTATTCCCTTATGCAATCGTCTCTGCATAGCCTATGCAACATATATTGCCTCTTATGCAAAGACCGCACGCTTATGCACCTTACTTATGCACATGTCCTCGCACAAATTTTAACTCTGCATGACCTATGCAGCTTTCTTATGCATCCCTTTATCTTGAATTCTCATCTGCTACATACTGTAACACTTTCTTCTTGCTCTTAATCTTTACAATTCTGGTAATTACTATTTGCTTTGACTTTTGCTAATACATTGCTTGAGACATTGAGGACAATGTCCAATTTTGAGTTTGGGGTGCACATTCGATTTTTGCTTAATTTTTGCTTCATTTTTCACATTTTGAGTATAAGAGCATCTCATCCCATTTCATTTACATATATTGTAAATATTTTACATATACATCCATACATACATATTCATTACACATTTACACACATATTATACATCACTTAGAAATTGGACAAAATCAATACAAATAGACTCTCCATTTAGTTAATGCATTACTCATTTTAGGAATCATGCATCATGCATTAAAATCTTTTGCCAAATCCCTTGAGTATTGAAATGTGCCTATGAGAGTGATTTGACTTACCTTTAGTTGGGTTTGTGGATTGAAAGTTTCCTAAAAGGTGCAAAGTTTTAAAGTGTTATCCCTTGCCTATATCTTCTTAGCCAAAAAGCCACCCAACTAGTCATTTGGAGATGGAAGTGTTTAGAGGGAGTTATTGGATATAAGGTAGTCAAATGATGTCTCACCAATCCTAGAACAAATTTTCTAAACCTTTCAAGGCGAAATACCAGCTTATACTTGAAAAGAGAAATGATTAGGCATTCTTTGATTTAAACCCTCTCATTTTAAACCTTTGGCCTTTTTCCTAATTAAAATTGACCTTTGAAAACCCCTTTGAGCCTTTTTATCCCTAATTTTTCTTGAAATCCTTATTGCTACCTAGCCAATGAACCAAACACTCCAACCCTTTTCATGAGAATAATATTGAATATTAGGTACACTTTCTAAAAAAAATAAAAATAAAAATAAAAAAAAGAAAAAAATATACAATAAAAGGGAGAAGAAGTGCTTGTCATCTTGTAAAAGTGCTAGTATATGTGCTTTTCACTATTGCCATTTAAAATGAAAGAAATCCACCCAAAGTATTAAAAGAAATGAGTTTGGGGGTGGCATTTTTTTTTAGGGACAATTATCAAAAGAAAATGCAAAATACAAGTTAAAGTATCAAAATGTCCCTCCATTTTTATGTGTTTGTAAACTATGCTAGCACTTGACAATCATCATTGTGTATTTCTCTCTCCCATATAAAAAAAGAGAAAAAAAAAATATAATAAAGTGTACCTTATGTTTCAAAATTGCAACATATTCTCATGCTTTGAATACTTTTTACCCATTCTTCTTCTTAGCCTCATTTTGAACCCCATGGCCCCATTACATCCCTAAAAAGACCTTTGATCTCTTGAAAGTACTTGCTACATTAGTGGAGATAGGAGTGGGGAATTTGCCTATGGGATTGGAAAACTATTCATCCATTCATTCAATTCCATCATTCCATATAGAGACACTTTGACTATTGATTGTTCTAGAATTCCTTTTGAGCATGACCCTCTCTTTTGATTGGTTGGTTTGGAGATTTTGAATGATAATTGACTTGATGGCTAAGCGGTGAAAGCTTGGATAAGCATTAAATTCTTTGCATTTTGAAGGATGGGTATATGGATTGCTGGTATGGCTGAAGGTGTGTTAAGTTACTTCAATTGGTAATTTTCATAACTCTTTGGATAAGGCACCCCTAAAAACTTTGCACCACATTTTAAAGTTTGCTTGAGGACAAGCAAAAGCTTGAGTTTGGGGGTATTTGATGCATACATTTTGCATAGTCATTTAGGTCTAATTTTATAGCCATTTTATTCTATTATTAGTTATCTTTAGCTAATTTCATTAGTAAATTAGTTAGTTTTTCATAGTTGTCAATTTTGCATTAATTTGTAATTTTACTGAGTTTGGTAGGAAAACTGGTGGATTTGAAGCACTGCAGAGACTTTTGCCCTTGAGGAGTGTCTCCTACAGCCACAAGATGTCAAAAATAGGGTGGCAAGCTGAAAGATGCATTGACCACCCTGTGCATACCGTGCCGCATAAGCTATGCAGATCTGCATAAGGAGAAAGATCACTGCCTGTAATCCACCGAAATGTGCATAAGGAGATCGCATAGCTTATGCACATTCTCGCCTCCCTTATGCACCTTCACGGATTGTGCATAACCTATGCACTAAGTCATGCACTTCGCATAAGTGACCTGTAATCCAGCTAAAATCAGATAAGGGATCGCATAACTTATGCACCACTTATGCACTCCCATGAAGAGTTCATTAATGAGTCAAGGAGATTCCTCAAATAATTCCTCCTAGAACATACCATTTTAGGGCTCCATGTCAGAAAAATGCTATAAATAGTCTCATTTTCCCATTTTAAAGGAGAGACAAGGAGCAAAGAAGAAAAGGAGGGGGCAGAATTTGAAGAGTCACCTTCACCTTCCACACCATTTTCAACCAAGATTTGCAGATTTCTTTCTTCCTTATATTTTTCTACATTTCTAGTGTTTAATTTCTTACTTCTTAGCTTAGATTAAAGCTTTATTTCCATTTGAACTCATCATATCTTGTAAGCATTATGGATAGTGAGTAGTTTACTTTTGATTCTGGAGTAAGGGTTGTAATATTTGAGATATTTTGTGGATCTTGATTGGGTAATCCATATTTTGTGGTCTTAATGAGTTTTATTCATTTCTTGTATGCTTAATGACATGCTTAGTGTAGGATCCCATTAAGTGATGTTCTTAATCCATGGTTGAAGCAATCAAAGGAGAAGGCCTTGTGATAGATAATCAAGAAATTGACTTAATTAACTTAGACCTAGAAATAGGCTAAGGATTAAGAGGATTCACAGATTAATTAAAGAACTTAATGGGTCTTAATTAATTCTAACTCCATGAAAGTAGGATTAGTTTGATTAAGGCACTCTTTGTCTCACTCGAAAGGGAATTCAAAGGATTTAAGAATTAATCTCCTTAAAACCCATTAGTTTCATAAGATTGATAACCAATTTAAAATCCCAAAATAGCTCGAATATGAAATCCTAACTCCTAATCACCTTTTTACCATTGTTAATTTTCAATTGAATTTAATTGCTTGCCATTTTCAATATTGCCATATTTGAACTCGCTTATTTCAATTTGATGCAATTTTAGTTTAACGCAATACATTGTTAAATAGAATATTGATTTTGCACATATAGATTTTATGCTCCATTACTCATCAATTCACTTCTTTAAGTTCATAGATACTTCGATTTAGTGAACTTTTATATCGAAAATTCAATCATTAACACATCTCCTCGTGGGATCTATATTTTTCTATACTACTTGTACGAATCTGCACTTGCGGTAGGGACGCATCAAGTTTTTGGCGCCGTTGCCGGGGAGTTGTTTGTTTAAGATTGAATTCTTGATTATTTTAGTTGATTATATGTTTATTTTTGTTATCTTTTCATTTTTGTGTTTGTTTTTTCTTTTTCAGGTACTTTTAATCTTTTATGAGAAGAGCTAGAAGCTCAAGTGATACATCCTTATTGTTCAACTCAAATAGAGAAATTTTGTAAGGCCAACAAGAAAGAAACCAGAAAAAGGAAGGAAGCTTTGAGAGAAACCGAAATTGAAGCGTATATGGCTGATGAAAGAATTAGAATTGGTGTTGGTAATGCTGGAAATGGTCAAAACAATGAAAATGAAGCCCACGGAGAAGAAGTTGTTAATGCAAACGTGCCTAGGGGAAGTATGATGGATCATGCTTTTCCTCGTTTTGATGACTTGAGGGAGAGTATAGCAAGACCAAGGATTGATGCAAATAGTTACAAGATGGATTTTGGAGTTCTTCAAATGATTCAAAATTCTCAATTTGGAGGACATCCTTCAAAATCCACACACACACCAAGAAGAAGTTTGCTATGATTTGTGACATGAAAAACAACCTGAGTGTCTGATGATGCAAAGAAGATTGAAGCTATTCCCATTCTCTTTGAAAGATAGAGCACTGGATTGGCTTGATTCTTTACCTCACAACTCCATCACAAATTGGGAGCAACTCATCGATGCATTTCTTGCACAATATTTTCCACTGAAAACTCAAGAGTCGAGGAATCAAATGACAAATTTTCAGACTAAGAGAAGATGAAACTCTATGAGTCATGGATGAGATGGAAGGAATTAGAGAGATTATGCCCACATCATGCCATTCCAAAATGGATGATAAATCAGAATTTTACACAAATGTCACTCCCGCAATCAGAGGGATTATTGATGCTCAAACAGAGGAGAATTTATTATTAAGCATGAAGATGAAGCTTATGAGTCGTTGGAGAAAATTGCAAAGAACACTCATCTTTGGAGTAGTCCAAGAGGACCACTCAAAATCAAAAGAGGCAAGTCACTGAATGTATGATCTTGACCCATTCAACATGATTAATGCAAAATTTGATGCACTTACAAATGTCCTTGCTAAGAAGATGGAAGATTTGAGTATGTTGGTTAGTTCATCATCATCAGCTGGAAGTTCACAACAAGTGGCTTATGCAGAGGAAACAACCAGCTGTGGAGTAGATTATGGAGAACAAGCAAAGATATGTTGGTAATTATGGAAACAAGCAAATGGGGAATCCTTATTCTCAAACTTACAATCCAAATTGGAGGAATCATCCCAACTTTTCATGGGGAAATCAGCAAAATCAAGTTCAAAATCAGAATTTTCAACCACAACAGCAACAAGGAGTTCATATCAGCAAAATAGGCAACCACTGCCTAATTTTCAGCAGAAAAATATGAACCCTCCACCAAAACAAAGAAGAACGAAATTCCACCATCAAGCTTTATTACAAATGATACTTGCTAACCAAAATAAGCATGATGAGGAGATGAGAGAGGTGAAAGCAAGGTCGAAAGATGCAAACACACAAATGTATCGCCGAAAACCAGAATGCACAAAAACCAACCTCCTCAAAAGACAAGTCTTTAGGAAAGCTTCCAAGTCAACCAGAAAATCCAAGAGAGCAGTGTCAAGCTATTACTTTAAGAAGTGGAAAAGTTATAAATGATGAGAAGAGTGAAAACAGTGAGAAGAGAGAAAATGAAAAAGGAACTGATGGGAGTGAAAAACAAGAGAGTGCAGAAAAATGTAAAGAGGAAATTGAAGAGAAGGAAGAGAAATATATACCTCCTGAACCCTACAAGCCACAGCTTCCCTTTCCACAAAGATTTCACAAAGCCAAGCTTGATAGGCAATTTGGGAAGTTCTTAGAAGTTTTGAAGAAACTTTACATAAATGTGCCTTTTGTTGATGCTCTTTCACAAATGCCCTCTTATGCAAAATTCTTGAAAGAAATTCTCTCAAACAAGAGGAAACTTGAAGATGATGAAACTGTAGCTTTGACAGAAGAATGTAGTGCTATCCTCCAAAGGAAACTTCCTCCAAAGCTTAAGGATCCAGGGAGTTTTTCAATTCCATGCCACATTGGAGAGTCTTGTTCTACAAAAGCTTTATGTGATTTAGGGGCTAGTGTTAGCCTTATACCCCTTTCCATCTATCAGAAGCTCAACATGGGAGATCTAAAGCCAATCCACATTTCTCTTCAGTTAGCTGACAGATCAATCAAGTATCCTGAAGGGATTTTGGAGAATGTGCCTTTGAAGGTTGGGAAGTTCTACATACCTGTTGACTTTGTCATCTTGGACATGGAGGAAGATTTTAATATTCCAATTATCTTGGGAAGACCCTTTCTAGCTACAGCAGGAGCATTGATTGATGTTAAGGGAGAAAAATTAACTCTTAGGGTTGGTGAAGAGCAATTGGTTTTCAATATTAATAATACTATGAAAAAGCATCATTCTGAAGCTGATACTTGCTTGAGAGTTGATATTATTGATGAGCTGGTTGAAGAACACTTCAGAAAGAAATATCCAGAAGATCCACTTGAAAATTGTTTGGTTCATGGAGGAGGCATAGATTATGACAACTCTCATGTAGCTGCATATGCTCAACACTTAAAGGGAAGTCCACCATTCATTTCTGCTCCAGTTTTTCAACTCACACAAAAGGAAAAAGTCGAATCTAAGCAACCATCATTCAAGGAAGAAGATGCACCTAAGGTAGAACTTAAGCAACTTCCTTCTCAGCTCAGGTATGAATTTCTTGGCACTAATAACACTTATCCAGTAATTGTAAATGCAAATTTGAGTACATTAGAGGCTGATAAGTTGTTAAGAGTGTTGAGACAATTTAGGAAAGTTTTGGGATACACCATAGATGACATTAAGGGAATAAGCCCACACTTTTGCATGCATAGAATCAGTTTGGAAGAAAATTGTAAACCATCTATTGAACATCAGAGGAGGTTGAACCCAAATATGAAAGAAGTTGTTAAAAAGGAAATTTTGAAGTTGCTTGATGCAGGGATCATTTACCCTATCTCAGATAGTACTTGGGTGAGCCCAAAGACATGTTGTCCCAAAAAGGGTGGAATGACAGCTTGTCAAAAATGAAAATAATGAATTAATTCCCACCGTAATGCTGACTAGTTGGCGAATGTGCATAGATTACAGAAAATTAAATGTTGCCACTAGAAAAGATCATTTTCCACTTCCCTTCATTGATCGATGTTGGAAAGACTAGCTAGGCATTCTTACTTTTGCTATTTAGATGGATATTCAGGTTTTTTTCAAATCCCTATCCATCCAAATGATCAAGAGAAAACCACTTTTACTTGTCCATATGGAACCTTTGCTTATAGAAGGATGCCATTTGGGTTATGTAATGCACCAGCCACTTTTCAAAGGTGCATGATGGCAATCTTCTCAGATTTCATTGAAGACATAATGGAGGTTTTTATGGACGATTTTTCTGTTTATGGATCTTCATTTGATATATGCTTGGCTAACCTTTCTAAAATTTTGCAGCGATGTGCAGATACTGACCTTGTGTTAAACTGGGAAAAGTGTCATTTCATGGTTCAGGAAGGGATAGTGCTTGGACATTTGGTGTCTAACAGAGGAATAGAGGTTGATAAAGCCAAAGTTGAAGTGATAGAGAAGATGGCTCCTCCTACCAATGTCAAAGGAATTCGAAGTTTCCTAGGACACGCCGGGTTCTACAGACGCTTTATCAAGGATTTTTCTAAAATAGCTAAACCTTTGTCTAATTTGTTAAGTAATGACACACCATTTGTATTTGACCAAGAGTGTTTGGATGCCTTTTGCAGGTTGAAGCAAGCTCTTATCACTGCACCAATCATGCAACCACCCGATTGGAGCCTACCTTTTGAAATTATGTGTGATGCTAGCAACTATGCAATTGGGGCTGTTCTTGGTCAAAGAAAGGACAAAAAGGCTTATGCTATTTATTATGCTAGTAGAACACTGGATGAGGCTCAAACAAATTATGCAACAACTGAAAAGGAATTTTTGGCAATTGTCTTTGCATTGGAAAAGTTCAGACCTTACATTATTGACTCAAAGGTGGTTATATTTTCAGATCATGCAGCTATCAGGTATTTGCTCCGTAAAAAGGAGGCCAAACCTAGGCTCATTAGGTGGATTCTGATGTTACAAGAATTTGATTTGGAGATTAGAGATAAGAAAGGAGCTGAAAATGTAGTTGCTGATAATCTTAGTAGGTTGAAATTGGATGGTGAAGAATTGGATGAAATCCCTATTGATGAGTTTTTCTTGGATGAACAACTTTTCTCTCTTGTTGCTAAACTACCTTGGTATGCAGACTTTGTGAATTATCTATCTTGTGGAGTTTTACCTCTAGGTATGACATGGCAACAAAAGAAAAAGTTTTTGCATGAGGTGAAGTTTTATAAATGGGATGATCCTTTACTCTTTAGGAGATGTTGTGATGGTCTAATTAGAAGATGTATTCCTGAAGAGGAGGTACAGAGTATTTTGCATCATTGCCATGCTTCTGATTATGGAGGTCATTTTGGCATCTCTAAGACAGCTAGTAAAATTTTGCAAGCTGGTTTCTTTTGGCCAAATCTTTTTAAGGATGTGAGGAAATTTGTGTTGGATTGTGATAAATGTCAAAGGAGTGGAAATTTGTCAAAAAGAGATCAAATGCCCCTAAATAATATTCTTGAAGTGGAATTATTTGATGTTTGGGGAATAGATTTTATGGGGCCATTCCCTCCTTCATATGGTAATAGATACATCTTAGTTGGGGTTGACTATGTGTCAAAGTGGGTGGAAGCTATTGCAACTCCAACTAATGATGCTAGAGTGGTAGTGAAATTTTTGAAGAAATTTGTCTTGAGCAGATTTAGAGCTCCTAGGGCTATAATTAGTGATGGGGGTTCCCATTTTTGTAATAAGCAATTTGAGAGCTTAATGAGGAAGTATGGTGTAGTACACAAGATAGCTACCCCATACCATCCTCAAACTTCAGGACAAGTTGAAATTTCTAACAGAGAGCTCAAGCATTTTTTGGAGAAAACAGTGAACAATTCTAGGAAAGATTGGTCTATTAAACTAGATGATGCTTTATGGGCATATAGGACTGCCTACAAAACCCCTATAGGAACTACTCCCTTTAGGTTGGTGTATGGTAAGTCTTGTCATTTACCTGTGGAGCTAGAACATAGAGCATATTGGGCCATTCAGACCTTGAATTTTGATCTTAAGCAAGCTGGTGAAAAAAGGTTGTTACAACTTAATGAGCTTGAGGAATTGAGGATGGATGCTTATGAAAGTGCCCGTATTTACAAAGAAAGAACTAAAGTTTGGCATGATAAGCATCTGAGGAAAAAGGAATTCAAAGAAGGTGATTTAGTTTTGTTGTTTAACTCAAGATTGAAATTGTTCCCTGGAAAACTCAAGTCAAGGTGGACTGGTCCATATAGAATTTCTAAGGTTTTCCCTTATGGAGCAATTGAAATTTGGAGTGAAAAATCTGGGAATTTTAAGGTCAATGGGCATAGATTGAAACATTACATAACTGGAGACCCAATAATAGGAGCAAGCTGTTACAAGCTCTCCAATCCTCACCTCTTTTCATGAAATTCACGAAGAGTCCAGCTAAGGACTATAAAATAGCCCTCTTGGGAGGCATCCCAAGTCCTTTTATTTTGCTTTTGATAATTTACTTTCATTTTCATTGATTTTGTTTTATCTTAAATCTCCCCAAATTCAATTTTTGACATTGTTAAATCTTGTCCCTTGTAGATGTAATTCAATGAAGAACGGCTGGTGAACTGTTGGGGAAGTAATTCTTAACTTGAAAAATTTTGTCCTTCAAAAGAACTGATAAGTTTTTGCTGCATAATCTGTGCAGGAGCTGCAATCTAGTTCATGCAGAGGAAAAATGAAATCTGCAGCAAAAAGGGTGTCTGCAGCAAATGGCTTGTATTTTTGGTGAGGTTGGATGTATATAAATGGAGGAAGGTTGGTGAACTGCTGAAGTTGCTATCTGGTTTATGCAAAGCAGAAAAATAAAATCTGCAGCAGATCACTTAAGTTCTTGGTGAGGTTGGGTGTGTATTTTTTTTTTTTTTTACTTGTGCTTTTAATGTTAATATGGTGGTAAGTGAGTCATTTTTGCTGTTTTGAGCTTCTTTGGGTTATAGGATACAAGGCAGAAATGCTGCATTTTCTTGGCAAATCTTGGAGAGTTCATTTCTCATTTGTGGTTAGATGCAACTTTATGCAGATTTTTTTATGGAGTTTTATGTCTAATGTTGATTTGCGAATTTGAGTCAAAATGGCATAGCTCTCAAAGGTCTTTTATGTAAGATCAATGTCTACATGCCTGTGTGATGCATTTTTTATGAACTTTGTATATATTGATGTGTTTTTGATGAAAAATTCTCATGGTTTATGCTTCATGGAATTATATTTCCTCATTCTAGGGTATTTTTCACACTTGCAATCCATGTTCTATTGCATTCTTGATCTTGTTAAATTGTGCATAAGCAACTGCATAGCTTATGCAATCCTGCATAACCACAATTCTTGCCATTTTTCACCTTTATTGCAAGTGCATAAGGAGAGTGCATAGCTTATGCAACTCTGCATAGCCTAATTTTGTCAAATTTCACATCTCCAGAAACTTGCATAAGCAGAGTGCATGACCTATGCACATTTGCATAACCTCAAATTCTTCATTTTCTCTCTCTGCCAAAGTTTGCATAAGCAGAGTGCATAACCTATGCACTTCTGCATAACCAAAAACTCTGAATTTCCAATTCTGCCGAGGGGTGCATAAGCAGAGTGCATAACCTATGCACTTCTGCATGACCAGAAACCCAGAAAAATCAAACTTGCCGAGGGTTGCATAAGCAGAGTGCATAACCTATGCACTTCTGCATAACCAAAAACTCTGAATTTCCAATTCTGCCGAGGGGTGCATAAGCAGAGTGCATAACCTATGCACTTCTGCATGACCAGAAATCAGAAAATTCCAAAAGTTACCGAGACCTGCATAAGCAATGTGCATAGCTTATGCACTTCTGCATAACCAAAGATTCTGAATTTCAAAACCCACCGAAGAGTGCATAAGCAGAGTGCATAGCTTATGCACATCTGCATGACCACCAACCAAAATTCCAAAAATTGCCGAACAGTGCATGAGCAGAGTGCATAACCTATGCACTTCTGCATGACCCGCTTTTCTGAAAAACCACTTCTGCCGAGAGATGCATAAGGGGAGTGCATAACTTATGCACTCCCGCATGACTTCGCTCCTCAAAATTTCTAGGGTCACCGAAGCTTGCATAAGGAAGGTGCATGACTCATGCACAACTGCATGACCACTAACCTAAGCTTTCAATACCTGCCGAACAGTGCATAGGTTATGCATAAATCATTTTTCACTTATGCAGTCTTTTACATAACTCATTTAAATCAAAATTTTTTCCTTTTTCTTTCCCACCTTCAACCCGATAAACCCTGTTCACTTCCCTTCCTCTCTCAAAATCCTCATTCCGGCATAACTTCTTCTCACACCTTCTCCATTTCGATTTTCACTACATTTGCCCTAATTCTCACTCTTCTTCGATTTTCTTCTTTCCCCATTATCTTTTCCATCTTCCCATCGCCAATGGATTCCCCTCCACATTCCCGCCCCGCTTCTCCTCTCGAAGTCTCTCCATTGTCATCGATACACCCCACCCCCATTCCTCCTCCACAAGCGACACCCCCACCACCACCCCCAACCACCTACAAACGCAAAATCCGGTCCAAATCTGTGCGACCCATGTCCTCTGCTCCTCCTCTGTCCAAACGCAAAGACCCACCCACCCCATTGTCGGAACCGCCTCCCAAAAAGCCAAAAGCTCCAGCCTCTACACCCTCTTCCAGCAAAAAGACAATTTCGGCAACCTCATTTGTATCAAAGCTACCCTGGCCTCTCCCTGATACGATTCAAAAAGCAGCTTTTAAGCGACTTAAGGATAGGAAGGTACAACCCACTAGGTATATATCTGCTGATGCTTTACAATCTCTTGGTTTATTTGACAATGTAGTTGCATATCTTGATGGTATGGGTTGGACAGAATTTGTGCATAAGCAAGAGGTAGTTTATCCAATTCTAGTTTTGGAGTTTATTTCTTCATTCTCTGCTACCCTCAACTTGCATGATGTAGACCATAAGCCAATTATGAAATTTAGATGCTTGGGGCAAAATAGAGAGCTGTCATTGGACCAATTTCATAGCATTTTTGGTTTTGCAATTGATGGGTTCTTTAGAGTACGACATACTGGAGTAGAGGTAGCCAACAAAGGCATTTGGAATGCTGCCCAATTTTGGAGAATCATAACAAACCAACCTCAAACTTTCTCTGCTGGAAGATCAAAAACATCCCAAATCCTTGACCCTGCACTTAGGTTTATTCATAGGCTGATGGCTAGCACCATATTGGGCAGAGGGACTAGTTCTGGTGCTGTGGGAAAATCTGAACTTTTTATGTTATGGTGTGCATTTCACAAAGTTAAAGTTTCTCCTGGTTATTTCTTTTGTGAGCATGTCTTGATATTGCCACCAAATCCATAGGTGACATTGTTTTGGGTGGGCTCATCACTGTCATAGCCAAGCATTTTGGTTTTAATCCTGCAGAGCACTTAATACCAGCACTTGAGGACACTTCATATTTTGATACTGCACACTTAACCAAAACAGGGTTCAATTTGTCATGTTTTGATCCTGTCCACCCTGCAGCAGAAACTGAGCCTATTGCACAACCAGAAACCCAACCTTTCACACCAGTCCCACAGCACCCTACTACACCTACCCCACCCCCTCAGCCTGCTCAGGACATTCCAGCTACCTCTGCTCAGCCCATACCTCCTACAGATGAACCTTCCTCATCCACAGCACCTCCTGCATTCAACACTAAAGCCTTATTCACCTATCTTGAAAGGCTTAGTGATGATATATTCTTTGTGGATAGGAAGCTTGACACTGGTCTTGATACACTCAAGGATCGTCATGATCAACTATTTGACCTTGTCATGGAAACCAGGGACAAACAGAAAGAACTGAAGGAGATGGTGAAGCAACTCATGATCTTTTTGGGCATGCCACCCCCACCTCCATCACCTCCTCCAGCACCATCCTTTCGACAGCCAGCAGCAGCCACCAGCCCCTTAGCAACATCCTTGGACAAAGGCAAAACAATAGACATAGATTAGTGTTTGTTTTACTTTTGTTCAATCTTGTAGGACCTTTTCTTTGTAAATATGTTCAAACATTTCTAGTTTGTTTCAAATTATGTTTGTTTGTTTTGAATTAGTTTGTTTTAAATTCTGTTTTTCTTGAAGTTTTATTGAATAGCTATTACATTAGTCTTCTTTAATTTTCATTACACTTATTGCCCTTTTGTACATATTTGACCATACTCTGTATATATTTCAATACTTCTACTACTGGTTGTACATTTCCCTTGCCAATTCCCATGCAGCAGCTTTTGTATACACTGCACAGGCTATGAATTTCCTCATGCAACTGTTTTGCACAGCCTGTGCAACCCTTTCTGCTACTTATGCAAGACCTTTGCAGAGTTGTATTCCCTTATGCAAGCGTCTGCATAGCCTATGCAACATATATTGCCTCTTATGCAGCACACGGCTTATGCACCTTACTTATGCACATGTCTGCCTGACTCTTAACTCTGCATGACCTATGCGGTTTCTTATGCATCCCTTTATCTTGAATTATCATCGCTACATACTGTAACACTTTTTTCTTGCTCTTAATCTTTACAATTCCTGGTAATTACTATTTGCTTTGACTTTTGCTAATACATTGCTTGAGACATTGAGGACAATGTCCAATTTTGAGTTTGGGGGTGCACATTCTGATTTTTGCTTAATTTTTGCTTTATTTTTCACATTTTGAGTATAAGAGCATCTCATCCCATTTCATTTACATATATTGTAAATATTTTACATATACATCCATACATACATATTCATTACACATTTACACACACATTATACATCACTTAGAAATTGTACAAATTGAATACAAATAGACTCCCTCCATTTAGTTAATGCATTACTCATTTTAGGAATCATGCATCATGCATTAAAATCTTTTGCCAAATCCCTTGAGTATTGAAATGTGCCTATGAGAGTGATTTGACTTACCTTTAGTTGGGTTTGTGGATTGAAAGTTTCCTAAAAGGTGCAAAGTTTTAAAGTGTTATCCCTTGCCTATATCTTCTTAGCCAAAAAGCCACCCAACTAGTCATTTGGAGATGGAAGTGTTTAGAGGGAGTTATTGGATATAAGGTAGTCAAATGATGTCTCACCAATCCTAGAACAAATTTTCTAAACCTTTCAAGGCGAAATACCAGCTTATACTTGAAAAGAGAAATGATTAGGCATTCTTTGATTTAAACCCTCTCATTTTAAACCTTTGGCCTTTTTCCTAATTAAAATTGACCTTTGAAAACCCCTTTGAGCCTTTTTATCCCTAATTTTTCTTGAAATCCTTATTGCTACCTAGCCAATGAACCAAACACTCCAACCCTTTTCATGAGAATAATATTGAATATTAGGTACACTTTCTAAAAAAAATAAAAATAAAAATAAAAAAAAAGAAAAAAATATACAATAAAAGGGAGAAGAAGTGCTTGTCATCTTGTAAAAGTGCTAGTATATGTGCTTTTCACTATTGCCATTCAAAATGAAAGAAATCCACCCAAAGTATTAAAAGAAATGAGTTTGGGGGTGGCATTTTTTTTTAGGGACAATTATCAAAAGAAAATGCAAAATACAAGTTAAAGTATCAAAATGTCCCTCCATTTTTATGTGTTTTGTAAACTATGCTAGCACTTGACAATCCTCATTGTGTATTTCTCTCTCCCATATAAAAAAAGAGAAAAAAAAATATAATAAAGTGTACCTTATGTTTCAAAATTGCAACATATTCTCATGCTTTGAATACTTTTTACCCATTCTTCTTCTTAGCCTCATTTTGAACCCCATGGCCCCATTACATCCCTAAAAAGACCTTTGATCTCTTGAAAGTACTTGCTACATTAGTGGAGATAGGAGTGGGGAATTTGCCTATGGGATTGGAAAACTATTCATCCATTCATTCAATTCCATCATTCCATATAGAGACACTTTGACTATTGATTGTTCTAGAATTCCTTTTGAGCATGACCCTCTCTTTTGATTGGTTGGTTTGGAGATTTTGAATGATAATTGACTTGATGGCTAAGCGGTGAAAGCTTGGATAAGCATTAAATTCTTTGCATTTTGAAGGATGGGTATATGGATTGCTGGTATGGCTGAAGGTGTGTTAAGTTACTTCAATTGGTAATTTTCATAACTCTTTGGATAAGGCACCCTAAAAACTTTGCACCACATTTTAAAGTTTGCTTGAGGACAAGCAAAGCTTGAGTTTGGGGTATTTGATGCATACATTTTGCATAGTCATTTAGGTCTAATTTTATAGCCATTTTATTCTATTATTAGTTATCTTTAGCTAATTTCATTAGTAAATTAGTTAGTTTTTCATAGTTGTCAATTTTGCATTAATTTGTAATTTTTACTTTGTTTTGTAGGAAAAATGGTGTTTTTGAAGGACTGAAGAGAATTTTGCCATTGAGGAGTGTCTCCTACAGCCAAAAGATGTCAAAACAGGTTTTCAAGGTGAAATATGCATTGACCAATTAGTGCATAACTTGCCGCATAAGCTATGCAGATCTGCATAAGGAGAAAGATCACTGTTCCAGAACCAGCCGAAATGTGCATAAGGAGACTGCATAGCTTATGCACATTCTCGCCTCCCTTATGCACCTTCACGGGATTGTGCATAACCTATGCACCAAGTCATGCAGCTTCGCATAAGTGACCCAGAACCAGCTGTAAGCGCATAAGGGACTGCATAACTTATGCAGTCCACTTATGCAGTCCCATGAAGAGTTCATTAATGAGCTGGCAGGAGATTCCCTCAAATAATTCCTCCTAGAACATACCATTTTAGGGCTCCGTGTCAGAAAAATGCTATAAATAGTCTCATTTTCCCATTTTAAAGGAAAGACAAGGAGCAAAGAAGAAAAGGAGGGGGGCTGAGCAGAATTTGAAGAGTCACCTTCACCTTCCACACCATTTTCAACCAAGATTTGCAGATTTCTTTCTTCCCTTATATTTTTCTACATTTCTAGTGTTTAATTTCTTACTTCTTAGCTTAGATTAAAGCTTTATTTCCATTTGAACTCATCATATCTTGTAAGCATTATGGATAGTGAGTAGTTTACTTTTGATTCTGGAGTAAGGGTTGTAATATTTGAGATATTTTGTGGATCTTGATTGGGTAATCCATATTTTGTGGTCTTAATGAGTTTTATTCATTTCTTGTATGCTTAATGACATGCTTAGTGTAGGATCCCATTAAGTGATGTTCTTAATCCATGGTTGAAGCACCGAAAGGAGAAGGCCTTGTGATAGATAATCAAGAAATTGGACTTAATTAACTTAGACCTAGAAATAGGCTAAGGATTAAGAGGATTCACAGATTAATTAAAGAACTTAATGGGTCTTAATTAATTCTAACTCCATGAAAGTAGGATTAGTTTGATTAAGGCACTCTTTGTCTCACTCGAAAGGGAATTCAAAGGATTTAAGAATTAATCTCCTTAAAACCCATTAGTTTCATAAGATTGGATAACCAATTTAAAATCCCAAAATAGCTCGAATATGAAATCCCGAACTCCGGAATCACCTTTTTACCATTGTTAATTTTCAATTGAATTTAATTGCTTGCCATTTTCAATATTGCCATATTTGAACTCGCTTATTTCAATTTGATGCAATTTTAGTTTAACGCAATACATTGTTAAATAGAATATTGATTTTGCACATATAGATTTTACGCTCCATTACTCATCAATTCACTTCTTTAATTTCATAGGTACTTCGATTTAGTCAACTTTTATATCGAAAATTCAATCATTAACACAACTCCTCGTGGGATCGATATTTTTCTATACTACTTGTACGACCCGTGCACTTGCGGTAGGGACGCATCACAAATCTCAGTAAGTTAGTGTTGAAATGAGTTTTTTTGCTCATGCTTGACTTCTAGCTTAACCTGAGCCACACCTTAAAAACTACTGCATACCCTATGCAAGATCTCAAGCAGGAGCCCAAGCAAATCTTGGTAGGTTTGGATTTCAAAACTTATTTTCTTCATCTTTTTTCCATTCATTAAGCTTTCAAATCTCCTCAAATCATCTCCTAATGCATCATTGACCTTTAATTTACAACAAAAATCTATTAAAAAAATCAAATTTGTAAAAATCAAATATAAAGTAACTAAAATTAATAATTTAGCTAAAATAAAGCTAAAAACATAAAAAGTACTTAATTATAAGGGCGAAATAGATGCAAAACTATCCTAAAACGCTTATATGAAATGAGTGTAACAATGGATTCAACATATTTATATTTTAAATCTATAATGAATCGAATTGAAATAAAAATTTCCCATATATAAATTGTTTATTTTATGTTATGTATATAAGGATTGTAAATAATTATTGATCTTAATTTTTTTAAGAGAAATTTTAAAAAATTTGTGATATGTATCATGTGTATAAATATGAAAAGAGGTTTATTATGAATTTTAATGCTCTTAAATTTAGTCAAATTCTAGTGCTGATTGTAAGTCAATGGGTGATATCACAATAAAAATGAAAATTATATTGAGTGAAATTTATCAACCAAATTAGGTAATGAAGCACTAAATCTGGCACTGACCAGATTACATATACTGTGATTTGCCTAGCACCCACATTGACTTAAGTCATATGGTTCAAACAAATATTAATAATTATGCTGGTTGGTAAGTAAAGAGTAAACTCCCTTGAAGCTTCCATGATTCCATTATGAGAATTCCATTAGTCCAAGACATGAGAAAGTGTGCAATAGTGGTCTGAAGCTTTGAATTATTAGTTGTGGAATATGAAAAAGCAAGTCTGAATAAGTAAGATGATAAGAAATTTCTTGTTGAAAATTTTGGCAATTGTTATGATTAGGATACGAGCGGAGTCTCTATAAAGGGACAGGCAGTTGCGTTCCTTTTCCAAGGCCCAAGCTCCTGTTAATTATATGCATTTCCCTTAATTTCAAAGCTACTAAGATGGGCAAGAGTATGAAGATTTTCATTGCCATACTTACCGTCCTCATCATTTTGGTTATGGCAGCGCTTCCAACATCTGCTCGTCCACTTCAAAAACCCGGTATGTACCTGTTACTTTACAAATTAAATAGATAGTTTCAAGCAAAATTATTTAACGTTGATGGTGTCTTGTAGACAGTTGCATAGATGCATGTCCAAGTCCATCACTACCCGGAGGACCAGGAAAGCGCAGATAGATGAACAATAACAGTACGGAGACTGCTAATTAATTAAGAAGCTCAAGTAAAAAGTATAATCCTGCAAAGGAGGAAGATTCAAGATATAAATACTTGGATTCTACTATTTTATATATAAATTTTACTAAATATTGTATTTTAAATTGATAATAAATTGAATTTAAGCAAAATTACGAGCATGTATGTGAAGGATGCTGCCCATTGTTTCTTTTGTTTGTTTCTGTTGGACTTCAATGCTTAAGAGAGTTGCATTCTCTCTTTTTTGGTGTTGACATAGATAACACCAGGAGGATATATAACCTAGTTCGATAATAAATTGCTTTACCCTTCACTTCATTAACAGTTTTGGTATGAATTCTTTTTTTCTTTTTGTATTGGCTGAACAAATACCAAAGAAAATGAATTGATGAAATAAAAAGGAAATTTTTTTTGACAAATAAATTTCATTTATTAAGCGCTATGTGTATTATGTGTATAAGATGGAAAGAAACTCGTTATGGATTTTAGACCTTATTTGATTCAAAATGTTTTAAGAAATTATGAAATAAATATATTTGATATGTAAATAAATTTTTTAGGAAGTAATTTATTTTAAAATTATAAAAAATAATAATATCTATAATATAATTTAAAATATAATAAATTAAAATGCAAATTTGTAAATTACATTACACTTAGCTATGAAAGTATAATTTACCTAGTACCACATATATAAGTTACTTTACTTGCATAATAGAAGTAGAATGACCTATTTTTCGAAAAGTTAGTTCGATAATGCTAATAAAACAAGACTCCTTTTTACATATTTCAGGAAGTTTTACTTCTTTAGTTTACTTACCCACAACTAAATAAAGCCTTAGTGACCTTATAGAAAGTGCAGAAAAGAGTTTTATTTTGGTCTGTATTATCAAATCAATTTCTCAGAAGGCATTTTGCTTCTCTTGTGCAAAGTAAGTAACTTAGAAAAGATTTGGTAAAGTTACACTTCTTTACTTAAGTATAATATGATTTATTAATTTGTTCTTTAATTTGTTACACTTTAAATTATTTTGTGGGTATCATTGTCTTTTATAAGTTAGAAACAAATTACTTAATATAAAAGTTAATTTATATGCCAAATACATTTATATTTATATCATACTTCACAAAAAATAAATTTTCCTAAAAGAATTCTTTCAGAAAGTGAGTATTTTAAATCATGGATCGTAACAAAGGCAGTGGATGAGAAAAATGTTTTAGGTAATTTGAGGTATTTAAGTCTTTAATTTTAATTTTTTTATAAAATAATATTAGGTCAGCATAAGATGCAAATCGATTGTATCATAAAATAAAAAGTTTATTATTCAATAAATTAATATTTATAAAATTTTATATTACAAATTAAATATGAATGGTTTCACTATAAAAATTAAAATTAAAAGACATAATTAAGCACTAAATTCCTCACTAACCACTGATTTGCCAAGCACCCAGATTGGCTTAAGTAATATGATTGAACATTATGAGGGTCGAAATCAATATTTACAATCAAGGGGGACAAACTTTTTGAAAGCTTCCATGTAGGCCACTGTATATTCTTGGCTGCCAAGTAAGAGTAAAATCCACGAAAAGGTTTGACGTGGGCCACAATTCAAGACTTGTTAAATATGAACATAAGTTGTTAGGTCTTCCAAGCTTCCATGGAAAAATTTGGCCATCGTGGAAATGAATAGCAAGTGAGCAATATAAGTCGTCATATCTTCCAATTAATTCCCATGGAAGAACTTGGTCGTGGTAAAATATATATATATAAAGCCCTACTATATGCATTTCCTTGCTTCAATTAAGATGGCTAGAGTAAGAAGGTTTTCATTGCTTTCCTATCATTTTCGTCATGTCGGCTATCGTAGATTGTCGGCCATCAATACATTGTCATTCGCCTCCCCATTGTAGGTATGATCCTCGCTGTCAAGCTGCGTGTCCAAGTAAACTAGCACCAGAGGCAGGAGGACCAGGGAAGCACTGATGAGCCGCACTCGTTGGTTTGGAGACCCATAGGATTAGTTGAAAAAATATGCTAATGCGTATGTAATGGTCTACTACTATTAAATATTAAGGATCGCCAGCGGAACTGTCTTTTTCCATTTTATATTTTATTGATCTTTCAATTTTCACAAGTGATGTCCCAAAATATGTCCAAGAGGGGGGTGAATTGGACTTTAAAAACAATTTTCGGTTCTTGCTCAAAACCTTTGAAAATTGCAGCTAAGTTCAACTTAATTAACTAATGCTAAATATGAACAATATAGCTCTATTGACAAGTTGACTCAAGGTTAAGCTGTATGCAATCAGTATACTGATATAACAGACTATATAAGCATTCAGTAAATATATCGATGGCCGAATACGTTTTTATCACAGCAACTAGAGCAGTATACCAGATATCCTATCTGACAGCACAACAGATAACCAACAGAATATATCAGATATCAGCAGATTTTGCAGTAAACTATTTTTCTCAGATAGCAGCAAGATCAACAGCATATGATATCAATTTTCATATCAGCAAAAGTATATCATTCATAAAGCTAAATTGCAAAAATGTAAAGAGCAAGGGTTGAGAAAATGAACACTGGAATTTTTATAGTGGTTCGGCTTTAACTAGCCTACATCCACTCTCTCAAAGATCACACTTTGAGTCTTCACTCCACTATTCTTCTCTTTTCAAGGCAAGAGACAAAGCCCTTTACAAATCTTCTCAACAAAGCTTTTACAAGTAGCTTCACACTTCTACCAAGTGTTATCCCAAACACTTATCACAACCAAGCTTCAATAGGTGCTTGAATGACCTCTCACAAATGATAATAATGTGTTGAAAAACTCACTCTCACTCAATTACAACTTCACATTTAAAGAAGAGTTGAGTATATAAGCCAATGATGAGCAATAAATCACTTTGAGCACTTTGAATGAAAGCTTTAAAGATTTTGAACAGTAGAGGGACTTTCATTAAGTGCAAAATGGCCAAAGGAAGGTGTATTTATAGCTTTGGAACGTTTTTTACCGTTGCAGAACCCATTTGAACGTTACAGATACGAATTTCAAGAAAATAGCCGTTATTTTGTCGTTTTCTGCGATGTTGTGCAGAGTTCAAACAGTTAGCGTACTTGAGAAAATAGCAAACCAGTTAGCATACTAAAATCAGTAGCAAACCAGTTAGCATACCAGGAAAACTTTTCTGCATAACTTTCAAAACTATAAAACTTTACACCAAATCATAGTCAAACACTTTTTAGGCCAGTAATGATATTTAAAAAGAAAATCTTTTGAGGGATTAAAGATAAGCATCATTGACTTTTACTCCTCAATTCTTTTCACAAGAAATCCTAAGAAATAAAACTAACTCTAATACTATATGTACCTTCAATTCTGATTTTCAATGCAGCCTTGGAAGGTAACCTTTTCTTCTTTTATCTCTTTTGCTTCGTCTTGTGTTATCCTTAGAATGTCATCTTTTCTTCATAAGGACCAATCCATCATAAAATCCTTTTGTCCTTCTTCTTTGAGATACACAACACTTAAAACAATGTTAGTTTGATTCTAGTTGAGTTTTGGTATCATCAAAATCTATGCTCCTTTGAGCTTGTGGGGTCAACAATCTCCCCCTTTTTGATGATGACAAAACTCAATTGAATCACCAAGTAAATGTCAATAAGTGTGAGTATGTGTATGAATGTGTATGTGAGAATAACTCCCCCTATGTATGTGCTTATATCAACAATTAATCACAAATAACTCCCCCTTAATAATTTCAATAAAACATCCATAAGCATTTTCTTAAGGAGTCAAGTGTGACTAAAGATACTAACTAATTATACACAAGTATGCACACTAATCACAAACTGTATACCATTCACAAGTGATATCAACAATATACACAACCATAAAACTATATCAACCATATGCACAAACTATGTTATCCACAAGTAATCACAAACTATATCAAGTATCAAGATTACCATTCATTACTTTTCTCCCCCTTTTTGTCAGCATCAAAAGAATATGGGAGAAATCATGCATGTCAAAATTCAGTCTAAGTGCAGTGAATAAACAGTTAAAACAGTAACTGATATAGCATACTAGTTTAAAGTTCAGAAAAATCAAAAGTAGCAGACTAAGTAGCAAACTAACAGACAGACTGTTAGATAAAATGTAATCAAAGTTCAGTTTATCCTTTCAGCCTGGAACTTCTCCTGATTGGTTTTGGAGCACCCATTTTCAACTTTTTGGGCTTGATAGGTTTGTCACTCAAAGTTTGAAGAATTGCAGCAGCCAATTCAGTTCCGGGTGTCAAAGGAACAATAGGCCCAGCTGCTAACTCAGTAGTACCAGACTCAGCTGCAGACTTTTTGCCAGTTTTAGTCTTTTTGCGGAGGGTTTACGATTTCCTCTTTACATTTGCGTTTGTTCCTTTTGAGCTGTTTTGCCCTTTCCTTTTGCAGGAGCAAGGAGGCGTGTGTCTCGAGTTACGCCGGACTGAGTCACTCATGTCTTTCCCACTACCATCTTTGCTTCCTCCATTACCATTCTCATCATCAGATTCATCTTCATCTTTTTCTGCTTCAGCTTCTTCCTCTTCTTCCTTTTCTTCCTCTTTCTCTTCTTCTTCTTCAGTTTCTTTCTCTTCCTCTTCTTCTGTTTCTTCTTCCTCTTCCTCTTCTGTTTCTTCTTCTTCTTCTATTTCTTTCTCTTTTTCCTTTTCTTTCACTTTCTCGGCTAGAGGAACAGAACCAGTAGCAACCTTACTGGTTTCTCCAGCCTCAGTGGTTGAGATACCCAAATGGACTTTGATTTTAAACAACTCTTCAACAATCTTGTACATTAGCATCAAAGATCCATCAACCTTGGAGTCAAGAGCATTCATAAGAATAGTTTGAAAACTTCTAAATTTTTGTAGCTCTCCAAGTTCCATCTCAACAAATTCTCTCAAATTGTTTACTTCCTCCAAAATACCTTCAACACTTAAAGTGCCACTTGCACTATCTTTGGAGCTAGCACCTTGCTCAAATCTAAGCTTTCTACCATCATCATCTTTTTGCAAGCTAGTGATTGGAATCATATTGGTTCTAAGTTTCTCAGATTCCAAAGGTATCCCAAAGTCTCTAAATAGACCATTTAGAAGATGAGCGTAGGGTAGCTTATAAGGTGGCTTCCATTTCATGATTTGTTTCAGCATAAAATAAGCAAGATTAAACTCAATTTGGTTCACTATATGCCAAATTATGCAGAGGTCAAGGGTACTCAAATAGTTGGGATTTAGGTTCTAGGATGCAACACAGACATAATAAAACTATGCAGAATTTTAATGTGTTGATGAGCATGAGTAATGCTTGTCTTATCCTTAACTTCTCCTTTAAACACTTCACCCTCAAAATCCCTTTTGTTGAACCCACCAACAGCAAAAACATCTTTGTGGGAGCAGATTTTGTTTCCACTATTTGGAATTCCTAGGGCTTTAGCTAATCTAGCTACTGTCACTTCATAAATTGTCCCTTTCATTCTCACCTTAAAGGACTCATCTTTTTCAGAATCATCAACCCTCAAATTTTTATAGAATTCTTGCACTAAGTCCACATACACTCCTTGATGTCGAACACGCTTTATCCCATTTTGATACTCAAACAAAGATTGCAAAGGAACGGAAATTTCATCAAAAGCAGGCCAGTGAATATACCTTGGCTCATGAATAGCCCTCTCCATATGTACAACTGGAGCTTTTGAAGTCTTCTTCTTTTTAGATCCTTTTTAGGGATGGCTCCTTTGGTTCTTTTCTTTGATGTTTCTTTTGGCTTACCAATTACGGAGGAGCATCCTTTTGTGGAGTGGTGACGCAGGACACCTTGGCGTCGAGTTAGTCGAGGATGAATATGTGGTGATTTTGGCTTTCCCTTTTCCTTTGTCTCGTGCCATAACCAATCTTAGAAATAAATTAGGCCGAAATGACAGAGAGAACTGAGATTGTAAAATAAGTGATGTGAGCAGCCAATATATATATATATATTTATATATATAATCAATTTAAGCATATCAACATTCATTTTTCACAACAGAGCGCAATGACAAAATAGAACAGACAGCAAAAAAAATATTAGAGTTCTTATAAATCCATAGCTGTCGAGTTAATATTATGTATCATATTTTACGAAACGTTAATGCCCAAAAATTAACAACAGAGCGCTAAAACAGAACAAACAACAGAGGGTAATAAAAAATCAGCATATTACGAAAGCAGAGCAAACAGACAAGAACAAATAAAAAATATCAACATATTACGAAAGCAGAACGCACAGGCATAGACGAATATGAAACATGATTTCGTTAAAGGTTTAAACTTTATACCTGAATACACTGGAACAGAGAGTGCGAATCGACAAGAAAAATAACCAAAGCCAAATGATTTCTTTCGGCAGATTTAACGGAAACGAAAAACTTTTGGGGATTTTCTTTCTGTAAATAATCGATTTAATCGATTCACTGTCAAAGGTTTTCGGAAGAGTTTACAAACGATGAAGGGAGACGAACGCTTGAAGTGGTGCGACCGAAACGGGTTAGCAGGTGAAAAGAAAAACGAAGCCGTTCAGGTTCTGGGAAACGAGGCGACGGAAAGAAGGGTTTTGAATTTTAAAAACTGAAAAGACACAACTGTAGGTTTTGCAGGGAATAGGTAGCGTGTAGCAGAGGAAGGACGGCGAGAAGACTGATGGTTCAGAAGAAAAATTTTAATCCCGCGCAAATCAAAGTGTTAAAAAGTCCATTTTGCCCTTAAATACATAATGATGCAATACTTTAAGTAGAGGGGTATCTAAGTCATATGGGCTTTAAACATGCAGAATAGGCGCTTCGAGAAAAAATAATTTTAGAGTTTTAGAGCAATCAGACCTGACTTCGGTTTGCGAAAAAGTAGGAGCAGTGGTAAAGCGTTTAGCAAACAAGAAAATTAGCAAACGGATTAGTATGCCACTGAGAGCAAATTCTGCAGATTACTGTTCATATCTGATATAATCCAGAATTTTTCAAATTACACCAAAAATATCAGAATGCATTTTCAACACTGCAAATCAACATATATCACTTCATTTTCATATGGAAACATGAGAATACATCAAAATTTAATCAAAAGCATCAATCATACCAAGTTCTCTTCTTATTTTGCAAAAAGTTTCCTCACTAAGTGGCTTTGTGAAAATGTCAGCAAGCTGTTTTTCCGAAGGGACAAATTCGATTTGAATATCACCATTTTGAACATGATCCCTAATGAAATGATGTCTAATTTCAATATGCTTGCTTCTAGAGTGTTGAACAGGATTTTTTGATAGGTTTATAGCACTAGTATTGTCACATCTTATGGGAATGTGATCAAATTTAATTTCAAAGTCTTCAAGCTGTTGTTTCATCCACAAAATTTGTGCAACACAACTTCCAGCTGCAATATATTCAAACCTGCATAGAAAGTGCAATGTAGTTTGCTTTTTACTGTGCCATGAAACTAATGCATGACCTAGAAATTGACAAGTTCCAGAAGTGCTTTTTCTATCCAATCTACTACCAGCAAAATCTGAATCACTATAACCAATAAGATCAAATGATTCACATTTTGGATACCACAAGCCAATATTGTGAGTGCCAATGAGGTATTTAAAAATTCTCTTAACTGCTATAAGATGAGATTCTTTTGGACATGACTGAAATCTTGCACATAAACATACACTAAAATGAATATCTGGTCTAGATGCTGTTAAGTAAAGTAAAGAACCAATCATACCTCTATAAAATTTGTTATCTACCTCTTTACCTTTTTCATCTTTCTCCAATTTAATTGTTGAGCTCATGGGAGTTCCAACACTTTTCATATCCTCCATTTTGAACTTCTTTAACATATCCTTTATGTACTTGGACTGATTTATAAAAATTCCATCTTTCATTTGCTTAATTTGCAATCCAAGGAAGAAAGTAAGTTCACCCATCATACTCATTTCAAATTCACTTTTCATCATGTTGGAAAATTTCTTACAAAGAGAATGGTTAGTAGCACCAAAAATAATATCATCTACATAAATTTGCACAATAAGCATGTCTTTTCCAATTTTCTTAATGAAAAGAGTAGTATCCACTTTTCCTCTTTTAAAATCATTTTGAAGCAAGAATTTACTAAGTCTCTCATACCATGCTCTAGGAGCTTGCTTTAAACCATAGAGAGCTTTAGTAAGCTTATAAACATGATTTGGAAAGTGAGGGTCTTCAAAACCAGGAGGTTGAGCTACATAAACTTCTTCATCAATATATCCATTTAAAAATGCACTTTTAACATCCATTTGATAAAGCATGAAATTCTTAAAACATGCAAATGCACATAACATTCTAATAGCTTCAATTCTAGCAACCGGAGCAAAGGTTTCATCAAAATCAATACCTTCCTCTTGGTTGTATCCTTGAGCTACTAGCCTAGCTTTATTTCTAACTACATGTCCTTTTTCATCCATCTTATTCCTAAATACCCATTTAGTTCCAATAACAGTATGCTTTTTAGGTTTAGGAACAAGTGTCCAAACTTTGTTTCTTTCAAATTGATTTAATTCCTCTTGCATAGCAAAAAGCCAATTTTCATCATTTTGAGCATCATCATATGTTTTGGGTTCAAATTGAGAAACAAAAGCAACATTACCAAAGTATCTTCTAAGTTGAGCTCTTGTCATCATTCTTTGTGATGGACTATCAAGAATGTCATCTTTGGAATGATTTCTATGATACCTCCATTCTTGTGGAATATCTTGATGTTGAGGTTCCTCAATTTGTAGTTCTTCCACATTTGGTTGGGAGTCATCTTGAATTTCAACATTTGTGGAGCAAGGGAGTTCATCTTCTTTGTCATTTTGATCATCCTCCACTTGTTCTTTTGATTCAAGCTCATCATTATTTGAATTCTTTGAATTTAGAATCTGCTCAAATTCATCATCACAAGAATCTTTCCTTTGCAAGGAAGTGTTAGCATCATCAAAAAGTATATGCATTGATTCTTCCATGGTCAATGTTTTTCTATTGAAAATCCTATATGCTTTGCTATTTGTTGAATACCCTAGAAATAAACCTTAACAATATATAGCATCAAATTTATTGAGATTTCTGTATTTGTTATTCAAAATGTAACATTTGCAACCAAAGACATGAAAATATGCAATATTGGGTTTTCTTCCTTTCCATAGTTCATAAGGAGTTTTCTTTAAAATAGCTCTAATGGAAACTCTGTTCAAAATATAGCATGCTGTATTTACAGCTTCTGCCCAGAAATATTTTGGTAAACTGTTTTCATTCAGCATTGTTCTTGCCATTTCTTGCAAAGATCTATTTTTCCTTTCAACAACTCCATTTTGTTGTGGAGTTCTAGGGGCTGAAAATGTATGATAAATACCATTTTGAGAGCAGAAATTTTCAAACAAATTATTCTCAAATTCTTTTCCATGATCACTCCTCAAAGATGTAATGCAATATCCTTTTTCATTTTGAGTTCTTTTGCAAAAGGCTTCAAATATATCAAAGGTTTCATCTTTATGAGCAAGAAAGAAAGTCCATGTGAATCTTGAAAAATCATCAACAATTACAAATGCATATGCCTTGCCTCCTAGACTTCTAGGTGTGATTGGACCAAAAAGATCAAGATGCAACAATTCCAATGGTCTAGACGTAGTTACAACATTTTTTGATTTAAAAGATGATTTTGTATGCTTACCAAGTGCACAAGCTTTGCATTGAAATTCTTTTTCAAATCTTAACTTTGGAAGTCCTCTAACAAGGTTCTTTCTAGAAAGTTTAGCAAGTGTACTCATGCTAGCATGTCCTAATTTTCTATGCCATAACCATGCACTATCATGTGAAGTCATAAAGCATGTTTCACAATTTTCTTCAAGACTTGTTAAATCAAGTAGGTAAATATTATCTATTCTAGCACCAGCAAACATAACATTATTTCCATGAATCTCACAATGTGTAGAAGTAAAAACCACTTTAAAACCATTATCACATAGTTGACTAACACTTAAAAGATTATACTTTAATCCTTGAACTAATGCAACATTCTCAATGCAAGGATTTTTACCAATAGTTCCACATCCAACAATTTTAGCTTTGCTTTTATCACCAAATTTCACATAACCTTCTTCTTTCAAGGTAAGAGAGGAAAACTTGCCTTTATTTCCTGTCATGTGCCTAGAGCAGCCACTATCAATGTACCAATGTTCTGTTTCCAGCATACTCCTTAGCGGCACTGAAATCAGTTAACTGTTCTTAGGTACCCAAGCAACTTTGGGTCCTTGAATGTTAGTAACATTAGGTAGGGTTCCTTTAGGCACCCATACTTTCTTTGCCTTAAAGGTTCCTTTCCTAATAGGACAAGCATTAATCATATGACCTCTATGATTACAATAAAAGCATGTAATACTCGGTTGAGAAAAGGATGTAGCTTTAACAAAAATTGTTTTTATTTTCCATACTTCATAAATCCATCATATCCAATTCCAGAGTTTTCATTTGTAAATCTTTGATTCCCAATAAGTATATCAAGTGTTTCTTTTCCTTTTGTAAATTTAGATAAATCTCTTATCAAAGATTCAACTTTTCCTCAAGAATTTGCTTTTTCTCAAGAAGTTATTCACATACTTCTTTTGATCTTTGAAGCTCATCATTAACTTCCTTAAATAATTTCATTTGAGATTTATAAAATTCATTTTCCTTTGAAACCATACTCAATGAAATATTTTCTGATCTTAAAGCACAATTTTCATGAACTAAAATTTTGCATTTCTTTTAAAAGTTCTATACTTATCATATGTCTTCACAAATGCAAGTTCTAATTCATCAACATTAGAAAGTTCAAGATTTACCTCATTTTCACTATCTTCGATGTGTGAGCTTTCACCTTTTCTTCAATTGCCATCATACAAGTGTTTGCAGCCTCTTTGTCACTTGTTTCATCATTTGATGAAGAATCACTCACTCCAAGTTGCTGCCATTGCCTTTTGCTTTTGTCCTTTCGAACTTATTTTTCTTCTTCAAAGTAGGATATTTTGGCTTAATGTGGCCTGGTTTGTTACACTCATAACAAACTATTTCACTTGAATGATTTGGAGTCTTTGGAGCATATTTCTTTGTGAACTTCTTGTATTTGCTTCCACCTTTTCTAAATGCTCTTTTGAATCTTTTGACTATCCTAGCCCTGTCTTCATCATCATCACTTGAAGCACTTGAATCATCACTTGAACCAGCTTAAAGAGCAACATTTTTCTTTTCTCATCTACTTTTTCTGATATGAAAGCTATCCCTTTCTTTTTCTTTTGATCACCTTCATTCTCATCTTTCTTATAAATCATCTCATGTGCAATGAGAGAACCAATCACTCATCATAGGTGTATTTTCAAATCCTTGGTGTCTTGAATAACAGAGTCTTTGCTTCCCATGTCTTTGGAAGAGACCTCAGAATTTTCTTTACAAGTTCTTGTTCTTCAAATCTCTTTCCAAGAGCTTTAAGTAGATTTACAAGGTCCAGAAATCTGGTACTCATCTCAAAGAATAGTTTCACTGTGTTTCATCTCAAATAATTCATAATCACGAATGAGGAGGTTTGCCTTTGACTCTTTTACCACATCAGTTCCTTCATATGTGACTTCTAGTTTGTCCCATATCTCTTTTGCAGTTTGACATCCTGAAACACGATTATACTCATTAATATCAAGAGCACAATGAAGAATATTAATAGCCTTGGCATTTGTAGAAATTTTCTTCCAATCATTATCATCAAATTCAACTTCAGCTTTAGGAATTTGTACAGTTCCTTCACTGGTTTTATAAGGAATATAAGGACCATCTTTAACTATTCTCCAAGCATCAATGTCAACAGATTGTATAAAGTTTCTCATTCTAGTTTTCCAAAAGGAGTAATTTGTGCCATTAAAAAGTGGTGGTCTAGTGATGGAATAACCTTCAGCTAAGGGGGCAGGTATACCAGCAGAATTTCTAGATGAACTAGCCATGTGTGTGGATCACTCTAAGGGGTTTAATCCTCAAGCAAGAGAGACAAGCTCTGATACCAAATTGATGTCCCAAAATATGTCCAAGAGGGGGGTGAATTGGACTTTAAAAACAATTTTCGGTTCTTGCTCAAAACCTTTGAAAATTGCAGCTAAGTTCAACTTAATTAACTAATGCTAAATATGAACAATATAGCTCTATTGACAAGTTGACTCAAGGTTGTTGTATGCAATCGATAATCTTGATATAACAGACTATATAAGCATTCAAGAAATATATCAAGAACCGACACGCTTTTATCACAAAGAACTAGAGCAAGATACCGTAAATCCTATCCGACAAAGACAACAGATAACCAATGAATATATCGATATCGCAGATTTTGCAAAGAAACTATTTTTCTCGATAGCGGCAAGATCAACAAAGATATAATATCAATTTTAATATCATCTAAATTATAAAATTCATAAAGCTAAATTGCAAAAATGTAAAGAGCAAGGGTTGAGAAAATGAACACTGGAATTTTTATAGTGGTTCGGCTTTAACTAGCCTACATCCACTCTCTCAAAGATCTCACTTTGAGTCTTCACTCCACTATTCTTCTCTTTTCAAGGCAAGAGACAAAGCCCTTTACAAATCTTCTCAACAAAGCTTTTACAAGTAGCTTCACACTTCTACCAAGTGTTATCCCAAACACTTATCACAACCAAGCTTCAATAGGTGCTTGAATGACCTCTCACAAATGATAATAATGTGTTGAAAAACTCACTCTCACTCAATTACAACAAAGAACTATAAAGAAGAGTTGAGTAAATAAGCCAATGATGAGCAATAAATCACTTTGAGCACTTTGAATGAAAGCTTTAAAGATTTTGAACAGTAGAGGACTTTCATTAAGTGCAAAATGGCCAAAGGAAGGTGTATTTATAGCTTTGGAACGTTTTTACCGTTGCGAACCCATTTGAACGTTCTGAATACGAATTTCAAGAAAATAGCCGTTATTTTGTCGTTTTCTGCGATGTTGTGCAGAGTTCAAACAGTTAGCATACTTGAGAAAATAGCAAACCAGTTAGCATACTAAAATCAGTAGCAAACCAGTTAGCATACCAGGAAAACTTTTCTGCATAACTTTCAAAACTATAAAACTTTACACCAAATCATAGTCAAACACTTTTTAGGCCAGTAATGATATTTAAAAAGAAAATCTTTTGAGGGATTAAAGATAAGCATCATTGACTTTTACTCCTCAATTCTTTTCACAAGAAATCCTAAGAAATAAAACTAACTCTAATACTATATGTACCTTCAATTCTGATTTTCAATGCAGCCTTGGAAGGTAACCTTTTCTTCTTTTATCTCTTTTGCTTCGTCTTGTGTTATCCTTAGAATGTCATCTTTTCTTCATAAGGACCAATCCATCATAAAATCCTTTTGTCCTTCTTCTTTGAGATACACAACACTTAAAACAATGTTAGTTTGATTCTAGTTGAGTTTTGGTATCATCAAAATCTATGCTCCTTTGAGCTTGTGGGGTCAACAACAAGATTAATTATTGCACGTCTGAGGTAGAATTCAACGCATGCATCTACCCATGCTTCTCAACTGAGTCGCTTAATCAATTCATTCGCTAACTCATCTTTTGTCAATTTCGTTTAGAAAATCCTTTTTTTTTAATTTTTTTTATTAAATTTTAATTAATGTTGGAACTTATGACTGATTTTTAATACTATTAAGTTAAAATTTATTAAAATATTAATTAATGACTTGACAGATAAATAAAATTGAAATATATATATATATATATATATATATATATATAAAACATACGAGTCAATATTAAAAATGGATTGCTGGTAAAAGCAAAGCAAAATTGATTCTTAAATTTGCAGTTAGGACACTTGGCCTTAGTGCAAGGCAAGATCAGTGTTTTAAAATTGGGATCAACTAATCAAATTAGTTTAATTGAAAAAAAAGGTCATCTTAAAAGCTAATAAACATTAATTTTATTTGAATGTTTGTTCTTATTAAATCAATCAAATTAAGAAATTAATTATAATTAATATCTTTTATTAATTAAATTTTAAAATTTTATATATTAAAAATTAATATTATTGAATTAAAAAAAAAATTAGTAAATAATTGAGAGAATGAGAACTCGAATTTGAATTTATCAATTAAGATATGCCTTCACTCATTACTAAATTAGGTTATGCAATTAAAATTAAAATTAAAAAGTAACCTTTTTTTTTTTAATATAAAATTTCTAAAACTAAGCTTGCTGGTAAGTAAAGAATAAACTCGGTTGAAACTGCCATGAATCCGTTACGTGGACCATTACTCTAAGACATGAGAAAGTATGCAGTAGTGGTCTGAAACTCCGAACTATTAGTTGTGGAAAGTTAAAAAGCAAGTTTGAATAAGTAAGACGATAAGAAATTTCCGGTTCAAAGTTTCAGCAATTGATATGATTAGGATGGGAGTTTATATAAAAGGACAGGCTGTGAAATTTGACGTTAATTAACTAAATAGAGAAGCTTTCAGTATATCTCATTGCCCATTGCATTATTCAAAATCTTTTCAACAAAACAATTATAATCCTCCATAAACAAAATGTGGTAATAAATATAATACTCAATCAATAATCAAAATAACTAGAATTAATAATGAACAACTATTGCAAACTAAATGCCTAGCTAGCTATAACATAATTAAAGACAAATAATCAATGGGTTTAAAATTTAAAAATATTCTCCTTCAAGATGCAAAACATGGTTTTCGGGGGGCAATCCATTTCCTTGTAGAAGAAATACACCATCATCTTGAATTGTCCAATTACATTGCAAGCATTGCATTCTCACTTGATATGCCCCAAACACTCCATGATTAGTGTGGTTTAGATGAACATAACACCAAGCTAGTGGAAACATAAAATCGTATAGTTTCCATGATATTTCCATCCCTGTCTTCAATACGTGAAGCCCATCGTCATAATTTTCAGTGCCACACATAAAAGACACATCATGGGTTGCATTATTCATAAGCCTTATTTCTACTATAGGGATTAATAAATCAAGGAACTGTTTGCATAGAGAAACCTCAGCCCTCGACCCCGCAGACGAAGATAAGAGAAGCATAATGCATAGTATGCATTTTACGTTATTACTTGTGGAGATAACCATGGTATCCCTAAAGTGATAATAATGGTGATTCTATTGCAAATCAATAGAGAGACTTTGCCTTATTTCAGATGTTGTTAACAATCTTAATGGTTAAACTCCTTAAATAAAGAATACCTCAGCCAAAAATAGTTATTTTTCTTGTCATGATTGCTTGTTAATTAGTTAAAATACAACCATATCATTATTGTTTGAATTAAGACAGCAAATTAGGACAGAATTTCTAATTTGGGCATAAAATCTATATAGTTTCCCTTTTTTTAATTTCTTAAGAATGTGAAATGATGTTGTAATTAAAAATAATGCACATATAGATATGCCAGTTCTACATACCTGAAAAGTACTAATAATTACAAGAGAATTCAAAAGTGATATATTTTGAGAGAAAAATAAAATCTTAATTAGAAATAATTTAATTTGAGGCATTATTAATTTAAATAGTTTAGCCTATATATTAAACTTAAATTTATTAATCCTTTGGCAAACCGAGTCAATGAATCCGGATTAGCGTGATATTTGAATATAGAATTTTTATTTAGAACATCTATATGCATGAAAGATAATTAATGTAATATTAATCAAGAAAATAAAATTTTCCTTCATTGAGCTTTTAGCTCACTCCCTCATCTTACAATGTGTGGAAAAAGATTACCAGTCATCAGAATTAAAGTTACGTTTGGTAAAAGGTACAGTAATGTGATAAATTATGTAATTCAATCAAAATTATAATATAATATAATGTAATTATTATTACGTTCTTATATTTAATTACAAAATAAAAATATAAGTAGTGTAATGTAATAATAATTTTAATATTAATATTTAATTTATTTATAGTGCTAATAATAAGTGTCAGTAGTTACAGTGAATGATAATCAAATAATAGTAATGGTTGAGTGCTGATGGTGGTAGCGACATTGATAGTTAGGTGGTGGTGGCGGCAAGTTGTGGTAGTGCTGGTGGTAGTGGCTAGATGGTGGTAGAGGTAGCAGTGGTGATAATGGTAGGTAAGTGATGGTGGTGGTGATAGCCATAATGGTAACAAAGTGGTGGTGATAGTGATAGCAGTGATAGTGATTATAGTGATAGTGGTGGTGGTGGTGGTGGTGATGGTAGTGATAGTGTGGGGTAATAGTGATAGTAGCAGTAGTGGTTAGGTAGTAGTCATTAATGACAATAAATAAAAAAAATTAAAATAAGTAATTATGATTATATTTATTTTTATATATAATAATCATTACATTACTCGAGACATAATTGATTACATTTATGTAATTATGATTTTATTATATTAAATTTTTATATGCTACCGAATAATATAATCAAATATATAATATTATCATGATTACATTATAATTTTAATTAAATCATACTATGTTACTCCTTATCCCTCTGTAAGTCATAACATGATCCTGTAGAATACCTAATGAACTACCGAACTTCATCTATCGATAACTCATTAAGTACCTTACAAGGGATTTTAAAACCATTTTCTTACTTTTTAATAGAAGTGTAAAAACTAATTCAAATTTTTGTCTAATTTATTTTTACGTAATTTTTGAAAAAAATTTCGACAGAGTGCTTCAATCTATATTTGGGAAAAACAGTTCTTCAAATACCTGTAAAAACACTTCCAATATTTCTTTTTCATCAAACTCACTACTACCTCAACATAGATTCAATATCATTTCTCAATTCATTTGTCATAAAAAAAAAATATACTCAATAATTTCATTCATTTTTCATTAAAGTAAAAACAATTTACATTCATCAACCAAACTTTACATTAGCAAACCCAAAATGATATTATTACAACTTTATACAACTGCTCATAACCAGTTTTTATATATACATACAGTTACATACACAAATATAAACATTACATTCAGGATATAAATTTATACCCGACAAAACTTCAGGAAAGGTGGCTTCAAGATCCTCAGCAGCTCACTCTGCTGCTCCTCTAGTCTCTATATCTGTGACAGCAATAATAGTCATCGCTGAGTACTATGACTCAGTGGTGCACAACATACTAAAATAACATTTATGCATAATTTAAATCATACTTATTCAAACACATTGCTGAAAATGGAAGACATATGCAAAACATGATTTATAAACTTTTAGTCCAAACAATTTCATTTAGGAAAACTCAAAACGAATTTCTAAAAACACACAGTTATATCATGCCATTCGAAACATATTCATCTCAATAGCCAGAGGCTTATGAAAAATCACAACGCTAGCTAGCTCAAATATATGGGTACCCATTCAATTTCTTCTTCTATTGACACACACCTCAACACTTCAGTCAGATAAGGAATCAAAATTCGAAACTATTTCTTCCCACTAGTCATGCTAGTGAGGTATTCAAATATATGGTAATGACACTCTAGTTTCAAAACTATCTTAACAATTTACTAAACATTTATTGTCATTTTAAACACATATAAGTAAACTTTTAACAATTTAAGTCAAAAGTATAATACACATTTTGCAATATAAGTAATTCATTTCATGCACTTTGCAAATGAATTTTAAAGAATATTAATGTTGTGCACAAACCTTAAGCGAGCCGCCTCTTGGCCTTGACTCGATGCTTTGGGTTCTTTCCCGGTATTCTTTTCAACTGAAACACACAATTTCACAGTGTTTCAGTACCATAAATTATCATAAGTCCAAAAATAATTTCAAATCTAACTTTAATATGCTTAATTTGACGTTCTTTGAAATTTGTATTTTGAGGTTACTATTCACGACACTATTCAAGTCAATTTGTTGACTTTCTAATACTTAATAGGTATGGGAATTCTAATTTCACCCACATATCACATTTTGGTTACCTAATTTGTTAGTTTTGGTTGTTTTCTCAAACTTTAAGTCCCTTAGGCACAAATTTCAAATTTTCAGTTTTGGTGTTCAGTTTTGCACTGTTCTATTGGTTATGTTGCTGTGATAATTTGGCTAAGTTTTCTTCATAGAAGTTGTTCCTTATTGTCTTAACTTTACTTCCCTTTTTGAATCACTGCATTTAGAGTTTTATAGCCTAAGTTATAACCATTTGAACATGGCTGGCCAGATTTGGTGTTACCCAGAATTCTGGGCATTTACTGGTTAATGGCAGTTTTTGTGGGTTGATTACAGGTAAGTTTTTGGACAGCTTATGATCAAATTTTGGGTTTGGTTTTTTCATGAAAGTTGTAGGGCTATGTCTCAGCTTTCTATTGGTAAAAATTCAGATCATTTTGACCTTCCTAGACCAAGTTATGGTCATTTACGTAACTACTGTTCATTTGGTCATTTTTGTACAAGTCAGTTTGCTAATTCCGGATTTTACCTAATTATTCACTAAGTTATTGTCACTTTCTGGGCATGATTCCTAAACGAAAAATGTGCCATTTTGTGTCTAGTTTCATTCCCAATTGGCCTCACACCAATTGGGTTGGTAAATTTTCAGTTTTGGTCCCTGAAATGGACCTACGTCAAGCTGCTTGCAGATTGACCCTCACCAATCCGAATTTAAACTTGTTTCCAACAATTCATACACACCACAAATGGTCACAATTGACCATTTCTCAACTCAAATAAGGTCAATAACATCATTTGGCCAATTCTCAAATTTTTCTTCAATTTTTCACATGCTCAAAACCCTAACTTCACACAAAACTCAATCTAATGCAATTTAAAGTGTGTATTCATGTTCTACACACCTAATTCACCTCAAATAGCCATTCAAAACCATCAAACTCATTCATAACAAACCCTAACCCTAGCTGGCTGAAATTTATGTTTGGTCCCTCATGTTTGATTTGTTTCTTTTCTTTAATTTCTAAGTTAATTTAAATAGCTAAGCATGCATTTAAATAGAAAATTGAAAGTTAAAACACTAACCTCCTTCTTTGAAATTCCAATCTTCAAATCTCTATTTTTCTTCCTTCCTTTTCTTGATCAATAGTTGAACTAAGGTGCTAAATCAAGGTTTAATCATAATTTAATGAAATTTTTAGGGGATTTCTAGGGTTTGTGAAGCTTTCAATTTTAGCTTCAATGGAGGAAATATATGTGAGAGAGATGAGAGAGGGATGAGGGACGGCTAAATGTGTTGAGGGAGATGAAAATGAATTTTCTTTTTGTTTTTTTATGTCATTTTTCTCTTTAAATTAGCCATTTGACTCGGTCAATTATTGGGGAAAATTAATTTTTATTTTGACATCATTTGTGATGTCATCAAGATGATGAAATAAAACTTTTTTCTTTTCTTTTTTCATTTTCATTAATTTTTCAATAGTTCTTTAATTTAATTCTCGATCCCAAAATTTTCTTTTCTACAATTTTATTGGACAGTGAGGTCAGGAGTCAGCTCTAGGGGTGAATTGACCAAATTGCCCCTCGCTGGTTCAATCCAGTTTGTAAGTTATTCGATATTTCTTCCGAATCTCTGTCCTAATTATTTGACCTGCTTAACAACACTTTTTTGTGATTTTCTCTTTTTCACTGTGTTCGCAATAGTCCTAAGGACCACAGCGTCACATTTTACGGTTCAAAATTTGAGTTTAGATTGACCTCGCAGTTATTCCCAAGAAAGTCACTCATCGCTGTGACTCCCGGCTCATTTAACTTCTTGTGTTCTTTTTTTCTTCCTTATACTTAACTATTTAGCATTTACTAATTATTTGCGTTCAGGGCTTAACTAGGTGTCTTAGACGTGGTTCTATTTCTCTTACTTGTCCGGACTGGCACCGGCCACCGGAACAGTGAAATATACCAGGCTATGCAAATAGGGGTGTAACAATTCGCCCCCCCCCCCCCCCCCCTTAATATAAATTTCGTCTTGAAATTTTACTTGGTATCAATCTCTGAACAGCTGTGGGTGTTGTCTCCTCATGTCCTCCTCTCGTTCCCAAGTAGCTTTTTGGCCCGAATGATGGTTTCACAGCACTCTCACTAATGGTATTTGCTTGTTCCGTAGCTGCTTCACCTGATAAGCCAGAATCTCTATGGGTTCTTCCTCATATGTGAGGTCTGGATTCACCTCAATCTCTTCTACTGATAGTAAATGAGATGGGCCAGATCTGTACCTCCTCAACATAGACACATGGAAGACGTTATGTATCTTCTCCAACTCTGGAGGTAGTGCCAAACGATATGCCAAGAGACCCACTCTCTCCAGAACCTCATATGACCTAATGAAACAAGGACTCAGTTTCCCCTTTCTGCCAAATCTCATAATTCTCTTCCAAGGGGAAACCTTGAGAATACTTTGTCACCCACTGCATACTCAATATCCCTTCTCTTCATATCAATATAGGACTTCTGATGGTCTGATGTAGTCTTAAGTTGATCTCTAATCAATCTGATCTTTTTTTCAGTCTGCTGAACAATTTCTGGCCCAATCATTTTTTTTTCACCCACGTCATCCCAACACAACGGGGTTCTACATTTTCTACCATACAAAGCTTCATATGGAGGTATCTCAATGCTTGATTGGTAGTTGTTGTTGTAAGCAAACTCAATCAAAGGCAAGTGTGTGTCCCAACTGCCCTCAAACTCAATCACACAAGCCCATAACATGTTCTCTAAGATCTGAATTACCCTCTCAGACTGGCTATCTGTCTGTGGGTGGAATGCCGTGCTGAAGTTTAATCTAGTTCCTAGGGCTCTCTGAAGACTACCCCAGAATCTAGAAGTGAACCTAGGATCTCTGTCAGATACGATGGATACTAGCACTCCATGCAGTCTTACTATCTCATCAATGTATAACTTGGCCAATCTTTCTAAACTGTAGTCCATCCGGACAGGTAGAAAATGAGCAGACTTGGTCAGTCTCTCAACTATAACCCATACTGCATCATGACTCTTCTGTGTCCTCGGAAGGCCCATCACAAAATCCATCGTTATTCTTTCCCATTTCCATTCCGGTACTGATAGTGGATGTAACAAACCAGCTGGTACTTGATGCTCTGCCTTCACTTGCTGACAAGTTAGGCATTTGGAAACAAATTCTGCCACATCTCTTTTCATACCCATCCACTAGTAATGCTCCTTTAGCCCTCTATACATTTTTGTGCCACCAGAGTGCATAGCAAAAGGAGACTCATGTGCTTCCTTCAAAATGATCTATCTCAATTCAACATCATTAGGAACGCACATTCTGCCCTGGTGTAGCAATAGACCGTCATCTCTTATTGAGAATTTTGGTTTCTTGCCCTGTCTGACTTCTTCTAACAGCTTCTGATACTTCTGATTCTTCTGAGCAGCCATTCTGATCTGATCAATTAACACTGGTTGTACATGCCATGCAACTGTTGTCTGCCCCTCATCATTAATCTCTAAGCTGGCATGCAATACTCTTAACTCATGTACCATAGACAAAGGAGTAACCTGTAGACTTGCTATAGTCTTGCGACTTAAGGTGTCAGCCACCACATTAGCTTTCCCTGACTGATAGTCTATCAGACAATCATAGTCTTTTATCAACTCTAACCATCTCCTCTGTCTCAAATTCAATTACTTTTGAGTGCCCAAATACTTCAAACTCTTATGATCTGTGTAAATGTAATACTTCTCCCCATACAAATAGTGTCTCTAGATCTTAAAAGCGAACACTTTAGCTGCAATTTTAAATAATGATTAATTACTAATTGTAATTTTTAAGACAAATTAAAAAAATTATTAAGCTAACAAATTATGAAATTTTACATTATAAATTTAAGTTGATAGAAGAAATTTAAAACTAATTAAGTGAAATTTATCAATAAAATAAATAATAAAGTATTAAATATCATATTAACTAGACTATATTATGATTTTTCAAGTATTCACATTACTTTGGATCCTGTTTGAAATTGAGGTTTTAGGCTATAAAAGCACATTTTTAAAAAAGCACAATTTTAAATAATGTTGAAAGAAAATAATTTTAAAAAAAAACTATTTTATTATTTTAAAATTCTTACAACTGGAACATACTAAATCTAATTTTAAATTAATTTTTAATATTTTATAATCAATATAATTTAAAAAGTGCTTACAGTCCCTTAAAATAGTCGAACATTATGAGAGACGAAACCAATATTTACAGTCAAGGGGGACGGACGAACTTTTTGAAAGCTTCCATGTGGGCCATAATATATAATCCACAAAAAGCTTTCATCATACAACACTTGTTAAACAAAATGTACAGTGGTCGACCAACTTAGTCTTGGAAATTAATGGCAAGAAAGCAACAGCTTTGAATAATTTCTCGGATCTTCAAGGATTTCATGGAAAAATTTGGACATTGTGCAATCTAAGTCGTTTCACATTGAAAATTTTGGTCTGTGATAAAATATATAATGCACTAATTCTGTGCATTTCCTTACTCAAATTAAAATGGCTAAGAGTAAGAAGGTTTTCATTGCTCTTCTCATCATCTTCCTCATGTTGGCTATTTTAGATCGTCGGCCACCACTACATGGTCATTCACTTCAAAGTCTCGCAGTCACAGATCCGCGTCGAAGTAAATCACCACCAGGAGGACCAGGGAACCGCTGAGGAGCCACACTAGTTGGTTTGGAATTTGGAGACCCAGAGGAGAAGTTGAAATTAATGTGCGAATGTAATGATCTACTATTAAATATGGATATTCTGCAGAATTTTTCTTTTTTTTTTTTTTCATTTTCTTTGCGTTAATTTTCGATATATTTGAAAAAAAAAATACACTATCAGTATTTCTGATGGCGGACAATCAATGGCCTATAGTTTCCATGATATTTCTTGCCCTGTCTTCAATACGTGAAGCCCATCGTCATAATTTTCACTGCCACACATAAAAGACACATCATGGGTTGCATTATTCGTGAGCCTTATTTCCACTATAGGGACTAATAAATCAAGGAACTGTTTCCACAAAGAAACCTCAGCGCTCGATACCGCAGACGAAGATAAGAGAAGCATAATGTATAAAATGCGTTTTACGTTATTACTTGTGGAGATAATCATGGTATCTCGAAGGTGATAATAATGGTGATAATGGTAATTCTATCGCAAATCAAGAGAGACTATGCCTTGTTTCAGGTGTTGTTAACAATTTTAATGGTTAAACTCCTTAAATAAAGAATACCTGAGCCAAAAATAGTTATTTTTCTTGTCATGATTGCTTGTTAATTAGTTAAAATACAACCATATCATTATTGTTTGACTTAAGACAGCAAATTGGGACAGAATTTCTAATTTGGGCATAAAATCTATATATTTTCCTTTTTTTTTTTAATTTCTTATGAATATGAAGTGATGCTGTAATTAAAAATAATGTAGTTATGAATATGCCAGTTCTACAAACCTGAATCCGGCTTAGCATGGCACTTGAATATAGAATTATAATTACATTAAAATCGAAGCATTGAATTTATAATATTTTGGGATCAACAATAAAATGAAAAATTATGCAAAAGAAAAATCAATAATTGTTGACATTGTTGTCCTCATTTTAATTTCAGTTTTAGATATTGTTCTTGGACAATGTATTTCTGTATATACACTTGACGATTTTTCTTATTTGTCTTTCTATGGCAAAAGAGTGTTTGATTATCATGCATGAAAGATCATTAATGTAATATTAATGAAGAAAATACAATTTTAGGACTGTATATAATTAATTACTGATTGTAATTTTTAAGACAAATTTATAAAAAAAATTATCTATATAATGAATACGAAAAGAGGTTTATTATGAATTTTAATGGTGTTAAATTTACTCAAATCTTAGTGCTCATCGTGGCTTGGTAATGAGTCGTGACAAGAGTTTTTTGAGTGAGAAAAAATGTTTTAAGAAATTTAAAGTATTTAAGTTATTATTTTTACAAAACAATATTAAGCTAACAAATTATGAAATTTTACATTATAAATTTAAGTGGATAGAGGAAAGTTAAAACTAATTAAGTGAAATTTATCAATAAAATAAATTATAAAATATTAAATATCGTATTAACTAGACTATATTGTGATTTTTCAAGCATTCACATTGCTTTAGACCTTGTTTAGAATTGAGGTTCTAGGCTACAAAAGCACCTTTTTTTTTTTTTTTTGTAAAAAGCACAATTTTAAATAATGTTGAAAAAAATAATTTGAAAAAAAAAAATTATTTTATTATTTTAAAATTTTTATAATTAGAACATACTAAATCTAATTTTAAATTAATTTTTAATATTTTATAATCAATATAATTTAAAAAGTGCTTACAGTCTCTTAAAATAGTCGAACATTATGAGAGAAGAAACCAATATTTACAGTCAAGGGCGACGGACGAACTTTTTGAAAGCTTCCATGTGGGCCATAATATATGCTTGGCTGCCGAGAAAAATCCACAAAAGACTTTCATCATACAAGACTTGTTAAACAAAATGTACAGTGGATGACCAACTTAGCCTTGGAAATTAATGGCAAGAAAGCAACAGCTTTGAATAAGTTCTCGGATCTTCCAGGATGTCATGGAAAAATTAATGTGCTAATGTAATGATCTACTATTAAATATGGATATTCTGCAGAATTTTTCTTTTCTTTTTTTTTTCATTTTCCTTGCGTTAATTTTCGATATATTTGAAAAAAAAAAATATACACTATCAGTATTTCTGATGGCGGACAATCAATGGCCTAACTTGAAATAAAACATTTGCTAAAAAAAAAATTTAATTAAATTCTCACACAGTGATGTTTGATTTTTACTAAAGAATACCTGAGCCAAAAATAGTTATTTTTCTTATCATGATTGCTTGTTAATTAGTTAAAATACAACGATATCATTATTGTTTGACTTAAGACAGCAAATTAGGACAGAATTTCTAATTTGGGCATAAAATCTATATATTTTCCTTTTTTTTTTTAAATTTCTTAAGAATATGAAATGATGCTGTAATTAAAAATAATGCACATATAGATAAGCCAGTCCTACATACCTGACAAGTAATAATAATTACAAGAGAATTCAAATGAGTGTTATATTTTGGGAGAAAAATAAAATCTTAATTAGAAATAATTTAATTTGAGGCATTATTAATTTAAATAGTGCAGCATATATATTAAACTTAAATTAATTAATCCTTTGGCAAACTGAGTCAATGAATCCGGGTTAGCATGATATTTGAATATAGAATTTTTATTCAGAACATGTATATGCATGAAATGTGACGCCCCTTACCCGTCTACTGTATAGCCGAGCAAGAAGTGCCACATTCGGTGCCGAAGCACTCTATCTTGTTTTATCATATCTATTGTAAACTTTTAATGTCATTTAAAATATGTATTCTACGTGTAGAATTTTTTTTTTTTTTTATATCTTATATCTGTGGAGACCCGGATAGAGCCTCCCCTGTTTTATTAGCATCTGGCGGGTTTTCAGTAATCACCTGTTAACATGTCCATATTTATTTCCCACATTTCCATATTATATTCTCTTGTATCATATCATTTACAATTATTTATGAGATCTAAAAATGAAGTATCATCTATTGCATTCATAAAGAAATTCATAGATAATAAATTACAAGTTTTCATTTCAATCTCAAAATTTAATTACAAGTCCAAAATGAAATACATCATGACTAGACATGATGAACCAAAATACTAGTTTATACATGGGCTCTACCAAAATACAAAAGACCGGTGAGGTGACTCTGGCGATGTGATCCGGTCGAGCTCACAAGACACTCATCAGGTGCTGCTGCGGTTGATCTCCAGTACCTACGCGATGGAAAATCAACGCGCTAAGCATAACACTTAGTGGTGCATAATTTATAATAATAATAATTTAACAATTTAAATAATAATGGTAAATTCATAATTTCTGTGTCTTTTACATTTTTATTTCACTTTGGGAACAATTTAATTTATCAGGATCTTTTCTGTTTACTTATTGTATATTCAATCTTAATTAATCATTTTCAATGCCCAAGAAACCTATAACAAATTATAAAAGCTGGATGCACTGGTGTATACTGATTAGACAGCCATATGTCTATCCAGTATATGTCTGTCAGGCATGAGGCTAGCTGTCGGGCACGAGACCTGCTGTCAGGCTTGTAAAGCCAGAAATAAAATAGGCACAATGGCCAGTAAGTAGGCATATAGCCTGTAGAACAATCATACCAGACATATATTGTTAGTTCATGATTTTCTCGGTAGGCAGTACTGCTATCTGTAGTCCGTAATTGGTATACCAATTTATCCAACTAAATAAATAAGTCTATGTATACTATGGGCAATTAAATATTTTTAATTAATTTAGCACTATTCACTATTACTATTTTCTAATACTGTTCATTGGTACCATTAATTTCATATTAATAGGACATTAGTCCCAATTTACATATTCATATCATTTTTAATATTTAATTTTCCTTATGAGTATTTTAATTATCATATATAGCATTTTTCCCATGAACATTTCTTTAGGTTCATGTTGATGTGTTATCTTTATCTAGGAATTTGACTAGGATAGGATGTCTATTTAGTCACACTTCCTTCATAACAATTGCTCCTCCATGTTTAAACTTAAATTTCAATTTTTGAATCACTGAATTTGGGGTTATAGAACTCAAGTTCTGGTCAAAATACCAAAGGAACAGTATTTTGGACAATTTCTGGTTTGGTAGTTTTAGTGACTAAAGTTTTGCTAACAATTTGATTTGGTTAAAGTCAAAACTGGATCAAGTGGTCCTCATGAAAAGTGTAGCCCTATGTCTAAGCTTTCCATTGATGAAATTTTAGGTCATTTGGATCAGTATAGAGAGAGTTATGACCAAATGAACATGTACTGTTCATTTGGTCATTTTCTGGGTTGGCAGTTTTAGCGACCCAACTTGTGCTAACAATTTGATTTAGTTAAAGGCAAAACTAGGTCAAGTGGTCCTCATGAAAAGTGTAGCCCTATATCTAAGCTTTCCATTGATGAAATTTTAGGTCATTTGGATCAGTATAGAGAGAGTTATGACCAAATGAACACGTACTGTTCATTTGGTCATTTTCTGGGCTGGCGGTTTTAGTGACCCAACTTGTGCTAACAATTTGATTTAGTTAAAGGTAAAACTGGGTCAAGTGGTCCTCATGAAAAGTGTAGCCCTATATCTAAGCTTTCCATTGATGAAATTTTAGGTCATTTGGATCAGTATAGAGAGAGTTATGACCAAATGAACACGTACTGTTCATTTGGTCATTTTTTGGGTTTGGTGCAGGGTAATCCGGATTTGAGCAGTATTTAGGTCAAGTTTTGGACAGAATTTGGGCATGGTTTCTTCATGGAAAATGGGCTATGTTGAGTGAGTGTAATTTCACCTCCAATTGGCCTCATACCAATTGGAGTTACACATTTTCAGTTATGGATCAATAAACTCACTGGACTCAGAAACCTGCAGAAAATTGAACACTCCCAATATCTCAATTCCTCCAACTTTCTTACTTCAATTTGCATGCAATACACTTCTATAAGCAACAATCTCAACTCAATAGGTCAATTTTAACATTTTACACAAAGTCCTCAACATTTACACATACCCTAGTTTTTAAAGTTTCAAATTTACACAAACACTACACAATCAAACTCCCAACCATTTCAACTCATCACACATTCTCATGGAACCATTTTTCATCACTTAAAAGCAACAAACGTCAAGTTCCATGGCTGCCAAAAATTCAAGGGTTCTTTGCTCAAGATATTCTTTTTATTTCCATGGTATTTATACTTGGCTAAACATGCTTTTCATGTTTAATAAAGAGAAGAAGAGGGATTAGTGCACTAACCTTACTTGAGCTTCTCTAACTTCAAATTTCTTGCTTCCAATGGGTATCTATAGCTTCCTTAGGGTGTGGAGAGTATTTTTTGTGAAGTGAGCTATGGGTTTTGGTGTGTAGAAGCTTGGGAAATCAAGCTTGGAAGCTTGACAACAATTGAGGAAATGAGGGAAAGAGAGAGAGAAGAAATGGAGGAAGAAGATGGAAGTGGGTGGGAGTTTGTCCTCTAGTGCCTATTTATAATTTTTTTTTTTAATTTTCCTAAGCTTTTTCTTTTCTTTTCTTTTCTTTTCCTTTCTTTTCTTTTCTCTTCTCATTTTCCTAATCTATTTCATAAATTTTAATTAATGTTAATTATTTTATTCTTTATTTTTTTTTATTTTGACATTTAGGTCAAAATTCACCTTTGGGGGTGAAATGACCAAAATGCCCTTAGTAGTGCATATTGGGTTATTTCTATTATTTTTGTATCAATTTATAAATTCTCTAAACTTTAATTTATTTTTTTCTCTACATTTTTCCTATATTTTCTTAACATTTATTTCTTCAATTTATGCCTTCTCACTATAGTCTAGGTGTAGTTCCAGATATTTTAACTGTCCGAACAGACATTAGTCGTCAGAACAGTAAAATGTACGGACTACCTTTGGTGAGGGCGTTACATGAAAGATAATTAATGTAATATGAATCAAGAAAATAAAATTTTCCTTCATTGAGCTTTTAGCTCATTCCCTCGACTTACAATGTGTAGAAAAAGATTACCAGTCATCAGAATTAAGATTACATTTGGTAAAAAGTAATATAATGTGATCAATTATGTAATGCAATTAAAATTATAATGTAATATAATGTAATTATTATTAAGTTTCTATATTTAATTATAAAATAAAAATATAAGTAGCATAATGTAATAATAATTTTAATTTTAATATTTAATTTATTTATAGTGTTAATAATAAGTGACAGTGGTTGCAATAACTGATAATCGAATAGCAGTAATGGTTGAGTAGTGATAGTGGCAGCGACATTGATAGTTAGGTGGTGGTGGCGACAAGGTGTGGTAGCACTAGTGGTAGTGGCCAGCTGGTGGTGGTGGCGACAAGTTGTGGTAGCACTAGTGGTAGTGGCCAGGTGGTAGTGGTAGTAGAGGCAGTAGTGGCTAAGTGGTGATAGTGGTAGTCAAATGGTGGTGGTGGTGATAGCGATAGTGGTAACAAAGTAATGGTGATAATGATAGCAATGGTGATGATTGTGGTGGTGGTGATGATTGTGGTGATGATGATAGTAGTAGTGATAGTAGTGACAATGTGGGATAATAGTGATAGTAGCAGTGATGGTTAGGTAGTAGTGGAGGTAGCACTGATGACAATAAATAAAAAAATCAAAATAAGTAATTATGATTATATCTATTTTTATGTATAATGCACTACAAAAAAAGTGAGTATAAGGGACACATAAAATTGTCCCCAAAACTATGAATAATCGTCCCCAAAGGTATAAGGGACGACATTAATCGTCCCTACCTGTTGTCCTCTTTACCTTCGTACCCTATTCTATAGGGGACAACAAATCATAATGCCGTCCCTGAAAAAAGAGACGATAGTCTTCCCCAATATGGGGACAATAGTCGTCCCTAATTTGGGGACGACAATCATAGTCGTCCCCTAACATGGAGATGACTGTCATCCCCCTATATGAGGATGAATGTCGTCCCCATCATTCAAACTCAAGAGGGACCATAATCATTCCCTATAAAAGGGGGATGACACTAGTCCCTAGTTTTGGATCAAACTCAAGGGGGACCATAATCGTCCCCCTATCAAAAGGGGACGACATTCGTCCCTATTTAAAGGGAACAATACTTGTCCCCAATTATAAAGATCATAGTCGTCTCTTACTATTAAAGAGACAACAGTCGTCCCCTGATAAAAATTGAATAGGAATAATTTTCGTCCTCACATCCTCATATTTTGTCCCCTATAAAGTTGCTTTTAATATTAGGATATTATATTTATAATTGTTAAAAATATTGATACTCATAAATTTCATATTTGACTCAAAATAACTATATGATAAAATTAATATTCAACAATAAAATGCAACATAAGTTTTAAAGTATGGTATAACAATAATTTTTAAGTGTACGTAGCTAGTATGCAAAATAAACTTAAATCTACCTACTTTAATTCCTAATTTGTTCATACTTGATAATATTCAAAATAAAACTCCTATGATAATAGTAGTCTTCAAACTCTAATTCAACTTCATTGCTAGTCTGCAAGCCTTCATCACTCGATCTGTTAATCCTACAATAGATTTAAATAAAAGGTCATTCAAAAAGTAGTTTTTCCAATTCATGAAATTAAATATATCTAAAAAGTACTTACTATTGTCATATCCTGACTTTCTGATGATTTGTATCCTATCACACTCTCAAATCTTTTAAAAAACTCCAAATTGCGCTCTTCTTGTTCCTTGCGTCAAGCATTTAGTTGTGCTATCTCATTATTGCGTTGTTCTTGTTCCTCATTACTGGTCGTTATTTATAAATTATTAAAAAGGAAATTTTAATTTTATGATTAATTCTTGATCGTTAAAAGTCATAATTCTTGTAGTGAATATATAATTATATGATTATGTAAAAAAGCTTAATATGTTTCTAAGTTTAACATTTGGAGACTAAAAATTTTTGTCGTCTCCTATACTTGTACCTTTAACTCACACTTCAAGGACGAAATATATAATTGTCCCCTATATTTGAATTTTTTTATTTTTAATTATGATAGAAAAGTCGTCCCCAATTCTAAATAGTAATTCAATTAGGGATAAAAAATATATTGGTCCCCTATAATATAAAAAAATTATGATTTGAGGACTATAAAAAAAATCGGTCCCCAAAAATTGTCCCCTATACTCACTTTTTTTTGCAGTGATGATCATTACATTACTTTAGACATAATTAATTATATTATATAATTTTCATTTTATTACATTAAATTTTTATATGTTAACGAATAATATAACCAAATATACAATATTATTGCGATTACATTATAATTTTAATTAAATCATACTAAGCATAGTCTCAAAGGCTTTAAAGGTAGAAAAGCTCCAAATTATCTGGTCCAAATTATCTGGTCTTTAGTGGTCCTAAGAAAAAAAGTAAAAAAAAAAAAACATAATCGTATTATTTATAATCACTTAAAGTAACTATGAAGTATATGTAGGTTTATTATGTACCTAATGTACAAGATAAAAAGTAAAATCCACTCATTATATATATAGATGATGTGTGTGATCCGCAACTATTCGGATCATATCAAGTAATAAAGTAATAAGTAAAGTATTGTTCTCACGAGCAATAGTATTTAAGTAATAGATTATGGTTGTTTCAATTATTTAGACTAATGATAATTTGTAGGTGAACTAAATTAACTAAATGCTGCAGGAATTTAAATGGAAAATAAATAAAATAGAAAATGGGCAATGTAAATAAAGTCTTAATCTAAGCAAAAATTAACTAAATTAATAATGGTTGAGCAAGAACTAAGACTAATTTATAGTTAAAATGATTCCAGAATTGCGGTTCATGAATTAAATCTATTGGGATTTGTTTTAATTCATTCAATTTTAAGAGAAAATAGAGTTTAAAGGTGATTGATTCTGAAATCCTTTGATAATTTTTTCAAGCAAACCAAAGAGTATTTTAAGAAAACCAAACCTATTTTCATATGATATTTGATTCACTTAAAACCTATTAAGTTTTGTAATTAATCAATGAATCATTTTAAATCCCTAGTTTATTTCTAAATCTAGGTGTTTTTAAGTTCTATTCCTTGATTATTTGTCAATGATTTTCACCTTTCAGTCCTTCAATCAAAGCCAATGGAATCCAATATTAGGTAAGTCATAAAACACACAAGGAAAAGAATCAAAACCCATATTTATATAAATCTAGATAAAACCCAATCCAAATCCACAAATAAATTTAAAACATTACAACCCAACTCTGAAATTTGAAAAAAAAACTATTCTATCATGGTAAAATTTACAAGAGAAAATGATAAAACTAAGAAAGAAAACATAAAATAGACTAAGAATAGAAAAACTCAGGTGAAGGAGAGCCCAATACTCTGAAAAACTGTAGTTAAACATCACTTGGTAGCAGCTCTCCAACAGAAATGGTGTTCTCCCTTCTCCTTTTTTTTTTTTTTTCTTTTCTTTCATTATTCCTTCTTCCTTCTTACTTCTTAGGGCAAAAAACTGAAAATGATGCTTTTATATGGTCCCAAAAGTTATCCTAAAGTAGGAATAAAAATGGATAAGAGCCAGTGAATGGATAGGAGTTGAGGTGTAAAAATTTTCAAGTCAGCAAAACTTTTCACATTCTGGGTTGTTTGTTGAGGGTATTGCTTACCCTCAGCAACATCTTAAGCAAATTTCGGCTTTTGCATGGCCTGTTTACTTAGGGTAAGTAGTACCCTCAGCAAATCTCGGCAGGTTTGTGTTGAAATGAGTTTTTTCGCTCATGCTTGACTTTCAGCTTGACCTGAGCCGCACTTTAAGCATTGTCGCATACCCTAAGCAGGATCTCAAGCAGGACCCTAAGCAAATCTCGATAGGTTTGGATTTCAAAACTTGTTTTTCTTCATTTTTTTCCATTCTTCAAGCTTCCTAATCTCCTCAAATCATCTCCTAATGCATCATTGACCTTCAATTTATCACAAAAACCTATTAAAAACATCAAAATTGTAAAAATCAAATATAAAGTAACTAAGATTAACAATTTAGCTAAAATAAAGCTAAAAACATAAAGTACTTAATTATAAGGGCAAAATGTATGAAAAAATATTCTAAAATGCATGTATGAAATGAGTATAACAAATTCCCCCAAACTCAAACCTTTGCTTGTCCTCAAGCAAATTAAAAACAATTAATACAATAGGGGTACCTTCCCTTAGATTTATGAAAACTACCTAACCAAGCTCTTAAGTTTACCTTTAGCCACCTACAAACCATATAACTACTTTCAAGATACAAAGAATTTAATCCCTACCAAAGCTATCACCGCTCAGCCTTGGGTCAATTATCCATCTTATCAAACCCAAACCAATCAATTACAAAGAGAAATCATTCCTAAATAGACTCTAGAGCAATCCATAAACTAAAGTGTCTCAAATGATGATGAAAATAAATGAATGAATGAATGATACCCCAATCCCATGGGTAATTCTCCTATTTCAATCTTCACTAATGTAGCAAAACACTCTCAAAAGATCAAAAAGACTTTCGAGGATTATAATGAGACTAAAGGAGTGATAATGCGGCTAACAAGGAAAGGAAAAAGGAAACAAAGCATGAGAACAATCAAATTATTAAAAGATAAAGATATACAATTTTTTTTATTTATTGAATCAAATGGGAGGAATAACTTTATAATAAATCACCAATGCTAGTATATAACTTTGAAACTTTTGGAGGGACTACATAAAAAACATTGACTTTGAACTATAATTGTCCTTTTTATTTACTCCCAAATTCATTTCTTTGTGTACTTGGGTAGTGAATTACTTTACATACCATGATTGAATTTGCTAGCCTTTTTACTCCAGTTACTTCTCCCATCTAACTATTATATTTTTTTCTTTTTCTTTTTTTTTATTCTTTTTTTTTATAGTGTATCTATCACTTAAAGAATTATTCTCATGAAGGGTAGGTAAGTGTTTGGGTTTATGGATAGGTAATAATGTGGGTACAAAGAAATAAAAGGGATAAATGTAAGCTCAAATTGGTTTCAAAGGGAAATTTTAAAGTGAGGTTGGCTAAGGCTAAAATGTTGGTTTAAAATTAAAAAAAAAAAATGTCTAGATCATTTCTTTCTCAAGTGAATGCTAGGATTTCACCTCAAAAGGTCTAGAAGGATTGTTGTAGAATTGGTGAGATATCAATTAGCTACTTTTAACTCTAGAGCTTTCTCTAGGCACTCAAACTCAATACAATTAATTGAGTGGCCCTTAGCTAAGAGGATATAAACTATGGCAAAAATCTAATAACCTTGCACCTATCCAGAACTTTCAATTCATGAAACCTTTCTAAAAATATGCTCAATTGCTCTTCAAAGCAACTCTCACTCCTCTAAGAATAAGGTAAAAATTTATTTTTACGATATGCATGATCCTAAAATGATTGCATAAATCAAATAAAAACTAAGTGTAATATATTTGAAAGATATATGCAAGTGTATGTGTATAGGCATGTGTGGTATAAGTATATGTGTATACGCTAACTATGTATGAATAAATAAAATGCAATAAATGAATGAAAATGCTCAAAAATTTTAAAAATTTTGTAAAAATTTTAAAATTTTTGTAAAGATTTTGTCCTTACCTTCAAACTCAAATAAGACATTATCCTCAATATCTAAAATGAATGCAAAGATGGACAAAATTGAATAATCAATCAATTCATGAAATATATACAATTATGAATTGAGTCTAAATAAGCATAAGAAATTCAAAATTAAGCTAAAAAATGTACTAATAATGTATTTCAAAGAGCAAAGTGTGTAAAAGTATCCCAAATGTATGAATTGGCAAAGCTTATGAAGCCGCTTGAGAAGTTGCTTGCCTTGTGTTGACAATGATATAGGGTAAGCAATATCATAAGCAATAACAACATGCTATAAGCACATATAGTAAAGTTCAGTTGTTACCTTATGATGATTTTAAATGTGTAAAAGATCGCAAAAATTTAGGGCTTTAAAGAAAAATTACTTAACTGATGACATGGGGTAGTGGTTTAGGGTAAGCACAAAATGACTTAGGGTAAGCATAAATTGCATAGGGTAGTTGCTTAGGGTAAGCAACATCATCAACAAATTTCGACAGGTTGTGTTAAAAACTAAGATTTTGCTTGCTAAAAACATTCCAAATGCTACCAAAAGGCTATCCTAACCCTTAGCATGTGCCCAATGTATACTAACACCAGAAAATTAAAAACTCAATCCAAAAACTTCCAAAAACAAGATAAACACATTTTAAAAATGCAAAATTAAGAAGTAAGCAGCTCAAATTCAAGCACATTCTGCAAGAAAATTATGCAGACATGAAATCCAAAACAAATTAAAACTGAAATTTAATAACTATATCTGCAATATCAATAATTGAAATTCAAATCAAGCACCAAAATCTGCATAAACAACTATATTAGCAAATAAGAAATATCAGCAACAAGAACAATAACTTTTTAAACAAAAACTCTGTATGCACTAAAAAATCCAAATTGCAGCAGATATAATTTGGCACACTAATAAAGCTAAAATCAGTCCAAAATATCAATATTAATCCTCAATCAAGTTTAATTCAACAAAGTATACAATAACATGCGTATGAACATATTTCATCAATCAAATTTCCAATATTAGCAATCTGACACAAATTGGCATAAAATTATTGTTCATAGAGACTGAAAAAATACAGAATTTCTTCCCTTAACAACTGCATTGCAATTCTTTCCCCTTTGTAATAAATTTAGATTTGCCTAATCTTCATAAATAACCTACAAAAGATAAACAAATGTCACTTTTGAGTTGAATGGGATAAAACTCAAAAATTCAAAAAGAAAACAAACAAACTACTAAAAGTAAACTTGGGTTGCCTCCCAAGAAGCGCTTATTTAAGGTCATTAGCTTGTCCCCTTCAGTTATGCTAATCAAAAAATGGCTTCCTTCCATGGTAATTGTCTTATAATATGACATATGGGTCTTAATGTAAAATGCCCTCAAGATTGGCCAGATTTGAAGCAAATTTGCATGTAGCATGAACAACACTTAGTGTGGAATCACATGCTTGGGTTGAAGAAAGCTTTAACACATGGAGGATATAAAATGATGAAGGAGGTATCCATGAGAGAAAATGGTCTTCCAATGGTGTATGAGTAAGCACCATCAATGAGCTTAAATTGATGGTTTTATCAATTTCTTCAACCACCAACTTCATTTCTGACTCATTTACATAGAAGCCCTCTTCCAATGACCCTCCAAGGATAAAAGAGTTGTTTTCTTTAACTTTAAATTCCATTTCTTCTTCAAGTAACTCCTTTTCTTGTAGAAACTCTATTGGTAACTCATCTTCAAGGGATTTTTCTTTTTCTAATTGAGGCTCCACTTCTTTTGCAGATTCAAATTCCCATGAAGCATTGTCATAGCTTAACCTATTGTCCCCACCTTGATTATTTAGTTCCTCCTCAAAAAGAACATTCATCATTTTGATTGATAGCTCATTTTTCTTCATTGATGTTTCAAGATCATCCAATTTAGCTATCATCTCTTTAAGTTTCATTCCTTGGTCTTCTTGAATCTTCAACAATTGGTTAAAGAGATTTTCAAATTTATCTTCTACCTCTTCATGTTCCACTCCCTTCTTTTCTTCAAACTCAAATGGTTGGTGTGAAATATTGGGTTGGTTATCGTATGGGGGATATTGGTGATTCCAACCCTGCAGTGAAGGGTCCCAATGCCAATGGTAATTAAAATTCACCATGTCATTCAACAAATGAATGACAACCTTATGACCTCTTTGAAGAACATGATCACCAGTTGCCCAAGCTCCATAATCTACCCAATTTCTTGTCACTTCATCCAAACCATTGTAGAAACAAAGAATTAAATATTGATTTCAAAGGTTATGGTTGGAAAATCTCTCTACCATATCATTGAATCTTCCCCAAGCAGCATAAAAGGGCTCCAAGTGTAGTTGAGCAAAACTTGTGAAGACTTGTGCATGAAACATTTCAAAATACCTCACAAGATAAGCAAATGGAAACAAAATTAGAAATATAAAAGAAAAAATTCAAAAAGAAAAACGCAAAGTAAAGTAATGATAAAAGAAAATGTCGAAATTCACCAAACAACCAAATCATTTAATATCAAACAATAATTCCTCGACAACGGTGCCAAAAACTTTATGTGTGATCCGCAAGCATATGGGCCATATCAACTAATAAAGTGATAAGTAAAATATCATTTCCACGAGAAATTGTATTTAAGTACTAGACTATGGTTGTTTCAATTATTTAGACTAATGGTAATTTGTAGGAGAACTAAATTAACTAAATGGAGGAATTTAAATGGAAAATAAAAAAAATAGGCAATGGCAATGTAAATAGAATCTTAATTTAAGCAAAAATTAACTAAATTAATAATGGATAAGCAAGAACTAAGACTAATTTATAGTAAAAATGATTCCAGAATTGGGGTTTAAGAATTAAATCTATTGGGATTTCTCTTAGTTCATCTAATTTTAAGAGAAAATAGAGTTTGAATGTGATTGATTCTGAAATCCTTTGATAACTTTTTCAAGCAAACCAAAGAGTATTTTAAGAAAACTAAACCTACTTTCGTATAATATTTGATTCACTTAAAACCTATTAAGGTTTATAATCAATCAATGAATATTCTTAAATCTCTAGTTTATTTTTAAATCTAGGTGTTTTTAAGTTCTATTCCTTGATTATCTATCAATGATTTTTACCTTTAGGTTCTTTAATCAAAGACTAAAAAGTAGACCCAATGGAATCCAACATTAGGTAAGTTATAAAGCACACAAGGAAAAGAATCAAAACTCATATTTATATAAATCTAGATAAAACCCAATCCAAATCCACAAATAAATTCAAAACATTACAACCCAACTCTGAAATCTTAGAAAAACTATTTTATTATGGTAAAATTTACAAAAGAAAAATGATAAAACTAAGAAAGGAAACGTAAAAATAGACTAAGAATAGAAAAACCTAGGTGAAGGAGAACCCAAAACTCTAAAAAACTGCAACTAAATGTCACTTGGTAGCAGCTCTCAGCAGAAATGGCGTTCTCCTTCTCCTTCTTTTTTTTTTTTTTTCTTTTCTTGCGTTATTCCTTCTTCTTACTTCTTAGGGAAAAAAACTAGAAAATTATGCTTTTATATGGACTCAAAAGTTACCCTAAAGTAGGTTTAAAAATGGATAAGAGCCAATGAATGGATAGGAGATGAGATGTAAAAATTTCCAAGTCAACAAAACTTTTCACGTTTTGGGTTGTCTGTTGAGGGTATTGCTTACCCTCAGCAACATCTTAAACAAATTTCGGCTTTTGCATGGCCTGTCTGCTTAGGGTAAACAATACCCTCAACAAATCTCAGTAAGTTTGTGTTGAAATGAGTTTTTTCGCTTATGCTTGACTTCCAGCTTAACCTGAGCCATACCTTAAACACTGCCGCATACCCTAAGCAAGATCTCAAGCAGGACCCCAAGCAAATCTTGGTAGGTTTAGATTTCAAAACTTATTTTCTTCATGTTTTTTCCATTCATTAAGCTTTCAAATCTCCTCAAATCATCTCCTAATGCATCATTGACCTTTTATTTACCACAAAAACCTATTAAAAAATCAAAATTGTAAAAATCAAATATAAAGTAACTAAAATTAATAATTTAGCTAAAATAAAGCTAAAAACATAAAAAGTACTTAATTATAAGAGCGAAATGGATGCAAAACTATCCTAAAATGCCTATATGAAATGAGTGTAACAATAGATTCAACATATTTATATTTTAAATCTATAGTGAATCGAATTTAAATAAAAATTTCTCATATATAAATTGTTTATATTATGTTATGTATATAAGGATTGTAAATAATTATTGATCTTAATTTTTTTAAGAGAAATTTTAAAAATTTTGTGATATGTATCATGTGTATAAATATGAAAAGAGGTTTATTATGAATTTTAATGCTCTTAAATTTAGTCAAATTCTAGTGCTGATTGTAAGTCAATGGGTGATATCACAATAAAAATGAAAATTATATTGAGTGAAATTTATCAACCAAATTAGGTAATGAAGCACTAAATCTGGCACTAACCAGATTATATATACTGTGATTTGCCTAGCACCCCCATTGACTTAAGTCATATGGTTCAAACAAATATTAATAATTATGCTGGTTGGTAAGTAAAGAGTAAACTCCCTTGAAGCTTCCATGATTCCATTATGAGAATTCCATTAGTCCAAGACATGAGAAAGTGTGCAATAGTGGTCTGAAATTTTGAATTATTAGTTGTGGAATATGAAAAAACAAGTCTGAATAAGTAAGATGATAAGAAATTTCTTATTGAAAATTTTGGCAATTGTTATGATTAGGATACGAGCGGAGTCTCTATAAAGGGACAGGCAGTTGCGTTCCTTTTCCAAGGCCCAAGCTCCTGTTAATTATATGCATTTCCCTTAATTTCAAAGCTCCTAAGATGGGTAAGAGTATGAAGATTTTCATTGCCATACTTACTGTCCTCATCATTTTGGTTATGGCAGCGCTTCCAACATCTGCTCGTCCACTTCAAAAACCCGGTATGTACCTGTTACTTTACAAATTAAATAGATAGTTTCAAGTAAAATTATTTAACGTTGATGGTGTCTTGTAGACAGTTGCATAGATGCATGTCCAAGTCCATCACTACCCGGAGGACCAGGAAAGCACAGATAGATGAACAATAACAGTGCGGAGACCGCTAATGTAACGCCCTCATCGTAGGTAGTCCGTACATTTTACTGTTCCGATGACTAATGTCTGTTCGGACAGTTAAAATGTCTGGAACTACACTTAAACTATAGTAAGGAGGCATAAATTAATGAAATAAATATTAAAAAAATATAGGAAAAATTTTGAGAAATAAAATAAAATTTAGAGAATTTATTAATTAGTATAAAATAATAAAAATAACCCAATATACACTACTAAGGTCATTTTGGTTATTTCACCTCCAAAGGTAAATTTTAACCTAAATGTCAAATTAAAAATTTAGAGAATTAAAATAATTAGTATGAATTAAAACTTTATAAATTGAATTAGAAAAGAAAGAAGAAGAAAAGAAAGGAAAAGAAAAGAAAAGAAAAGCTTATGAAAATTTAAAACAAATTAAGTACACATATAAATATATAAATATAAAGCATAAGAGACAAAACTTCACCAACTAAAGTCATATTCTCCATCTCTTCCCTCTCTCTTTGTCGTCCACCCTAGTCCCCATTTCCCTACATTTTTGTCAAGCTTTCAAGCTTGATTGCCCAAGCTTCCACACACCAAAACCCATAGTCCCCTTCACAAAAAATACTCCCCACACCCTAAGGAAGCTATAGACACCCATAGGAAGCAAGAAAATTGAAGTTTGGAAAGCTCAAGTAAGGTTAGTGCACTAATCCCTCTTCTTCTCTTTACTAAACATGAAAAGTATGTTTAGCCAAATATAAATATCATGAAAATGAAAAGAAAATTTGAAAGAAAGAATCCTTGATTTTTGGGCAGCCATGGAACTTGAAGTTTGTTACTTTTAAGTAATGAAAAAATGGTTCCATGAGAATGATGATGGGTTAGAATGTTGGGAGTTGGTTGTGTAGGGTTTATGTAAATTTGAAACTTTAGAAACTAGGGTTTGTGTAAATAATTGAGAACCTTGTGTAAATGCATGAATTTGACTTAATTGAGTTGAGATTAATGCTTATAGAAGTGCCATATATGCTTATTTGGAGTTTGGAAGAAGGAGGAGATTGAAATTGGGAGTGTCAATTTTCTGCAGGTTGTGTTATTGTTGAATCTAGTAGCTTTTTATTGCCATATCTCCCTTTGTGTTGCCCCAATTGGTATGAGGCCAATTGGAGTGTTTTGGGACATCCAAACCTTCATTTTTCAAGAAGGAACCCTGCCAAAATTTTATCAAAATCATGACCAATTCTCAGCCCAAACTCGGATGACCAAACACTGAAACCCAGAAAATGACCAAATGAACAATACGTGTTCATTTGGTCATAACTCTCTCTATACTGGTCCAAATAACCTAAAATTTACATCAATGTCAAGCTTAGATATAGGGCTATACTTTTCATGAAGACCACTTGACCCAGTTTTTCCTTTAACCAAGTCAAATTGTTAGCACAAGTTGGGTCACTAAAACTGCCAACCCAGAAATTGTCCGAAATACTGTTCCTTTGGTATGCTTGACTAGTTTTGGCAAAAATGCCATAACTTGGTCTCCAGAGTAGCAAATTGAATGAAACTAGTGCTAAAAGTTTTATAAGACATAGTACAATAATTTTTATGTTTTGACCAAGCTCTAGAAACCATTGCATCCTAGGGAAAATATTAGCCAAAATTAGAAATTGAAATCTGGAAAATGTTAAGTTGAAACCAGAATGCCATTTGATACCCATGTGTTCATTTGGCCATAACACCCACTAGGAAATTCCATTGAGATGTGCCAATATGATCTGGAAACATGATACTTAGGGCTACAACATTGATTTAGACACCTTTGCCAAGTTCTAAGTGTAAAAAACCCTAAAAAGAGGGTCAAACATACTACCCTGAAGTTTGACTATTGCCTTTATAGGATTAAGAGTCCAGGTTAATACATTGACCATAACTCACTATACTAAGCTTGAAAAATTATGAAATTGTACCTGGGAGTCCCTAAGACATAGAGGAACATATCTTGTGGAGGAACTTTAGTCTAAAAATGTCACGACCCAGGGATGGGGTTGGGACGTGCTTGTTCAACAAGCTACGCACTGGGGTGGAAACTTCGTGTCCCACATCGGAAACGGGAAGAAAAGATTTGGGCCATATATGTGGGAGCCTTCCTCACCTGGTCAGCGCGCTTTTGGGAATGAAACCTCCCAAGGGACAAATCCGTGAGGCCCATGGGCCAAAGCGGACAATACTAACTGGAGAAGGATCGATCGTTACAATTTGGTATCAGAGCTAGACTCCCTCTAGTACGGTGTGTGGTGCGAGGACGCACCAGGCGGAAGCTGGTGGGCTTGTCATGACCCAGGGATGGGGTTGGGACGTGCTTGTTCAACGAGCTACGCACTGGGGTGGAAACTTCGTGTCCCACATCAGAAACGGGAAGAAAAGATTTGGGCCATATATGTGGGAGCCTTCCTCACCTGGTCAGTGCGCTTTTGGGAATGAAACCTCCCAAGGGACAAATCAGTGAGGCCCATGGGCCAAAGCGGACAATACTAACTGGAGAAGGATCGGGCTGTTACAATACATGGGCTCTACCAAGATACAAAAGACTGGTGAGGTGACTCTGGTCGATGGCAGATCTGGTCGGAATTCTGTCCAAATACTACTGTGGCGGCTGCTGCTGTGGCGGCTGCTGATCTTCAGTACCTACGTGATGGAAAACCAATGCGCTAAGCATAACGCTTAGTGGTACATAATTTATAATAACAATAATTAAACAATTGAATTAATATCTGCGAATCATAATTTCTGGGTCTTTTACATTTTTATTGCTCTTTGGAAACAATTAACATTATCGGGATCTTTTATGATTACTTATTATATTTTAAGTCTTAATTAATTTTTATCAGTGCCCAAGAAACCTATAACAAATTATAAAAGCTGGATGCACAGGTGTATACTGGTTAGACAGCCATATATCTATCTAGTATACGTCTGTCAGGCACGAGGCCAGCTGTTGGGCACGAGACCTGCTGTCAGGCTTGTAAAGCCAGAAATAAAGTTAGGCACAATGGCCAATGGGTAGGCATATAGCCTGTAGAACAATCATATCAGACATATATTATCAATTCATGATTTGCTCTGTAAGCAATACTGCTATCTGTGGTCCCTAATTGGTATACCAATTTATCCAAACTAAATAAATAAGTCTAGGTATACTATGGGCAATTAAATATTTTTAATTATTTTAGCACTATTCATCACATTATTTTCTGCAATCTGTTCAGTAGTATCATTAATTTCATATTAATAGGACATTAGTCCCAATTTACATATTCATATCATCTTTAATATTTAATTAGCCTTATGAGTATTTTAATCACCATGTATAGCATTTTTCCCATGAACCTTTCTTTAGGTTCATTTTAATGTGTTATCTTTATCTAGGAATTTGACTAGGTTAGGATGTCTATTTGGTCACACTTCCTTCATAACAAATACTTTATTTTTAAACTTGAATTTCAGTTTTTGAATCACTGAATTTGGGGTTATAGAACTCAAGTTATGGTCAAAATATCATAACTGGTCCCTTTGCCTCTAAGCTGTCCAAAATTTACAATTCCTGGTCAATAAATTTGACCAATCATTTGATCATTTTATGGTCATTTTTTATAACACCCTAGGCAAATCCCACATCGGCAAAACACGGGAGAGATGCTGGGTTTATAAGTTGATGGTTCGTAACCCCTATTGACGCGTTTTAAAACCATGAGGGCTTCGGCCCAGAGCGGACAATATCACTAGTGGGCCGAGCCGTTACATTTGTGGTATCAGAGCTGCTCTGCGTGCAAACTTGAACGATGGTGGGGCAAACCTCAGCGAGGACGCTGAGTCCCATAAGGGGGGTGGATTGTAACACCCTAGGCAAATCTCACATCGGCAAAACACGGGAGAGATGCTGGGTTTATAAGTTGGTGGTTCGTAACCCCTAGTGACGCGTTTTAAAACCGTGAGGGCTTCGGCCCAGAGCGGACAATATCACTAGTGGGCCGGGCCGTTACATTTGCACATCGGCAAAACACGGGAGAGATGCTGGGTTTATAAATTGATGGTTCGTAACCCCTATTGACGCGTTTTAAAACCATGAGGGCTTCGGCCCAGAGCGGACAATATCACTAGCGGTTTTAAAACGCGTCACTAGGGGTTACGAACCACCAACTTATAAACCCAGCATCTCTCCCGTGTTTTGTCGATATGGGATTTGCCTAGGGTGTTACAATCCACCCCCCTTATGGGACTCAGCGTCCTCGCTGAGGTTTGCCCCACCATCGTTCAAGGTTGCACGCGGAGCGGCTCTGATACCACAAATGTAACGGCCCGGCCCACTAGTGATATTGTCCGCTCTGGGCCGAAGCCCTCACGGTTTTAAAACGCGTCACTAGGGGTTACGAACCACCAACTTATAAACCCAGCATCTCTCCCGTGTTTTGTCGATGTGGGATTTGCCTAGGGTGTTACATGTATAGACTAGTATTTTGGTTCATTATGTCTAGTCATGATGTATTTCATTTTGGACTTGTAATTAAACTTGAGATTGAAATGAAAACTTGTAATTTATTATCTATGAATTTCTATATGAATGCAATAGATGATATTTTTTTGAGATCTCATAAATATTTGTGAAGGTAATGATACAATAGAATATGATATGAAAATGTGTGAAATGAATCTGGATATGTTAACAAGTTATTAGTAAAAAACCCGTCAGATGCTAATAAAACAGGGGAGGCTCTGTCCGGGTCTCCACATAAATAAGTTATAAAAAAAAAAAAAAATTCTACACATAGAATACATGTTTTAAATGACATCAAAAGTTTACAATAGATATGATAAAACAAGATAGGGTGTTCCGGCACCGAATGTGACACTTCTTGCTCGGCTATACAGTAGACGGCAAGGGGCGTCACAGCTAATTAATTAAGAAGCTCAAGTAAAAAGTATAATCCTGCAAAGAAGGAAGATTCAAGATATAAATACGTGGATTCTACTATTTTATATATGAATTTTACTAAATATTGTATTTTAAATTGATAATAAATTGAATTTAAGCAAAATTACGGAGCATGTATGTGAAGGATGCTGCCCATTGTTTCTTTTGTTTATTTCTGTTGGACTTCAATGCTCAACAGAGTTGCGTTCTCTCTTTTTTGGTGTTGACATAGATAACACCAGGAGGATATATAACCTAGTTCTATAATAAATTGCTTTACCCTTCACTTCATTAACAGTTTTGGTATGAATTCTTTTTGCTTTTTGTATTGTCTGAACAAATACCAAAGAAAATGAATTGATGAAATAAAAATAATTTTTTTTGACAAATAATTTTCATTTATTAAGCGCTATGTGTATAAGATGGAAAGAAACTCGTTATGGATTTTAGACCTTATTTGATTCAAAATGTTTTAAGAAAATATGAAATAAATATATTTGATATGTAAATTAATTTTTTAGGAAGTAATTTTTTTAAATTATAAAAAATAATAATATCTATAATATAATTTAAAATGTAATAAATTAAAAGACAAATTTGTAAATTACATGAAAGTATAATTTACCTAGTACCACATATATAAGTTACTTTACTTGCATAATAGAAGTAGAATGACCTATTTTTCGAAAAGTTAGTTCGATAATGCTAATAAAACAAGACTCCTTTTTGCAAATTTCAGGAAGTTTTACTTCTTTAGTTTACTTACCCACAACTAAACAAAACCTTAGTGACCTTATAGAAAGTGCATAAAAGAGTTTTATTTTGGTCTTTATTATCAAATCAACTTCTCAAAAGGCATTTTGCTTCTCTTGTGCAAAGTAACTTACTTAGATAAGATTTGGTAAAGTTACACTTCTTTACTTGAGTATAATATGATTTATTAATTTGTTCTTTAATTTGTTATACTTTAAATTATTTTGTGGGTATCATTGTCTTTAATAAGTTAGAAACAAATTACTTAATATAAAAGTTAATTTATATGCCAAATACATTTATATTTATATCATACTTCACAAAAAATAAATCTTCCTAAAAGTATACTTTCAGAAAGTGAGTATTTTAAATCATGGATCGTAACAAAGGCAGTGGGTGAGAAAAATGTTTTAGGTAATTTGAGGTATTTAAGTCTTTAATTTTAATTTTTATATAAAATAATATTAGGTCAGCATAAGATGCAAATCGAGTGTATCATATAATAAAAAGTTTATTATTCAATAAATTAATATTTATAAAATTTTATATTACAAATTAAATATGAATGGTTTCACTATAAAAATTAAAATTAAAAGACATAATTAAGCACTAAATCCCTCACTAACCACTGATTTGCCAAGCACCCAGGTTGGCTTAAGTAATATGATTGAACATTATGAGGGTCGAAATCAATATTTACAATCAAGGAGGACAAACTTTTTGAAAGCTTCCATGCAGGCCACTGTATATTCTTGGCTGCCAAGTAAGAGTAAAATCCACGAAAAGCTTTGACGTGGGCCACAATTCAAGACTTGTTAAATATGAACATAAGTTGTTAGGTCTTCCAAGCTTCCATGGAAAAATTTGGCCATCGTGGAAATGAATAGCAAGTGAGCAATATAAGTCGTCATATCTTCCAATTAATTCCCATGGAAGAACTTGGTCGTGGTAAAATATATATATAAAGCCCTACTATATGCATTTCCTTGCTTCAATTAAGATGGCTAGAGTAAGAAGGTTTTCATTGCTCTCTTATCATTTTCGTCATGTTGGCTATCGTAGATTGTCGGCCATCAATACATTGTCATTCGCCTCCCCATTGTAGGTATGATCCTCGCTGTCAAGCTGCGTGTCCAAGTAAACTAGCACCAGGAGGACCAGGGAAGCACTGATGAGCCGTACTCGTTGGTTTGGAGACCCAGAGGATTAGTTGAAAAAATATGCTAATGCGTATGTAATGGTCTACTACTATTAAATATTAAGAATCGCCAGCGGAACTGTCTTTTTCCATTTTATATTTTATTGATCTCATAATTTTCATAAGATTAATTATTACACGTCTGATGTAGAAGTCAACGCATGCATCTACCCATGCTTCTCAACTGAGTCGCTTTGTCAATTTCGTTTAGAAAATCCTTTTCTTTTTTAGTTTCTTTTATTAAATTTTAACTAATGTTGGAACTTATGACTATTTTTAATACTATTAAATTAAAATTTATTAATATATTAATTAATGACTTGACAGATAAATAAAATTAATATATTTTTTTAGAAATAAAACATACGAATTAATAATAAAAATGGATTGCTAGCAAAAGCAAAGCAAAATTGATTCTTAAATTTGCACTTAGGATACTTGGCCTTAGCGCAAGGCAAGATCAGTGTTTTAAAATTGGGATCAACTAATCAAATTAGTTTAATTGAAAAAAATGTCATCTTAAAAGCTAATAAAAATTAATTTTTAATCTATAAAATTAATTTTATTTGAATGTTTGTTCTTATTAAATCGATCAAATTAAGAAATTAATTATAATTAATATCTTTTATTAATTAAATTTTAAAATTTTATATATTAAAAATTAATATTATTGAATTAAAAAAATTAGTAAGGAATTGAGAGAATGAAGACTCGAATTTAAATTTATCAAGTAAGATATACCTTCAATCATTAGACTAAATTAGATTATGCAATTAAAATTAAAATTAAAAGGTAAGCTTTTTTTTAATATAAAATTTTTAAAACTAAGCTAGCTGGTAAGTAAAGAACAAAATCGGTTGAAGCTTCCATGAATCCGTTACGTGGACCATTAATCTAAGGCATGAGAAAGTATGCAGTAGTGGTCTAAAACTCTGAACTATTAGCTGTGGAAAGTTAAAAAGCAAGTTTGAATAAGTGAGACGATAAGAAATTTCCGGTTGAAAGTTTCGGCAATTGATATGATTAGGTTGGGAGTTTATATATAAGGACAGGCTGTGGAGTTCCTCTTCCAAGGCCAATATTCAAAATCTTTTCAACAAATCAATTATAATCCTCCATAAACAAAATGTGGTAATAAATATAATACTCAATCAATAATAAAAAAAAAACTAGAATTAATAATGAAGAACTGTTGCAAACTAAATGCCTAGCTAGCTATAGCATAATTAAAGACAAATAATTAATATTGGGTTTAAAAATATTCTCCTTCAAGATGCAAAACATGGTTTTCTGGGGGCAATCCATTTTCTTGTAGAAGAAATACACCATCGTCTTGAATTGTCCAATTACATTGCAAGCATTGCATTCTCACTTGATATGCCCAAAACACTCCATGATTAGTGTGGTTTAGATGAACATAACACCAAGCTAGTGGAAACATAAAATCATATAGTTTCCATGATATTTCTTGCCCTGTCTTCAATACGTGAAGCCCATCGTCATAATTTTCAGTACCACGCATAAAAGAGACATCATGGGTTGCATTATTCGTGAGCCTTACTTCTACTGTAGGGATTAATAAATCAAGGAACTGTTTCCATAGAGAAACCTCAGCTCTCGACACCGCAGACGAAGATAAGAGAAGCATAATGCATAATATGCAGTTTACGTTAGTACTTGTGGAGGTAATCATGGTATCTCAAAGGTGATAATAATTGTGATAATGGTAATTCTATTGCAAATCAAGAGAGACTTTGCCCTGTTTCAGGTGTTGTTAACAATCTTAATGGTTAGAATCCTTAAATAAAGAATACCCTAGCAAAAAATAGTTACTTTTCTTGTCATGATTGCTTGTTAATTAGTTAAAAGACAACCATATCATTATTGTTTGACTTAAGACAGAAAATTAGGACATAATTTCAGGACATAATTTCTAATTTGGGGATAAAATCTATATATTTTACCCTTTTTTTTTTATTTCTTAAGAATGTGAAATGTACTGTAATTAAAAACAATGTAGATATAGATATGCCAGTTCTACATACCAGACAAGTAATAATAATTACAAGAGAATTCAAAAGAGTGTTATATTTTGGGAGAAAAATAAAATCTTAATTAGAAATAATTTAATTTGAGGCATTATTAATTTAAATAGTTTAGCCTATAAATTACACTTAAATTAATTAATCCTTTGGCAAACCGAGTCAATGAATCCGGGTTAGCATGATATTTGAATATAGAATTTAATTCAGAACGTCTATATGCATGAAAGATAATTAATGTAATATTAATCAAGAAAATAAAATTTTCCTTCATTGAGCTTTTAGCTCACTCCCTCAGCTTACAATGTGTAGAAAAAGATCACCATTCAGCAGAATTAAGGTTACATTTGGTAAAAGGTAATGTAATATAATCAATTATGTAATGCAATCAAAATTATAATGTAATTATTATTAAGTTTTTATATTTAATTGTAAAATAAAAATATAAGTAGTATAATGTAATAATAATTTTAATTTTAATATTTAATTTATTTATAGTGTTAATAATAAGTGACCGTAATTACAGTGACTGATAATTAAATAGTAGTAATGGTTGAGTGGTAATGGTGGCAGCAACATCGATAGTTAGATGGTGATAGTGACAAGGTGTGGTAGTGCTAGTGGTAGTGGCCAGGTGGTGGCAGAGGTAGTAGTGGCTAAGTGGTGATAGTGGTAGTTAAGTGATGGTGATGGTGATAATGATAGCAGTGGTGATGATTATAGTGGTAGTGGTGATGATTGTAGTGGTGGTGGTGGTGGTGGTTGTAACACCCTAGGCAAATCCCACATCGACAAAACACGGGAGAAATGCTGGGTTCATAAGTTGATAGTTCGTAACCCCTATTGACGCGTTTTAAAACCGTGAGGGCTTTAGCCCAGAGCGGACAATATCACTAGTGGGCCGCCCGGCCCACTAGTGATATTGTCCGCTCTGGGCTAAAGCCCTCACGGTTTTAAAACGCGTCAATAGGGGTTACGAACTATCAACTTATGAACCCAGCATTTCTCCCGTGTTTTGTCGATGTGGGATTTGCCTAGGGTGTTACAATCCACCCCCCTTATGGGACTCAGCGTCCTCGCTGAGGTTTGCCCCACCATCGTTCAAGGTTGCACGCGGAGCAGCTCTGATACCACTAAATGTGACGCCCCTTACCTGTCTATTGTATAGCCGAGCAAGAAGTGCCACATTCAGTGCCGGAGCACCCTATCTTGTCTTGTCATGTCTATTGTAAATTTTAATGTCCTTTAAATCAGGTAATTTACGTGTAGAAATTTTTTTTTTTTTATATCTTATTTCTGTGGAGACCCGGACAGATCCTCCTCTGTTTTATTAGCATCTGGCGGGTTCCACTATCACCTGTTAACATATTCATAGTCATCTCACATATTTCCATATCATATTCTCTTTTATCATATCATTCGCAACTATTTATGAGATCTCAAAATGAAGTGTCATCTATTGCATTCATATTGAAATTCATAGATAATAAATTATAAGTTTTCATTTCAATCTCAAAGTTTAATTACAGGTCTAAAATGAAATACATCATGACTAAACATAATGAACCAAAATACTAGTCTATACATGGGCCCTACCAAAATACAAAAGACTGGTGAGGTGACTCTGATCGGTGGCAGATCTGGTCGAAACTCTGTCCGAATACTACTGTGGCGGCTACTGATCTTCAGTACCTACGCGATGGAAAACCAACACGCTAAGCATAACGCTTAGTGGTGCATAATTTATAATAATAATAATTAAACAATTGAAATAATATTTACAAATCATAAATTCTGGGTCTTTTACATTTTTTTACACTTTGGAATCAATTAAAATTATTGGGGTCTTTCCTGTTTACTTATTGTATATTCAGTATTAATTAATTATTATCAATGCCCAAGAATCCTATAACAAATTATAAAAGCTGGATACACGGGAGTATACGGGTTAGACAGCCATATGTCTACCCTCAGATACATCCATCGTGCACGAGGCCGGTATCGGGCACGGACTACCATTGTCGAGCTTGTAAAGCCGTAAATAAAGTAGGCACAATGGCGTAAGTAGGCATATAGCCTGTAGAACAATCATATCAGACATATATTGTCGGTTCATGATTTGCTCTGTAGCGATCGCTATCTGTGGTCCCTAATTGGTATACCAATTTATCCAAACTAAATAAATAAGTCTAGGTATACTATGGGCAATTAAACATTTTTAATTATTTTAGCACCATTCACTGTTACTATTTTCTAGTACTGTTCATTGGTACCATTAATTTCATATTAATGGGACATTAGTCCCAATTTACATATTCATATCATTTTTAATATTTAATTATCCTTATGAGTATTTTAATTATTATATATAGCATTTTTCCCATGAACCTTTCTTTAGGTTCATGTTGATGTGTTATCTTTATTTAGGAATTTGACTAGGTTAGGATGTCTATTTAGTCACACTTCCTTCATAACAATTGTTCCTCTATGTTTAAACTTGAATTTCAGTTTTGAATCACTGAATTTGGAGTTATAGAACTCAAGTTATGGTCAAAATACCATAACTGGTCCCTTTGCCTCTAAGCTGTCCAGAATTTACAATTTCTAGTCAATAAACTTTGACCAGTCATTTGATCATTTTATGGTCATTTTTAGACTTACGTTCCTTCACAAGATATGTTCCTCTATGTCTTAGGGACTCCCAGGTACAATTTCATAATTTTTCAAGCTTGGTATAGTGAGTTATGGTCAATGTATTAACCTGGACTCTCAGTCCTATAAGGGCAAAAATCAACTTCAGGGCAGTATGTTTGACCCTCTTTTTAGGGTCTTTACACTTAGAATTTGGCAAAGGTGTCTAAATCAATATTGTATCCCTAAGTATCATGTTTCTACATCATATTGGCAAATCTCAAATGGAATTTCCTAGTGGGAGTTATGGCCAAATGAACACACAGGTATCAAATGGCATTCTGGGTTCAACTTAACATTTTCTAGATTTCAATTCCTAACTTTGGCTAATATTTTCCCTAGGATGCAATGGTTTCTAGAGCTTGGTCAAAACATAAAAATTGTTTTGCTATGTCTTATAAAACTTTTGGCACTAGTTTCACTCAATTTGCAGCTTTGGAGACCAAGTTATGGCATTTTTGCCAAAACTGGTCAAGCATACCAAAGGAACAGTATTTTGGTCATTTTCTGGGTTGGCAGTTTCAGTGACCCAACTTGTGCTAATAATTTGAATTGGTTAAAGGCAAAACTAGGTTAAGTGGTCTTCATGAAAAGTGTAGCCCTATGTCTAAACTTTCCATGGGTAAAATTTTAGGTCATTTGGACCAGTATAGAGAGAGTTATGACCAAATGAACACGTACTGTTCATTTGGTCATTTTCTGGGTTGGGTTGCAGGGAAATCCGAATTTGGACAGTATTTAGGTCAAGTTTTGGACAGAATTTGGGCATGGTTTCTTCATGGAAAATGGGCTATTTTGGGTCTAGTTTCACCTCCAATTGGCCTCATACCAATTGGGGTCACACAATTTTATTTATGGCCTAAAATGTACACTGCCCTCAACAAACACAACCTGCAGAAAATTGACACTTCCAAAACTCAACCTCCTCCAACTTCCTTACTTCAATTTGCATGCAATACACTTCTATAAGCAACAATCTCATCCCAATAGATCAATTTCAACATTTTACACAAAGTCCTCAACATTTACACAAACCCTAGTTTTCAAAGTTTCAAATTTACACAAACACTACACAATCAAACACCCAAACATTTCAACTAATTACACATTCTCATAGAACCATTTTTCATCACTTAAAAGCAATAAATTTCAAGTTCCATGGCTGCCAAAAATTCAAGGGTTCTTTCCTCTAGATTTTCTTTTTGTTTTAATGGTATTTATGCTTAGCTAAACATGCTTTTCATGTTTAATAAAGAGAAGAAGAGGGATTAGTGCACTAACCTCTTGTGACCCACTTCAAACTTTAATCTTTCTTCTTCTAATGGGTATCTAAAGCTTCCTTATGGTGTGGGCTAAATTTTTTGTGAAGGGGTCTATGGGTTTTGGGGAGGAGAAAGCTTGGAAAATCAAGCTTTAAGAAGAACAAAAATGGAGGGAGGGAGACACTAAGGGAGACGGCAAGGAGGGAGAGAGAAGAGGAAGAAGAAGAGGGTTGGTGGGTTTTGTCTCTTGTGGGTATTTATATATATATTTATGTGTACTTTATTGTTTTTAAATTTCATAAATCTATTTCCTTTCTTTTCTTTTCTTTCCTTTCTTTTCTTTCCTTTTCTTTTCTTTTCTTTTCTTCTTCTTTCTCTTCTCATTTTTCAATTTCAAATTCATAAAATTAATTTATGTTAATTATTCTATTTCCAAATTTTAATTTGACATTTAAGTCAAAATTCACATCTAGGGGTGAAATGACCAAAATGCCTTTCATGGTGCATATCGGGTTATTTTTATTATTTTTGTACCAAATAAATAAATTCTCTAAATTTTATTTTATTTCTCAAAATTTTTCCTATATTTTTTTAATATTTATTTCATTAATTTATGCCTCCTCACTATAGTTTAAGTGTAGTTCCAGACATTTTTATTGTCCGTACAGACATTAGTCATCAGAACAGTAAAATGTACGGACTATCTTTGGTGAGGACGTTACAATTCTTCCCCTCTAAATAAAATTTCATCCTCGAAATTTACACAGTGTAATTAATCGAGGGACCGCTATCTCCTTGTCTTTTCACCTTTTTGTGTTATAATACTTTACTTTTTTTTTTTTTAGTCTGTCTTATTAATCCTAGTTCTACAATCTTATCCTTATCTCGATTTACTATTGGAAATACGTAGCTCTACACAATAGTCCCAAGTCAGATCATGTCTATGACTTACAAAGACAAACATCAAGAGCATTGCATAGTTACCACGGTATATCCCAATAGACTATCTCTTTTTTTTTTTTTTCAACTCGTGCTCATCTTCTTTCATCTCACATACAGCCCCCTTCTCATTTCCATCTATTATCTTTAACACGATCCTTTTCGGTTGATAATCTATAATCATCTGGTGACCTAAAGGGTTGGTGACAAGTATGTCATCTTCTGACCCATCTATTGGTATCCTCTTTCAACAGGAGGTACAATGCATATATAGGGGTGAACATAATTAGGGTCTATCAATACATACTTAAAGGTATTATAATTAGAGAATGTACCTCTAACAACGTCTACTAGGTCTGGCTCCTCTCGAGCCATAGTGTACACACAGGGTGCTACTTCAACCTCGGGTTGTTCTATAGTCTCAGAAGCTCTCTGTGATGTACTAGCTATCTCTGGTCTCATTGGTCTTCTACCCCTGCATGCTGTGGGGCGGACCTGCAGTGCGTGGTGGAGCTGTGGGAGCACTCCTCCGTGGGCAATCTCTCAAAAAATGCTCTGTGGACCCACATCTGAAACATCCACCCGTTAGCAATCTACACTTTCCTCTGTGGTTCTTCCCACAATGTGTACAAACTGGCATCGGGGTTGATCTCCGTGCTATAGGACCCGCAGAATTGCCAATTGATATACCCGTTTGACCTCCTCTCCTCGGGGTAAATTGGAACCTCTGCCTCTGTTCTCTGCTCTGAATCTGACCCTCAGACCCCCTGGGTCTCTTGCTCTCTGTAGCAACTGCGCTGGACTGGCCAGGTCCAGACCCTCTCTTGCGCTGCCTGTCCCTCCTGAACTGCTCATCATTTCTAACTCTCTCTACTGGGGTCCTATATACTGGCTGGGGAGGTGGTGGCATAGCTCTGGTGACCTGACAGAGCAATTGAGTCATTTGCTCTAGGAAGGCTTGCTGTGTCCTTACTAAAGTACCCAACGATGGTTCTGCTCTACTGCTACTGCGCCCCTGACTACACGCAGGTGCAGGTGCGTGACTCTCTACTTCCTCCTCTATCGGTTCTGGAGGTTCAGGTTTCTAAAGGATCAGATGCCATCGATCCTATAAAACAGACAAAGAACAAATCTACATTAGTGTCACCTCGACTCTATCTAAAGGCCCATGCATGTGATGCAACTATTTCTTTCTATCTATCTAGGTCTAGGACCGCCTAAACCTCTGCTCTGATACCACTAAATGTAACGGCCCGGCCCACTAGTGATATTGTCCGCTCTGGGCTAAAGCCCTCACGGTTTTAAAACGCGTCAATAGGGGTTACGAACTATCAACTTATGAACCCAGCATTTCTCCCGTGTTTTGTCGATGTGGGATTTGCCTAGGGTGTTACAGTGGTGGTGATAATGATAGTGATAGTAGTGACAGTGTGGAGTAATAAGGATAGTAGCAGTGGTGGTTAGGTTGTAGTGGCGCTAGCACTGATGACAATAAATAAATAAAAAATCAAAACAAGTAATTGTGATTGCATCAATTTTTGTATGTAATAATCATTACATTTCTTGAGATATAATTGATTACATTATGTAATTGTCATTTTATTGTATTAATTTTTTATATATTACCAAATAATGTAATTAGATATGCAATATTATTACGATTATATTATAATTTTAATTAAATTATACTAAACATAGTCTTAAAGGTTTTAGAGGTAGAAAAGCTCCAAATTATCCGGTCTTTAGTGTTCCTAAGAAAAAAAGTAAAAGTCAATAGATGATATCACAATAAAAGTTAAAATTATATTGGGTGAAATTTATCAACCAAATTAGGTAATAAAGCACTAAATCTGGCACTAACCAGACTATATATACCGTGATTTGCCTAACACCCACATTGCCTCAAGTCATATGGTTCAAACAAATATTAATAATTACGCTGGTTGGTAAGAAGAAACTCCCTTGAAGCTTCCATGATTCCATTATGAGAATTCCATTAGTCCAAGACATGAGAAAGTGTGCAATAGTGGTCTGAAACTTTGAATTATTAGTAGTGGAATATGAAAAAGCAAACCTGAATAAGTAAGATGATAAGAAATTTCCTGTTGAAAATTTCGGCAATTTTTACGATTAGGATACGAGTGGAGCCTCTATAAAGGGACAGGCAGTTGAGTTCCTCTTCCAAGGCCCAAGCTCTTGTTAATTATATGCATTTCCTTACTTCAATTAAGATGGCCAAGAGTAAGGTTTTCATTGCCATCCTTATCATCTTCGTCATATTGGCTATTTTAGATCGTCGGCCACCAATACAATATGATTATTCACCTACACATTGTACGCGTCCTTGCCGCGGAGCTCCATGTCGAAGTAAATCACCACCGGGAGGACCAGGGAAGCGCTGATGAACCGTACTTGTTGGTTTGCATACCCAGTGAGGTTTAAATAATGCCTAATGTAATGTTCTACTGCTATTAAATTAATATTAAGGATCGCCGGTGAGAATGTGACACAGCCATTGAAGTTTTTATATCCTTTAGACATTAGCATTAAAGAGAAAATTAATAGAGGCTGTAGCAAGGTCATATGGTGCAAAAGGCGTAGAGTATTCAGAACAGGTAAAAGCTTTCACATATTGTTTTGGAATATTTCCAAATTCAATCTTTCGTCCGTGCAATGTTTCATATCTTATTGGTGACATAGGTCCTTTTGTGGTTGCCTTGGATTCTCCTGTTATAATTCTTGATTCATTTCTCTTCTTCAATTTAACTTAAACATCATGCAGCTTAAATAATATTAGGCCCTTTCCACCTTCATCATTCCTCCTCTTTTTTTTTTTTTCCATGAACAGGCCTACTAATCATGACACTCCATAGCTCTCCCCCAACTGATCCATATGCTGCTCAATTGAGTCGCTGAGTTAAACAACTCAACTCATTCACTAACTCATTTTTTTTTATATATTTTTCATTAATTAAAATTAATATTCTTATTAATTAATAATATTTTTTATTAATTAAAATTTCAAATTTTAAATGCTAAAATAAAAAATTTTAATGTTGTTGACTTAAAACTAATATTAATAAATAAGCTGGTTGGTATATAGAGTAAACTCGCTTGAAGCTTCCATGACTTTGTTATGTGGGCCATTACAGGAGCAAGCGTGTAGTGGTGATCTGAAACTCTGAATTATTAAGCTGTGGAATGTGAAAATAAGTCTGAATAAGTAAGATAATACGAAATTTCTCGTGGAACGTTTTGGCAATTATTAAGATTAGGTTAGGGAAGATTACACTAATTTTATATAAATTAATATTTTATGTAATTTTTTTTTTCAAAAAATGAAATATGACATTAATTAACTAAATTGAGAAGCTTTCAGTGCATCTTATTGCCCATTGCATCATTCAAAATCTTTTCAACAAAACAATTATAATCCTCCATAAACAAAATGTGGTAATAAATATAAGATTCAATCAATAATCAAAATAACTAGAATTAATAATGAACAACTATTGCAAACTAAATGTCTAGCTAGCTATAACATAATTAAAGACAAATAATTAATATTGGATTTAAAAATATTCTCCTTCAAGTTGCAAAACATGGTTTTCTGGGGGCAATCCATTTTCTTGTAGAAGAAATACACCATCGTCTTGAATTGTCCAATTACATTGCAAGCATTGCATTCTCACTTGATATGCCCAAAACACTCCATGATTAGTGTGGTTTAGATGAACATAACACCAAGCTAGTGGAAACATAAAATCATATAGTTTCCATGATATTTCTTGCCCTGTCTTCAATACGTGAAGCCCATCGTTATAATTTTCAGTGCCACACATAAAAGACACATCATGGGTTGCATTATTTGTCAGTCTTATTTCTACTATCGGGATTAATAAATCAAGGAACTGTTTCCATAGAGAAACCTCAGCCCTCGACACCGCAGACGAAGATAAGAGAAGCATAATGCATAAAATGCATTTTACGTTATTACTTGTGGAGATAATCATGGTATCTCAAGGGTGATAATAATGGTGATAATGGTGATTCTATTGCAAATCAAGAGAGACTATGCCTTGTTTCAGGTGTTGTTAACAATCTTAATGGTTAAACTCCTTAAATAAAGAATACCTGAGCCAAAAATAGTTATTTTTCTTGTCATGATTGCTTGTTAATTAGTTAAAATACAACCATATCATTATTGTTTGACTTAAGACAGCAAATTGGGACAGAATTTCTAATTTGGGCATAAAATCTATATATTTTCCTTTTTTTTCTAAATTTCTTAAGAATATGAAGTGATGCTGTAATTAAAAATAATGTAGTTATAAATATGCCAGTTCCACAAACCTGAATCCGGGTTAGCATGGCATTTGAATATGGAATTTTTAGTCAGAACAGCTATAATTACATTAAAATCGAAGCATTGAATTTATAATATGTTGTGATCAACAATAAAATGAACAATTACGAAAAAGAAAAGTCAATAATAAATGTCATTGTTTTCCTCATTTTAATTTCAGTTTTAGATATTGTTCTTGGACAATGTATTTCTGTATATATACTTGACGATTTTTCTTATTTGTCCTTCTATGGCAAATGAGTGTTTTGACTATCATGCATGAAAGATCATTAATGTAATATTAATCAAGAAAAATACAATTTTAGGACTGTATATCATTAGTTACTGATTGTAATTTTTAAGACAAATTAAAAAAAAAAATTATTGTGATATATATATCATGTGCATAATTAATAAGAAAAGAGGTTTATTATGAATTTTAATGGTCT